>NW_028317886.1:16564000-17260500 GCF_062004578.1 Staurois parvus | reverse complement strand
CACATTATACTTACACACTAATGTATGATTATAACATAAATACTGTATATCATAATATTTGTTAGTCTTTGGGGCAGATGCAATATATTTCTATATTCTATCTTTAAGAACTGCTTCCGTTTAAAAATACTCTTGCTTAATCAAATTAAATGATTGGACATACTGGTCGAGAAAATGTGTAAATGCATATTACTCTAATATTGATTATAACATTCCACAGAACATGATACAAACAGATACAACATGATACAAACAGACTTCAGTAATTTTAAAGTGCTCCTGTGTTCAAGCTACTGACATTAGTGAATTTACATATTCTTAACAAGCAGTTAAAGGGTTTTAAAACAAGCCTTCAAAAACCTCTTAAGTTGCAGGCACTGTGGACAAATTTATCCTTCCAATGTAAATAAACAGTGGGTGCTGTAAACTGTTATAAAATTGCCAAATCCAACTTCAGGGTTTTTATTTACTGATTGCTTGTGATATGTATATACTTTATTGTTCATATTCTACACATAAGTGCAACTTTATACAGATTTGTTTCCATATGTGAAACTGCTAGTCATGTCTACCCCACATGCAATCTGGATGCCGTCATCGGCCTTTAAAGTTGTTGTAGGACAAAAAATTTAATGGTAAAATCTTTCAAGTGTCATACAGTATTTGCAAAATCACAAAGGCAGGCTTGTGCAGTTATTCATGGTATATATAAACATTATTAATAACACTTGTAAGTGCTTGTGGGGTGTCATATGTATTTCTGCTGTTGTGTTAATTACGCTATGTAGTATGTTCAGACTGCCCAGGATGAGAAGGGGTTAACTATGTCTAGCCTCTTTTCCTGGGCTTTCTGGGTCCTGCCCCTGCTGTAAACCACATAAATAGAAGAGGAGGGCTCAGAGCTCTTCTCTCTTTCACTTGGGATTTCAGAGGAAAAGCACATGGCCCCCTTCTGGGTCACCCTGCTGGGATTCTATCAATACTAGAGTCTATCAATTTTAAATTCTATCAATAACCTATCAATACTAGACTTTTTCTGAGTGGATTTTGATTCTCTGGAAAGTATGAATCTGGGCAGCCTGCATTAGTTAGTTAGAGCTGGAGTTAGTGTGCTGCTGTATGTTCAGTAAAGCTGTTAACTGTTTCAAGCCTGGTCTGAAGTTGCTAAAAGAGGTGCTTGGTGGTACATGGTGAATCTAGAAGAACAGGGTCTGTAAAGCACATGGGGTACAGAGGCAAGGCCACTATAAAGGGTTCACTTTGCAGTAGGTGTGGAGGAAGAGAACAGTTGCTATTGGTTACCAAAGACTATTGGAGAGTATACAGCTACCTGTCATGAAGCGTGGTACCTGGCATGGTGGAAGGTCCTCCGTGATCTGGCTTCCTCACCAGCGATCAGTTCCTCAAATGTATCAGGACCAATCCTGCTCTACAGAGACCCATAGCCTGGCTACATGGTACAAGCAAGACGTATCTTAGCTAGGTGCACAGAGGTACGCTGGACTGGTGAAGAGGGCATAGGCTCAGCGGTGTCCATCATAAATGCAACATACAGCAAGAAAGGTGTGTAGTGACAGAGGACATAATGCTTCACAGAAGAATGCTATAGGTCACACAGCTATACACAATGTATGGCTCATCTCTAAGTACAGGTACTGCCATGATGTCAATTTCCACAGGAACGCGACCCCACCTGGAACTGGGCATTAATGAGTGTATGCACAGGCAAAAGGTACCCCCACATGCAGGGTGAGTAGGCCCCATCAACACACTGATTTTGCAATTTGTAATTTTTTTCTTAAATGGCCTGAGGAGTAGGAATGGGAAATTGACCCAGATTTGATTTACCAAAGGTTTGGCAGATCCTATTTAAAATTTGACAAACCTGAACCTAACAGTGAATTCTATTAAAATCCATGAGAGGCAAATCCTGTAAATAAAACATGAACTTTTCAGGGCTAGTACACTGTCCAAAAAAGGGCAATGGAAGATGGCAGTGGCAAGAGGGCTATGAACCAGGTTGCTATGGACAGCAGCTAAAAAGCAAATAAAAAGATGTACTTTCTATAATCTAATCTAAAGAAACTATAGCAAAGAAAACAGATTAATACTATCCATGACTATCCATGCTACCACTATCTGCTATCCATAACTAACTTTTATATTTCATTTTTTTCTTTTATCAGTTAGAAACTAAAGCAAACTTTTGTTCTTCAGCTTTTCTAAACAATAAACTTAAAGTCTTTTTATTTAATACAAACATTTTACACTTACCTGCTCTTTGCAATGGTTTTGTGCAGAGTAGCCCTAAACCTCCTCTTTTATGGTCCCCCACTCTTGGCTCCTCCTCTTCTTGAGTCTCCTCATAGCAAGCTACTTGCTAATGCGGGCACTTGTGCAGGCTCAATCCTGAGCCAGGCTGTGTGCATCTATAGACACACACAGCGTGGCTTAGCATCTCCCCCCACTTCCTCCTCACAGGCTTTGACTGCCAGCAGTGGGAGCCAATGTGAAAAGAGAGAGACTGGAGAATAGATGCTGCTGACGGGCACAACGCTGGATCAAGACTGGGCTCAGATAAATGTTTGAAGGGGCGCTAGGAGTAGCAGCTATTGAAAGGTTTTTTACCTTAATGCAGATAATAGATTATAGTGGAACTACATTGCATCTGAAGACTACAAACCAAAAACGCTACTTAATTCATTTTTACCATTCAAAGCAAACTCACCCATCCATCCATCCATGTCTCCATTTTTTATTTTGCTGAGAAATCACATTTAAAAACACCTTCTAGCATTTCTGGCTGTGGCCATCTTGAGAAAGGTCATTTTCCTAGGCTTGGAAAAAAGGAAGTAACCGAAGAAATGTAAAAAATTAAGTTTAAAACACGTTAATATGATATACTTTCCTATCTCTTTACTAATGCTAGCAACATAAAGATTAAAAATAGCCAATGTTGACTGAGTGAAGTTCCAGTTTAGGGTAAAAAACCTTTGCAACCACTTTAAAATGTTGTGCCATAAGGCATGGCGGAATCATTAAGAAAACTCTTCAAAACATTATGTAACCATCCTTCAGTTGGGATCAATGATTGATGTGGCTTTTTATGAAAACAAATTGTTTTTATAACACTTTTTGCACATGCCATAATGAAAATAGAAGTCATATAAGTGATGAAACATGCATGTATTCCATTAAAAAAAGACTGGGGGTGCTGTTTTCTGTTGGAACATACTTTATCTGCATAGCACAGTTTTAATTACAAATACTATATCTGCTATTGACTCGCCTTACTAGTTTGCTGACATTTTGTTGAAGTATCTTTTTGTGCTATATATATACTGTATACCATTTATATAGTGTACTGTATACTGTGTAAAGGGGCTATAGAGTTGTTTTCAAAAGCAAGCAGACATCTGGGATCTACTCGTCTCAGGCTGAGCTTTAAGTACCATTGAGTAGATGTAATCAATATCACACAGAGGTAGTAATACAAACTCAGTTATAGCAGCCAATAATGTCTAACACAAAGGTCAGCAAAAAGCAGGATATAACAATAAAGTGTAATTAGAACTGTGTAAAACAAACCATTCTTTTACAATATATATAAAATGCTGCCATTTAACCGATGATGATTGATAAAACAGTCTTCAGCAATGTAACTAACCTTTTCAATCATGATGAATTACGTGGTCATACATTATAAGAAACACATTGGGTTACAATAATCTCAATTAGTCTTAAAGCAATTCTGTGACGTGTGATAGCAGATGAGAATGTTGAAGTTTATTTTTTACATTCAAAATGATCCTGCAATTGGCAACGGAAAATATGCAGTTCTTTTCCCATACACTGAAGTTTCTGATCTGATTAAAGAAAGATTTATTTAAAATGTAAATGCTTTGCAGGAGTGAAAAACATACTAGTGGCATAATGACCAGTGGATGGTACCACATAGACAGTCCTAGCTCTGTAAGACAATGAAGACACAATTCACAGTACTAGTAAGTATAATAGACATGCATTAAGAATGCTATCTAGTAAATTATTTACTGTACTTCACAAATAACTAAAACAATCTTATATAACTCACTTATATAAAGCAGGTATACGAAAATGTAAAGAATATGTGTAGGCTGCATTGAATATTGTATTGTGATTAAAACAGAGTTTATTGATACAGAATAAGTAACTCCTAGAACAGGGGTGTCAAACTGGTGGCCCTCCAGCTGTTGCGAAACTACAAGTCCCATCATGCCTCTGCCTTTGGGAGTCATGCTTGTAACTGTCAATCTTGCAATGCCTCATGGGACTTGTAGTTTGGCAACAGCTGGAGGGCCGCCAGTTTGACACTCATGTCCTAGAAGATCACATCATTTGCAAACTGTCTCAAGCACAACAACCTTGCTGGCAAATGCCAGTGTAGCAGTATCATCATTTCACAGGTATTCGCAATTTTAAGGCTTGACATGTTTGTTTTCTGTTTATTCAATGTAACCCCTTCTTTTATATTTTACCAAAAACAGGATGTTATATTAGTATTGTGTGCAATAAATATCATTTTTGTGCAATTTTCCATTAAGGTATAGGTTTGATGAACAATTGCACAAATAGCATGCAACATGTAAAATTGCAACTGCCACCATCTCATTCAACAGGGTCTCTACTTTAAGAAAATAAATGATTGTTTAGGGGTTTTAACCACTTCAATACTGGGCACTTTTACTCCCTTCCTGCCCAGGTCAATTTTCAGTTTTCAGCGCTCTCACAATTTGAATAACAATTGCGCAGTCATGCAACTCGGCGAGTTATTCACCCTTAGGTCAAGGGAGCACTCTTTACATCTGGAGGAAAAGAGATTTAATCTTCAAATATGGAAAGGTTTCTTCACAGTAAGAGCTGTGAAAATGTGGAATAGATTCCCTCAAGAGTTGGTTCTGGCCAGCTCAGTGTAGTGCTTTAAAAAAGGCCTGGATTCTTTCTTAGATACACAGAATATAACTGGTTACTAGCATTTATAGGTAAAGTTGATTCAGGGAATACCTGATTGCCTCTTGGGGGATCAGGAAGGAATTTTTATGACGTCCTCCCGGAGCGCCGCCTTGAGAGATCTGTCACTGGCTGTGTCCATAGGATCGACAAAAGTCCCACTCAGCCATCATTCAGCTATAGGCTGATTCTAATGTGTATGAAAAATTGAAAAGATGTTCCAGAAGTGGTAATAACAAAGAGCTAAAACATACAGTAAATTGTTACCACTACTTAAACGCACATGAATATCTGTCCTAAATAGCAAAACACCCATTTCTGATTGGTAGCCATATGTTATAGCCCACTTGTATATTTCACATAAATAACATAAACATCTTGTCTATTTTCTTCTTTTACCTTGCCTAAAATGTGTCCTAAAACGTACTTTAGTTGGTTAATTTGTCAAAGGAAAGAATACACATTATGCTAGAACTGAGGTCCTATGGTCATAAAAAATGGGAAATTAGTGATTTTATAGAACTTTACATCACAAATAGTTCTGTCGCCAAAGGAAATTCAACATACTGTATCTAGCCATGACTCCAAGCCATCAAGACATTGTTGAAAAAGTTGTTCAACAGCAAGACCATGCTGTTCCACAGAAATAAACCGTTTTCAGAGTAAATCAATGAGCAACAGGATGTGCTATATGTAAGAACTATTGTGGTGGCAAGCAAAATAAAATGATTTGTACCACTTAGTTCAACTAAATGTAGCATAACAATCCACGGGAAAGGGGGAGCTTTGTGTTATCACATCAAATATACTGTAACTCATAACTGTATCTACAAAAAACAGCTTTGTTATTAACCACTTGCCTACCAGGCACTTTTACCCCCTTCATGCCCAGGCCATTTTTCAGCTTTCAGTGCTGTTCCATTTTGAATGACAATTGCACGGTCATTCAACATTGTACCTATATGAACTTTTTATAATTTTTTTTCACTCACACATAGAGCTTTCTTTTGGTGGTAATTAATTGTCACTGGGTTTTTTATTTTTTGCACTAAACAAAAAAAAGTTTTTCTTTGTTTCAATTATAACATTTTGCAAACAGGTAATTTTTCTCCATCACTGATGCACGTTAATGAGGATGCAGTGATGGGCAAAACTGATGGGCACTGATAGGCAGCATTGATGGGCATTGATGAGGTGGCACAGATAGGCAGCACTGATGGGTACTGATAGGCTGCACTGATGAGGTGGCATTGATGAGGAGGCACTGAAGATGCTGCACTGATAAGCAGCAATGATGGGCACTCATGGGCACTGATAGGTGGTGCTGATGGACACTGATGGAGGACACTGACTTACGGCATTGACTGGTGGCACTGCTGGGCACTGATGGATGGCACTGCTGGGCACTGATGGATGCAACTGCTGGGCATCACTGCTGGGCAGCACTTATGAGTGGTACTTCTAGGCACTGATGGGTAGCAGTACTGGGCATTGCTGGACACTGGTGGGAAGCACTGCTTGACACTAATCATCAGAGCACTGATCATCAGTACCCTGATGATTGGTGCAGATGTCCTCGGTGTCATTTGCTGGTTATCGGCAGTACTTTCCTCACGGTGTGACAGCATGTGGAAAGTGCTGTAGATAACCGGCAACTTTATTTACATTGTGATCTGTTGTGTCACTGGACACAGCTGATCACGTGGTAAGACGCCACTGTGATTGGCCTTTTACCTCATCTCGGAGGGCGCCGGGTGTGCGCTGCTGGGTGCGTTCTGGGAGGACATCATATGAAACCCTCCCAGAACTGGACAGCCATCATTCGGCTATAGTGCGGTTGGCAAGTGGTTAAGAACACTCTGCTGACTGCCAACGTGTAGCAGGAAATACAGTCCTTATATACATCGACTTTCATTGTGACCTTACAGTATGTTAATCGAGTTTGGGAAAAAATTTTAAATTCACCTAATTTAAAATGCAAATTATCAAACTTTTAGGTTTTTTTTTAGAGCTTAATTTGAGTTTTTCCTCTGTATTTAGCTGGTTATGATTAATAACACTTTGTGACTTAGACGCTGGAAAAAGTGAACAATGAAAATGTTGCAAGACAGCGTGAGTCTTACTAATGGAGAGATGTAATTTTGTGTGTACTGGGGAGGCCTGCATGGAAGTGACAGTAATTTGCTTGAGAGAGAGCACAGCAGAGGCTGTTTGCCTTTATACCTGTACTCTGATTGAAACTCTGCACCATCCTATCTGAACAGGCAGGCAGGGAGGGGGAATGAGTCAGTCTCCAAGCAGGAAGAGAAGAAGGAGGATGGGTTAGTCCTTTGACCCACTCGGTTGTGTGCAGATATTCACTCTTTTGGCAGCCAGTGACTTCACTGGCGCATGCACTCTGAAGGAAAAGCATACACATAACGCTCCTTCAAAAACATTGTGCCGTGGCCCATGTCTCCCATGTACATGTGCAGGTGTGACGTCACTGCAGCTTGGCCATTCAAGCTGCCGGAGCCCGAAAAGACCAAGTGAGATGGAAGCCCTGTCAGCAGTAACAACACACCACTGGAAGGCTTCGTTCTAAGGTACGTATTTCAAAATATGCTAGTATGCAATGCATTGCCTTGCAGGAGATTTTTTTTTTATTTTAATGCTGCACTTTACTACCACTTTAAAGTGTACCTGTGGTCAAAACGTAAAAGTAAATATTAATTTCCACATTGTATTTCAATTATTTCTAGCCTATTCCTATTAATCTGATTATTCTTAAAGTTTGTAAACTTATATTGTGACGATCCCCACACATTTACTTCTTTCATTTCTATGACACGTTTTCTCTATGCCCTGTGAGGCACTGCTGTGTCACACATTTCACAGAGCCTGCCTTCTGAACTACAGAGGTGCTGAGAGGAGGAGTTTCAGAAGGCGGAGTCAGTACAGGAATCACTGCAGGCAGCAAGGTACCATGGGATAACTAGTCCATAGAAATTGAAAGTAAACAGCAGAGGTGAAGCTGCAAAATGTACAGGGAATCCAGGAATCTGTGAAAAAAGATGGCCAGCAGACAGGCAGTAATCACGAAAAGGAGAAAGGAGATTTTTCAACGAAGCTTCTAATGGATTGTCAAAATAACTATTGTTTGCATTGCTATTACAATGTCAATGATATACAATTAAATTGTATGCTGTAACTATAGATTTCCTTTAAGTCATCAGTCTGTAATAGGCTCACCTCTGTCCATGACCTTTTTGTCTCCCACTCCCTTAACCTACTAGGAATTACAGAAACCTGGCTTCAAGCATCAGTTTCTGCTTCTCCCGCAGCACTTTCCTATGGAAATAAAATAAAAAAAATCTCCTACACTACCTAGTGAATTTACAAAAAGAAAGGGTGAAGACTAATAGTAGTGAAATGGAGCTGCTGCTAGCATTAAATTGTGTTCCCACAACTAAAAGATAAACATAAATAAAACAATGCTGCGCTGCAAATAAATACATGAACAAAAAGCATATATGAAGGTGTATGGAGTATAGTGTACATTAAATATTAAATAAATATCCATACACCAAGTCAATATTATGTGAAATAATCAGTGATATTGTGAACAATCCAACTCTTCACAACTCATTTGCTTCTTCATGTGCTCAACCATTAGATAAGTGTTATAACCATTCAGGCGGTGTCATGGTGCTCACATAACTCTCACCTCGCAGAAATCAAATTGCACTTAATAATGCCACATCAGTAAGGATTCCTTCACTCTCCTGGTCATTAGCATTGTAGAAATGGTCAAACATCTTTGTAATTTAAAACAGCATCAAACCAGATATGGGATCCGGTCCCTTTAACCTCCTTGGCGGTATGATTCCTTCCGATTTTTTGTGCTGAAAGCGGTACCATTTTTTTGCATGGAAATAGTTTTTTATTGTAGGCTGTAATTTTTAGGAAAATTTCCCCACAAATCATTATCACTCAATTCTGTAAGTGGTTCTGATTTACTATCGCTGTTCTCTAGCCGGCCTAAAACCGCTTTTGACGTAAAGGGACGCTTTTTGGACGCCATGGACTTTTCTAAGTTTCCAGGCAGAAAGAACAGACAAAATGCAGGCAGGGCACAGGACAAAGCACTAGGGACAATATGTATGTGAAATGGGATGAAACAGCAATGTTTTACTATTTAAAATTGAAAAAAAAAAAAATGACATTTTTTAAATTTTTTAAATTTCCCGCCGGCGCCCGTACGTTCCGTCGTCACGGGGACCGGAACACAGAAGCCGGATGCCGGCATCGGCCGGAGGAGATGGCCGGGGACGCTGCAGGGGACACATCGTGGGAACGAAGGACAAGGTAAGTGCTGCAGGGACCCCCAGAGCAGCGCCGCATGGTAAGCCCGAGTGTAGCTCGGGGTTACCGCTTGTGGTATAGAAATTCTACCCCGAGCTACACTCGGGAAAACCGCTAAGGAGGTTAAGGAGGGGGGGGTTGTTGGAGGGTCTGAGATAATCAACCTTAATGGAGGAGACAAAAGGGCACTCCAATGGTGGAGTATGTACTGACAAGGGTATCTTTATTATGTTAAAAAATATTGCACTCACACGTAAATATAAGTAAAAACGCCATAAATCGGGTAAGAAACAGCACCAGATAATCTGCACTTCCAGGTAGTGTTAGACACAGTTCATGTCTGCCAATGGCAACGCCCTTATGTGGTACATCACTCCCACGTGACTTCATCAGAGGGATCCGAGGGAACTTCCCTACAGAGGCCTTCACTGGACTTACTCGCCCAGACCAAGTGGTTGGAAAGGAGGTGGAGTTGATTTGCTTCTATTCCCACTGAGCACCTTTCAAGTTCTCCCTCCCCCTCCCTCTCTATCCTTCTCTTCTTTCGAGACTCACCTCATTCGGCTGTTTTCTCCCATTTCTCTGAGGATTGCAATGATCTATTGGCCTCCTGGACTGGTGGTGTGCTTTCTTGATGACTTCTCTGCATGGCTACCCTATTTTCTCTCCTCTGCAATACCAACTATCATTCTTGGAGATTTTAACATCCCCATTAATGTGAACAACTCAGCTACATCCCAACTCTTCAACCTAACCTCATATTCTGCCTTAACACAATGGACACAGTCCTCCACTCACTCTGATGGGAATACATTAGACCTTGTTTTCTCTCATCTTTGTGCTCCCTACAACCTCACTAACACCCCCTTTCCTCTCTCTGATCACAATATCATCACCATTACAGTGTCCTCATCTTCAAACACCTATCCCTCCAAAGAGCAAACAATTACCCGCAGAAACCTTGACAACTTTGACCCTTCTCTTTTCCACTCTGCAACTGACCAACTCTATGACAGAATCTTTCCCCTGTCCTGCCCTGACCTGCCACTTCTGTTTACAACAGTTCACTTTCATTCACATTAGACTCACTTGCTCCTCTAATTACACGACTAGAGATGAGCGAATCGAACATGACGAAGTGGAATTCGTTCCGAAGATTTGGAAAAATTCGATTCGCGCCGAATCCGAAGATTAGCACACTTCGGATGCACGAATCGAATTTTCCAAAAAATGGCGGCGACATGTGTGGCGACGGAGCGGGGATCTCTGGGAAGGCGCGCAGACAAGGCGCGCTGACCCATAATGCATTCATTCATGACATGTGATCGCATTAGCCAATCAGCAGCCACCCAGCCAGCACTGTGTAATGGCGGAGCTATAAATCGCGGCCATCTTAGAATTCTCCATTAGCCTCCGGTCATTCAAGAGAGACAGACCTGTGTGTATGAAGGGACAGAGTTAGGGCCACAGAGACTTTAGGGCCACAGAATCGTTACTCAGGGACACAGAATCGTTACTCAGGGACACAGCATTGTTACTCAGGGACACAGAATCGTTACTCAGGGACACAGAATCGTTACTCAGGGACACAGAATCGTTACTCAGGGACACAGAATTGTTACTCAGGGACACAGAATCGATACTCAGGGACACAGAATTGTTACTCAGGGACACAGAATTGTTACTCAGGGACACAGAATCGTTACTCAGGGACACAGAATCGTTACTCAGGGACACAGAATTGTTACTCATGGACACAGAATTGTTACTCAGGGACACAGAATCGTTACTCAGGGACACAGAATTGTTACTCAGGGACACAGAATCATTACTCAGGGACACAGAATCGTTACTCAGGGACACAGAATCGTTACTTAGGGCCACAGCTATCAAAGAATCGAAAATTTAAAGTGACATACACCCTTTTTTTTTTGGTGGCTGTCGTGCAGTTGGTGCTGCAGTTTGCCGATTGTGCAAAATAAACTGACTTTCTGCTTCACAACCACTATTGTACGTTCAAAGAGTTAAATCCATTTACACGCCGGCTGGCGGTAATATTTTTTGGGTGATTAGTGCATTCCAGTGACACAAACGTACAGTTTCCAGCCAACGGCAAGCTGCAATTGACCGATTGTGTACAATAAACTGACTTTCTGCTTCACAACCACTATTGTACGTTCAAAGAGTTAAATCCATATACACGCCGGGTGGTGGTAATATTTTTTGGGTGATTAGTGCATTCCAGTGACATAAACGTACAGTTTACAGCCAACGGCAAGCTGCAATTGACCGATTGTGCTAAATAAACTGACTTTCTGCTTCACAACCACTATTGTACGTTCAAAGAGTTAAATCCATTTACACGCCGGCTGGCGGTAATATTTTTTGGGTGATTAGTGCATTCCAGTGACCTAAACGTACAGTTTCCAGCCAACGGCAAGCTGCAATTGACCGATTGTGTACAATAAACTGACTTTCTGCTTCACAACCACTATTGTACGTTCAAAGAGTTAAATCCATATACACGCCGGGTGGCGGTAATATTTTTTGGGTGATTAGTGCATTCCAGTGACAGAAACGTACAGTTTCCAGCCAACGGCAAGCTGCAATTGACCGATTGTGTACAATAAACTGACTTTCTGCTTCACAACCACGATTGTACGTTCAAAGAGTTAGATCCATTTACACGCCGGGTGGCGGTAATATTTTTTGGGTGATTAGTGCATTCCAGTGACATAAACGTACAGTTTCCAGCCAACGGCAAGCTGCAATTGACCGATTGTGTACAATAAACTGACTTTCTGCTTCACAACCACTATTGTACGTTCAAAGAGTTAAATCCATATACACGCCGGGTGGCGGTAATATTTTTTGGGTGATTAGTGCATTCCAGTGACGTAAACGTACAGTTTACAGCCAACGGCAAGCTGCAATTGACCGATTGTGCTAAATAAACTGACTTTCTGTTTCACAACCACTATTGTACGTTCAAAGAGTTAAATCCGGTTTTATTTTTGGGGTGCTTATTGAATTAAAGAGTATGTCAGACAACACGCAGAGGAGTGGCAGAGGAGGCAATGTTTCAGGAGCGAGCAGACGTGGAAGCAGAGGAAGGGGTCGAGGCAGCACTAGTCGCAGCCAGAGGCCAGTGCTCCCGGTGTCATCCAGCGGTCGTGTCTCCACCGACAACCCTGCCGTCATCGATTGGTTGACTCGGTCGTCTTCCTCTTCCCAGGTCACCTCTGACACCTACAGCCAACGGTCGGTGGGTACGTCAGACACAACCGTTAGTTGGCATGGCCCGGGAGCAAGCCCACTGAAATCACGTGTCCTCTACCTGCCCCTGTCCTTTGGTGTTCCCTCACCAAGCGAAGTATCTCATGCTGTGGGCTCAGCCCCACTGTACAGTGAGGAAGAGCTAACAGAGGGCGGTCAGAAACGGGGGGAGACATCCGCCTCTTCAGCAGCCAGGCGAAGAAGTACTGGCGAGGAGAGTGGCTCGGTAGCCGGTCTAGAGACAGGTCTGTCTCCTGACCCACACACAGCTGAGGGGGCTAGTAGTGACGCGGAGACCCTAATTGATGATGATGAGGCTGATCGCACTTGGCAGCCTCGTCGTCATCAGGCTATTGCTTCCGCATCATCAGGAGAAGAGGGTGCCAGCTTGCCAGCGAGCAAAACAGTGGGTTGCCCAGGAGGCAGCAGGGTCGCAGCAGTGTCAGTGGAGCCAAACGGCCACGGAGTAGAGCACCAGCTCCACTGCAGCCTACCACCACGGCCAGTAGTGGTGCCGGTGTGCACGGAGGAAGTAGCAGTCAGCCAGTGAGGAGTAGCGGGGGCAAAGTTTCCTACTCGGCGGTGTGGCAATTTTTCGTCAAGCCGCCCGAGGAAGTAAACGTAGCCGTATGTCGACTATGTGGCCAGAAAGTCAAGCGTGGCCAGGGGGCCAATGTTGGGACTACAGCGTTGCGTCAGCATATGCAGCGTCGCCATTCGGTGGCCTGGGAAAACCGTGATAAAGATACGGCGGGTCTGCCTGCCCCAGCCCCCGCTCCATCACCCGCTCCGTTACTTGCTCCGTCACCCGACGTCAATCGCCCTCTATCAGCCAGTCAAGGCTCCAACACCTCTGCTGAGGGGAGTTGTCGCTCGTTGGCATCTTCCGCTCGTTCAGATGCTCCTTCTCCTGCTACTCCTCTTCACGGATTCCGTCAGCAGTCTTTCTTGGAATCCGTTTCCAAGAGAAAACAGTTTGCGAGCACGCACCCGACGGTGCAGAAGCTGAACGTCCTCCTGTCCAAGTTGCTGGTGCTGCAGTCCCTCCCTTTCCAAGTGGTGGACTCAGCACCTTTCCGAGAAATGATGGCTTGTGCCGAGCCGCGGTGGAGAGTGCCAAGCCGGCATTTCTTCGCCAAAAAGGCAGTGCCAGCCCTGCATTCACATGTAGAAGAGATGGTGGGCCAGTCTTTGAGCATGTCGGTCTCTGCCAAAGTGCACGGCAGCGCCGACGTGTGGAGCTGTAACTACGATCAGGGACAGTACATGTCATTTACGGCCCACTGGGTGAACGTGCTGCCGGCACAGCCGCACCAGCAACTTGGACAGGTCACGACGCTTTTGCCTCCACGTTTGCACGTCCTTGGTCCAGCAAAGATGTCCGCCTCTACCACCTCTTCTTCCACCGTGTCCTCAGCCGCCACCCCCGTGCCAAGTCCCATTACCCGACCGGCATATCACATGTGCAGGGCGCAACGGTGTCACGCTGTGCTGCACCTGGTATGCCTTGGCGAACGTGGTCACACAGGGGAGGAACTTCTGAGTGTAATGAACAGAGAAATCGACAGATGGCTGTCTCCGCGCAAACTGAAAATCGGAACCATGTTGACCGACAACGGAAAGAACATGGTGTCTGCTCTGCGTCAAGGAAGGTTGTGCCATGCGCCATGCATGGCTCACGTGTTCAATCTGGTTGTCAAGCGGTTCCTAAAATCCACCATCCCACTGCAAGACATCCTTAAAATGTCACGTAAACTTTGCATGCATTTCAGCCATTCCTACACCGCAAAGCACACCCTCCTTGAGCTGCAGCGGCAGAACGGAATTCCACAGCATCGCCTGATCTGCGACGTTGCAACAAGGTGGAATTCAACCCTACATATGTTAGACCGCCTTTACGAACAGCGAAAGGCCATCACCGATTTCCTGATGTTACAAGCGGATAAAGGTACTCCCTTGTGTAACTTAGATGTCAGCCATTGGTAGCTCATGCGTGACACCTGCCGCTTGCTCAGGCCCTTTGAGGAGGCCACGCTATTCGTGAGTCGGCAGGACTATGGGATGAACGACGTCATTCCTCTGTTGCACGTCCTGGAACAAATGCTGTTAACAATGGCTGGTCAGGGTGCGGTAGACGTGGCGCACAGATCTCAACGCCACATGACCCCTGTGGGGGCAGGACAGGGAGAAGAGGAGGAGGTAGAGGAGGACATTGGTGCTCTGGAATTATTGAGTGAAATGGGTGGTTTTTCCACTCAGCGGACAGGAGTGGAGGAGCAGGAGCATCTGGTAGAGGAGGAGGAGGAGGAGACAGAGGACCCAGACGCACCGTGGCAGTATGCTGTGGAGATGGAGGCAGGGAGTCCCTCGCATTCCTTGGCACAAATGGCCCATAGCATGCTCGGTTGCTTGCGTAGCGACAGCCGAATAATAACCATTAGACAGAGGGATGACTTTTGGCTGTCCACCTTGTTGGACCCTCGCTACCGTTCAAAAATGGTGGCCTTTTTCACACCTGCTGAGAGGGAGGCCAAAATAAAGTACTATGAAAACCACCTATGTAGTCAGTTGGTCTCTGCCTTTCTGCGCCAACGTCCATCCTCAGACACTGTGGGCCCTGTGCGCTCGCGTTCCGCTGCCATGGCAGCAGGGGAGGGGTGGGGTGGTAGGAGCAGTGGCAGCTCCACCAGCAGCGGCTGCCTCAGTCTGCAGTCGATGATGAGTAGCTTTCTTCACCAGCGCAGTGAGGAAACTACTAACCAGCCGCAGCAGAAGCAGCATCAGGTGGACCTGGAGCAGGACCTCAAACAACAGGCTTGGGCCTACTTGGACAGCACCCTGCCAACCGAGGTAGACAATCCCCTTGACTACTGGGCAACGAAACTTGACCTTTGGCCCCAACTAGCTGAATTTGCCCTTGAAAGGCTGTCATGCCCGGCCAGTAGCGTGGCATCGGAGCGCGTGTTTAGTGCGGCAGGAGGTATTGTAACTCCGCGGAGGACACGACTGTCCACCCAAAGTGTGGAGAGACTCACGTTTGTGAAAATGAATCAGGCGTGGATTATTCTGGATTTCAAACCACCAGTTCCTGACACAACTGACTAAATCCGCCATGAATCGTGCCCCAAACATGTTATTATTTTTAACATAGGCCTCTGTATGGCCTTCAATTTAAGCTGCTTACGCTTCGCCACTCTGCCATGGGCCCCTGTACCGCCTCCTCTTGCTGCTGCCAGGTCCAGAGTGTGTCATGGGTCCCTGTACGGCCTCCCATTGCTGCTGACTTCATCGCCAGACTCTGCCATGTACCACTTTCAGGTCTCCTTACACTGTTGGTGGGTTCCATTTTGTGATAGGGTGCTGTATGGCCTTCCATTGCTGCTGCCTCCACCGCCACCCTGCGCCATGTGCCTCTGTCATCTGCTCACGCTGCTGACGGCTTCCGCTTTTTAACCGAGGCCTGTGTTTGGCTTCCGAATACTGCTGCATCCACCGCCACCCTGCGCCATGTGTCTCTGTCGTCTGCTCACGCTGCTGACGGCTTCCGCTTTTTAACCTAGGCCTGTGTATGGCTTCAGAATAATGCTGCCTACACCGCCACCCTGCGCCATGTGCCTCTGTCGTCTGCTCACGCTGCTGCCAGGTCCATACTGATTCATGGCCCCCTGTACCGGCTCCTCATGAACGTGGTTCAGCGGGTTTGCATCACTTAACGGCAAATCGTTGACAAATGCTGGGACGTTCAGTGTTGTGCGCATTAAGCCAGACACCAAAGGGCAGCACAGACCTGTTATTACTCGCTCAAGCATGGCTGAACAAAACCAGTCTTTACCACAAATTGGACCCAGATCTGCCCAGGGTAGTCGTCGACTATCAAGAGTCCAATGGCAGAGTGGCGGAGCAGAAGCAGCTTCAATTGAAGCCCATACACAGGCCTAGGTTTAAAAGTCCCTCACAGTTAATTCCAATAACGAACTCTACTCCTCCGTGCAATCTACTTACGAGACCCTGGGCAGGTCTGGGTCCAATTTGTGGTAGAGACTGGTTTTGTTCAGCCATGCTTGAGCGAGTAATAACAGGTCTGTGCTGCCCTTTGGTGTCTGGCTTAATGCGCACAACACTGAACGTCCCAGCATTTGTCAACGATTTGCCGTTAAGTGATGCAAACCCGCTGAACCACGTTCATGAGGAGCCGGTACAGGGGGCCATGAATCAGTATGGACCTGGCAGCAGCGTGAGCAGACGACAGAGGCACATGGCGCAGGGTGGCGGTGTAGGCAGCATTATTCTGAAGCCATACACAGGCCTAGGTTAAAAAGCGGAAGCCGTCAGCAGCGTGAGCAGACGACAGAGACACATGGCGCAGGGTGGCGGTGGATGCAGCAGTATTCGGAAGCCAAACACAGGCCTCGGTTAAAAAGCGGAAGCCGTCAGCAGCGTGAGCAGACGACAGAGGCACATGGCGCAGGGTGGCGGTGGAGGCAGCAGCAATGGAAGGCCATACAGCACCCTATCACAAAATGGAACCCACCAACAGTGTAAGGAGACCTGAAAATGGCACATGGCAGAGTCTGGCGATGAAGTCAGCAGCAATGGGAGGCCGTACAGGGACCCATGACACACTCTGGACCTGGCAGCAGTAAGAGGAGGCGGTACAGGGGCCCATGGCAGAGTGGCGAAGCGTAAGCAGCTTAAATTGAAGGCCATACAGAGGCCTATGTTAAAAAGTCCCCCCAGCAGCAGCGTGGGGAGACGACTATTAGTCGTCTCCCCACGCTGCTGCTGGGGGGACTTTTTAACATAGGCCTCTGTATGGCCTTCAATTTTAGCTGCTTACGCTCCGCCACTCTGCCATGGGCCCCTGTACCGCCTCCTCATGCTGCTGCCAGGCCCGTAATCTGCCATGGGCCCCCGTACCGACTCCTCATGCTGCTGCCAGGCCCGTAATCTGTCATGGGCCCCTGTACCGCCTCCTCATGCTGCTGCCAGGTCCAGAGTGTGTCATGGGTCCCTGTACGGCCTCCCATTGCTGCTGTCTCCATCGCCACACTCTGCCATGTGCCACTTTCAGGTCTCCTTACACTGTTGGTGGGTTCCATTTTGTGATAGGGTGCTGTATGGCCTTCCATTGCTGCTGCCTCCACCGCCACCCTGCGCTATGTGCCTCTGTCGTCTGCTCACGCTGCTGACGGCTTCCGCTTTTTAACCGAGGCCTGTGTTTGGCTTCCGAATACTGCTGCATCCACCGCCACCCTGCGCCATGTGTCTCTGTCGTCTGCTCACGCTGCTGACGGCTTCCGCTTTTTAATCTAGGCCTGTGTATGGCTTCCGAATACTGCTGCCTCCACCGCCACCCTGCGCCATGTGCCTCTGTCGCCTGCTCACGCTGCTGACGGCTTCCGCTTTTTAAACTAGTCCTGTGTATGTCTTCCGAATACTGCTGCCTCCACCGCCACCCTGCGCCATGTGCCACTTTCAGGTCTCCTTACACTGTTGGTGGGTTCCATTTTGTGATAGGGTGCTGTATGGCCTTCCATTGCTGCTGCCTCCACCGCCACCCTGCGCCATGTGCCTCTGTCGTCTGCTCACGCTGCTGACGGCTTCCGCTTTTTAACCGAGGCCTGTGTTTGGCTTCCGAATACTGCTGCATCCACCGCCACCCTGCGCCATGTGTCTCTGTCGTCTGCTCACGCTGCTGACGGCTTCCGCTTTTTAACCTAGGCCTGTGTATGGCCTTCAATTGAAGCTGCTTCTGCTCCGCCACTCTGCCATTGGACTCTTGATAGTGGTCTCCCCACGCTGCTGCTGGGGGGACTTTTTAACATAGGCCTCTGTATGGCCTTCAATTTTAGCTGCTTACGCTCTGCCACTCTGCCATGGGCCCCTGTACCGCCTCCTCATGCTGCTGCCAGGCCCGTAATCTGCCATGGGCCCCCGTACCGACTCCTCATGCTGCTGCCAGGCCCGTAATCTGTCATGGGCCCCTGTACCGCCTCCTCATGCTGCTGCCAGGTCCAGAGTCTCTCATGGGTCCCTGTACGGCCTCCCATTGCTGCTGTCTCCATCGCCACACTCTGCCATGTGCCACTTTCAGGTCTCCTCACACTGCTGGTGGGTTCTATTTTGTCATAGGGTGCTGTATGGCCTCCCATTGCTGCTGCCTCCACCGCCACACTGTGGCTCCACACTCTGGTTTTGGCCCCGTGACTGCCCAAATGAGTGAAGTGTGCGGTGATTCTAAGATCGACGGCACTCATCTGCATGTCATACTGACTGACAGTATTATTTCTCTTCCCCAGCAGACTCCAAGGGCATTTAAATTAAAGGTACAGTGTTCTGCACGAATATAAAGGCTCTCTGAAGCCTAGAAACACCCTTTTTATAATTAAATTCGCGGCGAATATATTCGGATCGAATCAAATTATTTCGGCGAATTCGGCGAATGAGCTGAACCAAATTTTTGAATAATTCGCTCATCTCTATACACGACATGTCAGGACCCAACAATTACAACCTTGGCAGACTGACGACACCAGAAACCTTAAGAAACATAGTCGTGCACTGGAGCGACTGTGGCGTAAAACCAAATCTACTTTCTTAAAATACAATTCCTCCCTCCATTCTGCCAAACAAGCCTACTTTGTCGCTCTTATTAATACCTTGTCATCCAGTCCTCATCTTCTCTTCTCTACTTTTAACTCTCTACTGTCTCCACCTCTACCCAGTAACTCACTCACTGCTTATGAGATTGCCAGTCATTTCAAAATGTCATTGCAATTCGTAGGGGCATCTCTACAACACAGACATCTGACCCACTTAGCATACCTTATTCTAAACCTCCCTCAACACTTTCCTCTTTTGACCTTGCTACTACTGAAGAGGTCACTAAGGTTTTCTCAGAAGCCAGTCTCACTATCAGCCCCCTGGGTCCTGTCCCCTCACAACTCCTACGGTCACCCTCTTCTTCTATCCTATACTCCCTCATTCACATCTCCAATCTCTCCCTCTCTACTGGCACGTTCCCCTTCCTTCTAAAGCATGCACAGATCACTCCCATACTTAAAAAGCCCTCGCTGGACCCCACCAATCTGAACAACTTAAGACCCATCTCCCTGCTCTTGTTTACCTCTAAACTCTTAGAACACTTAGTCTACAATCACCTGAGCTCCTACCTCACTGACAACAACCTTCTTAATCCTTTACAGTCAGGCTTTCGCTCACTACACTCCATTGAAACTGCCCTACTAAAACTCACTAATGATTTACTAACTGCTAAAACAAATGGCCACTTCCCCATACTCTTACAACTTGACCTCTCTGTGGCTTTTGATACTGTTGACCATCCCCTCCTCCTCAAAAAACTCCACTCTCTAGGCATCCGAGACTCTGCTCTCCCCTGGTTCTCCTCCTACCTATCCAAGCGCTCCTTCAGTGTTACCTATAACTCTGTCTCCTCCTCTCCATTTCCTCCTTCTATAGGGATCCCAGAAGGTTCTGTCTTTGGACCCCTACTATTCTCCATCTACACCTCCTCCCTTGGTAAACTCCCATGGCTTTAAGCACCATCTCCATGCTGATGACAGACAAATCTATCTTTCTACTCCTCACCTCACCCCTTCAGTCTCCTCTCGCATTGCTAACCTACTAAGTGACATATCAGCATGGATGTCACTCCACTTCCTCAAACTCAATCTTTCTAAAATGGAGCTCATACTATTCCTTCCAGCCCTTGCCCCCTCCCCTGACTTCTCCATGAAGATCAATAATACAACCATCAGTCCCTCCCCTCATGCCAGGGTACTAGATGTAATCCTAGACTCCCATCTGTTCTTTCATCTGCAAATCCAATCACTGTCCAAATCTTGTAGACTTCACCTCCACAACATCTCCAAGATACACCCGTTCTTACACTCCCTTGTTATCTCTCGCCTTGACTATTGCAACTTCCTCCTCATTGGCCTACCTCATCGCAGGCTATCCCCTCTTCAGTCTATCATGAATTTTGCTGCCAGACTCATCCACCTTACCAACCGTTTCATGCCTGCCATCCCTCTCTGCCAATCCCTCCCTCCACTGGCTTTCTATTGCCCAACTAATAAAATTCAAAACATTAACAATAACATAGAAAGTCATTTATAACTGTGCCCCAAATTACATCACCAATCTTGTCTCCAAATATGACCCAAACCGTCCTCTCCACTCCTCCCACGACCTCCTGCTATCTAGCTCCCTTGTCTCCTCCTCCCATGCTCATCTCCAGGACTTCTCCAGAGTCTCCCCCATCCTCTCTACCCCAATCTATCCAACTATAGCTTACTCTGCCCACTTTTAGACGATATCTGAAAACCTATCTCTTCAGGGAAGCCTATGATGCCTTCAGCTGATAACCAAATCTTCAATTTTTCCTATCAGTTTATCCCCCACAGTTATAACCTTTTGTACCACCAGCCCCTTCCTCTCAGATTGTAAGCTCCAAGGAGCAGGGCCCTTCTGACTCTCTTGTATTGAACTGTATTTGTTGCTGTATTGTCTCCCTTTATATTGTAAAGCACTGAGCAAACTGTTGGTGCTATATAAATCCTGTATAATAATAATCAGTTGATTCACATTTTTTTAGAACAAGCAGGACCCCTTAGCAGTTCCTTTTATGTTATCTGTAGTCTTCTTCAGATAGCCTTGCCTTCTTTTCATGCATCAGCCTATATGTTTTATTCTTTTCATGAGTCACTCATATTCCTCATCAAAATTTTACCTTAACTTTCATTCCTAAAAATATGATGCTTGTCTCATGTATTTTTTAGGCTTTTCCCATGTCATAGTCCCTTATTTTGTTTATCATATTTGATCACTGTGTCTGGTACATCTTCATTTTTATCCAGTCTTTGCTCTCTATCTGTTTATTGTTTCCTAGTGCACCATATCTGTGTAACAACAGCTAGTAAATACTGATATGGATATAAGAAACCTAACGTAAACTATAAACAGTTGAACCCACATCATGACTGTTAGAACTTGTTTATTCTGATTGACTCTTTTTCTGATCTGGTATTGTCCAGGTGCATTAAGAAATAATGTTCCCCTTCAGCATATTACTAGAAAGAGCACATACCGCTATAATGATTTATTTATTCATGCATACTTTTTTCAGCATTTGGTTTTTACACATTTTATGTACACATTTTTTTAACAGCTTGATAGACTATACGTTTATCTTACAGTTATGTCTAGGGCATTTTTTATGGATCTTCTCCAACATAGTATAGAAAATATCTTTCTTGTTTGGTGGGTTATCTTCACTTGGAGCATGTACATTAAAGTATATCTAAAGGGTTTTTTTGCTTTCTAAGGGAAGGGTTTGATAGTTAGGTTGTGTCCTTTTTTTCTACTGTCCCAGCTGCAGAAATTCTCTTATCTGTTTGTCCTGAAGACCTTAACCTTTAGTACTGAAAGTGAGGAAATCTCTAAAACTGTTTGTTACTGGGTTAGAAATAGAGGAAAAATATACTAATGGAAATATTTGTTCCAATGATAACTGTATAAGAATGTATTTCCTTTGCTTTGTAGTGATCACCTCTCACTTCCTCTTGTGTTTCAAGACAGGAAGTGAAGAAAATCTTCCCAATGGAGCACATACACCAAATAAAAATGTGTAGTGTTTCTGTTTTTTTTTAAACCAAAGCCTACTCAACAAACAACATTTGGATATTATTGATGTTCATATTGTAAAATGTATTCCTTTTTCTAATTGTACATATCCTAGGGCAGGGGTAGGTAATTTCTGAGGGATGGAGGTCTCCAGCCATGTGAATGTGAAGCACAATGGGGGACATTTATGAAAACTGGTGCACTCAGAATCTGGTGGAGCTGTGTATGTTAGTCAATCAGCCTCTAACTTCAGCTTGCTCAATTAAGCATTGACAATCAAACCTGAAGACTGATTGATTTCTTTGCAGAGCTGTACCAGATATTGCACCATGCATTTTTAGTACTCAACCCCCATTGTGTTCCTCTATTGTTGTGACTTAGATGAGGATCAGATGACATTTTATGACAAACTACTGCAAAAAAAGCAGTTAATTCTAAGTTCAAATACTTTTTATTGCCACTGTATGTCTTTAACACAGTTTTTCATGTCTATAGAGTAATCAGTCATATATTTGCGTCATAACACAATTTTCAAATTCACTTTAAATTGAAAAATATAAAAATTGAGGCTATAACAGGTAAGGCTTATTAACACTAGTGATAGCACTCTGAAGAGTGATCCGTTTTGAATTGCTTTTCAAATAGTTTTTGAGGAGACATTATGTCATCTCCTCACTGCCTTGTTGTAATCCTGCATAATGGCACTACAACCATGTGCATTGCATGCGGCTGTGGGGTGCTTGTGGCATGACCCTATTCACTTAAATGTGATAAGGGGATTATTTTTGCAGTGCCGCAAGTGTACTCCAGTACGGCTGCCTTTACAATTTAGGGGGTGGTGATTTGGGTGGTAAAAATGCTCTCACTGCCTGTTTTTACCCAACTGCAAGCTAATGCCTTATGGATGGTATTGTTTTGTTCATTAAAGTTAAAGTCTGCTATTTTCTCCAGGTGTGTGGTCCATTCATGATTTAATTACTGATCTAGTGAATTGGGTATGAATGGCATCACCATACTCAGATGGATTAGCAGAATGTGTTTTGGAATTTATTTCTTTAAGTATGCCTATGCTATGTGTTAGAAATATCTTATTAATTGAAAGCTTTATGTAAAAAAAATGACATGAAATCTTCTAAATACATTGTGGTGTTTTCTTTCCAAAATGGGGTAAATTTGTGGGTGTTTAACCTGTCCTGGCACTCAAGAAATATGATAGGTACTCAGGAAACTAGACATATAATTTATGGTCCTTGAAAACCCAAAGGTGATCCTCAGATTATGGGCTCCTCTATGCATCTAGGCTGTGAAAAAGTCTCACACATGTGATATCCCCATACTCGGGAGGCATAACATAATTGTTTTGGGATGCAATTGTAAGTATGCTATGTGAGAAATAATTTTTCCAAAAAATGTTGCCAAAAAAAGACAAATTCAAAACACTCACCATGTCTCTTACTAAATGCCTTGAACTGTCTACTTTCCAAAAAGAGGTAATTTTGGGGGTATTTATTCTGGCCTGGCATTGTAGGCATTTTTGGCAGAATTGAGATAGACAGTCATTACATCAGGACCAATTTTCAGATACATATACCAAAGTTTGTAGACTCTATAACTTTCACAGAGACTAAATAATATACACTGATTTGGATGATTTGGGTTAACTTTACCAAAGAAATGTTGCAGAATACATCTTTACCTAAATGTTTGAGGAAAGTTTGTTTATTTGCAAAAAAAACCAGTGGGGATTAACGACCATCTGTCTAAAAAAAAATTTATATAAAATTCATTTGGTTACAGTGTTGAATGACTGAGTAATTTAAAATGTGACTGTGCTGAAAATTGCAAAATGGCCCCGGTCAAAAGGGTGAAACAGTCCAGTCTTAAAGTGGCTAAAAATGAAAATATTTTCTCACAAACACATCTCAGCATTTTTCTTCACAGTAAAGGTAGATTTTCATTCAGGCTTGGTGGGCAGCATCACTTTAATTGTACTTGTCAGTGCATATTGTACAAATACCAATTTGTTTTACCAGTCAATCATCTCTATCTTTTAGATATCAGCAGTCAAAGTCTGTAGAAGTCATGGATTAATGCAGATTTAATTTATTGCCTTAAACATGCCACTAAAGTGGTACATCTGTAGTGTGTACTAAAGCAATAGTGGCATTTAGAAAGAAAAATTTACTATTTGGCTCTAAATGACATTTCCCTGGCAGCTTTTTCTCTTGTAAAAAAAAGATAACTTGCAGATATGGAGCTGCGTTTACAGGGAACATAAAGAATACACTATTCCATTAAAATCTACTTGGGAGATGCCTTAAACCTTCCTGTTAAGTGAAGCACCTGTATGATGTACTAAAGCAAAAGTGACATTTACAGAGCACAAAAATACCATTTATTTTACAATGACTAAGAATGATGCTCTGCTGAACCTGGTAATCTCAAAGCATGCAGAACTTCTTACTAATGTTCATATTAAAGAACATATGGGTAGCAGTGACCATGACATGATTTAATGTAATGTTAGCTATAAACAGAAAGCACATACTGGAAAAATAAAAACACTAAACTTTAAGAGAGCAAATTTTCCAAGGAAGAGGGCTGCTCTCCAAGACTTAGGGAATATTGGCATCGAAGAACACAGAACAGAAATGAGAATTATTCAAAAAGACTGTATGTGAACACACTGCAACATATATTCCCATGAGCACATAAGTTTAAAAGGCTAAAAATAAAACATATCTGGCTCACGGCCAAAGTTAAAAAAGCTAAAAACAACAAGAAACCAGCTTTTAAAATATATATAAAAATGAAGGAACACTATCATCATTTAATTGTTACAAGGAATATAACTAATATGTAAAAAGGAAATCACGGCCGCAAAAATTCAAAACAAATGACAGATTGCAAAAGATAGTAGGACAAACCTCCAAAAATTATTCAAATATATTAATAGTAAAAAGGTCCGGTCCAAGCATGTAGGCCCTTTACAAAATAATCTTAAGTGGGTGACTGGGGACAAAGAGAAGGCAAGCTTTTCTAAATAACTTTTTCAGCTCTGTGTATGGGGGAGCTCATGTCCATAATAGGGAGGATATTGACACAGCTTTAAATGATCCACAATGGCTCAAAATTGATATAGTCCAGAAATATTTAGACAGAATAAAGGTGAATAAAGCACCTGGACCGGATGGCATACACCCACGGGTCCTATAAGAATTAAGCTCTGTTATTTCAATGTCATTGTTTTGTAATTTTTGCAGACTCTTTAATGACTGGTATAGTACCACTGGATTGGTGTAAGGCCAATGTGGTGCCTATATTTAAAAAGGGGTCAAAGTCTCTACCAAGTAAGTATAGAACTGTTAGTTTAACGTCTATAATTGGGAAGATACTGGAGAGTTTATATAAAGTCCACATAGATAAGAGTTCTTGCTGGAAAAATATATTTTAAGCAACAGACACAATGGATTCATGAAAGAAGAAGTTGTCAAACAATTCTGATTTCTTTTTATGAAGAGGTGAGCAAAACCTTAGACAAAGGAATGGCTGTGGACGTGGTATACTTGGATTTTGCAAAAAATGTTTGACACAGTTCTGCACACACCTCCAATTTATTTCAGGTACTAATCATTTGGAAGTAGAACTGAGAAGAATGTTAGTTATAAAATGTAATTTTCCAGTATGAGCAAATTTGCAGTTGTAAATAATATTAATTTCAATAGTCATCGTGTATGGCTGGGTAGGTTGGATATACTAACCACACAGCTTCACTATGGAAGACCTACTACTATGTGGATACATGAATGACATTCTCACTACTACTAAACCTAGCGAGAAAACTCACTAATCCTCATGAATGCATGCAATTTTTAAAGCATCCATCACTCATGCAATACCCCTCCTAATTCCTTACAAAACTGCTACATTTTCACTCAGTGGGCTGCAAATTTGTTTATGCGCCTTACTGTGAAAAGCACACAAGATTACATTTTCCAACTATCATAATGGTCTTCCTATAAGGAGCAGAAATACTCCCTGAACCCATGAGAAGACTCATCACGTATACACAAACTTGTTGAGAACCTGTGTCCTAGCTTTCTCTCTATGACATTCTGCAACCTCATTTAACAAAAAAATATATATTTCCAAAATCATACTTCACAAACGTAATGCTACTTTGTTCCTATTTTTTTCAATATTATGTAAAATAACTCAATCAATTAAATATTTTCTAAAACATTAAAGTCTTTTGTATTTTTAATATCCTTTTTCCACTGCTAATTGTATCCAAAGAGTTCTATGAGTATTTTATCTAGCAGTTTTGTTTGCATATTTTCATACCCTTGTATTAATAGTGACATATGATCTCTTGAAATTTTATTTTAACAACACTTCTTACCATCTGTTAACAAAAGACTTTCTGCATCTTGCCGTGCGGGTGGCAGTGCTTTTAAGGTAATGTCTATGTTGAGAGAGAGGCATTTTATTTCAGTACATATTATTTGTAACTCTTTTGCTGTTATTACTTGTTAGTCACAAAGTATACTTATTTTGCTTATAGGAACAGTATGATACATCTTGATACATTTACTTTTCTAAGATATTGAACATTTATCACATTTATAAAGTTCTGAAACTTTAAATATCAGATATCTATCTTAATTTGTGGCCTCTCACTTACAGCACCATCTACCAATTTAACATTTTTCATACTAAAGCGTGGGGTCTTGTGAGCTACTATGGTGTATGTAAAGTGCTAATAAATAATTAAATAATCCTAAAATTGTGATATACAAATGAAATTAAACTAGATAATGTATGAAACTGTGAAAATGTGGTTCGCTTACACTCTACACATATTCATACCACTGTGTCATAAAGCATAAAATCAGAAATAGTGTTGAGCTCCGCTGACAATTGTAAAGATTATGAGTGAATAAGTGTTAAATAAATAAATAAGTCCTGCATCAAAAGCATATGTAACAATATCACTGCAATTATATTGCTACTACAATCTTGTCCTTAATGAGTCCGTGGCTTTGGTACTTGTTCTATTGCTGTGATGCAAAATAATAACCGTGCAGTTCACCAAGCTTAAAAAATATTTTGTGCACCTTCACTGGTTGTGCTCTCACCTGATGTATATGACCAAACCGTTAAGTGAGGTCATAAAAAGCTTGTGTCCCTTTATTTGGACTTAGTGGTAAATGGATAGGATTAGCCTTCTTTCCCTGGGATGGATGGATGGACGGAGTGTTCCCTTTTACCAGCAGGGGGTCCCCTCGCTTCTTTATGGATTTTCCTGGAGCTGAATGGATGGACGGGAGTATCCCTCTTCCCACTAGGGGGTCTCCCTACTTCCTTAGGGATTTTTCTCCATAGGTGTATTGGCCATGAAATGTAATAAATGATATAGTGCCTTATCCTCTTTAAAAGTTAATTTATTCAAATAAAGTAGTGCGCTCACATGTATTACAATTTAAAACTGCATTTAAGTTAAACTTTGAATCCACAGTAAGGTTTTCCAATATTGCTGAATACTTGCTGTATGTTGCTTTAAGCGTTGTGATGTCAGATCCCCTCCCCTGGGGCTTTGACGTCAAGAGGATAAGGCACTATATATTTTATTACATTTATGGCCAATACACCTATGGAGAAAAATCCCTAAGGAAGTAAGGAGACCCCCTAGTGGGAAGAGGGATACACCTGTCCATCAATGGGAAAGGCGCGGTTTGACCTGACGGTTCGGGTCAATCCACAAGGTGAGTGCATAAGTGTGCTGGAGGTGGACCTAACACTGGGGGTCACACGAAATCACTGGATGAATATATACAGAGGAGCGATTGCATGTTAGCACTTGGAGCACTGAGTCTTAAAGGGACGGTTCACCAAGATTTATATTGGGACACTGTTATTAGATAAACGCATAGTGCATAGGATTCAGATAACGCATGGTATTATGAGCAGTATGAGGAAGTGTGCGTTACTGTGTTTAATTTAAAGCGATACGTTCTGAGCACAGAATATGCACTTATTTGGTATTTAAGTATTGTCATAGAGCCAGATTTATGTATATTTATTATTTTATTTTATAATATTGCACTGCATTTTTTGTATATTTATGAAAAGCACAGGGCGCCAGTGGCAGACCTGCCAATTCTGGTGTTCAATGGCAAATGCCAATCGAGCTTTATGGTGTAGACAAGTGAGCACAGGGCCCACTAGAGGACGTTAGGCCTTCAGGCCACCCTCATGAAGTCTGTTTCTGATTGTTTGGTCAGAGACATTCACATCAGTGGCCTGCTGGAGGTCATTTTGTAGGGCTCTGGAAGTACTCATCCTGTTCCTCCTTGCACAAAGGAGTAGCTACCAATCCTGCTGATGGGTTAAGGACCTTCTATGGCCCTGTCCAGCTAGAGTAACTGTCTGTCTCCTGGAATCTCCTCCATGCTCTTGGGACTGTGCTGGGAGACACAGCAAACTTTCTGACAATGGCACGTATTGATGTGCCATCCTGGAGGAGTTGGACTGCCTGTGCAGCCTCTGTAGGGTCCAGGTATCGCCTCATGCTACCAGTAATAACACTGTCCTTAGTCAAATGCAAAGCTAGTGAAAAACAGTCCAAAGATGAGTAGGGAAAAAAATGTCAGTGGCCCCAACCCGTAAAATCATTTCTGTTTTGAGAGTCGTCTCATTGTTGCCCATCTAGTGCACCTGTTGTTTATTTCATTAACACCAAAACAGCTGAAACTGATTAACAACCCCCTCTGCTACTTAACTGACCAGACCAATATCCAAGGAGTTTAATTGACTTGATGCTATACTCTGATTAAAAAGTGTTCCTTTAAACAGTGTATATACACAATATTGCCAAAAGTAATTGGACATCCCTCCAAATCATTGGATTCAGGTGTTCCAATCACCTCCATGGCCACAGGTGTATAATCAAGCACCTAGGCATACAGACTGCTTCTATAAACATTTGTGAAAGAATTGGTCGTTCTCAGAAGCTCAGTGAATTCAAGCGTGGTACCATGATAGGTTGCCACCTGTGCAATAAATCCATCCATGAAATGCCCTTGCTACTAAATATTCCACGGTCAACGTTTAGTGGTATTATAACAAAGTGGAAGCAACTGGGAACAACAGAAACTCAGCCCTGAAGTGGTAAGCCACGGAAAATAACAGAGCAGAGTCAGCACATGCCTGCACTGGCCTGCACAGAGTCCTGACCTCAACCTGATAGAACACCTTTGGGATGAATTAGAGAGTAGACTCCGGGCCAGGCCTTCTCATCCGACATCAGTGCCTGACCTCACAAATGGGCTTCTGGAAGAATGGTCAAACATTCCCATACACACACTCCTAAACCTTGTGGACAGCCTTCCCAGAAGAGTTGAAGCTGTTACAGCTGCAAAGGGTGGGCCAACTCAATATTGAATCCTACGGACTAAGACTGGGATGGCATTAAAATTCATGTGCCTGTATAGGTGGCGCCCCAATATTTTTGGAAAAACAGTGTGTATATATATACACACACACACACACACACACACACACACACACACACACACACACACACACACACATACAGTTGTGTCCAAAATTATTCAACCCCCAATGCTGTAAAGGGGTTTAGGGACTATAGTGTACATTTGGAATTGTATTCAGAATCAAATCCTACAAGGACGTTGTAACTACCCAAATGCAACTAAAATGACATCAATTGTTTATGTAATACAGTAGTAAATGGTTCTTATGTGGTTTCTTCATTGCCACAATTATTCAACCCCTTAAAGACTACCACTCTGAAGAACAGAGGTTCATACAGGTGCTTTCCATCAGGTATTGAAAACACCTGTGGATGTCACCGAGCAGCAATCAAGCATAATAAGCACCAATTAGGCAGCTTTAAAATGACTGTGATACTCAGCTCCTTCTAGACATTTACTGGTGTGGTTACAAACATGGTGAAGGCAAGAGAATGGTCCAGGAAGACAAGAGAAGAGGTGATTTCTCTTCACAGGAAGGGCAATGGCTATAAGAAGATTGCAAAGATGTTAAACATACCAAGAGACACCTTAGGAAGCATCATTCGCAAATTCAAGGCAAAGGGCACTGTTGAAACGCTACCTGGTCGTGGCAGAAAGAAGATGCTGACTTCGACTGCTGTGCGCTACCTGAAGCGTAGAGTGGAGAGAAGTCCCCGTGTGACTGCTGAGGAACTGAGAAAAGATTTGTCAGATGTGGGTACAGAAGTTTCAGCCCAGACAATAAGACGCACACTGCGTAATGAAGGCCTCCGTGCCAGAACTCCCAGGCGTACCCCCTTGCTGTCTCCAAAGAATAAGAAGAGTCGACTGCAGTATGCCAAAAGCCATGTGGACAAACCACAAAAGTTGTGGGATAGTGTTCTGTGGACTGATGAAACAAAATTAGAACTGTTTGGGCCCATGGATCAACGCTATGTTTGGAGGAGGAAGAACAAGGCCTATGATGAAAAGAACACCTTGCCTACTGTGAAGCATGGTGGAGGGTCAATCATGCTTTGGGGCTGTTTTGCTTCTGCAGGTACAGGGAAGCTTCAGCGTGTGCAAGGTACCATGAATTCTCTTCAGTACCAGGAGATATTGGATGGAAACGTGATGCAGTCCGTCACACACCTGAGGCTTGGGAGACGTTGGACCTTTCAACAGGACAATGATCCCAAGCATACCTCCAAGTCCACTAGAGCATGGTTGCAGAGGAAAGGCTGGAACATTTTGGAGTGGCCATCGCAGTCACCAGACTTAAATCCGATTGAGAACCTCTGGTGGGACTTAAAGAAAGCAGTTGCAGTGCGCAAGCCTAAGAATGTGACTGAACTGGAGGCCTTTGCCCATGAAGAATGGGCGAAGATACCCGTAGATCGCTGCAAGACACTTGTGTCAAGCTATGCTTCACGTTTAAAAGCTGTTATAACTGTAAAAGGATGCTGTACTAAGTACTAAGATTGAATGTCACTTGGGGGTTGAATAAAACTGATAATGCTGTGAGCACAGAAAAGACATTTGTGGTTATTTCATTATAACTGTTATGTTATATTTGTCTGACCTACAAGTGCCTCTTTAATGTAAATGTAAGCAAGATGACTGAATGATCAAAAGCAATGTCAAACTGGCCAAAACACTCAATTTCAGTGGGGGTTGAATAATTTTGGACACAACTGTATATATATATATATATATATACATACATATAGATATATCCCAATTTGTGCAAAGTGCCCGTGTTCATACATATATATCTAACACTCACCATATGTAGATAACCATTTATGTAGAGTATGGTCAAAAGCGATTGTGGGGTATTTCCCTGTATAGTCACCACCGCTCATGCAAAGGGAAGATTTACTCCTTGCTCAAACTTTCTTTTGCACTTTATCTATTACAGTTTAAGAAATATGAGTTATAATTATGAGGCATGTGTTGTTTATATATGGTTTTAGTCTAATAATAGAATGCTCCTGGGAGTATGTGCTGGTTATTGACGTTTTTTCTTCGGGGAGCACTAGTAATATAGGCAGCATGTCTGATTTTAGAGTAGATGTTAAAATGCCATATGATGGATCTATGCACAAATACAGATATACACTCTTACAATAGAAACATTTTTTTATAGCGTCCTAAAAAGAAGAGAATAAATAAATTCAGCATACAGTACATACACATAAAAACAAGTTGCACAAATACAGCAGGGCTTCACTGTCAAACCAATTAAGCAATTATTTTTTCTGGTTTAAAGTCTTAACACCAAAACTGAACTGCTATATGCTAGAAAATATCAAATTCATTCTACATCTAGATATTTCTGTGCACAACATCAAGAATAATAGTCAAAAATTTAAATTACACCTCTTTGAAATAAATTGTTTTATACATTTCATATGATATTATGTGGAATGTTACCTGCTTAGGGCAGATGAATGTGCACATAGTGAATACATTGGCATTTGTACATTGCTGAGTTTGATTTGAGCATTTAACTAAATTGAACTTTAAACATTGACCCCATGAGATATTGAGAAGATGATGAATTAGTCATTCTTATCACTGATTAAATCCTTCTATATTCCATAAAAAAGTATAAGCAATTACTTCCAACACTTTGTTATAAATTACAAGGGTGCTTGAAAGAAAGGTGCACCACGCAATGACTTGCGTGACTCAATGCTTTGAAGACCAAAACTTTCCATCTCCACAAGATTTATTCATGAGGCAATACCTCAGTTTCTAAAGTGAGGTCAAAGCCATGACCAGACATTGCTTCCTGTACTTGCTACATGCTGTTTTAAAAGTATAAAACAAATCAATGTGTTAAATACATCTGATATCATGTTCAAGATTTCAAGAGACGATATTTAATTTCACAGAGAATGCATTAAAAACATAAATCAGCACAATTTTAGTTGTCATAGCTGGTCATATTCTAGTTAAACAATATATAAAAAGTTTGCATATATAGAAAGATGATATAATATACATTATATGAGCTGAAGCATTTTGATTCAGTGGTAAAAATGTACAGCAAAACATTTGTTTTTCATTTATTAGGATAACCAAGGATAACCTTCCTTGGACAAATTTGGAATACATACTTGGTTTTCCTGGCAAGCGTGTACATAAAGCAGTAGTACTGTCTACTGGGTGGTATTCTGAGTCTATAGCTGAGACATACAAAATCCAGTGTTCCATGGAAAGAAAGCCCAAAGTGTCTCTTCTATGTATGAGTGAATGAGGCTGCTTTGCTAAAGGAGCTATAACTCTTCTATCAAATGCATGTGAATATTCACTTGATTTATTCAGACTTGTGAGATGCAAATTCTTGTTGACTTTGAACGCTCAATCATGTGTAGATGTTAGTCACATAACTGAATAATGCCCATTTTTTTTAGTAAGATTCTATGTTGATAAATCAGACTCTTAGAAACTTTTACATTTTCTCACAAGTACAAAAAGTGTTTTTACAGAGAACAGCATACATTTTTTACATATAAAGGTTTTTTATTATTTTTTTCTACTATTTATATATTACACCTATTTATGTATTAAACCTGTGCTACAGACCATTGTGGATTTTCTAAAATTTAAGTACAGCACTTATTGATGACTTTCAGGCTCACATCTCTTTTTAACAGAGTCTGTACAGAGCCATAGTGTATATGGTAGACAAAAATGAGAAGAGGGTTGAGCTACCTATTTGAGTCATTTTGTTGGGGATGTACTGTAGCTTGAGTTTTAGCCATTGTGGTCTGAAACCAAGCTTTATACTTTAAGAAAGCAGTTAAGATAAGGTTGGTAAATACTGTATGTGAAAAGGAACCTAGAGCTGTACTTTTTTAGCTGGAAATCATGAATATAACATATTTATATGCAACATTTAAGAACATATAGTAGAACAGGTGTACCCCAATGTTCAGTGTTGGGACCCTTACTTTTTAATATATTTATAAACGATATAGGGTCTGAGATTAAAAATCCCATTTCAGTCTTTGCAAATGACACCAAGCTGTGCAGTGGAATAACGTCCTTACAGGATGTCTCCAATTTACAAGCCAATCTGCAGATCTACATTCCTCTGTGCGGGTGCTGCGGCTGCACGGATTTTTGTGCAGATCCGCAGTGGCACAAGCCGCACATATGTGAACCTAGCCTTATAGAGGAACATAAATTAGGTGAACATTAGAAGGCAGGAGGTTATAGTTGCAAAAGAATCTGTCACTTTTAAAAAGACAAAGAAACAGATTCTCTTTAGGGTCCATGCACAGCAGGCAGCAGAATAAAATGCCAGAGCTGCTGGCAGAAAAAAGCAGCATAAAAATGTTCCTGTAAAACATACTGAACACACATTTAGGCACATTTAAATGAGTTTGCACTTATAAGCATTTTTCCCCTAAACACTAAAAAAAAAAATGTTCACTGAAAAATGCTTAACACGCCTAAACACTGTGTTTAAGCGTGTTTATGTGCATTTAGGCGGGTCATTTTTTCTTCCCAAAAGTTCCATCAGAAATGCACTTTAGATTAGTTTTTTCGTTCCAACCTGTAAATGCTCCTCCAGGGGCGGACTGACAACTCATGGGGCCACCAGGCAATAGGGGATCATGGGGCCCTATGTCCTTGCCCACACTCAAAGCACACCCAAAAAAGCCTATAAAAAGGTGCCAGGGGCATTTCTTGGGGCCCCTTACTGACCCCGGGCCCTCGGGCAGCGCCCGAGTGCTCAAATGGTCAGTCCGCCCCTGTGCTCCTCTACAGATATACCTGTAAATGCCCAAATGTGCATGGACACATACTGTAGGGGTTAATTTACTAAAACTGGAGAGTGCAAAATCTGGTGCAGCTGTGTATAGAAACCAATCAGCTTCCAGGTTTTTTTTGTCAAAACTAAATTGAAAAAATTGAAGTTAGAAGTTGATTGGCTATCATACACAGCTGCATCAAATTTGCATTTGATCCGTTTCTGCAGTGCTTTTTGCAGTGTGTTTTTGCTCTTTTGCACATGTGTTTTTGCCACGTTTTTGATGCATTTTGCTTTTTTTTTTTCAACTTGTTGCTTGGAAGTTTAAAATGCAAAACGCTTCAAAAACACACTATATGCTTTTCTGCAGTGTCTCCATTGAAGTCTATGGAACCAAAAATGCAATGTTTTGCGTTTAAAAAAGTTCCTGTCCCTTCCCAAAAACTCACCAGGTGAAAACGTGGAGATGTGAACCTGTCCAATAAGAAATCATGTTAAATGGACTGCTGTGCGTTTCTACAAAACACCACGTAAAACACATAGGTGTGAACCTAGACTAAATCAACCCCATAGTCTAACAGAGCTGCTTCTGCAGGCTGAGAACGGGTTCTCACCAAAGAGGTGTGGGAAACATCGCGAATCCTGTGCATTTCTCGCACCGCTTTGCATTAATGCGATCTGTTACGGGTGTCAATGATAAATTAATGACACCTCAAAACAGACTGCAAAACGTGATTGCCATAAATTGCATCTCATCAATGAGAACACCAATACGATGCGATTTAGGTGTGGATTTTACAAAATGTATGGCTCAAATCGCACTGCACAAACATTTGCGGTGTTTGCGAATTACATGTGGTGTCCTGCACCGCATTGTGTGAATCTGGGCTTAAAGAAAAAAATGCCGAAACGCCTGTATAAACTGCATTTTTATGCACAGTGTGAATGAGAGCTAAATGACCAATTAGTCATACTCATATGAGTTATCAGATTAAGATAAAGGAACTTTCTACTTGTCAGTGTTCTTTTGTTATTTATATTTTTAGCCATATGCATGAGATTTGGTTTAAAGCAACATCCCCATTTTGAAAAAAACAGAACCCAGGCTGCCATTTCATGTGTTGTTTAGGGGAAGGGAGAGTAATGTCTGCTTGGTGGGCAGGGGGCACATTAAAAGTATATGTAGTGGTCTACCTAGCACATACTGCTATCCTTTACTCCACTGTATTTTACACATTTTTCATAAATTGCAGTCTGTGGTGTGGACTGGAGTGGCCTACAGAGTACACTCTTCGGGCGTTTTGATCTGAAATCACAGACTTTGCTAATTCTTTTCGTAATCTACCTAATGTATACAATCTGAGTAGATGTTTAATAGGTTATATGGAGGACTCTGATCTTCACAATCATACAAAGCTGCCATTATGTATATTATTTTTCTATGTCAAAAAGGTGATATCCTTCAATGGAAGTCCCATAACCATCCAACTCAGGCGCAGTGACTCCAACTTATTAATCAGGTAAAACCCATGTATAAATTAATTTACAAGGCTCATGGATGTCCAAAGCAGTTTACAAAGGTATAGTCTCCAGGTTTAAATTTCTGAACATCCATAAACCTTTATTCTCTTTCTAAGGAGACACATCTCTTAAGCAATAAAATCTTGTCCATGCACAGGACTGCCCTCTATCCTCTATACAATTTATGAGAATCTGGACCCTTTTTGGGTCTCCAAGATTATTATAGCAGGGGGACTTTAACAGTGTCCTCAATACAGCCATGGACACCTCCAAGCCACAGTGGGCCTCAAATATAGACCTGTTACATTGGGCCCGAGCCCTAGATTTTACCAAAATATGGCGCTTCAAACACCCCAATGACCTTATTCACATATGTCAGCTATGCATAGGTATGGCTCATGGATCAATTTCAGCAGTAGCACTGCCCTGGCCTCTATTTGTACTGCATCATACCTGCCCCCTGACTTTTCCAATCATTTCCTACTTGAAATAGTTGTGAATACTGGGGGTCGTGGCTGTTGGCAGTTAGCCCCTAAGTGGGTTCATGATGAAAAGGTTCAGGAACCTAAGACTGACAAGGTCAATCAATACTGGACACTTCATGAACACACCACTTCCCCATGCTCGTTTAGATTGCTTTTAAGACCTGCATACGGGGGAGTAAGTATCTGCTAATAAAACTGTGAGACAGGAGTACACATCCCAAATTAAAGATTTGGAACATTGCAAATCAGTGGCTGCTGCTTTCTTTGCAGCTTCTTCTACACAGGATTCATATTCTTCTCTCACACAAGCTCAACAGGATCATTCCCTGTACTGCATCTTCCTTACTCATGCTGATATCCTCTGGTGGGGAAGCTTTTTGAACATGGGAATAACAACAGCAGTCTCCTGGCAATCCTGGTGGTGGAGCCTCACTATTAAACAGTGGTATCTGAGATGGTTTTGCCTAATAGGCTGGTGGTCACCGACCCCTTGGAAATTCTTGAGGTTTTTCTGGACTGTTATAGTCTCTTGTATAGCCCATGTCCTCTTTCCTCAGCAACCACTTTGCAGTGAATTTTACATGATTTGTCCCTTGCCTCATTGTCGGCTGCAGAGGTGAGAGAGCTGGATAATGAAATCTCAGCCCTTGAGATCAAGGCACCTACACACTTCCTAGCAATAAACCCAGGCCCAGACTGCTTATATGGGGAATGGTACAAGCAATACATGAAGGACCTGACACCTAGATTGCACAGATTGTACATTGAATGTATGGATTGCCTGACTTTGCCCCTTCTGTGTTTGAAGTGCACAAGTCTTGATACCTAAGCCTGGCAGAGGTCCAAAACCTTGTGCTTCATAGAGGTCAGTTTTGTTGTTGAATTTTGAATTGAAAATATTAACCAACGTTCTTGCCACTAGATTGATGAAATTACTTCCCTCCTTGGTCAATATTGATCAAACTAGCTTTATACCCAACAAATCAACTGATATCAATATTTATAGGGTATTCATGTATCTTCAGACCCCCGACTGATCCTTCCACTAGAGTTCTAGTCACACTAGAACTAGAGAAATCACTTGACTCTGTGGATTGGACTTATATGTGCACAGTGTTAGAGACATTGGGTTTCAGATCAACTTTTCGTAGGTGGATTGAGATGTTGTATAAGTCAGAGAAGGCACAAATTAAACTGGGCGGCAAGCTCTCCTTCCCCATTTCCTGTTGAGAGAGGGACAAGGCAGGGTTGTCCTCTCTCCCTTGCCTTGTTCGTTCTGATGATGGAGCCTATCACCTCAGCAATCTCCTCAGGTGGGAATCTGGATGGGCTCCACAGAGGAAAATTTAGCCATGTACTTGGACGTCCTCTTCCTTAGGGACCCAGGACCTTTTCTCTGTGAGGCCCTTAGATATCCTCTTTTACAGAGTAGTCCAGACGAAAAGTAAATTAGGATAAACATCTGTTTCTCTCTGAATCCCCATTTTTATTCCCAAAAATCCACCTATGTAGGGACTAGACTAGAGGGTGTAGTTTGGAATAATTACTCACATCTGATTGGGGAGTAATATTACCAATTAACTAAATGTTTACTCAGTCAGTGGTTTCCCTGGTCCACCAGATGACACTCTAACACTAGATATCCCTATATAGATTGTAGGGGGGTGTAGTGTGGCACATCATAGTATAAATGTGGTCAAAACAGGGTGTCATTCCAATATATATACAGCAAACCAGTCAAAATAGTGGGTCTTCACTTCTGACCACAATAAAATTCAACATATATGTAAAAAGTATACACTTTATTCATGAGTTAAAAACTACAGTATGACACAATGGACAGTGATAAAAGTATTGTTATATAGAGATTAATCACAATATTGATGTAAATCCTTGGAAAAAGATCAGGTTTTGTAGATTCCCTGCCTCTGCAGGACCAACAAGGATTTGTTGTACAAAGCCACATATATAAGTGATAATAAAAGCTTCTACAAATGAAAAAAAAAACAATAATTAATTATATAAACATATAATATCCAAAATATATAATTATATATTTACCCCATATATATATCCCATATGCACCATTTAACAAGTATTAGCCCCAGATTTCTCTGAGATATAAAACAAAATGATAAGGATTACTGTTATCAATCGAATAGCTAAAGTGGGCACAAACCTGTGTGACCACTTTCTTTGGATTACGGCCACTCCCCTCTCAGACTGAGGTATGGTTAAAGTATTAAGGGGTAGATTTGTCATTTGTGGGAAAAATGTTGGTGATGGTTCCTTTAAATTATGCAAAGCAGAGTTCCAGAGGGAGCCAATCGGGAGTCATGGAAGACTCCGGAGCGTTGATGGGAAAGGATATAAGGGGCACCTGGAACATTTGGTATCAGTGGTAGCCTGCAGAAGAGCTCCCCTCCCCCCCTCTTGTCGCGCGTACTTTGTGTGGTGCTGTCACCCTGGAGTCAGGGGGGACGTTTCAGTGTTAGATGGCTGATAAGATGGCTCGAGTTCTAATAACTGAGCCAAAAAAGGGTGATCTGTTATATTTTTTGCATGTTGAATCTCATTAACGTTATTAATGTATGTATATGGTTTATTGTTTAACACCAATAAAGTGCCATGGTCATTTATCACCACAATCCGCTTATTTGTTTCTTTTCTTTAATTGGTCATATTTGAGGAATGTTCTGGTTGGAGGGGAGGGGGTGTGGCCTGCAATCCCATGCACCAGCTGGCCCATGGGAGGAAACACAGGGCATCCATCACCAAAGGATTGTCTAAAGAAAGGGAGGAAGATAGAGGGGATACTATTTTTATAATTAGAAAACCTCACCATATAGAAATAACTCATACAGGTCCTCACCATATAGAAGTGATATATGGCCCAGTGATATAATATACTTATCACAAGAAAGATAATAGAATCCAAGGCTCACCTATATTAACAGCCACACATAACCAGGGAGCTAGTGAACTATATGACTCAAATTGGAGGATTTAGTAAGATACATGTCTGATGGTGGGCTAATATTAATTAGCGTATATATATCAACAGAACACCACTATGCCATTTGAAGAACTGTGTTTAGATGGGAAGCCACTTCCTCACTCTCTTTCTCACTTCTATGCCCTATGGATTGATATGGGTGACATGCCAGAACTCACCTTTCTACAACGCTGGGAACAAGATCTCACTACTTCTTTTTCACAAGCTCAGAAGGAAAGAATCCTTCCCTTTGCCCACAAGGCCTCCCTAGCAAGTAGCTATCAAGAAGGAGGCTGCAAACTCCTCACACGGTGGTACAGAACTCCAGCAAAACGCCACTACCTGTTTCCCTGGGTTTCTAATACCTGTTGGCACTGTTGGGAGTGTGAGGGTAGCCTTCTTCATATCTTTTGGGTATGCCCAAAATGGAACAATTTCTGAAATGAAGTTGAGAAGACAATTAAGGCGTATCCCTTAACAAGAATCCAACTGCATACCCTTTGAATGACATTCCATTATCCAACAAGAAATGTAAAAATTCCTTACTCAAACATCTGCTCACAGCGGCTAAGGCCTGTATTCCAGTTTTATGGAAAAGTACGAGCCCCCCTGACTCATCAGCAGGCGAGAATTGCAGAAATTCAGGAAATGAAAAATCTTACCATGTTCCTGAAGGAACAAGAGGAAAAGTATTGGAAGATCTGCACTCCTTTTTTTAATTTTTTTTTTATAGAGACCAGACTCTGCTTGCCTGTCACTAAATTGCTGACATATTATGTTGTTATACTATTAGGACCCATGCTTTCCTTATGCATGCATGTTTCACACTGATGGTTGTATTATGTGTCGCTTTACTACTACTCTGAAAATACTTGCATTGCTGATGTGAATATATCCTGTCCTGTATTGTACTGCTGAACTCCTTGACCAATAAATAAAGAATTAAAAGAAAAAAGAAGATAGGCTAGCACCTTACAGCCAGTAAAATCTATGTGGTCACTGTAATATATTTATATATGTCGTTATTATAGTGATATAGTCTCCAACCATAAAGGAAAAGAGGGAAGAGATTTTGGAAAGGAAAAGGAAGAGGAGAAAACTAATAAGAAAATGAAAAAGACACCTAACGGGTAGTGATAGGATAAGCGGCAAGAGAAAGGGAAAAGAAAGGGGAAAAGGTAACAGTAGAAAAGGGTCAAGAAAAAAAAAAGAAAGAGGGAGAAAAGGGAAAGGGGAGAAGAAAGAGGGAGGGAAGGGGGTGGGTGAATAATTTTCCCTAAAGTGGTGGCAGATGGTATTTACCAGATTGTGGTCCCCATCTGCCTCCTAGTAACCAGTTTTATTGGCTGCTGTTTCTGTTCTTTTTTCCTTCTGCTTCCCCTTACCTTTTATGTTTATGGAATGTCACTATAATAATGACGTGTGTAACTATATTACAGTTACCACAGAGATCCTGCTGGCCTAGAGGGGCTCACCTTTCTCCTTCTTATTCCCCTGCATCCACCAGTATATGTATTGAAATTTTGTGTCCCCAATGTGACACATTTCCATAACACAGACATATACATGTATAAGTATATATGCTTTACTAATACTGAATACATGGGCAGCACAGTGGCTAAATGGTTAGCACTTCCGCCTGGCAGTACTAGAGTTGTTGGTTCAAATCCCAACCATGGCACCACCTGCCTGGAGTTTGCATGTTCTCCCTTTGCCTGTACGGGTTTCTTCTGGGTACTCCGGTTTCCTCCCACACTCCAAAGACATGCTGGTAGGTTAATTGAATCCTGTCTAAATTGGCCATAGTATGTGTATGTATGAATGTGAGTTAGGGACTCTAGATTGTACACCCCTTGAGGATTAGGGAATGATGTAAATGTGCAACATATATTTAAAGTGCTGCATAAATTGATGGCACTATATAAGTACCTGAAATAAATACATATGATTGTATTGATGCATTAATGTATATCTTGCATTTATATTGATTTATAGACATATTTTGACTATGTTAATGCTCTTCTGATGAAACAGGCTATATGTTACCAGCAAAATGCTTAGAAATAACCTCACCCCACTGTCTTACTGACATCCATTATTTAAAATTTGCATTTGTATTTACACAGCAATTTAGAGATACACAGTTGTGTGATGAATGGCACAGTTTATTGTTTCTGTTCTGTGTATTATTAAGAAATCATAACTTGACATATTGAATGCTATGTATTTTACATGAATATGGTTTTAAATGTAAACGTATTTAATATGATATAATATATATAATTTGATATATATTTTATATACCTTGTCTTGATTTTGTTATTCTTTTTAACAGGTTTACTTCACAGATGGTTTAAATGCCTTGCATATTGAGCCATGCAATTTTGGTATGGAGTTTACTGACTTGATAAACATATGCTAATACAATCCTAAAAGGGACATTAAAAAAATTACAATGGCTTAAAAATCTACTTGAAAACCAAAACATATTAATCATCTTTGCGAGCATTTTAAGATTCTTCGGCTACTAGCCATCTTCTAGTCAAGTAGCCCCTCCAGCATTGGATACGCTGAAACTATTTTAATTAAAATGTGGCAGCTGTTCATAGCCCCTTCTGTCTTAGGGAAGATAAGCAATTGCCTTGCTAAAGTGAGGGGCAACTGCTACAAACTAACCTGGCTCTGGGCTATTGTCTCCGGGCTGTAAACTGGAAGGTAAGGCTGTTTCATCTCAGCAGCCTTGCAAACTGTCCATTTTTGCTACATTTATGCATATTGTGGTTGTGAGGCATCAGCCTCTCATGAGTGCAGCTGATCCAGTTTAAGATTCCAAAGATAAAGCAAACCCTGGATTTAGAATTTAAGCTGCTATCTCCTTACTGAAATGTAAGAGCGGATATTGATTTTAATGGAATACATTGCTTTGCTTTAATCAGTGTCTCGCTGTATTCTCTTCTCTCTGTAGACATGGGCTCTCTACATTCCTAATTAATCAGGGGTGCACCAAAAGAAAACAGTGTAGTTGAAATTTTAACTATTGTATGACAATAAACTCAATGATGCTGTTGTGTTATGGGCTCATGGGATGTCACAAGGGACTACACCCTTAAACATATAGCATTGATTATTATCAATAAATGAAGACTAGGAAATGACTGTGGATAGAAAAGGTTACAGATTTTATAGGGGCTTCCCCTTATATCAAACAAAATAACATTATAATATCATAATAGGCCTAGAATTTGAAACAAAGGCCAACAAATAAAACAATGTAATGTAAACTAGCAGAATAACTGTCCCCCAGTAAAATGACTGCAATAATTAAATAAGAATACAAATGGGACAGGGAAAACTCTGTGGTGATGTGGTCCAATGACCTGGAGATCAGAGCTGCTGGAGTCTTATATAAGCAAAGGAACAGAACTGGAGCCTTGTGTCACAACTTCAAGCAGGGGAATCCTCATGGACATTCCATAGGACACTCTCCTGCATGTGCAGGAGAGGGTTAGAGGCCAATCTCTATGTTACCTGAATGGCTGGAGTATTTATCCAAATTCATGTCTGTAACAGAACGGGAACCCAAACCGCACTTGGGTATTTTCTGTTATACTGCAGCTTCCCTATCCGAACACCATCCACGGACCACACCCACTGATCATGCAGGACAGCACCAGACTCTTCTTAAGACAGGAAGTCAACTCTTTTATTTTTACACAAAACACAATATATATACACAGGGCGGGGAAACACAACCAGGAACAGGAACCACATCATCAGCCCGCCCCATCAGTGGGGAGGGCTACAGGAAACACATCATCAGCCTGCCCCATCAGTGGGAAATACTACAGGAAACACCCCCCCCCCCCACCCAACCAAGACATAGAACAATGGGATGCAGCACATGGCAAAGGCAAATGGACAGCCATGTGACAGGGAACAAAGGACAACACACCAATACAAAATTTATTATTATTATTAATAGACATTAATTAATATTATTATTAATAGACATTCACATCCACACCCTGTACCGCTTAACAGGCACAGGGTGGTTAAACATAAGAACTTGGGAAGATGATACAGGGGTACCCCCACCCCCAAAAGTCACTCCCGTCACAACGTCTATCACCAAACACAGAAAAACCAAACCATAAAATAAATGAATACCCTTAACTCACCCATTTAAATACAAAAAGCCCAAGAGGCTTCTCGCTCCTAACCATTCACACCATTGGTATTGTCACACATTTTGCAATCCAACTGCATGGTCAAACAAATCTTTAATTATAGCACATCCTGCCACCTCTGGGCTGCACTGTAGCAAACTGGAAAAAGTTCAGCATGTTGCATTTTTGATGCATTGCCCTTTGTTGACCTAATCAAGTTGATTGGATAAGAACCATCAAAAATGCAATACAATACAGGATACCACAATGAGCAATGTGTTATAGTGACAACAAGTGAAAAACAGCTAAACTTCAAAATATTTTTTTAATATATTTTTTTTTCTATCCTATAAGTATTTGTAGATACATGTTTATTTAAATTTCAGGATTTTTTTTTAGAACACAGCATGCACGGACTATACATTTCAAGGCCACGATGGCTAATATAATGAAAGAAGAAATCAGTTTAACCAGTTTTATATGACTTTTTGTCTATCAGTTCCTCAGTGAAGGTTTACTTGTTCTGGGAGAACAAACTTGACATATGTGCTGAGCAAAGGAAAATTCATCTTTTCAAAAATTGCCCTTGGGTACAAGGCATGTGTGTATAATGTCTAAACCCAGCCTGCTTCCCTGTCATCACAGTTGAAAATCCAAATAACTGCTGGATATCTCCTCTAAAAAACATTATTATATAAGCTACTACTGTAATACTGCATAGCTAGCCTTGCATCTTACTTCATAATAGGTTAGAAAATGGCATTTGTAATGTGACAAAGGGCTAAAAAGGAGTTAGGGTTTTCTGCGTTTTACTCCTAGTCCCCATTGGTGACAGCTGATGTGCAAGCAAATGAATGAGCTGAGATACCAAATCAATAGGAAAGAACCTGTTCCAAAAACAGGTGTGGTCTGGGCTGGCAGTATTAAGGTAGAGACCTAAGAAAGCCATGGGTGAAAATTATCTCTGTACAGTTCTAAGTAAAAAATCAAAACAATCATAACTAGACAATCAAAAATCTTTCAGAATTTTTAACATGCCCAACAGGGATTCTAACACTTGGCATTCCTCTGCAGCTACTCAATGGGGCAGATTTACAAAACACAAATAGACTGTGCATTTTGCAAGTGCAGCTGTACTCATTTTCCCCAGAGCTTAGTCAATGTGGTAAAGCTTTGCTGATGTACACCATCCAATCATGTGCAAGGGAAAATGTTCTGTTTTTTTTTTTTCCTTGCACCTGATTGGGTATTATTTACAAAGTGAAACTTTACCACATTTACTAGAGAAAATGAGCGCGACTGCACTTGCAACGTGCACAGTCTCACAGTCTTTTTGACGTTTGTAAATCCATCGTAATAAGTTGATTAACGCACAGAAAATGTTCACTCAAAATTAATTTTCATTTAGCTAACAAATAGGGTGAAGTTGTGTTCCTTTCAATTTTCCAAACACATGCAAGCAAAAGTTCTGTTTTTTTTATGGTTGTGTTTGTTTTCCTTTGCACATGATTGAGTATTCAAAGCAAATCTGCCTGCTAAGCTAAACACACATTCACATGCAAAGTGAACAATTATGTTGTGAAATGAAAAATCTCTATTCTTTTAGTAAAATGAGGAATGAATGTTAATTCCATATACCTTTAGACTGCTGCCAATGTAAGAATCATTTGGACTATGCAATAATAGAATTTTGTTTTATGGATGTTTTTAGGATTCATTCACACTTGTTTTCCTGAGCTTAGCTTTTACAAATGAAAAAGTTCTCTTAGTCTTTATGTTTGAATTTAGGAGTTTCTGCCTTTAGAAGGTTTTGATGCATTTACACTCAGTTACATCAGTGTTCTGCTTCAAATGCCACTTTATACATCGGCATACCTCCATACACAGGGGCGGACTGACCATTTGGGAACTCGGGCAGTGCCCGAGGGCTCGGGGTCGGTAGAGGGCCCCATGAGATGCCCCTGGTACCTTTCATAGGCTTTTTTAGGTGTGGTTTGAGTGTGGGCGAGGACACAGGGGCCCCATGATCCCCTTTTGCCCGGGGGCCTCATGATTTGTCAGTCCGCCCCTGTCCATACATCTTCATCTGTCCAAAAAGTATGACCACCTGCTGATTCAGCACAATCCACAGACAGCTATGCTTTCCAGTAAGACACAAGTCTGAGAAGTAAAATTTAGTAAAACTCAATTTTATTTCTCACCGTACGGTACAGATGATGTTTTTGACAATCTCTTGAAGTGTTAACAGAAAATAATCTTCCCAGCCTAGATATTAGTGATGAGTGGATCGGCCTGGGTCCACGAACCCCAGACATAGCCCCAATCCCATTGAAGTCTAAGGGAGTGGAATAATATGTTTTTTCCTATCCCAAGGCCAATTTGCCAGCTATTGTTAACAAAGGTCATGAGTGTCTGCTGGTAGCTGGCCTCTGCTATAGAGAACATGTACCAATTTAAGAACAATGTACACAATTCATTTAAAAACATGCTTGGGGGGACGCTTTAAACCTGAATGTGAAGTGCTACACCAGTTGAATATACTACAGAAAAAGTGGCACTTAGATAAATTAAATTTTTCAGCCATCTCATTCTGTTTGTAATCAAAGCACCTGAGCGATTCCTCTCAACATGTATAACAGACCCTTACATGTGGTAAGGGTCTGGTAGGTATTTTTACAGAGAATCCCATTCAAATAATAGTATGGGGGCCTCTTGCCATAGTAAGACTTATGGACTGTGGGGGAAAACGTATCAGAATCTGCATGCCTTTTTAACACAAGGGGGGTACCCAGTTACTGTTCCCTCATGTGAATGAGTAGGGGGTATATAGTACCCCTTTTTCCATATTCACTAAAAATTGTACAAAATTAATAACTACAGCTACACCATTATAAAGCCCTTTATTTAGAAAACAAAATGACCTCCTGAGTAAATCCATTGGCAATCATGTTTCCAGCAATGTAGTTTCATGCCAATCATGATGAACAACTCTTCAATTACCCATTGACAAGAACACAATAAGTTGTGCATGGCAATCTTGCTCCTGCCAATACTCCATTGCAAATGACAGCTTCCTGGCCCACAGCTGAATGTCAACAAAGTAGCTGGGGATTCCAGGTAATGTCATTGGCCAAATAAGATCCTGACATCAGCAAGCACCCCAGCTGTTTTTTTTTTACATTCCCAACAAAGTATTACAGGGGAGAATCATCACGGGACAATTACTTCATAGAACATGATTTTTGGAACATCATGGGACCTTTTTTAATAAAGAACTTTATCCCTGCACATGTACTGTATATATTGTATATTTTGTTTGTAAATGAGTGGCAGGGGTACTATGTTCCTCTTATACATTCATGTAGGGGGGACCAGAGATCCGGGGAACCCTTATTCTAAAGGGAGCTTCCAAATTCCAAAGAGTTCCCCCCACCCACAGTCACCCAGATCCTCTGGGAACATTGGAACGGGGTATTTTGTCATGGGGGCACCACTATCAAAGCACCCTCCTCATATTGTGGACATGTGTCGTGGTATGTTTCAGGAGGGGGGGAGGTGCACACACTCCATGCCTCTCTCTTTCCTGGCCAGCCAGGGTGCAATCTCGGATAAGAGTTTGGATTAGATTTTTTCATTTTTTGTGGGGTCCCCACTTAAAATACTGTATACCAGACCTTAATGGTTTGGCAAGGGGGCAACGTTTTTTCATTTTGTTTGCGTGTGGTCCCTCTCCCATGCCAGACCCTTATTCAGGATGTGGATTCTAAGTGGGACCTCTTTGTTGTTTTTTTTAAACAGGGCATGTGGTATGTTCAGAAAATGGGGGGGTGCTCAATGTCCCTCTTTTCATGCCCACCAATGCTGCATGCTTGCATGGATTTTGGGGGGACTCCACAAAAAATTACATGTCCCCCACAAAATCCATACCTGACCCTTGTCAAAGCATGCAGTCTGGATGACCTAGAAAAGGAGGAGTGGTGAGCATACCTCCCCTACTGAAACATAACAGGCTACATGCCCTCAACATGAGGAACATTCATTGCTGGGGGAGGCCCTGGCAAGGCATCATGTCCTGTAATTGATGGGGACAAGGGCTTCTGCCCCACATTCCTGACCCAGGAGGGCCCTGGAGGACTGCAGGGGAAGTTTATGAGGGTCTGGAAGCCCCCCATGTGAATAAGTAAGGGTCCATAGCACCCCTTTTTATTAATTCTCAAAAAAAACGTATTTTATTTAACTAGTTTATCTTGAAAGCAAATCTTTTCATTTTTGACACACATGTATACATTTTACAGTTTATCAGTTTAGAGTTAATCAGGAGCTCATGTGCTGGAATTATTATTTGCACCAATATGTCACATGTATGCTGTGACTGCAGTTTACATATGCTTGCGTAGCCTGGACATGTGTTTGCTTACGCACATGTGTGCAGGACAGCAGGGGTTACAGCAATTTTTAAAAAATATATTTTATTATAATTGTGTTTTTTTATACATTTATTTATTTTTACTTGACTGCTATCACAAGGGGTTAATAAAGCCCCATGAGAAAGCAATGGGCAAGTGACAACTACTCTTTTTGCAGACATTAGGTCTAATAGGCCCCTAATGTCTCCCCTGCCCTTCACAACATCTAACCAAGCAGAGATCTGCTCAGTTAGATGTGTTCTCTGGCTGTAATAGCAAGGTAATGGTGGATCTGAAACCGGAAACGACTAAATCATCATCGTTGCTGGTTTCTTTGTTTACAGGTGAGATCAAGGCATGGATATGCCTCAGTTTCTCCCCACTCTTCATCCTGAAGCTGGCGGTTGTGGTCCTGGGCTCCCTTTGAGAGCTGGAGAGCCCAGGAATGCCAGGGGTGCCCTCCAGCAGGGGGAAAGTGTTGCCTCATCTGTGAAAGTGAAACTGTAAGCTGTGTGAAAAAACAGAGCACAAGCTGATGGCTGCAATAGCAGTTTGTGAGTAACAGCTCACTCTTTGGACATACAGTACATAGTACGTCCAAAGAACTGAACTAGTTAGACACCACCCCAATTAAAAGCCCAAGTGTATTTGTATGGTCAATCATATCATCCATGAAGTAGAGCCACATCAATCACAGTGAATGACACCCACTGACTCTCCAAAACAAAACAAGACAAGCCAAGCTAACAATCCTCTCCTGTTACTTTTTTGCTGCAAATAACATTTCCCTTGCCAGCTGCTGAATGTCAAAAAGCTATCCAGGAATGTTACTATTTATAAGGGTAGTAATACCTCCAATAACTGAATGGCTTCTGGGGCAATAAAGCCAGAGGTTCAGACAGGCGAAGTTGCCAAATCTAGACATTTAGTTCATTTGTTCAGCAAACCTCAGACAGCTATGGAACTATTTCCTAAATCTGGTGCAGCTGTGCATAGTAACAAATGGGCTTCTAACTTCCGCCAGTTCAATTAAACTTTGACAACAAAACCTGGAAGCTGATTGGTTACTATGCACAGCTGCACCAGATTCTGTTTGCACCACTCTTAGTAAATCCACCCATTAGAGTTCAGGTCAAACTCACTGTCAATCTGAACTCAAAGCCCGTCCATATAGTTATGACAAAAAATTACTTTTGTAGTTATGCAGCCAGCTAATATGTTCTGAAACTGGCAAAACATTCAATCATGGCTTCCTTGTATAAGGACATTCTGTGTATTATTAAAGCTCAGCAAAGCATTTCAGAAAAATCAATGAGTTGAACATTCCCCTAAAATTAAATAGGAGCTGAAAACAATAAGATTTTAGAAGCATAAAACTCTGATTAAAAAAATATCTTTGCAATTTACAATGCAATTAGCATCTTTAGTAGAAACACATATACATTTTCTTGGTGTGTTTCTGCTATTCATTCCTTCATGCGACAAAACAGCACTAACGATAAGACACTGTGGAATTAACATTTCATAATAGAACACTTTATTTGAAAAAACAGTTGTGAATCATAATTGTATCATTACTAAATGCGCAAAATGAACATGGAAACCCATGCAGTGTATTTCAATTAAACTGATAAAAAACTGCAATACATTTATGTGGACAAACATACAACAGGGTCTTTTCCTGGAGAAGAAAGCTAATCTTCAGCCTTACCATCAGTCTTGAGGGTTGAACAGTTTCCTTTTCTGAAGTGAAAATGCACTGCACACTGAGTTCCTCAGACTATAAATTAGAAGCAGTAGCAAGACAGACAGAACCTGCCTCATTTTTGGACTGGAGGATGTCCAGAGGATGGATGGAGGATGTCCCTGAAGACAGTGCTAGTAGGTAGAAAGCAACAGCAACATGGCTGTAGAAGATCAACAATACTGGGATTCAAGCAATAAAATGGTGAAAACAAGTATTTATTAAAGATATTGTAATTGTGTATGATTCACAGTGTTTTATATAGCAAATAGTTGGAGTTTACATTTACTTTAATAAAGACATAACGGTATTATTTTGTGTTTTAGATCTATTTGGAGTTTACATTTGATTTTTTTTTCAAATTCTTTATTTTTGAAGACAGCCGTTTCCAACCATATTAGACATGCCAATAAGGCAAATACACAACAACCAGAGTACAAACGTAATCTGTAATTCTGTACCAGAGGTGTTGTCAGACACCCTAAAACTTACAATGGGTCCCTGAGAGAGCCCCTAGAAGCTGGGAGTCCAGGGAGCCACCACAGGCTGAAGACATTGCTGTGGAATCGTACAGAATCATACAGAATGATTGCTGAGGAGGATACTGCTGTGCAGGTTTTTACATATACCCTATGTACAGTTGCAAGAAAAAGTATGTGAACCCCTTGGGATTACATGGAGTTTTGCATGAATTGGGCATAAAATGTGCTCTGAACGTCATCTAAGTCACAACAATAGAAGAACACAGTCTGCTGAACATAATACTACACAAACATTAGATGTTGTCATGGTTTAATTGCACATAACATGTAAACATTCACAATGCAGGGAGGAAAAAGTATGTGAACCTTTGGACTTAATAACTGGTTGACCCTCCTTTGGCAGCAATAACCTCAACCAAACGTTTCCTGTAGTTGCAGATCAGACCTGCACAATGATCTGGAGTAATTTTGGACCACTCCTCTTCACAAAACTGTTTCAGTGTAGCAATATTCTTGGGATGTCTGGTGTGAATCGCTCTCTTAAGGTCATGTCACAGCATTTCAATCGGGTTGAGGTCAGGACTTTGACTGGGCCACTCCAGAAGGCGTATTCTGTGCTGTTGCAGCCATTGTTTTGTTGAATTACTTGTATGATTTGGGTCATTGTCCTGTTGCATCACCCATCCTCTGCGGAGTTTCAGTTGGCGGACAGATGGTCGTACGTTTTCCTGCAAAATGTCTTGATAAACTCTGGAATTCATTTTCCCATCAATGACAACAATCCGTCCAGGCCCTGAGGCAGCAAAGCAGCCCCAAACCATGATGCTCCCTCCGCCATGTTTTACAGTGGGGATGAGGTTTTGATGTTGGTGTGCTGTGCCTTTTTTTCTCCACACATAGTGTTGTGTGTTCTTCCCAAACAACTCAATCTTGGTTTCATCTGTCCACAGTATATTTTGCCAGTAGTGCTGTGGAACATCCAGGTGCTCTTTTTCAAACTTCAAACGTGCTGCAATATTCTTTTTGGACAGCAATGGCTTCCTCTGTGGTGTCCTCCCATGTACTCCATTCTTGTTTAATGTTTTCCTTATTGTAGATGTGTCAACAAAAATGTTAGCATGTGCCAGAGATTTCTGTAGGTCTTTAGCTGACACTCTGGGATTCTTCTTTACCTCATGCAGCATTCTGCGCTGTGCTCTTGCAGTCATTTTTACAGGACGACCACGCCTAGGGAGAGTAGCAACAGTGCTAAATTTTCTCCATTTGTAGACAGTCTGTCTTACCATGGACACATGAACATCAAGGGTTTTGGAGATACTTTTGTAACCCTTTTCAGCTTCATGCAAGTCAACAGTTCTTGATTGTAGGTCTTCTGAGAGCTCTTTTCTGCGAGGCATGGTTCACATCAGACAGTGCTTCTTGAAACCAGCAAACCCAAAACAGGTGTAGAACAGCTGTCAGCAACACATCCAATATCATCACACTGATTGGAGTCAAGGTTGGGTCACTCCTGGCTCCAATTAGCTCTGGGAGAAGTCATTAAGCTAGGGCCTCACATACTTTTTCCTCCCTGCACTGTGAATGTTTACATGTTATGTGCAATTAAACCATGGCAACATCTAATGTTTGTGTAGTATTATGTTCAGCAGACTGTGTTCTTCTATTGTTGTGACTTAGATGACGTTCAGAGCACATTTTATGCCCAATTCATGCAAAACTCCATGTAATTCCAAGGGGTTCACATACTTTTTCTTGCAACTGTATACCCTAAGTATAGGATTTGAGTTCAGGCTGAGATAAAGTTTGAGTCTGCATGTCTGCTTATTGGAGAAATGTTGAATTTAATGAGTTAGTTGCACCCAAACTCATTTAATATAATGCATTTCATAAGCTGTGAACTGTGGTCAGGTGGCATAGTATGGCAAGTAATGGATGTTTGTAAATGAGCCAGCCCCATCCCTATAAAAGTCATTTTTTCCCATCAGCCTTTAGTCGGTGTATGTTGGAGTTGGTTGAGATAGAGACAACTGACAGAGTTATTTAAAATTATACTAAAGGTAAAGTTTTTTTTTCTTTAAATAACAAACCTGTCATACTTGCCTGCTCTGTACAACTTATGTTACTGTTTAGCTGATGTTCTCCCTTCTTTTTTTTGTGGGGGTTGTTTTAGTTTAAGTCTTTCTTTTTTTTGGGTAGGAACAATATATTTTATGTGGGAAGTTTTTTTTTAAATTTCTACAGACAAGACTGAACTTTTTTAGTAAAAACTACAGCCCCAATCCTACTGCTAAAGCTTTTTTCATAATGTTTGGGTGGTCTAAAGAGAGAGACAGAGGTTTTTCACATGCAGCTAGTAGGGAGCAAAAAGGTTCTGCATCCACAGTGAATTGTCCTCCTCCCTACCAAAGCTCGGTGGTAACTGCATATAAATCATATTAGACAGCAGAAAATTTCCCACACTCCTTTTTCTCACTCCTCCCTCTTCACCTCTCTCTTCACTACATAGTAATCTTCATCTACATCCAATGCTACATCTGTAGCCTCAAGCAGGATGGAAGTCTTATAAAGGGATTGAGAAGATTGCTTTACAGAAGATCACACTGGGAAGAGGGTCAGCATAGGGCTATGCAGAGTAGATTCAACTGTAGGCTTCAACCTCAAGTCTCATAACAATCATCTCGAGCTGCACCTTTGAACATAACGGTGTCTCATCATCAGCAACAAGATTGTAAAAAAGAATAATCTCTCAGTCACCCACATGCCCATTTTCTCAATGTCAGCTTGGCAGAATTGCTGATTTTACAACTTTACAACTCCAGTTGGTGGAGTTTGCCCCTTCCATGACTTTGCAGTCTAAGCTGCACCACAGTGGCAGGTAATGAGCTGCCATTTTTTTCACACAGAGGTTGATCCCTTCCCTCCACCAGCATGTGGAAGCTAACATATAAATGTTGCTGTAGCACACAGTAAGTGGCAGGGCCTAGATGACCACAGACATATAGTCTAGCAAACATGGAAAGTGGTGTTGAATCTCTTTTATGGCACACTGAGTAAATTTGCTGAAGGCTGGAAAGGATTCATGATGGTACACACAGTGGATGCCTATAACTCCTCCCAGTGTCCTGAAACCAAGATGGTGACAGCTCAGTCACCTTTACCGGCTCAATGGCCTCTTCTAGTGCATCATCAAAACCAGCAGTCCCCTTCCCCAAAAGTGGCCCTATGCAATGGTCCAGGAAAAATGCTGGCACTCAGCTTTTCAAGAGTAGGCTAAGAGGTGACTGACCCCACACCATCTTGTGCTAGGAAATGTCATGTATGACAATAGCACCATTCTGACACCACTATAGACCTGCCAGCATTACCATCTTGTGCTGCCTTTACTGCCTTAATGCCCTATATAAGGTTCCACACCTAATGTTTCTAAAAAGGGTCCTCAGCTACCAAACATGTGCACTTATTCTAGAGGGTCAGTTCTGCATTTCACCTGAAATTTAGCAGTGTACTTTGGTGCTCCTGCGCTGTGAAGGTATCACACCTAATGTTTCCTCAGCTGTTCCTTAGCTGCAACATTTGTACAAACTTTCTTCAGGGTCAATCCTCGGTTCTGCCCTGCACCTCAAAGTGTATGGTGTAATGTTGTGTCAAGGTGCCACACCTAATGATTCCCCAGCTGTGTCTCAGTGCTCTGTCAATCAATAATATTTGTATTTATTGTCTCACTGAAGTAGTGTACTGAAAAAGTAATTTCTTCATTTAAACTTGCCTGGCCTCTGCCCATTAAATTGCAACCTAGTAAAAGTGCTTGCATACTGTGCATGAAGTCATTAAAATATTTTGCCGACTATGGATGGAGTAATTACTGTAGATGGAATTTAATTACTGTGGATGGACTCATTACAGTTTTTAGCTGCCTTTTTCTGTGAAATAAATATACTCTAAAGTTGATTTTTAATAAAGGCACACTATTGTCACTTCTGTTCCAAATGCAACAAAAGTGCTTAAATTATGTCTATGGGATTTTGCAGAGTATACCATATTCCCTCCATTGTAATGTAAAATTTGTAAACATTTCTGTCCACAGCTAAATGGGGATGTGGTTTAGTCAAGATATTATAGAAATACTACTGTATGTATGCTGTGCGTCGCATATTATCTCTGTTGCAATCTTTAAATTTCTTCTGTTCCTCCAAAGCAAAATGGCAACATACAGAAATTGTAGAAATACTACATACAGCATGTTGTGTATACAATATTATTTCTATTTTAATCAGAAAAATATATTTTTTACCTCCAGAGTTAAAAAGGAGTGTGGTTTAGGCAATGGTGCCTACAAGAATTTGTAGAAATAGTAATTAATATATGTGTAGCTTATTAATTCATTTTAAATTAGAAAAAAAATAAACTTGAATTTTTTTCTTAACTTTCCCAGTTAAATGGGGATGTATATAGCACATAAGACCTAGCAGAAATAGCAAGGAAAAATATCCATTTAGTATTTAAAGCATTTCCTTTTTAAAGTGTAAAAATTACACTTTTTAGTTTATATTTTGCCTGAACAGCTCAATAGCTATTTTAAAATGTGTCTGTTTTTCCATAGCTGAAATGCTATCTATGTAACCTGTACAATATTTCTTCATTTTTTCTTGTAGCATAAATACACTTAAATGTCAATAACACGTTTTTCTTTCTTAATTAAATTACCTCATATCTCCCTCCTCCATTAGGTCACTCACATGATTTGCAACATGCCCGCAGGGCTGTAGATACATTTTTCGGGGGGGGGGGGGTTCAGCTCGCGGCTTAGCTGCATTTTTACTGCTCCCCACCAACTTCTCCGCCTTGAAGGAATGGAGGAGTGGAAGGAAGGAAGGAAGGGGTGGGTGGAAGGAAGGAAGGGTAGGTGGAAGGAAGGGGTGGACGGAAGTAAGGAAGGGAGGGGTAGGTGGAAAGAAGGGTGGGTGGAAGGAAGGAAGAGGGGGAGAATGGAAGGAAGGGAGGGTTAGGTGGAAGAAAGGAAGGGGTGGATGGAAGGAAGGAATTGAGGGGTGGGTGGAAGGAAGGAAGGAAGGAAGGAAGGAAGGAAGGGAGAGTGGAAGGGAGGGGTGGGTGGAAAGAAGGGGTGGGTGGAAAGAAGGGAGGGGTGGGTGGGTGGAAGGAAGGAAGAAAGGGGTGGATAGAAGGAAAGAAGGGGTGGGTGGAATGAAGGAAGGGGTGGATGGAAGAAAGGAAGGAATGGGTGGATGGAAGGAAGGAAAGAAGGGGTGTGTGGAAGCAAGGAAGGGGTGGGTGGAAGGAAAGAAGGAAGGGGTGGGTGGAAGGAAGGAAGGAGTGGATGGAAAGAAGGAAGGGAGGGGTGGGTGGGTGGAAGGAAAGAAGGAAGGAAGGGGTGGGTGGAAGGAAGGAAGGAGTGGATGGAAAGAAGGAAGGGAGGGGTGGGTGGAAGGAAAGAAGGAAGGAAAGGTGGGAGGAAGGAAGGAAGGAAGGGTATGTGGAAGGCAGGGATGGATAGAAGTAAGGAAAGGAGGGGTAGGTGGAAAGAAGGGTGGGTGGAAGGAAGGAAGAGGGGGAGAATGGAAGGAAGGGAGGGTTAAGTGGAAGGAAGGAAGGGGTGGATGGAAGGAAGGAATTGAGCGGTGGGTGGAAGGAAGGAAGGGGTGGATGGAAGGAACGAAGGAAGGAAGGGGTGGGTGGAAGGAAGGGAGGGGTGGGTTGAAGGAAGGGGTGTGTGGAAGGAAGGGTGGGTGTAAACAAGGGGTGGGTGGAAATAAGGGAGGGGTGGGTGGGTGGAAGGAAGGAAGAAAGGGGTAGATAGAAGGAAAGAAGGGGTGGGTGGAATGAAGGAAGGGGTGGATGGAAGGAAGGAAGGAATGGGTGGATGGAAGGAAGGAAGGGGTGTGTGGAAGCAAGGAAGGGGTGGGTGGAAGGAAAGAAGGAAGGAAGGGTGGGTGGAAGGAAGAAAGGAGTGGATGGAAAGAAGGAAGGGAGGGGTGGAAGGAAGGAAGGGAGGGGTGGGTAGAAGGAAGAAAGGGTGGATGGAAGGAAGGAAGGGGTAAATGGAAGAAAGGGTTGGTGGAATGAAGGAAGTGATGGATGGAAGGAAGGAAGGGGTGGGTGGAAGGAAAGGTGGGTGGAAGGAAGGAAGGAGTGGATGGAAGGAAGGGAGGGGTGGGTGGAAGGAAGGAAGAAAGGAAGGAAGGAGTGGATGGAAGGGAGGGGTGGGTGGAAGGAAGGAAGGGTGGGTGGAATGAAGGAAAGGGTGGGTGGAAGGAAGGAAGGAAGGGATGGATGGAAGGAAGGAAGGAGTGTGTGGAAGGAAGGAAGGGGTGGGTGGAAGGAAAGAAGGGAGGAGTGGGTGGAAGGAAGGGGTGGGTGGGTAGAAGGAAGGAAGAGTGGGTGGAGGGAAGGAAGGGGTGGAAGGAAGGAAGGAAGAGAGGGGTGGGTGGAAGGACGGAAGGGAGGGGTGGTGGAAGGAAGGAAGGAAGGAAGGAAGGGGTGGATGGAAGGAAGGAAGGGAGGGGTGGGCGGAAGGAAGGGTGGGTGGAAAGAAGGGAGGGAGGGGTGGATGGAAGGACGAAAGGAGTGGGTGCAAGGAAGAAAGGAATAGGTGGGTGGAAGGAAGGGAGGGGTGAGTGGAAGGAAGGAAGAGAGGAAGGTAGGGGTTGGGTGGAAGAAAGGAAGGGCGATGGAAGCAAGGAAGGAAGGAAGGGGTGGGTGGAAGGAAGGGTGGGTGAAAGCAAGGAAGGGGAGGAAGGAAGGAAAGAAGGAAGGAAGGAAGGAAGGGGTGGGTGGAAGGAGGGGGTGGAAAAAAGGAAGGGGTGGATGGAAGGAAGGAGAAGGAAGGAGTGGATGGAAGGAAAGAAGGGAGGGGTGGGTGGAAGGAAGGGAGGGAGAGGTGGGTGGAAGGAAGGAAGGGGTGGATAGAAGGAGGGGAGGGGTTGGTGGAATGAAGGAAGGGAGGAAGGGAGGGGTGGAAGGAAGGAAGGGTGAAAGGAAGGGAGAGAGGGGTGGGCGGAAGGAAGGAGGGGTGGGTGGAAGGAAGGGAGGGAGGGGTGGGTGGAAGGAAGGAAGGGAGGAACATAGCGGTGGTGGGGGGCAGAAAGAAAACTGAACCATCAGGTATGTTCTGTGCAGAGGTCGGGCAGTGACAAGCAGTGATCTCCAGTATGGCTTTCAATTAAGCAGCTTCACCTCCTCTACCTCCCACAGCTTCCAGCTGCTTCAGTGAAAGCTATACAGGAGATAGCTGCTTGTCACTGCCCCCAACTCCACCCCTCCTACACACCCCTAGTCCCAGCACTGCTCGCCGTCCCCACCTTATTTCCACTTGCGGGCGAGTGGAAATTTTGAGGGCTGCAGGGATGGTTGGCAACTGTCCTCTGGGGGGGGGTTCAGACCCCTCTGACCCCCCCTTATCTACAATTCTGCACGCCTGGGCAATATTTCAGGCTCTTGTCTTTGACAGACTGTAATTTTTATTTCTTGAATAAAACGGTCTTCTCTCTCCCTCTTCCAGTGCGGCCTATTAAAACAGCTTAAAGGATGGACTGGGTGTTTGTGCAATATTTTAGGTTTTTTTCTCTGACATAATAAACTGTAATTTTTATTCCTTTATAAAAAACTGCGTTGTCTTTGTTCCCTACTGCATTGCCACCTGGTAAAATTGCTTACATGGTGTGCAGCATGTCTGCGCAATAATAATTCAGGCTCTTGTCTCAGACATAAAACACAGTTATATTTATTTGTTGGTAAAAACTGACTCATCTCTCCCTCCTCCTTTGCAGCCTATGAAAACCACTTAAACAATGTGCAGCATGCCAGTGCAATATAATAGGCTCTTGTCCTTTACATGATTCACAATAACTTTTATTTCTTGATAAAAACCGCGTCCTCATGGCAGTCAAGTAAAAATGCTTATATGGTATGCAGCGTGTCTGTGCAATATTTCAAGATTTTGTTTCTGACATAATACACTAACATTTTTATTTCTTGATAAAAACTGCCTCATCTCTTCCACTTCTATTGAAGCCTAGTAAAACTAATTACATGATGTATAGTATGTTTGTGCAATTTTTCAGGTTCTTGTGTCTAACGCCATAATTTTATCTCACAATAAAGTCTCTCTTACATAATATGCAGCAAGGGTGTATAATATTTCTGACACTTGTTTTTGAAATAATACACTCTGAGATTTATTTCCAGATAAAAATTACTTATCTCTCCCATCTTACATTTCTGCCTAATCAAGTTGCATACACACTTTCTAGCCACTGTGCCATATATCTGCATATTGTCTCTGAAGTATGGCACTGTAATGTAGCATAAAAGCTGCCTCATATCTGGAAATTTGTGGTTGTGGTTTTGAATTCATTTTTGCACTCAGTGCTGAAGTTTGAATAAACTTTGTAGATTATATACTGTGGTACTGCACTGAAAAAAGACAAGCAGTATTATGAATCATATTTTTCCATTTTTTTAGCAATTGTTAGAAAAATTAGGGCTTTGGATTCTCTTTTCTGTAAGTGTAAACCTTCTGTTAGATTTTAGATCTGTTGTGTCCGCTACTTCTAAAACTCATTTCTGATCTATTACTGCTAGATAATAAATCAGGCATCACAGCAAAAACTACCAAATAAAGACATTTGACATGAATCAGATTGTGGTGTTGCTGCTGTATGAAAGCCTTTGAATAATGTAAAAGTAAAAAAATAAATTACACATGCAATTTATATGATGCCAGAATAAGATGTCATCGATGCTCTCCAGAGAATCATACTGATCCACAATGCTTCTTTATAGTTTAAAGGCATTTCCCAAGCATGTTATTTGAAGAACTGATGTTATTCCCATGTCACCCTCAAAATTACATAAAATGGAGGGGGCCTCCTCCACAGAACAGTATTTCTTAAACCTATTTTTTGTTTTGGTACACACCCCCATGTCAGTATCCAGGTCCCTATGCCCTTTGTTTGACAATCTCTTGTATATTTAGCCTTAAAAATGATCAAAATTGATTTTCAAGACCCAACCCTATTGACTTTAATAGGGTTCAGATCAAACTTCTGCTTTCCTGGAATTTATCACGAGTTTAACAAACAGCCCATAAATTGAACCAAGCACATTTGCTCATCACTAGTCACCATTTTTGCTGTGAAACCCTTAAAAAGACTTGGGTGAGACCAGTTGCCTTGAAAATTCACATAATTAGGTGAATTACGTCCAACTGTGTTCAATCAAAAGGGAACTTGCTCTCTAGGTAAAAATTGTTGTTTCTGGTAGTTTCCAGAGTTTGTTAGAGAACATATCAATACAAACAGTCTTGTGAAAACCAAGGATCTAGCAAAACACATCTGAGAAAATATTCTGGAGAAGCAACAGTCAGAGATGGGTCACAAAAACATAAGTCAAACTATTAGCGTCCCCAGAGCACCATTAATCCACGAATAAAAAATGGAAAGTATATGCCACAACCTTGACATTTCCTAGAAAAGGTCATGAACAAATCTTAATGAGTTAGTAAGAGTACAATAATCAGTACAAAAATAATAGGCAAAACACTTAATAGCAATATGTTAAAAAACAAAATGTGTAAATCAAGTAACATGATACAATAGTAAATATTTTTGCAATCTTGAATAGTATAATAATTAAATAAATTCACCAATGTTTTATTCAGTACTCTAGGTGCAATCCCACCACTGACTGGACACAAAATTCATGAGATGCCATAAACAGGAGACTATGAAGTAGTGCTTTTTGACCTTTAAATAGGTGGTCAGTTGATGCAGTGTGTTTCAGAAGGATATGATCTATTGTCTTCTGTGTTATTTTGCTTGACGTATACATTTTATCTTTGTATAAAACATTATGTATTCTTATATACAGCTAGCATGCTGAGCTTTAGTCTTCTTTTGAATATGAATGTGTCAGGACAGTATCTCCTCCTTCTCTCTCCCTCATCTTGTGAATTGGCTCCATGCCTTAAAAAAAAATAACTGTTGCCCTCTCTCTTTAGTAAAAAAATGTTCTAATAATCTTATTCAGATAGATAGATAGATAGATAGATAGATAGATAGATAGATAATAAAATGTATTTACAAACCTCAAAATATTTTTTAAACACAAATCCAAATCCTTCATACTTTCTCTTTGAAAGCATGAACATCAGTGTTAGAATGAGCTTGAACCTCTGGTAAAACTTTAAAACTGCTGTTCAGTGTTTACCATACCAACAGTTCCCATTTGACCTGACAGAAGGGACAAAAATGGCAAGATCCAAAAAATGCAAAGGTAGCTACTTTCCCCAAAAGACCTGCAAGTGCAATTGCAGGCGGTTTCTTCTAAAAGGAAATGACTTGGGAAAGGGTGTTAAAACTTAGGTAACCTACAAATGTCTGCATTTTTCTTTTAGTAAATTTTAAAGTACATTAAAAATATTTTGGACTTCATAAATGTAAAGTGTGTATGATGTGTAAATCAAATAGTAAATGTACTTTTTAAATACAATTTAATTCCATGTTATAACACTTTTGAAAGTCCATTGTTAAATACTTATACAAAGCCATATAAATGTTGTGCTCTTCCCAGCTAATACCCAGAATATATTGAAACACAATTTTTGCACCTTTGTTATGTGATTTCTACTATGAATGTGAATTAATGCGAGCGTTATAGCAATAAATGCAGGAAGGAAGTTGAAGTGTCGAGTGATAGCTTTCTTGGCTGAGTTCAGTAAAACTAGCAGCTTTCAATTTGGTATAATACCATTTCAGTACATTTTAATAACGTGCGATTGAAGAATTCATACACAGGCACAGTGCTGTGCTTAAATTCACCATGAGTAATGTCACCATGTGATAAACTACAATGTTTACATAATTTGTTTACCCTTTTCATTCATTTATCTAAAATTTGCATTTCTAGTTTACTTGACTGCACATAATGCAAAGGGCAATTTAATTTCAGCCAGGTCCTTTCTTAAATAAAATGTTTTATGACAACTCTGACACTCTGCTCAAAGCAGTGGAAAAATAAAATACAATTGAATGATAAATTAAGCTGCATAGTAGATAAAGTTGGAAAAAAAAACAACCTATTTATTCATGTGTGTCAGTGTGTGTGCATTTAAGTTTGTTTTCTAAGCACATACATATTCCTGTATATTGTGTTCATCAACACCTAGCAATTCTTTGAATTTGTTAATACTCATAGTTGATACCACTAGCGGGGGGGGGGGGGGGGGGAGGGAGCTCCACACTTTTGGTGCACTAACTTTAAAGAACTCTCTAGACAATTTCATTTTAAATGATCTCTTCTTCAGTCTTAAATTGTGATCATGTGTCCTCATCAGTGACCCAGAATTAAACAAGTAGTTCCTGGCTTTAGATTCACCATTGATACATTTGTAGACAGCAATCATGTCAGCTTTTAACCACCTCCTTTCTTTATCAACAATTAAAAGTATCTTGGACTCCTTTATCTGATTTTGGTCTGGCACACCTTTCTGTATTCCTAAAGCTGGGGCAGATAGCAGTCAAACCTACTGGTTTGCACTGTATGGATAAGGTACAATTCAGTTTAGGGGTCAAGCTATGCTTTTATCAATAGATAATTTGCTGCCACATTCACACATCGATTTTGCTTTTAGCAGACATAGCCTGTAGGCACTATTGGGATGATTTACTAAAAGCAAATAGACTGTGCACTAAATACAGTTGCTCCAGAGCTTAGTAATTGAGATGAAGCTTCACTTTACAAAGAATACCCAATCACATGCAAGAAAAATAAAAAAAAACACACTTTTGCTTACATATGATTGGATAATGTATGTCAGCAGAACTTTCCCTCATTTACTAAGCTCTGGAGCAACTGTACTTGCAAAGTGCACAGTCGACTTGCCTTTAGTAAATCAACCCCTATGCTTTTATATCAGTGTTACCTACTAGGGACTTCAATCTATGCTATTTTTGTTAAGGGTTTTATTCAGGTGTGTATGTGTCCAGTAAAACAAAAAACAGTAAATATTTACAAGTATTGCAAATCATTGAATCAAGTGACCAAATCGAGTGACCAGTGTCATGGTCATCTTGCTGTCCTTTTACACTTTAAGTCTTTTTTGAAGCCATTTAAATTCGAAATACTTACGTTTCATTAATTCTTTAAAAAAAAAAAAGGGCTATAGTTAAACAAAGGTAAACATTTTATCTTTCAGACGCAATCCAGTATTGATGGCCTAGCAGCCAGACTTAAGATAAATACCATTCTGGATTTAGAAAATATAGACAGTGGATTTAGCATTGTGAGAGGAATTTTAAAATATGTAAATGATTAAGATACTCTTTAAAGTTCTAAAGAAATCTATGTTATCTATTTAATTGGATTATTTGAATGGTGTTATATTCTGTGGCTACAGTATAACTAGAATCTGACCATTCTTTTGGAAATATTGTCAAGAATTGTATTACTTCTTCTGGCAAACAGTGTCCTTAGGCTTTTTTGCTCACGTTCTGAAAGCTCATATCAGTATTTTATTTCTTCTTCATGTGTCTGCTTTGTGGGTCAAGGTGGTCTACAACTGGCCCACAACTGGCTATTGTCAACAAAAGGGCACAGTTGGTGGAGAGTCCTTTTTTAATATGACTTTGAAGGCTACATGGAAATACCACCTGTACTTTAGAGTGTCACTAAATTCAAAACAGAAAAAAAGGAAACACTAATAATTAATACAATGTCTGTTCCCTTCGTTTAGCTCTAAAATCATTATTTATAAATAGGTTACTTGTGCAGCCTGCAATCACCAATAGAGTGGAGGCAACAATCTGTGGGCTCATAGAGCCTCTGAAATGCCACCACATTACGCATGCTCCCTTCCTTTTATGTAAGTAAACAATGTCTATAAATGGCTTAATTTGAAGGAAACCTAACTGATTACTACAGAAGAGGTTGGGGGCAGGGCTAATACAAAGTAGGTCACATGTCCTGTGGCATCACTGCCTTTTCAGGCCCCCTCCCCTGGCCATGCAAATTGGATTGGATTTGAAGGATCTAATCTGCCCAAAGGCATAGGTGGGTGGATCAAATCCTCAACTGGCAGCTCCACTTTGCTTTGTGCAGTCCTGGGGGAGGGTCTGAAAAAACTGAGGCAACATCATAGGACACATAACCTCTGGCTCCTGCTTAGTCCTGCTTCCAGCCCAGGCCACGCTGCAGCAGAAAAGACAAAGAAGTCACATGATGTCCACTTTAGACAATTTACACAGATATTTAATACTAAATTACTTAAGCTTTTTTCATGTAAATCAGTGGCCGTTAGTGTGCCTTATCATTTGGATGTTGGAGTACTATTATGGTTCAGAACCACTTTAACCACTTCCTGTCCAACCACTGTACACATAGAACCCAGCAGGACAGGTGTTGTTAGGGCAGGACGCACAGGCACATCCCCCCAGAAGCATGCCTAATGTGCACGCTCAGGGGAGCACAGCAGTGTAGTCTTAGCCCTGGTTTACATCTGTGCAGCTGTGTGGGCACCGATTTGCGCGGGCATTAGAGCTCATTAATTGAAAAGACTCCCGTGTCCTCGGACACACAGGGAAGAAGTCCCTGCACTACTTTTGGAAATCGCACCCCGCACGGGAACCGAGGTTGCGATTTCCTGTGCGGGCGGCATGCCATTAGCATTAATTGCACCTGCCCACGGGTCCCACATTCCTCTGTGTGGGTGGTGCGGCTGCAGGCATTTGTGTAAGTCTCACAGCAGCACCACCCGCACAGATGTGAACCGAGGGTTACAGTGTTGCTAATCATCGCTGCACCATTCACAGTGTCCCTGACCACAGCCACACCTGTCATATTGGGGTTTATTTGCTAAAGCTGGAGAGTGTAAAATCAGGCTTATTTCTGCCTAGAAACCAATCAGCTTCTAACCTCAGTTTGTTCAATTACACTTTGGCAATAAAACCTAGAAGCTGATTGGTTTCTATGCAGAAGTGAGCATGATTTTGCACTCTCCAGCTTTAGTAAATAAACCCCATTGTCTATTATCACCTAGTCACATTTTATTAAACAAATACGTAAAAGAGAGTCCTGGTGGATTTATGACACCAAATTACTGACCCCGGGTGGATTATATGTACAATTTGATCTTAATTGTTTTATTAGTAATATATAAGATCACTTGGTCCATTTTATATTGTAGTATAAATGTATAGATGATATATCTTTTGATGTAGTCTCTATTGCCCTAGGTTGTTATGAAACATCAACTTATTGTTGTTTATAATTTTATACTTTTGTACTTGTATATATTTTATATGTATTTATATATATTTTTAATGTTTATCATGTTTTTAGGATGAGCTACATATTGTATAGATTTTTAGATTTGTTTTTTTTGTTTAGTAAGGTAGTTTGCTGCAGCTAATTAGTGAGTGTAGATCTATTAAATGTGCTAACCAGCTGTGTATAGAGATGAGTACATATAGGCCACTTGGAGCAGTTTAGGGGATCAGGCAGATAGATTTGTTTATCAGTTGCTAAGGTAGCTGTTAGGTGTTGATATGTAAAGTGTGATGCATCCCTAGTCCTTCCTGCCTTTGATAAAGTCCAGTCGGGACACAATGTGTCAGGTGGGCATGGTTTACTGAGGGACACACTGTGATTGATACCTGGTAACAATAGCAAACTGAAGACATACGTAATTTCAAAAGGTCCAGCACTTAAATATATGCAGCTGTTTCTTCAATCAATCAACAGGTAAGTATATTCAGTGGATTCCATCTCAAAGATTCTTACCAGATTTTTGGACCAAAGCACCAAGTAATGGGTCTACAAATTTTTTTTTTCACACCAACGTCTCCTTGTTTTCTTTAAACTTCTTCACAAACTCTCCAGTGTATCCACATAAAAAATCTCATATAGAGCAGTATCTTCCAAGCTATAATACACTTTGCACTCACATGCTCACATGAGTGCATACCATCATGTATGTATAACTACCAGTGATCAGTGACTTTATGATTCCCCTTTTGTCTAAATCCTTACCAAACAGAAAAAAAATCATCATTCCCATCAAACCAAATCTCCTCTTCCCCCGTATACCAATCCTCATATTCAAATCCTCTTCACACTCAATGTCACTTGTAAAAAGGAACAATTAAAAAACCCCAATGTTATTCAAAACTTTAATACATTGTGCTCACACTTTCTTGAGCTCATAAAAGTGTCAAACATGTGACCATCCACAGTGCTTATTCCCCCAGCAACCCCTATAACACAGGGTTGGGTGATTTTACTTGCACTAAGCTGCTCCGCATCCACTTGCTCCACCAGCATACAAATTCTCAAATCCCCCAAGTAAATTGCAAGCAGGATATGAGACAATGGGAAAGGAGACTAATATAATATAGAAAATCCCACTAAAATCACATTTATAATATATTCTTAAATCCCATTGGATTTTGGATGTGTAATTGATTCTTTTTATTTTTACATTTAGCTTAGTTTAAAAATAAAACAACAACAGCGACTCAATCAGGGTAATTTCAACTTGAAAAAAATACTTTTTTAGGTAGTTTTGGCTGCAATTCCTTTTTTTTTTTTAATCAAGTGGTAAAGAAGTCTAAATTGACCAGTGAAATAGCAGCCACAACAGATCTAAAAGTTATAGGAAAGTTTACTCTGAAAAATAAGGCTAAAGTCTTCAACCTTGTACTAATTGGCCAGTGACACAAGTTTAATAGTATAGTTTGTGAACTTCTTTTTTTCGTAGTACTACAATTGTCGTCAAAGTTTAATAAGCTCTCAAAGTGTACAAACACACCTCAAAACCACAACCCTACATTCTCCAAATAACCTGCCATCCCTGTATTCCAAACTATTTTCCAAATATTCAAAATATAGACTTAAGGTGTGTGTTTGGTAGAAATTGGCTAGTGTTAGGACAGCACTTGAATAGGAAGTAAATAGAAAGAGAAAAAGTAGCTTTATCAAACAATACAAATTAGTGTGTATTTATCTGCAAGACAGTAACCACAAATATTGATAGCTGAACAGTACAAACAAAAATAGTGGGTGAACAGTATGTAAGCAGCTTGGTTAGGCCACAATATACAGTAAGAGGGAGAAAGGCGGTTTTATCTTGAAATAAAAATTAGAGTGTATATTTTGAGAGACAGTAGACAAACATATTGTACAGTGGCTGCACAGTGCAGCTCTATATGGCAGTGGGCATTACCTACCATCTAGAGCTGCAAAAAAAGCTACACTATACCACCAAGTCCAGTGGTCTAAGCCCCACTTTGTGTAAGCTCTTTATGCTGCTACCCCTACCACATAATCTCTGTGGCAATGTATTTATTTTGTTTGTTTTTTTGTTATTTTTTATTTATTTTAGAGAGAGGAAGAAAGAGATATAGGGAGAAGGTTGGATAGCAGAACATTACTACAGTCAGGGAAAAGGGCATGCTTCTTCTAGACGTTTGTGAGTTGCTAACTTGCCTTTAACAGTATGTTTGCCATTTTTATTTCACAAGATCTTTGTGCCCTTCTCTTCTTTTCTATTGTCGCAGGATATGGTCACCATCCATTTTCTGGGGCTGCTGGATTAAATGTACCTACGACTGAAGAAACTTTTTCCCTCCCGCTGTCCATCTGCTTCAGAATTTAAAACCCTCTTCATTACAGACACTGCCTAAACAGTGCTGTACAGTTTTTGCCTTTTCTGTGTTTGTTTCTTTTTGTGGCACACTCAAAATGGCATCTTTTCTTGGTTTTTAAAAAAGAAGAAATTGCGGACAAAACAGTTGCCTTGCGTTTACATATGGCCTTAAGAACTGTCCTGCCTTTGCTCAATTTTTTTCACTTGTGTATCTGATATACTACTCTGTAATTTGTGCTGTAGAAAATACACTTGTCTTGTTTGCTTTTGCCCAGTTTGGACTTTTCTACCCGGATGTGTTAAACTACCACCTTGCTGCTGGTAAGTTTTTCTGTCTCTATGCTAGTACACTTTTATTGTTAGTGTATCAAAACCCCTGCCTTGTGTCTAAGCCTATTCTCTCTTCAATTCGCTCACAAAACTTCCCTGCTTTTAGTCATATTTCTAAGTATCTCTGAGAATATACACTTGAATTTCCCGTGTAACAAAACACATACCATTGTGTTTTCACTTTTTTGCCTACTTGGTCACATTCACACACTCTTCTGGTGCTATTCTGGTTATATACTGATCTGGTGCAATGTTTACCAAACTGTGCCTTCAGGATATATTTCTAATATTTTTTTTAAATTGTGTATATTGGGATATGATACGGTGTTGCTATATTCGTGGTTTGAGGGAGTGCAATGGTTTGAGTGCACAGTGTTTTTACAAAGGTTGCACTGTTTTTTTTCCAAAGGATGCAGTGAGCTGCTGTGAAAAAGACAACTATCTGTGCTCTAATCACCCCAAGATAAAAGTTATAACTGAAAAAAGGTAAAAGGTCTCAATTAAGGGTACCACTTTCAGGGCCTTTTGCAATCTTTAATGAACTTGGAACCTTGCTTCTGTCATTTCTTTTCATTTGGCCTTGTCATTTTGCCAGGTTAATGTTCTGCTGTACATCATGGCTGCCTGTCATTTCCTGGATGTCATTCATCCATCATGTTCATCATTTCCCTTTTGTTACTTTGCGCGCTTTTACATTCATGTGTAGATCCTCATCACACTAGTTTCTTGCAATATAGCCAAACATTGGCATTTTCCCTTCAATAATTTTCCAACAGACATGGTTTTGCTTCACTGACTTGGGAATGAAGCAGACAGGCATCGTTTCTTTCTGCTTAGAGGGAGATTGTTCATTAATACATATTCCAGAATATTAGAAGTTGGTTACTTGCTCTATTTTTTAATTTTCATGTATTAGTTTTACTGCTTTGTGTCCTTTGCTGGCTATAACAATGCTTTTTGCTTTTTGATTGCTTATGTGGATGGAGACTTCCTTGGCCTTTTTTGCTACTGCATAAGTAAGTATAGCTGATTTTCTTTATGATCTTGGATTCATACACTGGAATTCCAACGCCTTTACAAATAAGTTTGAAAGCTTCATCTGTGTAGCTATTGAACATCTGCATAGCTACTGATTGGTATAAATGTTAGGAAAGACTGTGACTGCAGGCTTGGCTGGCTTAAATCAGGTTTCTCCACCCTGGCCACATCAATCAACTTACAGGTGGACAGACAGACAGGGAGAATGTATGGAACCAAAATCAGGATGCTGGAATGAGCCCTGAAGCTGTGATGAAGCAGGAGCATTACACGCTCCTGACATAATGACTGACGTATTTCAAGATTCACTCTTCCCCAGGGCGACAATTTGAACAATATCAAGGAAAGATACATATCCGCAGCCTACAAAAAATACAGTAATTCAAAAAGGCAACCCAGTCAGTACACCAATCTTGAAGTAATCCAGAACGTAGACTACTTTATTTCAATACAGATACAAAATATATACACTCAAGGGACAGTCCCCCCTCCCTGCATAATGACACAGGGTGGGGCAATCTACATTTAGTAACAAGAGACACACAGGTATGCAAACTTCACACCAGCAAACAGTCCGACCAGGAGGGAGGGCTGCTGGAGACACACCCCCACTAAGCTAATACACATAAGCACATACATCCCATAATAGTTTGCTCCCAACCAAGACAAACAATAGAACAATGGGATGCAGCCACACAACACCAAACAATCCACAACCCCCATACCACCTATCTCCTATTTATTTATGTATTTATTACAAGTACCTATATAGCGCCATCAATTTATGCAGCGCTTTACATATATTGTACACTCACATCAGTCCTAGACATGTCTACACAATATTAGGACAGATCACCCTATACCCCTAACAGGCACAGGGTGACTTACACATAAGAGGGATATGGGGAGCTGAGACGGGGGTCTCCCCACCTCTTCAAAGTGAGCTGGGTTCCATGGGCCCCCCACCCAAAGTGACTCCCGTCACAGCTACATTTCAGAATATCTGTGTTAAGTTTATTATCGTATGATTGCGCGTGAAGGCAAAATCCCTAAATAGTTTAAAGTAAAAAGGAAAAGGAAGAAATGTTGAATTTAGATAGAAGCAGGAAAAAATAAAGGGAGTGTGAGGAAAAGGGAGAGGGGATGCAAGTTTTCAGAATATAAGTCCTCATCTAAATAGTGAGAGCTTCTATTAAGGAGGACATCAACTGAACATCTATAAATGTCCCATTAGTTAATTTACTATGAAGACAAGGGAGAGGGTGATCATAGTAAATGGCAGCAAGGAGACCAGATCTTATTGCATTTTGGAATGGTATTCCACAGTTGAGCAGTAATGCTTTCAAAACTATTTTCTGGCTAGCTCTAAAAAAAATCCCACTACTGGTGATGTTAATATAAAGATCCTTATGTGGGTGCTTGGTGTTAATAAGTTACAATGCTTTTCCCCTACCTCCCACAATCCCCTACTTGTTAATTATCCTTACATGTATTCTCCCAATGGAAACTAAACACTGCTGTGCTGATGCATATTGCCCACACATATCACACCATTGTCACCCTTTGAAAAGAGCCTTTGAAAAAAACAGTTGCAGTCATTAACAATTAGGAAATAAGCAATTTAAAAAACACATGCAACCTTTTATTACTTTTATCGCTGTAGTATATGAGGATATATACAGGTTGTAAAGTGGATGCACAACATCAGAAACATTAAAATGTAACAAAGGATAAAAAAAAGATAAAAACACTTCTCTTCCCCCAATCCCAATTTTCCAAGATATACAGCATTTTGCTACCTACATGATTTTCAGTAAGAATTTACATCTATTTTAACAGACCTGCCAGTGCCACTGTGTCACAAGTTAGCTTGCAGCCTCTTGTGTGTTTATTCTTACCTCCTTGCTGCTATTGATTCCTTCACATGTGTGTTTGTCTGTGCTCACCTGTGGGCGTCATCTGCTATTCCCTGGGTTTTATGTCCTTCCCTTTCATCACTTCCTGAGCCGCCTCCTAGCTGGCTTGTCTATTTAAGACATACTCAGTCTGTCCCACTCTGCCTGAGCAACTTCGTGTTGTTGGAGCTCCCGTGTGTTTCCTGTGTATCTTTTATTGTCTAATTGTATACCGACCCCGGCTTCATTCCTGACCTTGCTAGTTTCCTGTATTGTCTATCTGTGTACCGACCCCCGCTTCGTTCCTGACCTTGCTAGTCTCTGCCTGTCCTGACCTCGGCTTGCCCTTAGGATTCCCTGTGTCTTCTCCCTTACACCCTGCTCCCACTAGCGGTCTCCTCCACCTCAGCTGGGTGTACCTGGGGGCCGCGACCTGGTCCCAGCCTGCTGCAAGTCCATCCCCACCATCAGGGGCCCTGGTGAACAAGCTGGCTGGGGCTTAGATTCCGTGCCCTGGAGAACCCCAAACTGTGGATCTATAGAGCTCACTACCATAGGTGTTGACACACTGCCTGCAAACCCTACGCTAACCCCTCTTTATTTAGTTTCTACTTATGGCTGCTGTGACCTACTTTTATGTGAGGGGGTTAGCCTATCCCCCATCTGACCTTAGTTTAATGGGGAACTTCCAATGTTTTGCCAGTTCCATGAAACATCATCTACTGGATCTGCCACAAACACAAAACTCATTTGTATTCATCATTCCATAATAGAGGGAAAAGCCACTAAAGAAATTCCTCCTATTCCAAAGAGAAACAGTTAATGGTGAGGAGAGAAACAAGGGATGAAAAAGACCTCCAATGCTCCATAGTGTCTATAGTGTCTATAGTCTCTGTATACTCTAAATAGCACTATCTCATTCCAAGGATGAAAAGTGTTTATATGAACATATTGTGATCTCATGGATATTCGAAATGAAATCATTACATGAAAATAGCAAAAATACCCTATCTTGTGATCTTTTTTTCTTTTATGTGGTAGTTCTGCTGTCCATTCTGAGCCTTGCAAATGTGATCTTTATAACAGATCCAGTTGTGGTGAGATAGCTATAACTTGTAATCTTAGCAGCATTGGTAGACAGTGACCTTGATCCAAAGGACAGCTTGCAGATCATAGAAAGCTTTAATTGAAGACTTGTGCAAATCTTCACAGATGAACATCAGATAGATCAAAAATCATAGCATACTAGCTCCAGCAAATACATGCATTCAGAAGAGAAACTAAAGACACACTGAAAAGAGGGTGGAACTAGCTATACAGAGCATCTCCAAGCTACAGAGTGAGGAGGGGAGACAATTATCCACTTGCCCTCCAGAAGATTTACCCTTTCATGACCAATCAATTTTTTTTTTCTATACGGTGCTGCACCACTTTAACTGACATTTGCTCACACAAATTGAGCTTTCTTTTGGTGGCATTTGATTATAACTGGGTTTTTATTCTTTTGCGTTATAAATGAAAAAAGCCAAAAAGTAAAACAAAAGTTTTACTTTTTGCTATGAAACATATCCAATGGAAAAAAAAATAACATTTCTTCATAAATGTATACCAAAATGTATCCTGCTACATATCTTTTGTAGAAAAAAAAATCTCAATATGTGTATATTAATTGGTTTGCATGAAAGTTATAGCGTCTACAAATGGTGGTACATACAGCTAGGTCCATATATATTTGGACACATGCACAATTTTAGTTTTTTCAGGTATTTACCAAAACATATTCAAGCTATAGTTATATAATTGATATGGACTGAAAGTGCACACTCTCAAGTTTAATATGAGGGTATGTACATCCACATTGGAGGAAGGGTTTAGGAATTACATCTTAAGAGTAGCCATCCCCCCTTTTTCAAGGGACCAAAAGTAATTGAACAATTGAATCAAAAACTGTTTTATGGCCAGATGCGGGCTACCCCTTCGTTATTTCTTCTTCAATTAAGCAGGTAAAAGGTCTGAAGTTGATTCTAAGTGTGGTATTTGCATTTGGAATCTATTGTTGTAAACCTACATCATACGTTCAAAGAAGCTGTCCATGCAATTGAAACAGGCCATTGTAAGTCTTCAAAAATGAAACAAGTCCATCAGAGAGATAGCAGCAACATTAGGAGTGGCCAAATCAACAGTTTGGTACATTCTGAGGAAATAAGAACGCATTGGTGAGCTCAGCAACATAAAAAGGCATGGACATCCACGAAAGACAACAATGGTGGATGATCGCAGGATCCTCTCTATGGTAAAGAAAAACCCATTCACAACATCCAGACAAGTGAAGGACACTCTCCAGGAGGTGGGCTATCATTGTCAAAGTCTACAATCAAGAGAAGACTTCACGAGAGCAAATACAGAGGGATCACCACAAGGTGCAAACCATTCATAAGCCTGAAGAATAGAAAAGCCAGATTAGACTTTGCCAAAAGAAAATCTATAAAAGCTTTTTGGAAAAGCATTCTTTGGACAGATGAAACTAAGATTAATACTGTACCAGAATGATGGGAAGAAAAAAGTTTTGAGAAGGCTTGGAACAGCTCATGATCCAAAGCATACAACATCATCTGTAAAATTTGGTGGAGGCAGTGTGATGCATGGGCATGCATGCCTTCCAGTAGCACTGGGTCATTGGTGTTTATTGATGATGTGGCAGAAGACAGAAGCAGCCAGATGAATTCTGCAGTGTTTAGAGATGTACTGTTAGCCCAGATTCAGCCAAATGCAGCAAAGTTGATTAGATGGAGCTTCACAGTACAGATGGACGATGATCCAAAACACACTGCAAAAGCATCCCAGCAGCTTTTGAAGAAAAAGAAGTGGAATATTCTGCAATGGCTGAGTCAATCACCTGATCTCGACCCAATTGAGATCAATTTTGCTGAAGGCAAAACTAAAGACCCACAAAGAACAACTGAAGACAGCCTGGCAATGCATCAGAAAGGAGGAATCCCAGTCTTTGGTAATGTCCATGGGTTCCAGACTTCAGGCAGTCATTGCCAGTAAAGGATTCTCAACAAAATATTAAAAATTAACATTTTATTTATGATTATATTCATTTGTCCAATTACTTTTGGTCCCTTGAAAAAGGGAGGATGGCTACTCTTAAGAGCTGTAATTTCTAAACCCTTCCTAAAATTGTGCCTGTGTCCAAATCTATATGGACCTAACTGTATACTGGAATTTTTATTTATTTCTTTATAGTAGTAATGGTGGCTATCAGCTACTTATAGCAGGACTGCGATAGTACGGCAGGCATTCTGACACTAACTGACACTGGGTGGGAATTAACTAACTGCCACCAACATCTCCAGTGACACTTATACCATGATCAGTGCTAATAAAAAGCACTGACACTGTACTAATGACACTGGGCAGGAAGGGCTTAATATCCTGGGCGATCAAAGGGTTAACTGTGTGTTGTGCTTTAACTGTGTACTGTGTTGTGTTTTACTGGGGGATGTGCTGGCTTTTATCTTCCTGTTTGCAGAGAGGTAAAAACCAGCATGTCTCCACTGACAGGAAAGAGATCTGCATTGTTTACACTCACAGTTCTCTCTCCTGTCAGCTGCTCAGTCAACCATTGAGTCCCGGCCATGAGTCGCTGGCCAGGACCTGGTGATTGACACTTACAAGAGCCAATGATAGCGTGGGCAGGACAGTGTGCACCCCACCCAGAAATGCAAAATCACATATAAATATACCGTATGTGATTTTTCACAGAGCAACCGCCCTGTAGCAGTAAGCAAGTGGAAAGGTAAACAAACAACAAAACATGTGTAAAATGATAATGGTCCCTAATCAAACTTTTGATTAAAGCAAACCCAATTTTGCAAAATTAAGTAATCCGTAACAAGTGACCAGATTTCATCTGTGTGATCTCTCTCTAAAAAAGCTGAAATCTGATTTGTTGCTGTGAATCACTGCAGTTTGTATGTGATTATAATCATCCTTTGCACTATGTTATTAGCACAAATGTGATGTCTCAACAAAATAAAGCATTCAGACATAGATAGATGGGCAAGTTTGCTTTGAATATTAAAAATTAATTAAATAGTATTTTCAGTTTGTGGTGCACAGATGCATTTCAGTTCCGCTATAAAGTAACTCTATCTCAAAAATCAAATACAGAATAATGGCTATACCTGCAAAGAAGAAACTAAATTTTTACATCTCCTACTGCCCATGCTACACCAAAAAGTAAATATCCCCTGATGTCTTTTCAGACACCCCCTCTTCATTCAGTGGTTCCTCCCATGTGTCCCTACATTACTTTTCTATCCTGTAGTAATATAAGGGTCAGTAGCAGGAACAACTGACCACAGCAGGGGTCACAGAAGATTGACATTCTCAGAAAGGTTTCTTTCTGAAGAGTTTTCAGGAGATGATTTCTCATCAATTGAGCAATGTTTAGTGGTGCAGGAAAGGCAAGCTTATATTTAGTCACTTTTGCAGGTACAGCTTTTGTTCTGTTTTTTTTTTTTGTTTTTTTTATAAAATCATTTTAGAGAGAAAGTGTTTTTGTCAATTGTATTTTACATTTTTGTTTAAAATTTGTAAACTGATATCTTTTATTATTATTTTATTATTTATGTATATGTTACGCAACTAAACATTAAATATAGGGCTTTTTTCTGCTGCAGTCTTTAAAGAGAGACTGGTAAATATATAATAAAACATAATACATTTTAATTTTATGTCGCTGAACTTCAAGCAGTTATACTGGGGTGATGCTACACCAGCAGCTGCAGGCATCACTTTGATACTGTTTTTTAGAGACAGAGGTCGGCTCTTTTGTAAAGAGTGGCTAACTAGCTGCTTGATTGCTTTTACAAACAGTGGAAGGGGACATCCCCTCCCTCCTGCCACTGGTCGGACAGCTGCACAAAGCCTGGATCAAATTTGGTTGGCTTTCTGTTAATAGTAACCTGGAAGCAATGATCTGAAATCACTTCCGATTTACTCAGCACTAAATGATGCCATTTTAAAAAAATGAAAGCATTCAAAAACACCGATCTTGGTGTTTTGAATGCTTTTAAATGCAGAGGAGGGATTTGGGGTCTTATAGACCCCAGATCCCTCCAGATAGAGTACCTGTCACATGCCTTTTGCTGTCACAAGGAATGTTTACATTCCTTGTGACAATAAAAGTGGTCAAAATAAAAAAATTTTAAGCAACAGTGTAAAACAAACAAAAAAAAGTGATTGCCCCATACATAGCTATCACCGCAAACATCAGATAATGAGCAGTAATTCCAGCACTAGACCTGGAAAGGCTTTTAAATCGTTGACTATGGGTGTGCTCAATTTTACAGTGTGACATGTTTGGTAACTATTTACTTGGCGTAACATCATCTTTTATATTTTACAAAAAAATGGGTCATGTACTGTGTTTTTTTGCATTAAAATTCAAAAGAGTGTACTTCTCTGTGAAATAAAAAATTGCATAACCCACCATTTTATTCTCTAGGGCCTCTTCTTTTAAAAAAAATATAATGTTTGAGGGTTCTAAGTAATTTTCTAAAAAAAATATTGATTTTTACATGTAAACAAAAAGTGGCAGAAAAAGGCCTGGAGGTCAAGTGGTTAAAGACCATTAATCTTAAAATAAAACATGCAATGTTAAAATGTTCAGTGCAATTTATAAAAGAGAAAACTAAAATATATAGCAAAGCAAATTAGTTAATTAGTTTACAGAGAAGAAAGAACCTAGTTTGCAAAGAAATCATATGTAAGATCTGTAGTGGAAGACATGATTTAATGATTCATGCAGCACTCCTCTTTGAAGTCTTGATGTTGTGGCTTGAGAACACCGTACTTGTTCCTCATGCTGTTGCCAGTGTATGCAAAAGTTTAGAGTATCACACACCAAATGGTAAATCTCTGCTTCAGACAGATCTCAGTCATCAGTCTTAGAAAAGAACAGTTGATAATGCTGCCAGCACCTGCATTGCTGAGGAACGTGTTTTCTATGTTTCCCCAGAGGTCCTCAAAGGCGTATAATCCAAGCCGTAACTTTAGTACAGATTCTTTTGTTGCATTTCCCTGTGACTCAGATGTACTCAGTCTAATCATGCTCTATGCTGGGCTGTTTATGTGAAAATGTATTTTAGGTATGGTAAATGATACAATCAAAACAAACTAGAAACGGAGTGTGTGCAGCACTGGACCCATTGTGATTAAGGTATTGAAATATTTATGTAGTTTAAAAACTGGTGCACTCACTCCTGTTGCAGACACTGAGCTCATCTGAGCCACTAGGAAAGAGAGTGCACTGCGCATGTGTAGACCTCATGAAAATGTTAGTGTAAGGGAATTCCAGTAAGATGACTTGCGCATAGCATCACTCATAAAATCGAGCAGAGGCACCAAACGGGCTATTTAAGGGATGTTCACTATCAGTGTTGACTGGTCTTCAACATTTCCTGTGTCTTGAGCAGGGGTGGACTGACAACTCATGGGGCCCCCGGGCAATAGGGGATCATGGGGCCCCTGTGTCCTTGCCCAAACTCAAAAAAGCCTATGCAAAAGGTACCAGGGGCATCTCATGGGGCCCCCTACTGACCCCGGGCCCTCGGCAGTGCCCGAGTTTCCAAATGGTCAGTCCGCCCCTGGTCCTGAGTGTACCCTGTATCTAATTTCCATTGATGACCCTTCATAACCGCTCTGTTATTGCAGTGCCTTTCTGCTTAAAGCCTGCTGAGAACTTCGAAAAGCCACACTCCCAGAACCTGCAGTGCATGCCCCTTAACCTTGGCTGGTCCAGCATGCATCCCTTCTGCTCCTGGTCTGATGTCCTGCCTGACTTCTCAAGCCTGCGTCTCCTGCTGCAAGGTGGCATCATCTCTTCCACCTCCACTGGGCTGGAGAGAGGACAACCACATCAATTCAGTCTTCTACCAGGTATGTGACAGTTAGTGCTATCTCTTGTAGCACTAGGAGGTGCTCATCCTAACAGTTGCTCCATTCTAGTAAGTAGACATGACATGAAAAACATCTGTAGTTTTTCTGGCAGGCTTCTGTAATTGTGAAAATGGCTTACAGGTATGTTAGCAGAAGAAAGGCACAGTTTTTAAATCTGAATGGCTTAGGGTAATGCTATAGGGTACCATTACATTCCCCTAAGTCAATCCATGTATATCATGCGAGGGCTGGCCCCATGGTATTCTCTGCTTTCTGTTTAGCTCATGGGAGCAGTTTTCATTTATGAGCTACACGTACTTACATGTTTCACTATATCTAACAGCTATAAAATTTCCTTTTGAAATGACCATTTATTTTGTGCACTTTATTCCCTGCATTTTGTGTGTGAAGAAATCAATTTTGTGTGTTGACTAAATCAATACATCATGCCAAACGTCTGCAAGGTTTATGAGATGATACAGATTGCAGAATCCTGTACAGAAAATAACAGGCATTCCGTACAATTGGACGAAAGTCTGAAAAGAGATAACATTGCTAAAGGGTTCTCCCAAACTCCTCGAAGTCTCAAGATTGTGAATTTCTTATGACATGTGACAGCAGCATTTCTGACCGTCATGGGAAGAAACAGCTTAATTAATTTGTTGACTAAATCCAAAATAGTTTTCTGCCTATGAAAGCTCAGTCTTCACATACAACAATGCACACCGAGAAAATTGAATGGAAATGAAGCTGAAAATGAAATAATTCATTAGGAGCATGAAAGACAATCTTAGAAAAATGTGTGCCTCACATTGTGAAAATGTGCATTCTGCATTTCTTTGAGCTGCTGCAGTGGAATGAAAGTGCCTATTTAGAAACAATAATTGTTATGTTGTTTTAAGTCTGAAATAGCTTGACTCTATTTATTAGGAATATGCAGTTTGTATTTTTAATTAAGAAATAAAGAATGAAGATGATTTCATCATTTAGACTCATTAGAAAATCACACATCAATTCAAGCATAATTGCAGCTGAATTTATGCCACTCACAATAAATCATTAGCACATTAACCAAAAATGAATTCAGTTATCCATGATTTGAAATGGGTGGTATACTTGTTTGTTTCTTCACCAGACATTGCAGAAGGCTTCATAAGAGGAGAAAAAAAGTGTCTGCTAATCTCTGTCAGGCAGAGGTGGGCATTTGAACTCTCCTGCAGCAAGTAAACTGTGAAATCTTTTCTTTTGCTATGTCAGACTCCCATATTATGGATCCAGTGCCAGGTACTTAATGACTAATTGATAGTCTGGGCACGTCCACTTGCGCCAGCCACACTCATTGTTTTTAATGATCATTGCAGTGCGAGATTTAAGGAGGGGAGCTTTACAGGGGGACTGGAAGAAGGATACAATCAAACAGAAATAAGTTTTAAAAAGTGACGAGGTGCTGTTAATGCTCCCTCCAGCAGAAGCAGGCAGTGATTTAAGAACAAATGGCTCAATCTTTCATTTTTTTATGAACTATGAAGGATGCAGGAATACATATTTCTGGTTTATTTTTTTATGCCAGCTTAACTCTTTCCTAGAACACAAGAATGTGGCATGGACTGGTGCGAAGGAAGATGAGATAACAGCTTTAACATCCTATCTCCAAACGTTATTGAGTCATCAGATAAAATATAACTGCAGCCAAAAGATGAAACATGTTGACTAATGCTAGACATTGCTGGATAATGACAGTATTTTGACTGATACAACTCTAATGAATTTTGGCAGAACAGCAAATTAATTGAAAAAACTTTCACTATGTGTGACAACTTAAAATCCTACAAAAAACTTTTATTGGACTGCTGCTGCTGCAACAAATCAGGGCAGCAAATATAGGCTGAAAACATTTCCTGACAGGCAAGAGGTTTTTCTTGTCACATTTTTAATACAATTCTAAGACTGTTTTGAAGGGGTCAAGTGAGATTACCCTCTTCTTGCAAGATTACATCCACTCACTCATGCAGCATCTGTGTTAACTATTAGACCTAAACCACCATTAAGTGGGAGATTGGGGACTTTGCTTTATCATTTTTCTTGCAGTGCATCTACTTAGAAGGGCCTTGAGCTTGCAAATGACTCTGTCTCCTAAGATCACCTTTTCGATTTAGATGCCAAAAAAATGCCTGCTTCTCTTACCGGGTGGTTCTCAGCATCTAGAAGCATGCAGCCACCACTGAAGCAAAAGAGTCGACACAAAGCAGTAGTTTCTTCTGTTACTCCATTTCAGCTCTCTGACATAAAACAATTACTACAGAAATGTTGCCTGACGAGGATCACATCCTTTAGGCCTTGGCTCCAGCCCTAAAGCCCTTCAACATGCATAATTCTGGAACCATCTTTCCACTAATGATGAAGTAAAGGACCCTCCTTATTCATGGTTCAACTGGGGTTGGTCAGTCAAAAAGACTGACAGAAATATGTACCACACCCCTGTCAAAGTACTCTAGAGCACACTCAGCAGAGTTTGGCAGATAATATAGCACATAAATCCCTTGCATATTGAAAGAACCCTTCTAGAAAACACAAACACAGCAAGACTTTTAGGAAACACATCCGCATGCAATATATTTTGTTCTCAGTGTATTGATTCTAGCATAAGACTAGGGATTGCAACACAAAACTGGGGTGTCAATATTCCACATTGTGATCCCAAGCATCTAGAACCAGGGCCCATATACTGAGACTGCCACTGATCTCCTCTCCTCACCTCCTGAAGGTCACCTAAGAAAACACAAAGAAAATTAAATGTGGTCTTAAAAATATAAAAAGTAATTCAGAAAATGCAAGAAGTGTTCCATAGTAAAGACAAGAAAAGGGAGGAGTTTATCTATTTTTTTAAAACCATTTCTGAATTATAATATGTGTGAAACTGTAACTTGGTCCTGCTAGATTTGGTCATTTCTAGACCAGAAATATTTAAAGGCCAGAAACCATATAAAATGTGCAGTTCTGAGACCAGGCAAAAATTACCACAACATTGTTCTATTTTTGATCACTTTTAAATTAGACAAGACCGCTAAGAAAAAGCTTTGTCTTAAAAGCATGTAACCAAACAAACCAGGAAATATATAGTTTTAAATAAGGACACAACAACCTTATGATAATTTTTTAATAAACCACTGTAGTAAGTACATACCCCATGGAAGTAATATTTCCAGGAATAATAGAAAACATATATGGTTTAATGGAACTGTATAATTATAATATGGCATTAAAGAATAATTCCTACTGGCTAAGGGACCTAAAACTGTGTTAAGGGTATTTAATGAAATTAATGCTATATATTGCAAAATAGAGTAAACAGTAAGTATATTGGAAGATTGAGCCATCAAAACAAAATCTATGAACAGATTGCTATCTTTATACAACCAAAATATTTACAGGGATACTGTGGCATCAAGCAGAATAATTCCTATAATAAGACCATATAAGAGGTAAAAAAAAAAAAAAGCAATATAAATTAAAGAAACCAAAAGCTTAGTTCTTTGAGAGAACCTGTTTTTTTGCTTGTGCTGGAGCCACAGATTTATCTAGATTTCTCCCTACACAGTAGCACATATTTACTCTCTTTTCACTAAACCGATGCTCTATTAAGCTAATGAAGTAAACAAAAACCACCCCACATGCTCCTCCATATCTAGAAATAGTGATTATTCCTCTTGCTTTTTCTCTAATATTGTTAAAGGTCAAGTGTTAAAGTAAGGGAGCAAAGGGAAAGTGAGCATTCTTGTGTATAAAAATTATTAATGAGGTTATAAAGCTTTACCAAGTTACGTAGTGTACCTTTCATTCTCAATTGCTTTAAGGAGCTGAACTATTGCATCTAGGAATTAGCCAAGTAAACATGGTGGATAGGTGAATTGTGCAATTGTGTTTAATATCTATAGCCAGCTTCAAGTGTACTTTTGTCATTTGTCTTTACAAAGAAAATGCTAACACCAGATAATACAGAGGAAAAATATAGCCAATGCTTCTCATACAGTTTAACCAATGCACCAAAGCAAAATAAAGACATGTAACTCAGCACTCGACACAGATGGTATGCGTGCTAAAGAAAATAGGCTTAGTCATTGATAAGCCACTGCATCCTATTTTCTGAGGCTCACTTTCATCATGGTCAATTGCGTAAGACTGGCATGCAGCTGATGCTATACGTTTGTTTGTAACGAGTGATAAACCTAAAGACTATAAAAATAGGGATCATTAAATCTAAATTCTTGTGTGTAAGTTATTGCTAGGGTGATATGTAAAAATTCAGCACAGGTTCATTAGGAATAAATAGTTTCTACCTAACACATATGATCACCTTTTCTATTAAATTCAACTGAAGAAATGCTATTGATGCTATGTTATTTAGATTTTGCTAATAATTTGCTGCACCTCATAATAACTTGTTATGGAAACTGAGGATCTAAATACTGGAGAAGATATGCATTAAGTAGTAGCTATTTAATCAACAATATTGGGCCTGTCGCTACTCGATCAATATTATTAAAACAAGATGGGTTAGAATAGAACAATGAGTGAAATGTGAACAAGTGATGGTCACAGTAGATCAGGTAGTGTTACCATTGTATAGTCATTCAAGAAATAAGCATTCCATACAGTTAGAAAATTCATACAGTTGGCAAGCAAGGTCATACAGTTAGCATCCTATATATGTATTTCAATGGTTGTCCTTCATGTATGTGGAGAAGAACCAGGTATGAAAGTGTCACCTCCACTGCATTGTTGTTTTGGCCTATTCCTGAAATACTATCTGAAAATAGAAATTTAATTCGGAGATCTTTGACTGCTGTAATGGAGGAGTTCAGTGCTAGATGTCAAGAAATGTCATATGAGGGTCTAATTAGGCAAAATGTGAAATGCAGACCTACAGAAATCTTAAAAAGAAAACACATTTATTCCATGCTGATAAAACACACTCTAAACAAACAAAAGCACATGACAAAGAAGACCAGTCTGTTATACAAAATATGGGAAATAACTGCAACACAAGAAAAATGGATTAAAAAACAGTCTTTTAAATTCAGTCTTGTAAGTCAAGTTGATATATCCTTTTATAACCTGTGATTTCCACCATATATACAAGTGAGCAGCTCACCAAATATAACATCCCACAAAGAGGTCAAATCATGCTCAATAGTGTCAAATCCACTCAACTGCAAGATGAGTAAGACTCCCTTGAAGTGATTATCCACTGCCAACACCTCGTGCCAAATATAAGCTTACTCGACTGACTTGGGTGGCAGAGGTCAAAATGCACCAAGTATGGTACAATCCCCATAGAGGAAAATTAAAGACACTTATACCACCTTTCTTTTCATCATACAATCAAATGATGTTCAAATGTTTCCCAATAAGAAAAAGCACTCCGATAGTGTAGATTATTTAAACATATTTATTACAAATCCCAGTAATCAAATGTCAAAAGCACAGCTAAACATTCACAGTTTGACTATTTTGTGGGGTATGTAAAACTTGTAATAGCTGGTTTTCCAATTTTTGGATTAGAAATAATATGTATAGAAAGTGTAACTATTGACAGTTGTTGTTGTTGTTGTTGAGTGGTATCCCTTCCCTGAAGAAGAATCTGCATTAAAGTATTTGAAATACGTTGGATATAGGCTGAATGCATTTGTAGTTTCCTCAAATGAGGTTGCAAGATGAATATCAGCTTCAAGAGATAACGCTAATTTTTCTATGCAATACTTACTAATATTGTCAAGCAAGTATGCTTTCAAGAATTGTTATATTCTATGGGGAAAATATGTACTGATGTGTTAAACAAAATGTCAAATTTCATTAAAAAAACTTTTCTGACATATATTCTAAGGTTGCCTTAAAAATCCCACCAAATGTAAGGTATAAATCTTTTTGTCACAAAAATAGGGATGATGGCAACTACACCTTAGGTTAGGTTATACCGGATGACTCTTTTATGTCACTGGTTTTCAAGATTGTAACAGGTTTAATTGAATCACATACAGTATAGTTCAGCCATTATATGATGTAGGTTGATAATTCTCAGCTTTGTTGAAGTATACAGTATAACAATTTAGAATAGTTTGTGTTTAGAGAGTGCCTCTGCTGTGAGTCACTTAATGAAGAACCCTTGTCATGACATGTAAGTGTTTAACATTACTATCCCCTAATCGTGTATAGATGGTTTCGAAACAACCTTCTATATTTTAAAAAAATACTTACTGAAATCTATTTTTTAAGTGATTAATAATTTGTTAAAATTTCAAACTGCTAGCAGCAATTTACTGCCTCTCTATAGCAATTTACAGTACATAGCAATATTCTCCCCACCCACACATATTGTATCATGTATTTAACCCCCAGCACTTCTGTGATTAACAGCATTTTACTACCTTAACCTCCCCCGACCTGAACCATAGATATTTCCCCTCCTTAGGCAGCAATAAACCATTATCACTACTAAATCTGAACCATAGCATACCTGTCACTTCCCTGCAACTTCAGAAAGGTCCAGACCTGCCTACTACCAACTTGGATACTACCTACAAATAATATATGGATGAAATGTAACTTGAACCTAAACCCTATAATGAAATAAGAATTCATGAACATTATCTGACAACCCCATTTTTTAGCCCTTAGGGTTACTCTGCAGTTACAGAGACTTTCTGCACAATGGTTGTGCTTTACTTTGTACAGCCCTGTAAGTGCAAGTGATCTTCCTGATCACAAGTACACATTGGAAATAAATCTACTTACTTTTTTTAAAGACAGTAAAAGACAGTAAAATAATACAGAATTCTCCAATCCACATGCTCTTAAATGCTAAAATTTTTTAATCACTGAATACTAAGGTGTCTTGCACATGTAAACCTAAAAAACTGTAAATTTTTAGGCATTCGGGATTTTTTATATAAATTACAATGCTACACAAATAATCATTATTGTGAAAATACTCCATACAATGTGATAAAAAATGTTCCTATAAAAGTAATAGTATACTGTAAAAAAAAATTAAACCACAGTAAGGTATACTAAGAAATGTTATATAAATGTGTATCTGCACATATGCAAGTGAACCACAATTATAGTGCTATATTACATGATGAAATACAGCTCAAATGTTCCACTCAATGTCATAATCATCAAAGTGATTTAAAAAATGTCCAAAATCATGGATAGAAACCAGTTAGTATTTTTCCCTTCTTTGTAGAATGTGTAGCCACAATTCCAGTGCTGAACATCAATACTGAAAATACATATGCTCCACCTCAGTGTAAATAGTGCGCTGACCTTCAACCTATGACCCCACCACCACCACCACATTCCCCCAGACACAATATGCATAGAAACACTTCCAGGTGAACCCTATATGTCAGATGTCACTGTCTCCTTTTAGGATACTTCACAGTATAAATAGGTGTATTAACCTTTAAGGGGTCGGCTTCTTGCTTGAGTACTACAAAAAAAATCAAAAGAATTGTGAATTTGTTAAAAATGCACTCACATGGATTAAAAAGACAATTGCATATCAAATAAGGAGACTGGAATACCATGATATCCTGTCACACCTCACTTCTGGTTACGGTGCTTAAAGATGTCTCCCAGCTCCACCCAATACGTTGTGTCACAACCCACGTGACTTCATTAGGGTAGTCCTAATGAAGTCAAGTGGGTTGTGATGAAACACATTGGGTGGAGACAGGTGATGTAATCACGCACCCATGGTGATTTTCAGTATTGATGTGCAACACTGGAGTTGTGGTTACACATTCTACAAAAAAAGGGAAGAATACAAGTTTCTATCCACAGTTTTGGACTTTGCTTAATCACTTTGATGATTGTGACATTGAATGGAACATTTGAGTTGTGTGTCACCATTTAACCATTTTCCGCCCGGCCAATGGCCGTTTGGTGGCCGGCAAAATCCCTCAGCGCTCCAGGTGGACGCCAAATGGCGTCCTCCCAGGCATGCGCAGTTTGCGCTCCTGCAGAGCCATGCAGCGGCGCGATCTGTCACCGGCCGTGTACCTCGGACACGGCCGATGACAGATCTGAGTACCGGCCCCATTGCCAGTACCATGTGACCTGCTGTGACCAATCACAGCAGGTCACATGCCAGTCGTATACAATGGATGGCTTCATTCATGCCATCCATTGTATACTAGTGTGCCTAGCTGTGAATGGTCACAGCGATCACATGCACAAGCTGGGCCAATCACAGCCCAGCTGTGTCATGTGATTAGCCATGGCCAAATCACAGCTAAGCACAAAAAAAAAAAAAAAATCCCTGAATGAATCGATGTCTTTCAGGTAAATGCTTGCTTATAGCAAAGTAATTCTTTGCTATAAGCAAATTGTGTAAAAAAAAAAATACTGATCACTTCCCCAAAGTGTGTACAATGTTACTATGGTAACATTGTACTACTTTGGTCATAGTGAAATATGAAAAAAAAATCTTTAAAAAAAGAAAAAAGTGGAATAAAAAATTAAAAATAATAAAAAAATTTTAAAAAAAATTATATTTTTTTTTCATACTGTCAGTGTTGCTGATCACCGCCATGCAAGTTATATGATGACGCTGTACTGCACTGGTGACAGTATTTTAAAAAAAAATTATGACAAAAAAATACAACTTCAAAAAACTCGCCATGCCTCTTATGAAGTACGTCGGACTGTCTGCTTTGCAAAAAGTGGTAATTTGGAGGATATCTGTACTGTTCTGACATTCTTGGACCTCAAGAAATTAAATTGGCCGTCAGTACTTCAGGATTGATCAATTTTCAGATATATACCATAGTTTGTGAACTCTATAACTTTCCTACAAACCAAAAAATACATCCTAATTTGGGTTAATTTCACCAAAGACATGTAGCAGAATACATCTTGGCCTAAATTTATGAAGAACAATTATTTATTTGCAAACTTTTATAACAGAAACAAAGAAAAATGTGCTTTTTTCAAAATGTTTGGTCTTTTTTTGTTAATTTAGCAAAAAATAAAAATCCCAGCGGTGATTAAATACCACCAAAAGAAAGCTCTAGTTGTGTGAAGAAAATGATAAAATTTTAGTTTGGGTACAATGTTGTATGACCGCGCAATTGTCATTCAAAGTGTGAGAGCGCTGAAACCTGAAAAATGGCCTCGGCAGGAAGGGGGTAAAAGTGCCCGGTATTGAAATGGTTAATATAGCTCTATAATGTTGTTCAAATCCATAAGTGCAACTACACATTTATATATGATTCCTAGTTTTACCTTACCGTGGTTTCATTTTTTTTTTTCTTTGTGGGAATATGTTTAGCACATTGTATAAGGTATTTTCACAATAATTATTATTTATGTAGCAGCACAACACTGTTATCATTTATTCAACTGTTTATCTATGTGTAAACACATATTGGGTGTCATCAGCAGCTTATATTACACTAGTCTTTTCTTGGTTCTTTGATTGAGCAAGAGTGATATTTATAATTTTTGTAGTTCAGGCTTTTGTTCCCGTGCTAACCACTTGCCCTCCATAGGTTTTACCCCCCTTCCTGACCAGGCCATTTTTTGCGATACAGCACTATGTTAATTTAACTGACAATTGTGTGGTCATGCAATGCTGCGCCTGTGGGGTTTTTATTTTTTGCTCTATAAACAAAAAAGACCAACAATTTTGAAAAAAAACCCTATATTTTTGACTTTTCGCTATAAAAACATGTCCGGTAAAAAAAAATGTAAAAATCTAATTTCATCATAAATTTAGGTCAAAATGTATTCTGCTACATGCCTTTGCTAAAAAAAAATCCCAATACGTGTAAATTAATTGGTTTATGTGAAAGTTATAGTGTTTACAAATGGTGGTATATATACTGGAATTATAGACAAGAAAAATTGGTGTAGCGCTAGGATAAATACCACTAATAACACATTTCATATAAAATGAATAATTAAATAGTCATGCATAAAACATAACCCCTATCTGGGGCACGTGAATAGATACTAGTGATGGTGACACAAAAACACCATGCAAAGGGATTCATACAGGTGACAAAGGTGCATAGATTACAGTCCACTATACACAAAAACTGCAATCCTTGAACAAGCGTGAAAGTGCACACTGGTGCCACTGGTGTCACAATCCAGAAATGGTAAGAGTGCCTCCTCACCTCCCCGCACTGACCACAAGGGCCAATACGCCTTTGCACCTTATAGGTGGAATCCTCAAGTACCAGCCGGTGGGGTCCACACTGGATGCTACCTCAGACGCTGTGCTCCCAAATGCCAAATCCAGCTGCTTTACACTGGTGGTATTAAGCCACCAGATGATGCTCAGAGAAAAAAGAGACTTGCCATAGCGTGATACCGTAATATTTAATAAAATAGTAAGCAATTAAAATGTCCACTCACATGTCCACATTAAAAATATAGCCTTCAAATGCTCCTCCTGTATCCTCGTGTTATGGGTGTACCCGGAGTCCCAATATGGCGCGTGCGTCGTCACTTCCGACGCACGCGCCATATTGGGACTCCGGGTACACCCATAACACGAGGATACAGGAGGAGCATTTGAAGGCTATATTTTTAATGTGGACATGTGAGTGGACATTTTAATTGCTTACTATTTTATTAAATATTACGGTATCACGCTATGGCAAGTCTCTTTTTTCTCTGAGCATCATCTGGTGGCTTAATACCACCAGTGTAAAGCAGCTGGATTTGGCATTTGGGAGCACAGCGTCTGAGGTAGCATCCAGTGTGGACCCCACCGGCTGGTACTTGAGGATTCCACCTATAAGGTGCAAAGGCGTATTGGCCCTTGTGGTCAGTGCGGGGAGGTGAGGAGGCACTCTTACCATTTCTGGATTGTGACACCAGTGGCACCAGTGTGCACTTTCACGCTTGTTCAAGGATTGCAGTTTTTGTGTATAGTGGACTGTAATCTATGCACCTTTGTCACCTGTATGAATCCCTTTGCATGGTGTTTTTGTGTCACCATCACTAGTATCTATTCACGTGCCCCAGATAGGGGTTATGTTTTATGCATGACTATTTAATTATTCATTTTATATGAAATGTGTTATTAGTGGTATTTATCCTAGCGCTACACCAATTTTTCTTGTCTATATATGCACTTTTTGGTTTAAAGGAGGGTGTTGGCAGCTTAGTGTAGGTTTTCTCTTCATCTTAAGCGCAGGAGGTATTAATATATATACTGGAATTAGTTTTTTTTTTTTTTTACTAGTAATCAGCGACTTACAGCGGGGTTGTGGCAGACATTCTGACACTGAGGAAAACTGACTTGGTGTCACTGACATCCCCAGTGACACCACTACAGTAATCAGTGCAGATAAAAAAACACTGACACTGTACTAATGGCACTGGACAGGAAAGGGTTAACATGAGGGCGATCAAAGGATTAACTGTGTGCTGTTTTACTATGTGGGCTGTGTGTGCATTACACTCTAAGCACACTGCTTTGGATGGTTCTGCTATGCAGAGCCATACAAAGCAGTGTGCAGGAGCTGACAGGGGAGAGATCTGTATTGTTAACATACAAGTCTCTCCCCCATCGGAAATACTCAGAGATCACCGGGTGCCAGTGGAGAATCACCGGTCAGAACCCAGTGATTTACAGCTGAGACCACAAATGGCGGCACGGGTATATATACTTGATTTTGTGCACCCATGCCTCCCTGTAGCAGTATTTCTGCTATAGGGCGGTGCGGAAGCAGCTAATTTAAATGCACCCTATTGTTTTTGAGGGACCTGTACACCCAGGTGCATAAATTTACACTACCTATGGAAAAGTTTAAAAAAATAAAAATCTGCATTGCTGGTCAGTGTTTTTACATGTATACAAATGTATGTGCACAAATGCGTGTATGCAACACTCCCTTGTTAAAAAAAGCTAGAAATGTTTTACTGGTGCAAATACCTGCAAGTGCTATAAGCCTATTTTCGCCTTTTTTATCCCAGAAATATCTGATGTTCATGTATTAATACCATGTGCAAGTACCCTAAAGCAGGCTTTGTAACAAAATATGTAGTCTGCAACCTTGTTAGAATCCTGCCCCATGAAAACAATGCTGCATTACACATAAAAAAATGTGAAGAAATGTTAAAACATATACTGTACTTACCTTACACCTTGCACAGACTTGGGATCCTGATCCTCCCCTTCTTCCAGTGTCCCTCTCTTATCTCCTGATAAGACATATAGTGTGGAGTCACTCTGCACATGCCCAGTTTGGTGTGTATTGCTAGAGAGGGATTTTTTTTCTTTGTAGGGTGCATGTGATCAGCACAGGGCCAATCAGCACTGTCCAGACAAAGAGTTCTGCATCCTCCTAGAGTAGAATGTAAACGCCTCCTAAAAGCTTTCACCAGTGCTCTGTTGGATGCTGACAGAAGTCACAAGACGGCTCTAACTGCTGATGAGAAAAGGTATTTAGCAATTTATATTTACTACAATAATTGCATTTCAATGTTCTATGTACTGTGAGAGATCAGATATAGGGAATGCAGAGCCCTGGATTTAGTAACACTTTAAGTACATTTTTTACTTTTCTGTTCAGGCATTTTTTTTACCTGGAATGGGACATGTTTTTCTCACAGACTTGTGATGGTAAAAAATTACATGTTCTACATCAAATGCTTTAGCAAAGTCAAAATATACCTTATCATTTCTATTCCTTATTATTTCTGTCCATACTTTCTTGTTAAATAGAAAGTACATTTGTATGACATGCCTTTAGTAAATCTTTGCTTGTTCGCGTTTAGGATATCATTTTCTCTCAGATATTCTTCTGTGTGCCATTTCAACCTCTAAAATATCATTCCTGCAAGTAGAATTTGCAGATCTAAATCTGCAATGTGAAGACCTTAATACACATAAGTACTACATTTACTTTGCACCAGCCCATTGCTGCCAATTTTTTATTAATAAAGAGTTTCTTTTCTGTTGAAACAAGCTGGGTATACACTAGACGTTTTTTCATTTAACCAAGTGGGCTGAACGAAAAAAACCCCAGAGAGATTGCTGTACTAGCACAAGAAATGTTAGTGCGGCGATCTCCCCCACTGTGCTATTGTATTATGACAGGAGGACTGCCCTCCACCAAAACACACCGATCAGCACTCGCAGCCATTGACTGCAAACGCTGATCAGATGCAGGTCAGATACTGGTTTTCCAGCATGCCCGTTCTAAAGAAGCTGGTCATGAGACTGGCTTCTGTAGAACAGACAATTGTACACATGGGTCAAAAGTCAACCGGTTTCTGCCAAACCGACCAATTTTAGCTGATTTTCGGCCCGTGTTCACAAGGCTTTTCTCTTTGAAGACTTGTAGGTGTCAGCTATTTTGCCCAGCCACTTCATTGACATTTAGGTTGTGTAACAATTTCTGAACCATAGCATAGTAACTGTGATGCATTTGGAATTATCTACAGCAACCCGTCAATCGATATCTACCCGTCGACCACAGCCAGGTGATGGGTATATTGCGTCTCTGCATTGTCAATTATAGTCTAAAATGCTCCTCCCAAGTGCTTCCAGAGCAGGGAAGGAGAGAGCCAGGCAGAGCAGGGGAGGAGAGAGTCAGGAGGGCAGAGCAGGGGAGGAGAGTGGGTGGAGCAGGAAAGGAGAGAGCTGGGTGGGCGGAGTAGGGGAGGAGAGAGTCAGGCAGAGCAGGGGAGGAGAGAGTCAGGAGGGCAGAACAGGGGAGGAGAGGAGAGCTGGATGGAGCAGGCAAGGAGAGAGCAGGGAAGGCAGAGCAGGGGAGGAGAGAGCCAGGCAGAGCAGGAGAGGAGTGAGTCAGGAGGGCAGAGCAGGGGAGGAGATCTGGGTGGATCAGGAAAGGAGATAGCAGGGTGGGTGGAGCAGAGGAGGAGAGAGCCAGGCAGAGCAGGGGAGGAGAAAGCCAGGCAGAGAAGGGAAGGAGAGAGTCAGGAGGGCAGAGCAGGGGAGGAGAGAGTCAGGAGGGCAGAACAGGGGAGGAGAGGAGAGCTGGATGGAGCAGGCAAGGAGAGAGCAGGGAAGGCAGAGCAGGGGAGGAGAGAGCCAGGCAGAGCAGGAGAGGAGTGAGTCAGGAGGGCAGAGCAGGGGAGGAGATCTGGGTGGATCAGGAAAGGAGATAGCAGGGTGGGTGGAGCAGAGGAGGAGAGAGCCAGGCAGAGCAGGGGAGGAGAAAGCCAGGCAGAGAAGGGAAGGAGAGAGTCAGGAGGGCAGAGCAGGGGAGGAGAGAGTCAGGAGGGCAGAACAGGGGAGGAGAGGAGAGCTGGATGGAGCAGGCAAGGAGAGAGCAGGGAAGGCAGAGCAGGGGAGGAGAGAGCCAAGCAGAGCAGGAGAGCAGTGAGTCAGGAGGGCAGAGCAGGGGAGGAGATCTGGGTGGATCAGGAAAGGAGATAGCAGGGTGGGTGGAGCAGGGGAGGAGAGAGCCAGGCAGAGCAGGGGAGGATAAAGCCAGGCAGAGAAGGGAAGGAGAGAGTCAGGAGGGCAGAGCAGGGGAGGAGAGCTGGGTGGAGCAGGAAAGGAGAGAGCAGAGTGGGTGGTGCAGTGGAGCAGAGAGCCAGGCAGAGCAGGGGAGAAGACAGCCAGGCAGAGCAGAGGAGTAGAGAGTTAGGAGAGCAGAACAGGGGAGGAGAGGAGAGCCAGATGAAGCAGACAAGGAGAGAGCAGGACAGGCAGAGTAGGAGAGAAGAGAGCCAGGCAGAGCAGGGGAGGGGACAGTCAGGAGGGCAGAGCAGGGGAGGAGAGCCAGGTAGAGCAGGAAAGGAGAGAGCAGGGCAGGCAGAGCAGGGGAGGAGAGAGTCAGGAGGGCAGAGCAGGGAAGGAGTGCTGGTAGGAGCAGGAAAGGAGAGAGCAGGGAGGGCAAAGCACGGGAGGAAAGCTGAATGGAGCAGGGAAGGAGAGATCTGGGTGGCTGGAACAGGAGAAAAGAGCTGGATAGAGTGGGGAAGGAAAGAGCCAGGTGGGTGGAGCAGATGAGGAGAGAGTCGGGTGGAGCAGGGAAGGAGAGAGTCGGGTGGAGCAGGGGAGGAGAGAGTCGGGTGGAGCAGGGGAGGAGAGAGTCGGGTGGAGCAGGGGAAGAGAGAGCCGGGCGGATCAGGGGAGGAGAGAGCCGGGCGGAGCAGGGGAGGAGAGAGCCGGGCGGAGCAGGAGAGGAGAGAGCCGGGCGGAGCAGGGGAGGAGAGAGCCGGGCGGAGCAGGAGAGGAGAGAGCCGGGCGGAGCAGGGGAGGAGAGAGCCGGGCGGAGCAGGGGAGGAGAGAGCCGGGCGGAGCAGGGGAGGAGAGAGTCGGGCGGAGCAGGGGAGGAGAGAGTCGGGCGGAGCAGGGGAGGAGAGAGTCGGGCGGAGCAGGGAAGGAGAGATTCGGGTGGAGCAGGGGAGGAGAGAGTCGGGTGGAGCGGGGGAGGAGAGAGTTGGGTAGGCGGATCAGGGGAGGAGACTTGCTCTTGCACTGAGCTACCTCTCACAATGAAGCTGCAGGTGTGGGTTCACTGGAGGTGCTGCAGCTGCTGAAGTTTCTTTAGCACTGTGTAACACAAAAACATAACTGTGTGGTGGCTGCAGCAGCCCCAGTGAACCCACACCTGCAGCTTCATGGAGAGAGGTAGCTCAGTGCCAGAACAAGTCTCCTCCCATGTTCCATATTTCTCACTCTGAGCTCCTCCAGCTGTTTATGTAAAAAGGATGAGATTTTCTGTATTGGGGCATCTGAAGTGGAAGGGGATGTCTATGCTGAGAGATTTTTACTGGGGGGGAGAAGGGATGAGGGGATTTTCTGTACTGAAGCATCTGAACGTGGAGGGGGGGTCTGTGCTTTGAGGTTGATACTGGGGGGGGGGGGAGAAGAGATGAGGGGATTTTCTGTAGTGAGACATTTGAACTAGGAGGGGGGCGTCTTTATTGAGAGGTTGGTATTAGGGTAGAGAGAAGGGATGAGGGTGTTTTCTGTACTGAGGGGGGGGGGGGGGGGGGGGGGATCTGTTCTGAGAAGTACTGAGTGGGGGGAGGGCTGTGATGGGGGGGGGGGTCTGTGTTGGAGAGCTGGTTGGTCTGTGCTAAACATGGAACCTGTACTGAGGGAGTAGGCTGTGAAGAATACGAGTGTGGGGTAAATTGCACTGAGCAGAGAGGGTCATTTTGGTCGTACTTTGTAAAGTGGTCTGGTGTCTAAAGGCCTGTTCATGCTTGTTTGGGGGGCAGTAAAACCTCTCAGTAAAGACACAGTTTTACCACCTCCCAATCACTTCAGAGGCAGCAGCTGGGGGGTGTACATATGCTGCAGCCATGATGCTTTGGTTCTTGCCTGCTGCAGGAATCATAGGTCCCTACTTATTATTAGGGGCTTGCTAGTAAATTTATTTTTCTATAAATAAATAAAAAGGTGCACCCCAGTGATTTATGATCTCCATGTTTTTCAGGTAGATCTCCACCTCCTAAAAGTTCCCTACCCCTGGTCTACAGTATACGATCATTTGTCAGACGTTTTATCATTTAAAACAGTTGAAATTATATTCACATATCAGGAAAACCCTGCTAAAATGAATGTCTACAGCATTAGCTGATCAGTGTTTTTTAACATCCCCTGAAAAAAAATAATAGCTTAAAAAAAGCAGGCAGTGAAAATGGGAGTTCCCCAATACATCAGTGGACCATGGAAAAAGGGTGACCTTATATTTGGGGTCAGCTGGAAAAAGACCACCTTAACCTAATTAGTGTTATTGGTGGTTATTAGTTTTAACATATGACTGCTCAAGAAACCCCATAGCAAAATCTGAAAAGAACCTGAAGTTTCCATGGAATTCTAATTGAAAATGACAGGTCTATACAATTAGCATCAGTGTGCATAAGAATATAGTTAATGAACGTGTCTCCTTGTCTCTACTGACTCTACTTTATTTAAGTGAGATAAAATTATAGATTTTTCCTAACCACTTCAATACCGAGCACTTTCACCTCTTTCCTGCCCAGGCCAATTTTAGGCTTTTAGTACTGCCACATTTGCGCGGTCATGCAACACTGTATCCAAATTAAATTTTTACCATTTTTTTAAAAAGAGCTTTTTTTTGGTGGTATTTAACCTTTGGTAGTATTTCACCACTGGGTTTTTTTAGTTTTTGCTAAAAAGACAGAAAAAGACCAACATTTTGGAAAAACTTTTTTTTTATAAATTATATATCTTTTATAAATTTTTTAAAATATCCTTCGCTGATGTGCGCTGATGAGACTGCACTAATGGGCAGCAATGAGGCTGCACTGATTGACACTGAAGCTGCACTGATGTGGTGGCACTGGCAGGAAATGATAAGCTGCACTGATGGGCACTGATGGGGAGGCACTGATGATGCTGCACTTATGGGCACTGATGGGAAGGTACTAATGATACTGCACTTATGGGACAACACTGATGGGCACTGATAGGTGGCACTGATATGCTGCATTGTTAGGCACTGATATGCTGCACTAATGGGCACTGATAAGGCTGCACTGATCATCAGGTAACTGATGATCAGTGCCCTGATTATCAGTGTACACAAAGTACTGACAGCCTAGCCACATACAGGAGCCTAGCCACATACAGGAGCACAACTTCCTCATTTCACTTCCTCAATACCTATCACAGTTTTGAAGGCCCTGACATGCCAGGATAGCACCAAACCCCCCCAAATGACCCCTTTCTGGAAAGTAGACACCCCAAGGAATTAAAAAAGAGGCATGGTGAGTATTTTACAGATCTCATTTTTTCTCACAAGGTTTTAAAATATAAAAAAAAATTGAAAAAATATGTTTTTGTTTTTTTATTCATTTTCCAAAAACTTGTGGCAACAAATAAGATCTGAAAAATACTTACCATGATTCTTATCAAATTCCTTGGGGTGTCTACTTTCCAAAAAGGGGTAATTTGGGGGGCTTAGGTGCCAACCATTTTGTGTGCAATGTATCAAGTGACAGGGACTTACTGACACTGCACTTGCTGGGGAAGAAGGGGGGGGTAAGCGTAGGGGCTAAACGCAGGTGCTGGCAGGTGCCGAGGCTGATCCGCTAACGCTGCATTTTTGGGGACGCTATACTAATGTGAACGCTGGTATAGTGGTGATCTGATCAAATATATTGATCCATTCAGACACTATACTAGCAATGGAGGTTTATTGTGCATGAGCGTGTTCCTGGCAGTCAAGGGGTTAAATTTGATGACTGGTGTACTGACGGGCAATCTGACGCCATCTGGGAGGGGTGTGAAAACCACGGAAGCACAAATCATGTGTATATATATATATATATATATATATATATATATATATATATAATGTGATTTTGTGCACCTGTATCGCCCTGTAGCAGTATTTCTGCTATAGGGTGGTCAGGAAGCAGTTACAGATGCGGTTTGTGTTGCGGTGCTGCGTTACTTTAACTGACAATTGCACGGTCATGCAACACTGCACCAAAATTAAATTTACATCCTTTTTTTCCGCACAAATTGAGCTTTCTTTCGGTGGTATTTGATCGCCTGTGCGCTTTTTATTTTTTGCACTATAAAAAAGGCTGTCAATTTTGAGAAAAAAACAATATTTTGACTTTTTGCTATAAAACATGTCCAGTAAAAAAATTTAAAAATCAAATTTTGTCATAAAGTTCGGCCAAAATGTATTCTGCGACGTCTTTGCTAAAAAAAATCCCAATACATGTAAATTAATTGGTTTACGTGACAGTTATAGCGTCTACAAATGGCGGGAAAGATACTGGGATTTTTTTTATAATAATAATGGCGGCGATCAGCGACTTATGGCGGTGATAAGCGGTTTATGACAGTAATCAGTGACTTATGGTGGGACTGCGGGACTGCGGCAGACATTTTGACACTGGGGGGTAACGAGCTTGGGCTCACTAACATCCCCTGTGGCACCAATACACTGATCAGTGAAAAACAAAACACTGCAACTGTACTAATGGCACTGGGGAGGAAGGGGTTAACATTTTTATTCAATCAAAGGGTTAAATGTGTGAGGGGAGTGTTTTACTAGTGGGCGAGGGGTGTATACTTCACAGGAACACACTGATCCCGAGAGCTAAACTCCGCTGTCAGGATCAGTGTGTTAGGAACTGACAGGGAGCAGAAGCTGCAGTGTAAACACTGCAGCCCTGCTCCCTGTCAGTGATTGCCGGTAACTGCCAGAACCCGGTGGGTAATGACCAGCCGGGACCCGGTGATTGACAGCCGCGACTACGATCAGTACGCGTCCCCTACCTATTTTGCAAAATTACTTTTTAAAATGTGATTTTGCGCAGGGGTGCCAGCCTGTCGCCGTTTTAATACAGTGGCTGGTCTACAAGTGGTTAAAGCTTCTTTTTTTTAATAACAAACATGCCATACGTACCTGTGTTTAGCATAGAGCAGCCTTGATCCTCTTCTTCTCCGCAAGCGCTCCTGACACCTCCCCCTTGACCAGTGCCCCCAATAGCATGCCACTCCCATAAGACACATAGACCCGTGGCATAGTGCCGTGGCTCTGCCCCACTCTGTCCTTATTGGCTCACTGGTTGTGATTGACAGCAGTGGGGGCCAATGGTTCTACACCCTGTTCCAAATTATTATGCTATTTCTATTTAAGTATCACAAAGATTAAATATTTTGTTTTTCAGTTTAACTCATGGATGGCATTGTGTCTCAGGGCTCTTTTGATCACTGAAAACAATCTTGGACACCTGTGATAATTAGATTGGCCGGTGATCCCAATTTATGGAAAAACTACTAAAGGAGGGTGTTCCACATTATTAAGCAGAACACCATTTTCAAGCAATATGGGGAAGAAAAAGGATCTCTCTGCTGCCGAAAAGAGTGAAATAGTTCAATGCCTGGTATGAAACGTGGACGTGGTATGAAAACATTAGATATTTCACGAAAACTTAAGCAAGATCATCACACTTTCTAAGAGATTTGTGGCTGATTCAGAGCACAGACGGGTTCGTGCAGATAAAGGCACATTGAGGAACATTTCTGCCAGATCCATGCATGGGATCAAGAGAGCAGCTGCTAAAATACCACTACATAGCAGCAAACAGATATTTGAAGCTGCTGGTGCCTCTGGAGTCCCACGGACATCAAGGTGTAGAGTCCTTCAGAGTCTTGCAATGCATAAACCTTCTATTCGGCCACCACTAACCAATGCTCACAAGCAGAAACAGCTGCATTGGGCAGAAAAATACAGGAAGACTAATTTTCAAACAGTCCTGTTCACTGACGAGTGCCGTGCAACCCTGGATGGTCCAGATGGATGGAGTAGTGGATGGTTGGTGGACGGCCAACCTGTTCCAACAAGGCTGCGACGTCAGCAGGGGGGTGGTGGAGTCATGCTTTGGGCCGGAATCATGGGAACAGAGCTGGTCGGCCCCTTTAGGGTCCCCGAAGGTGTAAAGATGACCTCTGCAAAGCATGTGGAGTTTATGACTGACCTCTTTCTTCCCTGGTACAGAAGGAAGAACTATGCTTTCCGTAATAAAATCATCTTCATGCATGACAATGCACCATCTCATGCTGCAAAGAATACCTCTGCATCAATGGCTGCTATGGGGATAAAAGGAAAGAAAGTCATGGTGTGGCCTCCATCCTCCCCTGACCTCAATCCTATAGAGAACCTTTGGAGCATCCACAAGCAAAAGATCTATGAGGGTGGGAGGCAGTTTACATCCAAACAGCAGCTCTGGGAGGCTATTCTGACATCTTACAAACAAATTCAAGCAGAAACTGTCCAAAAACTCACAAGTTCAATGGATGCAAGACTTGTGAAGTTGCTATCAAATAAGGGCTCCTATGTTAAAATGTAACGTGACCTGTTAAAATGTTTAAAAAGTTAAAATGTTGTTAAAAGTTTGATTGAAATAGCTTTTGATTTCAGTAAATATGCTGCAAACACAACAAATGACAATTTTCAGTTCTTTACAACCTATAAAGTGTTCTGAAACTTACTGTGCGTAATAATTTGGAACAGTGCATTGTAAGTGTTTTATGTTTAAAAAAAATACTGTTATCATTAGGAGGTTTATTCAAAAAAATTTGAATTGTACTCTTAATAGTTGATAACATGAGAATTATGCTGACTGTTATTTACATCAATTATTTAGGTAAATTAGAAAAATATCATTTGCAAAATAATTTGGAACAGGGTGTAAATGCTGTGTCTCAGTCAATGAGGAGAGAGAAACCAGGGACAGCCAATGCACATTGCTGGATCAAGATGGGCTTAGGTGAGTATTGGGGGAGGCTGTAGGGGGATGCTGCACACAGAAGATTTTTTATCTTCATGCATAGAATGCATGAAGATAAAAAACCTTCAGGCTTTACAACCACTTTAAGGGGTATGCAAATCCTAGCTTTAAACCTATCTTATTTTCTGCCTTTTAGTCTGTTTTACAAACCATTAAATGCATTTTGTAATATCTGTTTGGTATGTGCAAAAAAATGCCTATTAATCTTGCTGGAAATCTCGTGTGTCAATAAGTTCCTGTCCTCTCTGCCTATGTTGACTGTCATCAGTTACTAGGGAAGGAGGGGGCATTCTATAGCCTTGTCCTAGGGTGACAATATTGCTCCTCCATAGATATCATGTGCTGATTGAGCTTTTCACACCAGCAAAAGAAGTGTGTAACTGGCAGCCATTATTATTATTATTAGAGATGAGCGAATCGAAGTATCCGAAGTGGAATTCGAGTCGAATATCGGAAAAATTTCGATTCGTGCCGAATCCGAAAAACAGCCTAATTCGGACGCGCGAATCGAAATTTTTCCGAAAATGGCGGCTGACATGTGCGGCGACGGAGCGGGGATGTCGGGGAAGGCGCGCAGACAAGGCGCGCTGCCCCATAATGCATTCCTCAACGACATGTGATCGCATCAGCCAATCAGCAGCCAGCCAGCCAGCACTGTGTAATGGTCGAGGTATATATAGCGGCCATTTTGGAAATCTTCATTTGCCTGCAGTCATTGAACAGAGGCAGACCGCTCTGTACTAGGGACAGGGACAGAGTTAGGGCCACAGAAACGAGAATTGGGGACAGAGAGAAGTTACTTAGGGACAGAGAACCATTACTCAGGGACACAGACTTGTTAATGAGGGCCACAGAATCGTTATTTAGGGACAAAGAAACGCTAGTTAGGGCCACAGAATTCATACTCAGGGACAGACAGAATTGTTACTCAGTGCCAGAGAATTGTTACTTAGGGCCACAGAAACGTTATTAGGGCCACAGAATTTTTACTCAGGGACAGACAGAATTGTTACTGAGTGCCAGAGAATTGTTACTCAGGGACAGACAGAATTGTTACTGAGTGCCAGAGAATTCTTAGGGCCACAGAATTCATTCTCAGGGACAGACAGAATTGTTACTCAGGGACAGACAGAATTGTTACTGAGTGCCAGAGAATTGTTACTCAGGGACAGACAGAATTGTTACTGAGTGCCAGAGAATTGTTACTCAGGGACAGACAGAATTGTTACTGAGTGCCAGAGAATTGTTACTCAGGGACAGACAGAATTGTTACTGAGTGCCAGAGAATTGTTACTCAGGGACAGACAGAATTGTTACTGAGTGCCAGAGAATTGTTACTCAGGGACAGACAGAATTGTTACTGAGTGCCAGAGAATTGTTACTCAGGGACAGACAGAATTGTTACTGAGTGCCAGAGAATTGTTACTCAGGGACAGACAGAATTGTTACTGAGTGCCAGAGAATTGTTACTCGCACAGACACAAAATTGTTACTTGCACAGACACAGAATTGTTACTCGCACAGACACAGAATTGTTACTCAGGGCCACAGAATTCATACTCAGGGACAGACAGAATTGTTACTGAGTGCCAGAGAATTGTTACTCAGGGACAGACAGAATTGTTACTGAGTGCCAGAGAATTGTTACTCAGGGACAGACAGAATTGTTACTGAGTGCCAGAGAATTGTTACTCGCACAGACACAAAATTGTTACTTGCACAGACACAGAATTGTTACTCGCACAGACACAGAATTGTTACTCAGGGCCACAGAATTCATACTCAGGGACAGACAGAATTGTTACTGAGTGCCAGAGAATTGTTACTCAGGGACAGACAGAATTGTTACTGAGTGCCAGAGAATTGTTACTCAGGGACAGACAGAATTGTTACTGAGTGCCAGAGAATTGTTACTCGCACAGACACAAAATTGTTACTTGCACAGACACAGAATTGTTACTCGCACAGACACAGAATTGTTACTCAGGGCCACAGAATTCATACTCAGGGATAGACAGAATTGTTACTGAGTGCCAGAGAATTGTTACTCAGGGACAGACAGAATTGTTACTGAGTGCCAGAGAATTGTTACTCAGGGACAGACAGAATTGTTACTGAGTGCCAGAGAATTGTTACTCGCACAGACACAAAATTGTTACTTGCACAGACACAGAATTGTTACTCGCACAGACACAGAATTGTTACTCAGGGCCACAGAATTCATACTCAGGGACAGACAGAATTGTTACTGAGTGCCAGAGAATTGTTACTCAGGGACAGACAGAATTGTTACTGAGTGCCAGAGAATTGTTACTCAGGGACAGACAGAATTGTTACTGAGTGCCAGAGATTTGTTACTCGCACAGACACAAAATTGTTACTTGCACAGACACAGAATTGTTACTCGCACAGACACAGAATTGTTACTCAGGGCCACAGAATTCATACTCAGGGACAGACAGAATTGTTACTGAGTGCCAGAGAATTGTTACTCAGGGACAGACAGAATTGTTACTGAGTGCCAGAGAATTGTTACTCAGGGACAGACAGAATTGTTACTGAGTGCCAGAGAATTGTTACTCAGGGACAGACAGAATTGTTACTGAGTGCCAGAGAATTGTTACTCAGGGACAGACAGAATTGTTACTGAGTGCCAGAGAATTGTTACTCGCACAGACACAAAATTGTTACTTGCACAGACACAGAATTGTTACTCGCACAGACACAGAATTGTTACTCAGGGCCACAGAATTCATACTCAGGGATAGACAGAATTGTTACTGAGTGCCAGAGAATTGTTACTCAGGGACAGACAGAATTGTTACTGAGTGCCAGAGAATTGTTACTCAGGGACAGACAGAATTGTTACTGAGTGCCAGAGAATTGTTACTCGCACAGACACAAAATTGTTACTTGCACAGACACAGAATTGTTACTCGCACAGACACAGAATTGTTACTGAGTGCCAGAGAATTGTTACTCAGGGACAGACAGAATTGTTACTGAGTGCCAGAGAATTGTTACTCAGGGACAGACAGAATTGTTACTGAGTGCCAGAGAATTGTTACTCAGGGACAGACAGAATTGTTACTGAGTGCCAGAGAATTGTTACTCGCACAGACACAAAATTGTTACTTGCACAGACACAGAATTGTTACTCGCACAGACACAGAATTGTTACTCAGGGCCACAGAATTCATACTCAGGGACAGACAGAATTGTTACTGAGTGCCAGAGAATTGTTACTCAGGGACAGACAGAATTGTTACTGAGTGCCAGAGAATTGTTACTCAGGGACAGACAGAATTGTTACTGAGTGCCAGAGAATTGTTACTCGCACAGACACAAAATTGTTACTTGCACAGACACAGAATTGTTACTCGCACAGACACAGAATTGTTACTCAGGGCCACAGAATTCATACTCAGGGATAGACAGAATTGTTACTGAGTGCCAGAGAATTGTTACTCAGGGACAGACAGAATTGTTACTGAGTGCCAGAGAATTGTTACTCAGGGACAGACAGAATTGTTACTGAGTGCCAGAGAATTGTTACTCGCACAGACACAAAATTGTTACTTGCACAGACACAGAATTGTTACTCGCACAGACACAGAATTGTTACTCAGGGCCACAGAATTCATACTCAGGGACAGACAGAATTGTTACTGAGTGCCAGAGAATTGTTACTCAGGGACAGACAGAATTGTTACTGAGTGCCAGAGAATTGTTACTCGCACAGACACAAAATTGTTACTTGCACAGACACAGAATTGTTACTCGCACAGACACAGAATTGTTACTCAGGGCCACAGAATTCATACTCAGGGACAGACAGAATTGTTACTGAGTGCCAGAGAATTGTTACTCAGGGACAGACAGAATTGTTACTGAGTGCCAGAGAATTGTTACTCAGGGACAGACAGAATTGTTACTGAGTGCCAGAGAATTGTTACTCAGGGACAGACAGAATTGTTACTGAGTGCCAGAGAATTGTTACTCAGGGACAGACAGAATTGTTACTGAGTGCCAGAGAATTGTTACTCGCACAGACACAAAATTGTTACTTGCACAGACACAGAATTGTTACTCGCACAGACACAGAATTGTTACTCAGGGCCACAGAATTCATACTCAGGGATAGACAGAATTGTTACTGAGTGCCAGAGAATTGTTACTCAGGGACAGACAGAATTGTTACTGAGTGCCAGAGAATTGTTACTCAGGGACAGACAGAATTGTTACTGAGTGCCAGAGAATTGTTACTCGCACAGACACAAAATTGTTACTTGCACAGACACAGAATTGTTACTCGCACAGACACAGAATTGTTACTCAGGGCCACAGAATTCATACTCAGGGATAGACAGAATTGTTACTGAGTGCCAGAGAATTGTTACTCAGGGACAGACAGAATTGTTACTGAGTGCCAGAGAATTGTTACTCAGGGACAGACAGAATTGTTACTGAGTGCCAGAGAATTGTTACTCGCACAGACACAAAATTGTTACTTGCACAGACACAGAATTGTTACTCGCACAGACACAGAATTGTTACTCAGGGCCACAGAATTCATACTCAGGGACAGACAGAATTGTTACTGAGTGCCAGAGAATTGTTACTCAGGGACAGACAGAATTGTTACTGAGTGCCAGAGAATTGTTACTCAGGGACAGACAGAATTGTTACTGAGTGCCAGAGAATTGTTACTCGCACAGACACAAAATTGTTACTTGCACAGACACAGAATTGTTACTCGCACAGACACAGAATTGTTACTCAGGGCCACAGAATTCATACTCAGGGATAGACAGAATTGTTACTGAGTGCCAGAGAATTGTTACTCAGGGACAGACAGAATTGTTACTGAGTGCCAGAGAATTGTTACTCAGGGACAGACAGAATTGTTACTGAGTGCCAGAGAATTGTTACTCGCACAGACACAAAATTGTTACTTGCACAGACACAGAATTGTTACTCGCACAGACACAGAATTGTTACTCAGGGCCACAGAATTCATACTCAGGGACAGACAGAATTGTTACTGAGTGCCAGAGAATTGTTACTCAGGGACAGACAGAATTGTTACTGAGTGCCAGAGAATTGTTACTCGCACAGACACAAAATTGTTACTTGCACAGACACAGAATTGTTACTCGCACAGACACAGAATTGTTACTCAGGGCCACAGAATTCATACTCAGGGACAGACAGAATTGTTACTGAGTGCCAGAGAATTGTTACTCAGGGACAGACAGAATTGTTACTGAGTGCCAGAGAATTGTTACTCGCACAGACACAAAATTGTTACTTGCACAGACACAGAATTGTTACTCGCACAGACACAGAATTGTTACTCGCACAGACACATAATTGTTACTCAGGGCCACAGAATTCATACTCAGGGACAGACAGAATTGTTACTGAGTGCCAGAGAATTGTTACTCAGGGACACCTAATCGTTGAATTAAATAGTATGTCAGACAACATGCAGAGGAGTGGCAGAGGAGGCAATGTTTTAGGAGCGAGCAGACGTGGCAGCAGAGGAAGGGGTCGAGGCAGCAGTATTCGCAGCCAGAGGCCAGTGCTCCCGGTGTCATCCAGCGGTCGTGTCTCCACCGACAACCCTGCCGTCATTGATTGGTTGGCTCGGTCGTCTTCCTCTTCCCAGGTCACCTCTGACACCTACAGCCAACGGTCGGTGGGTACGTCAGACACAACCGTTAGTTGGCATGGCCCGGGACCAAGCCCACTGAAATCACGTGTCCTCTACCTGCCCCTGTCCTTTGCTGTTCCCTCACCAAGCGAAGTATCGCATGCTGTGGGCTCAGCCCCACTGTACAGTGAGGAAGAGCTAACAGAGGGCGGTCAGGAACGGGGGGAGACATCGGCCTTTTCAGCAGCCAAGCGAACAAGTACTGGCGAGGAGAGTGGCTCGGTAGCCGGTCTAGAGACAGGTCTGTCTCCTGACCCAGACGCAGCCGAGGGGGCTAGTAGTGAGGCGGAGACCCTACTTGATGATGAGGAGGTTGATCGCACTTGGCAGCCTCGTCGTCATCAGGCAATTTCTTCCGCATCATCAGGAGAAGAGGGTGGCAGCTTGGCAGCGAGCAAAACAGTCGGTGGGTTGCCCAGGAGACAGCAGCAGGGTCGCATCAGTGTCAGTGGAGCCAAACGTCCACGGAGTAGAGCACCAGCTCCACTGCAGCCTACCACCACGGCCAGTAGTGGTGCCGTTGCGCACGGAGGAAGTAGCAGTCAGCCAGTGAAGAGTAGCGGGGGCAAAGTTTCCTACTCGGTGGTGTGGCAATTTTTCCTCAAGCCGCCCGAGGAAGTAAACGTAGCCGTATGTCGACTATGTGGCCAGAAATGCAAGCGTGGCCAGGGGGCCCATGTTGGGACTACAGCGTTGCGTCAGCATATGCAGCGTCACCATTCGGTGGCCTGGGAAAACCGTGATAAACATACGCTGCTGCCAGGCCCCTAATCTGCCATGGGCCCCTATATACCGCCTAATCATGCTGCTGCCAAGTCCAGAGTCTGTCATGGGTCCCTGTATGGCCTCCCATTGCTGCTGTCTCCATCGCCACACTCTGCTGCCATGTGCCACTTTCAGGTCTCTTCACACTGCTGGTGTGTTAAATTTTTTGACATAGGGTGCAGGCAGATTACGGGCCTCACATAGCTGCTGCCAGGCCCCTAATCTGCCATGGGCCCCTATATACCGCCTCCTCATGCTGCTGCCAAGTCCAGAGTCTGTCATGGGTCCCTGTACGGCCTCCCATTGCTGCTGTCTCCATCGCCACACTCTGCTGCCATGTGCCACTTTCAGGTCTCTTCACACTGCTGGTGTGTTAAATTTTTTGACATAGGGTGCAGGCAGATTACGGGCCTCACATAGCTGCTGCCAGGCCCCTAATCTGCCATGGGCCCCTATATACCGCCTCCTCATGCTGCTGCCAAGTCTAGAGTCTGTCATGGGTCCCTGTACGGCCTCCCATTGCTGCTGTCTCCATCGCCACACTCTGCTGCCATGTGCCACTTTCAGGTCTCCTCACACTGCTGGTGTGTAGAATTTTTTGACATAGGGTGCTGGCAGATTATGGGCCTCCTATAGCTGCTGCCAGGCCCCTAATCTGCCATGGGCCCCTATATACCGCCTCCTCATGCTGCTGCCAAGTCTAGAGTCTCTCATGGGTCCCTGTACGGCCTCCCATTGCTGCTGTCTCCATCGCCACACTCTGCTGCCATGTGCCACTTTCAGGTCTCTTCACACTGCTGGTGTGTTAAATTTTTTGACATAGGGTGCAGGCAGATTACGGGCCTCACATAGCTGCTGCCAGGCCCCTAATCTGCCATGGGCCCCTATATACCGCCTCCTCATGCTGCTGCCAAGTCTAGAGTCTCTCATGGGTCCCTGTACGGCCTCCCATTGCTGCTGTCTCCATCGCCACACTCTGCTGCCATGTGCCACTTTCAGGTCTCTTCACACTGCTGGTGTGTTAAATTTTTTGACATAGGGTGCAGGCAGATTACGGGCCTCACATAGCTGCTGCCAGGCCCCTAATCTGCCATGGGCCCCTATATACCGCCTCCTCATGCTGCTGCCAAGTCCAGAGTCTGTCATGGGTCCCTGTATGGCCTCCCATTGCTGCTGTCTCCATCGCCACACTCTGCTGCCATGTGCCACTTTCAGGTCTCTTCACACTGCTGGTGTGTTAAATTTTTTGACATAGGGTGCAGGCAGATTACGGGCCTCACATAGCTGCTGCCAGGCCCCTAATCTGCCATGGGCCCCTATATACCGCCTCCTCATGCTGCTGCCAAGTCTAGAGTCTCTCATGGGTCCCTGTACGGCCTCCCATTGCTGCTGTCTCCATCGCCACACTCTGCTGCCATGTGCCACTTTCAGGTCTCCTCACACTGCTGGTGTGTAGAATTTTTTGACATAGGGTGCTGGCAGATTATGGGCCTCCTATAGCTGCTGCCAGGCCCCTAATCTGCCATAGGCCCCTATATACCGCTTCCTCATGCTGCTGCCAGGTCCAGAGTCTCTCATGGGTCCCTGTACGGCCTCCCATTGCTGCTGTCTCCATCGCCACACTCTGCCATGTGCCACTTTCAGGTCTCCTCACACACTGCTGGTGTGTTAAATTTTTTGACATAGGGTGCAGGCAGATTACGGGCCTCACATAGCTGCTGCCAGGCCCCTAATCTGCCATGGGCCCCTATATACCGCCTCCTCATGCTGCTGCCAAGTCTAGAGTCTCTCATGGGTCCCTGTACGGCCTCCCATTGCTGCTGTCTCCATCGCCACACTCTGCTGCCATGTGCCACTTTCAGGTCTCTTCACACTGCTGGTGTGTTAAATTTTTTGACATAGGGTGCAGGCAGATTACGGGCCTCACATAGCTGCTGCCAGGCCCCTAATCTGCCATGGGCCCCTATATACCGCCTCCTCATGCTGCTGCCAAGTCCAGAGTCTGTCATGGGTCCCTGTATGGCCTCCCATTGCTGCTGTCTCCATCGCCACACTCTGCTGCCATGTGCCACTTTCAGGTCTCTTCACACTGCTGGTGTGTTAAATTTTTTGACATAGGGTGCAGGCAGATTACGGGCCTCACATAGCTGCTGCCAGGCCCCTAATCTGCCATGGGCCCCTATATACCGCCTCCTCATGCTGCTGCCAAGTCTAGAGTCTCTCATGGGTCCCTGTACGGCCTCCCATTGCTGCTGTCTCCATCGCCACACTCTGCTGCCATGTGCCACTTTCAGGTCTCTTCACACTGCTGGTGTGTTAAATTTTTTGACATAGGGTGCAGGCAGATTACGGGCCTCACATAGCTGCTGCCAGGCCCCTAATCTGCCATGGGCCCCTATATACCGCCTCCTCATGCTGCTGCCAAGTCCAGAGTCTGTCATGGGTCCCTGTATGGCCTCCCATTGCTGCTGTCTCCATCGCCACACTCTGCTGCCATGTGCCACTTTCAGGTCTCTTCACACTGCTGGTGTGTTAAATTTTTTGACATAGGGTGCAGGCAGATTACGGGCCTCACATAGCTGCTGCCAGGCCCCTAATCTGCCATGGGCCCCTATATACCGCCTCCTCATGCTGCTGCCAAGTCCAGAGTCTCTCATGGGTCCCTGTACGGCCTCCCATTGCTGCTGTCTCCATCGCCACACTCTGCTGCCATGTGCCACTTTCAGGTCTCTTCACACTGCTGGTGTGTTAAATTTTTTGACATAGGGTGCAGGCAGATTACGGGCCTCACATAGCTGCTGCCAGGCCCCTAATCTGCCATGGGCCCCTATATACCGCCTCCTCATGCTGCTGCCAAGTCTAGAGTCTGTCATGGGTCCCTGTACGGCCTCCCATTGCTGCTGTCTCCATCGCCACACTCTGCTGCCATGTGCCACTTTCAGGTCTCTTCACACTGCTGGTGTGTTAAATTTTTTGACATAGGGTGCAGGCAGATTACGGGCCTCACATAGCTGCTGCCAGGCCCCTAATCTGCCATGGGCCCCTATATACCGCCTCCTCATGCTGCTGCCAAGTCCAGAGTCTGTCATGGGTCCCTGTATGGCCTCCCATTGCTGCTGTCTCCATCGCCACACTCTGCTGCCATGTGCCACTTTCAGGTCTCTTCACACTGCTGGTGTGTTAAATTTTTTGACATAGGGTGCAGGCAGATTACGGGCCTCACATAGCTGCTGCCAGGCCCCTAATCTGCCATGGGCCCCTATATACCGCCTCCTCATGCTGCTGCCAAGTCTAGAGTCTGTCATGGGTCCCTGTACGGCCTCCCATTGCTGCTGTCTCCATCGCCACACTCTGCTGCCATGTGCCACTTTCAGGTCTCCTCACACTGCTGGTGTGTAGAATTTTTTGACATAGGGTGCTGGCAGATTATGGGCCTCCTATAGCTGCTGCCAGGCCCCTAATCTGCCATAGGCCCCTATATACCGCCTCCTCATGCTGCTGCCAGGTCCAGAGTCTCTCATGGGTCCCTGTACGGCCTCCCATTGCTGCTGTCTCCATCGCCACACTCTGCCATGTGCCACTTTCAGGTCTCCTCACACACTGCTGGTGTGTAGAATTTTTTGACATAGGGTGCTGGCAGATTATGGGCCTCCTATAGCTGCTGCCAGGCCCCTAATCTGCCATAGGCCCCTATATACCGCTTCCTCATGCTGCTGCCAGGTCCAGAGTCTCTCATGGGTCCCTGTACGGCCTCCCATTGCTGCTGTCTCCATCGCCACACTCTGCCATGTGCCACTTTCAGGTCTCCTCACACACTGCTGGTGTGTTAAATTTTTTGACATAGGGTGCAGTCAGATTACGGGCCTCACATAGCTGCTGCCAGGCCCCTAATCTGCCATGGGCCCCTATATACCGCCTCCTCATGCTGCTGCCAAGTCTAGAGTCTCTCATGGGTCCCTGTACGGCCTCCCATTGCTGCTGTCTCCATCGCCACACTCTGCTGCCATGTGCCACTTTCAGGTCTCTTCACACTGCTGGTGTGTTAAATTTTTTGACATAGGGTGCAGGCAGATTACGGGCCTCACATAGCTGCTGCCAGGCCCCTAATCTGCCATGGGCCCCTATATACCGCCTCCTCATGCTGCTGCCAAGTCCAGAGTCTGTCATGGGTCCCTGTATGGCCTCCCATTGCTGCTGTCTCCATCGCCACACTCTGCTGCCATGTGCCACTTTCAGGTCTCTTCACACTGCTGGTGTGTTAAATTTTTTGACATAGGGTGCAGGCAGATTACGGGCCTCACATAGCTGCTGCCAGGCCCCTAATCTGCCATGGGCCCCTATATACCGCCTCCTCATGCTGCTGCCAAGTCTAGAGTCTCTCATGGGTCCCTGTACGGCCTCCCATTGCTGCTGTCTCCATCGCCACACTCTGCTGCCATGTGCCACTTTCAGGTCTCTTCACACTGCTGGTGTGTTAAATTTTTTGACATAGGGTGCAGGCAGATTACGGGCCTCACATAGCTGCTGCCAGACATGTAATCTGCCATGGGCCCCCGTACCGACTCCTCATGCTGTGACGTTGCAACAAGGTGGAATTCAACCCTACATATGTTAGACCGCCTTTACGAACAGCTAAAGGCCATCACAGATTTCCTGATGTTAAAAGCGGATAAAGGTACTCCCTGTGTAACTTAGATGTCAGCCATTGGCAGCTCATGTGTGACACCTGCGCTTGCTCAGGCCCTTTGAGGAGGCCACGCTATTCGTGAGTCGGCAGGACTATGGGATGAATGAGGTCAAATCGGCCATGGGCCCCCGTACCGCCTGTTCACGCTGATGCTGGTCCCACAGTGTGACCTGGGTCCCTGTACGGCCTTCCATTGCTTCCACTCTGCCATGTGCCACTTTGAAATCTCCTCACACTCCTGCGGTTGTCCATTTTGTCATAGGTTGCTGGCAGATTACAGGCCTTCCATAGGTGCCACCAAGCCCCATATCGGCCATGGGCCCCCGTACCGCCTGGTCACGCTGCTGCTGGGCCCATAGTGTGACCTGGGTCCCTGTACCGCCTCCCATTGCTCCCACTCTGCCATGTGCCACTTTCAGGTCTCCTCACGCTCCTGCTGGTTTCCATTTTGTCATAGGTTGCTGTATGGCCTCCCATTGCTGCTGCCTCCACCGCCACACTGTGGCTCCAAACACTGGTTTTGGCCCCGTGACTGGCCAAAGGAGTGAAGTGTGCAGTGATTCTAAGATCGACGGCACTCATCTGCATGTCATACTGACAGACAGTATTATTTCTCTTCCCCAGCAGACTCCAAGGGCATTTAAATTAAAGGTACAGTGTTCTGCACTAATATTAAGTCTCTCTGAAGCCTAGAAACACCCTTTTTTAAGTTAAATTCACAGCGAATTTATTCGACTCGAATCGAATATTGTCCACGAATTCGCCGAATCAGTCGAATCGAATTTTTCATTTCTTCGCTCATCTCTAATTATTATTATACAGTATTTATATAGCGCTAAAAGGTTTGCTCAGCGCTGTACATTATAGTGGGGGACAGAACATGAGACAATACAGTAACAAAACAATACACGAGGGATTCAAGGGCCCTGCTCTTTCAAGCTTACAATCTATGAATTACATCTAAGTACAGGTAAGCTGCAATAAATAACAATTTTAATTTTATGGGTTTAGATACACTTTAAATGACCTTTTCTTATACTGTTTTTTTTAATAATTCACTGTCTAATTTTTTAATTAGACAATTATGGCAATAGAGCCATACAAAATGTATGGCTCCAATCACACCGCACACAATTTGCATGTGATTTGCACAGGAATGTGGTACGGCTCCTGTGCGAATCAGATGCGATATACCACACCGCAATAGTGTGAACCTAGCCTTAGTTTTAGTTCATAATATAAGAATATAATATTAATACTTTCATCAATAGTACAGCAAGTGCTATTAAATATGCTTTCAGTTTTATTTCTTTTATTTAAAGGTTATTTATACTGAAATTCTGTAAGGCTATTTTTTCTCTTTCTCTAGAAATCTGACATTATTATTAGCTTTTCTTTACATGTCATGCACCATGTAATTGAATCTTTTCACATGAAAGGCACACAAAGAAATATTTAGCAAAATACCTTCCAATAAAACCTGCTATTTCACTTTATCAGTTCATAATTGAGTCATTTCTTAGAATGATGCTGACAAGGTCTTTCTGGAAAAGCAAATTACAGCAATTGCAGCCATTATTGTTGGAAAAATCAGCGGAATTGAGTCTGCTTTTTTTTCCATTTACTCAATATACATAGTGGATGTGTAAATAATACTCATTTTTTATCACAAATAACAGTCATAAATACGTATCTGCTACATCTTTTGAGTGTGTATAATGTGACTTTAAAATCCTTGTCTTATCATCATTACTAAATGCTAAAATTTTGTGCAAAGTATCTATACTTTCAGAATATATCACCATGCAGTTATTCAATTTAGAATATGCAAACATGTATGAAACAAAAAAATACACTACAAATTTGAATTTATCTCTAGTATACAGGCCCCCATACGTACATCTTTTATACCAACAGGATATAGAGCAGTGACTAAATACTGAAATAAGACATTTTCCCATTAGGTAGCATTAATCACTAGTATTGTATATCCACACACAGGCTTTTATGTTTAGTTGAAGAGTACAATATCAGGTGCTCTTCTGCAAAAGCTTAATAAAACAAGCTGAGGTCTGAAGCTGATTGGCTACCACACACAGGACTCTGAGTTAACCGGTGGCTAAATGGTTAGTACTTCCACCTGGCTATATTAGGTTCATTGGTTCAAATCCCAACCACGGCACCACCTGCATGGTGTTTGCGTGTTCTCCCTGTGCCTGCGTGGGTTTCTTCTGGGTACTCTTTAGGGACCTTAGATTATATGCCCCTTGAGGGTTAGGGACTAATGTGAATGTACAATATATATGTAAAGCGCTGTGTAAATTGACGGCGCTATATAAGTACCTGAAATAATAGTAAATCCCCCCACCGTGTAGTAGATCCACAGCCAAAGGATTTTGTAAATCTTGTAAAGAGTAGATAATTGTTAAAAACCCTGCAACGTTTTTGTCATTAGTATCACATTCCCATTTCCCTTACAGTTCTGTAGACACAATAGGAAAGGAGAAGATATCTCTCCAAAGTGAGATGTCCTTTGGAAGATTACCCCTCTATTTCTGTTATGGTTACAACTCAAAATGTTGGATTTTTTTTTCTCACTTTCATTCTTGGTGACCAGAACATTGGTCACCAGAACAGAGAGAATGAATCATTCTAATCAGGGCACAGAGAACAATAAAACTATGAGGGGTTCTAAACCCTTACCAATTTATTCAAAACTAAAAGAAATGTTTTAAAGCAATTCCAATAAACAAGCAAAGTCGCTTAGTAAGATACTTTTGCTATTCAACAAATATTGCAGTTGTGCTAAAGGCAGAAGCAGGGGCGGACTGACTATTTGGAAACTCGGGCACTGCCCGAGTGCCCGGGGTCAGTAGGGGGCCCCATGAGATGCCCCTGGTACCTTTTTCATAGGCTTTTTTGAGTTTGGGCAAGGACACAGGGGCCCCATAATCCCCTATTGCCCAGGGGCCCCATGAGTTGTCAGTCTGCACCTGGGAAGAAGATTCCTTGGGTTTACCTTAGTAAAACAAATGTATTTGAAACAAGCATTTTTTGTCCCAGCATAGTATCTTGGCTGATAATGTATATACAGTACGTTATAGCAGGAGTTTAACTGACGTATAGAGGTGGTAGACACACTGGGGTTGATTGTAAGTGTTACTAAACCCACAACAGTAAAATCAGTCTGTATATGTAGCAAAACATGTTTGTTATACTCACCGTGGAACCTAAGGGGTTAATCCTCTACATTGTGTAAAAAGACTGTTTGATCCTGTCTTCTCTGATCTCTCAACCCTCCCCTTCCATGGTTCCCAATCCATTTCATGATAGAACAGAGCCTTGGGGGCAAGCTGCACATGCTCAGTTTGGTGTGTATTGCTAGAGAGTTTTTTCTTGGGAGAGTTCATGGGATTAGCACAGGGCCAATCAGTGCTGTCCAGGCAGAGGGTCAGGGGTCCTGCAGCCTCTTAGGACAATCAGGGGACAATGAAAACTTCTTCTACAAGCTTTATAGCTCTGCTCTGTTGGACACTGATAGAAGTCACAAGACTGCTCTAACTGCTAATGTGAAAAGGTATTTAGCAGTTTATATTTACTAATATTATTGGATTTCCATGTTCTGTGTACTGTGGGAGACAAGATATAGTGAATTCAGGGTCCTAGGTTTAGTAACACTTTAAGGATCAGAGACTGTTCACTCACCAAGTGAATGTTCCTTTAGCTTTATAAATAAATTAGTTTTTATATAAAGCAGGTCATTTTGATTACCCAATTCTGTGTAATGGAAATTTAAAACAAATGCATTTTCTCTTTCAGAATTCATCTTATTTACTATGCAACTTGAATAATCACAATGCAAAGTGAACAATCTCTTCTCCTTTACTAAATCAATTCACGTGCAACATGATGACTGCAAAATATATAATATGGTGCGGGAATGTGTAGGTATGGGAATATGTGGTATTCTAAATATTTATTTTTAATGTGAAGCCAGCAAGTCCTTAAGTCTTTACTTATTATTTACAAAAAAACTGCTGTGATCAGTTTTATTGGAAATCCTTATGAACATGATAGAATGGAAGTCAGATCCTGTGGACCATGCTTCATTTTTTCCCAGATAGGTCTTCTGATTAAGCTCAGTTATACCAAACTAAAGTGGACAGTGTGTATGTCTATTCTATATGTCCCTTTGCACCAAAGACCCAAACCAATTCTGCAGCTGAGAATATAACTGCCCCCCTGGGCAGACGAACAGTTTATATTAAACCAGCACAATATTAATCCCAAGGTCCATATAAAATCAGCAATCTTCTTGTGCTCTCACCAGATAAAGTGTTGTATACAAATAAATCCTCCTCTCCTCCTCTTCTCTTCCGTCTACTCTTGTTTGTGCTCCCAAATAAAATAAACAAAAAAACAATAAATAAAAAAATATATAGTGTGCTCACTTTCTCAATATAGTGTGCTCCAAAATTACTATATAATCATCCAAATTTGTTATGTAATCTTCACCAATCACCGTTCATAATATTTACTCTTACCCTCCTCTACAAATTCCATGCATGATATCAATACATGTGTCTTCTCCACTAATTGTCCCATGCATCAGTACACCATCCACCTAAGAAATTACACCACAATCCCCCTTCGGGTCATGCACCTTACCCTCTGTCAAGTGGATATGTGCTTTCTTAAAACTTTCCATGTCTTCACATGACACTCCACTATAACCTCTTCATTTATCTCTCCTGCTCCTGACCTCAGAGCACAATCCAGCCGGGAGCACTAGTGGTGGTGTGATTTCTTAGGTGGATGGTGTGCTGATGCTTCGGATGATTAGTGCACGCGGGGCTAGCTTACGTCACTTCTGGTTCCGGTTTTCGGCTGTGGAATGCATGGCGTTCATATTTTAAAGGCACTTTCTTATTTGCTATACTGTAAGTGTGGTTTTGGCACTTTTTACACTAAAGGAGCTTTCCTTTCTCTTTGGCATATTCCCTACAGTCCGGTACCAACACAAAGTCCTGGCATACAACTTCATGGTCTGGCACATGGAAGATCAGCGATTCTTATATTGGAGGGGTTACCCATCGCATATGTAGCAGAGTGGAGAGTTACCCAAAGTGTGTTGGACCCACTGGAAACAGGAGTCTAACTTTTAGGTGAGTGCGGTGGAAAAGGGGGAGCACGTGTGGAAGCACCAGCCCTGTTTATCACTCACTGCGCACTGAAGCATAAGAAATGTGTTTTATGGACTATATTTGCACATGGCTTTGAAATTGACTTATGCACGGACTATTTCATTATTAATATTTGTATTTACATCCAACATTCCAAAATGGGGGAAGTGTATTATAGCACTATACACTATTTTAATATGATTTAGTTTCACCATAATATATATTGCAATCTGCAAGGTATTCTATATTCTGGGGGAGGTGCATTATAGCACCTCATTCAAATATAGTTACTTACCACTTCACATCTTTTTGACTAGGAGGGAGGAACTTTATTTTATTTTAGTTATTTTCATCAACTCACTTTGTGTAATCAGCTGAGGAGATCCTTGTTATCTGATGTTTTTCCACCATACCCACCTGACCCACACTTTACAAGGGAGGGCTCTCTGTAGGACAATAGGACTCCCAAGGATCATCTGATTTATTTCCTCAGTTCTAGGAAGGAGAAAGGTGTCCTGTAGTACAGGAAGGTTTTTGGTGTTTCAGGGATCTTAACTCATCATATAGAAAATAAACTCCCATTGAGGGGGTTACAATACTTTACCTTTTTTGGATTAGCGCTACATACCAATGTTTATATGTATTTACACATTCTAGTTAGAGTGTGATAGGTGTTAGCAGCAGTTCTCACTGTTGCGCAGTACCAATTTATTTAACTTGGCTTGCTTATAATGCTTATCTCAGTTCCAGCTGAGTCAGTTTGGGGCATAGATATATTCCCTACAGTAGAAACCAGGAGCGGACTGACCATTTGGAAACTCAGGCACTGCCCAAGGGCCCAGGGTAAGTAGGCGCCCCATGAGAAGCCCCTGGTACCTTTTTCATAGGCTTTTTTGAGTTTGGGCAAGGACACAGGGGCCCCATGATCCCCTATTGCCTGGGGGCCCCATGAGTTGTCAGTCCGCCCTTGGTAGAAACCTTGATAACTTGTTGCAATATGTATATTTGGCTTGATCTGCTGATGATGTTGAGTTGTCTTTGTTAGAAAAGGTGAAATGAGCCGTACTCATGCTAAGACTGGCATCAAGTGGGCTATTTAAAGAGCACTGAGGCACTGGGACCTTGCCTTAATGTCTACAACATTTCTGCATATCTGCTACCCATTCCGTATCTGATCTTCTGTTGCCGACCCGATCCGCCTTGAACTCTGACGGTACCGACCCTGGTTTGCCTCTGGACCATGCCTGCTCCCTCTGCCTATCTGCCTAACAGTTGCTGACTCTGGCCTGGACTCTGACTATTTTTCTTCCTGCTGCTTTGCTCCTGATCTGCCTGCTAGTTTCTGACCGGGCTTGCCTGATCCTGAGCCTAGGGCTGTCATCTGTACTCAGCCAGCTGCAGCCTGCCAAGTGCATGTTGTCTGACTGCCAATAATCTGCCAGCCTGCCATTTCTGCAGTTCAGCATCCACCGTCCAGCCTGCACCTGGGTGCACACGTACGACTCTTGTGCATCTGACATTGCAGAACTGTCGGGCATTCATGCCACTCCAGGCTCTTGTGCCACCTTTTACTTTACCAGGGGTACTAAGCAGGAGGTGTAAGAGAACGCCTGCCTCTCCACATCAGGCTCCATCACCAGGTACGTGACACCCTTACAGTAACTGGCTGTAAGCTGATGTTGGTGAACAAATACAATACAATCAACAATCTCTCTATATGGGTCAAGGTGGCTGAATACTTCGTAAGTTTTGAGTACTACCCTAAAGCAGTTGTGTAGATCCTCTTGGTTGAAGTGGACTTTCCACACTCATATGGGATATATGTTTGTTTAACAAAAATAAAGCCTCTGAAACAGAGTTTGGTAAAATTGTTGCAACGTATAAAACAGATGTAGAAGTTTATAATTTGGTGAAGTAATATATAATCTAATAAGAAATAAAAGATACATACTTTTCATGAAAAAAATAAAGTATGAAAAACCTTCTCGTTTCAAAGTGAAATAAGCTTAATACTTTAAAAAGGAAAAGGTTTAATGGCTCACAAGTGTAACTATAAGGAACGAACCTAGAATATTGGAGTGAAAATTTTCAAAACAGCAAAGTTATGGGTTAGGTCAAATGCTCTCTTTTTCTGTGTGCATGTTTTCACACTAGCCCCTTTCTTTCTACATTTATTTTTGTTAATGCAGGGACAAAGAATAACGCGCTATTCTTCTTCTGCAATCTAAGCACTGAAATTGTGATCTCTTATACTGATCCAGTTGTGATGAGATAGCTTAATGTACAGTCTCAGTAGCTTGGCAGACAGTGACTCGATCTAAATGACATCTTGCAGATCATAGAAAGCTTTAATCCAAACACTTGTGCAGATCATAACAGATGAACATCAGAGGGGTCAAAAATCATAGTGCATCTCGTTTCAACAGAATATAGTACATGTGGTGAATGGAAGCTAAAGAATGAAGAAGAAGGCTGGGGCTAACTACATAGAGCATCTTCTAGCTACTGAGTAAGGAAGGGACAATATTAGTCAAAGGCAAACAAACAACAATGCATGTGTAACATGATGCACGCTGATGTCACTGTGTTCTGTGTGAGATATCAGAATGGTGAGAGGATGAATTTAGTTATTTGCAAGCCTGTTTAAGTACTTTTGAGGCATCTCCATTTGATGATCAGCTGGCATTATCCTATTCCCTTGTTAGGGTAGCTTGCCTTTATGCAAGATATGACTTTTTATGATATTAAAGCCTTGATATTTAGCAAGGGTTCTTAGTGTTTGTGGTGGTGGCTAGCATTCACACAGAGGAATTTCCTAATTAAGAATTTGGGAATGTATTGTTTTGAATCACCTTTTACTCTAAGGTAGCTCTTAGGATTGTTTGGTTGAACTACAATAGTTTATTTCAAATTTCACTTGTTTCACTCTGTTTATATTTTATGTTTTAAGCCAACTTTATACACAATTTATATTTAAAGTAGTTGTGTAGCATATTTGAGGAGTCACATTTGTTCCACAAGTATATGAAGATATTATACGAGCCCTGCCGTGCTAATTTTTTACTGCACTAAGCGTGGGATTGTGTACAATCAGGAAAGTATCTCATTGCAACCACTAGAAGGGGCTGAAAATCATAGGAAATGGATGTATTAAGCAAAATATGATCACAATTCCTAAGGGCTTAGTGAATGTTTGTGACATTCATCCAACATTTTTTTTTTTACAAATAGACCCCAAGGGGTTTATTTACTAAAGCTGGAGAGTCCAAAATCAGACTCCCTTCTGCCTAGAAACCAATCAGCTTCCAGGTTTCATTGCCAAAGCTTCATTGAACAAGCTGAGGTTAGAAGCTGATTGGTTTCTATGCAGAAGGGAGTCTGATTTTGGACTCTCCAGCTTTAGTAAATAAACCCCCAAGTGTCCATCAAACAAGTAGTGAAAAATATTTCCAGTATTCTGTTTACAGATTATTTCCCTAGTATTGGCATAATTTGCCACTGTTGCAAGGAAATTACATTTCATTTATTTCTCACTTTTAAAATATTATGCCAGTTTGCACATAGAAGGTGATTTGAATAATGTATTATTACCAAATTGCTAGTTTAATAATGCTAGAGTATTTTCTAAACTGCATTGAGTGTTTCTTTAAATGTATGCTGGCATGGTCTAAGACAAAACTATAAAAATAAAATAAAAAAGTTTGTGTTAAAAGATTTTAAGATAGATATAATTAATGTTCTGCCTAAAAGGAATTAAATCAGTGTTGGCCATTTGTTAGTAGTACATCAAAAAGAAAGATGCATTATTAAATATTATTGACCAAACAAGTCTGAAGAAGCAAATAAAAAATGTATGTGCCATTTGTCAATGTTCCCTCTTGTCAATGAATTTCTTATTGTTTGTCTGCAACGAATGTTTGTGATTTTGTCATTTTTAGCACCAGAAATAAACTTGTGTATGCCACCTTTTGTACTGTATGAGAGCATCTCCACATCTGGGATGAAGTACAGAAATTTATCTTTGAAATTGTAGTGAAACTGTAAAGACTAATGTACACAATAAGTACCATAAGTATGCTATTGTTTTTAATCTGTTCACCAGATCAAAGTAGTTTCATGAGAACTCAGTGATTTGGCTGGAAGAAGAGGGCTAAAAAGCAGGGGTTCTTCTCCCCAACAGCTGCTGACATGTTTAAAATTGGCACAGCCATGCAGGGATCTGGGAATGAATAAACTACAGATCCCATCATTCACAACGGCAGACTTCTGATGGACTATAAGTGCACTGATCAGCATGCTCATAGTCCATTCATGCTTCCTCCAGCTTTGTAACTGAAAGGTCGTACAGGCAGAAAGCTGTAGGGAAGGGAGAGTAGGCAGGAGCCTGACATTGCACCCGTGATCTAATGATTGCGTGTACAATGCTCTGTAGGAAACAAATAATAAATGCACATTTTTTTCTGCAAAAATATGTGCATTTATTACTGTTCCCTTAAAGGTAAACTTACCTTTTAAGTCTTTAATACACAATCTGAATGACAATTTTTGGCACCTACCTACACTATGATATATATATATATATATATATATATATAGAGTGGGGCAAAAAAGTATTTAGTCAGCCACCAATTGTGCAAGTTCTCCCACTTAAAAAGATGAGAGAGGCCTGTAATTGGCATCATAGGTAGACCTCAACTACATCGCCAAAATCCGCACGTTCCTAACCCCAGAAACCACTAAACAGCTCATCCACTCCCTCATCATATCACGACTCGACTACTGCAACTCCCTCCTCACTGGCCTGCCTCGCCGCTGGCTATCCCCGCTTCAGTCGATCCTGAATACGGCTGCCAGACTCATTCACCTTTCCAACCGCTCCGTTTCTGCCACCCCCCTCTGCCAATCCCTCCACTGGCTTCCGATTGCGCAACGGATCAAATTTAAAATCCTAACACTGACGTACAAAGCTGTCCACCATACTGCCCCGAACTACATCAACGACCTAATATCCAAGTACCACCCAGCACGCACACTCCGCTCCTCACAAGACCTCCTTCTCTCTAGTTCCCTGGTCTCCTCCTCCCATGCCCGCCTCCAGGATTTCTCCAGGGTGTCACCCATCCTCTGGAACTCCCTTCCCCAACCTATCAGATTATCACCTGCTCTCCTCTCCTTTAGGCGCACTCTGAAAACCCATCTCTTCAGGGAAGCCTACCCCCTGCTAACTTGACCGACCTCCTCCACTCTTCCTACCACTCCATCCCCCACAGCTATCTCCTCCTGTGCCACCATCCCCTCCCTCCTAGATTGTAAGCTCAAAAGAGCAGGGCCCTCGATCCCCTCATGTTTTGCATTGTATTGGTATTGTTCTGTCACATGTTCTGTCCCCCTTTGTAATGTACAGCGCTGAGTGAACTATTGGCGCTTTATAAATACTGTATAATAATAATAATGAGAGACAAAATGAGAAAAAAAATCCAGACAATCACATTGGCTGATTTGGAAAGAATTTATTTGCAAATTATGGTGGAAAATAAGTATTTGGTCAATATCAAACGTTCATCTCAATACTTTGTTATATATCCTTTGTTGGCAATGACAGAGGTCAAACGTTTCCTGTAAGTCTTCACAAGGTTGGCACACACTGTTGCTGGTATGTTGGCCCATTCCTCCATGCAGATCTCCTCTAGAGCAGTGATGTTTTGGGGCTGTCGCTGGGCAACACGGACTTAAAACTAAGGACGTAAAACTAAGGAAACTATCAGCTTTACAATCATTTTAAACCAATACTTAGAAAATAGGATGTCGTCTCCTGCTAATGGTGAAATTGTCTTTCTGACACATATACACCCAGATTCTTTAAATGCGAGTTCTCAATGTGCATCTAAATCCTCATACTGAAAAAATATATGTGTTACCTTACCTATAAATCTCTTTCTGCCACTATTTTTTTTTCTTGTGACTAAATCACTTAGAAATAAAATATTTTGTACTGCGATTGCATCTCCCTTTTTGAGCAGCAGCATAGTCACCCTTCTATCTTAGTTCACGGTTTCAAATACCAACTTTTGTCGCTGTTTGCAGCTGTTAATGTTGCTACTGAGCCTTTGTAGCATCAGTCTGCTGTTTCACATCAGGGTCCCATGCTGTTTTCTTTTTTCAAGCTCCTCAGAAACCTGCCCTAGGTCTTTTCCAGTAGGCACATTGAGACTTTCTCACACTTCTTCTGCTAGTTCTTAGCTAGAAGTACTGTTGGACACATGCAGTTATGTCTGGAAAAGCTGTGCAGTGCACTTGGGAATTACCTGAGCAAAGACCTATCTGAACATCTTTTCTCATGTTCTTGTACCATGATCTCTGATCTAGTTCTGATACTTTTTTTCCAAGTCTGACACCTTCTTTGCACAATCTATACTAGAACTACAAACACACAGCAGCTGACACATTCAGTCTCTGTTCTGAAAAAACAGCAAAATTAGCCTTCAATATGCTATACTACTACAGCTTAAAGTATTCTGAGAGCTTCTAGTAGCATACTATATCATTGCATCTTGCCAGTCATGGGCGATCGCAGCTACAGGAAATACTGGTGTACTGTGTTGTAGTGCTGTGCGCAGATCTCAGATTATATATAAGTAAAAAAGCTAATTTCATAAATAAACCAAACTGCTCTAAACCTTCATAAACAAAAATATAAAACATGATCATACCAGATATGCTATAGCAGTACAAAATACGCTAAGGCTAAGTATTCATATATACACAAACATATATATATATATATATATAAACAGTGAATACGTCCAATTAAAAGATGTCCAATCAAGATTCAACCGCAACATCATATCTTCCTGTTAGAGCACATGCTGGTTAACTACACATGCACAGCCATGGCCATCTTTTTCCTTCCTATGCAATCATACATACCCTGTTCCGGTTCTTATAGGCACCAACAAATGTTAGTGTCAATCTTTTACTATACGTCTTGTGTGTTATGACATCCTCCCTGGTATTTCATTTACATGCATGACTACATGATCTGTAAAGGACCCCCAGGAACATTGGAGACTTAGGGGTATATCCCCAAACACAAGCGCTACTGTCGTGACTAGCAATAGTAGTAGGTCATCGACTTGTGGTGAGGAGAAGGGAGAAAGTGTTTTGTGTCACAAATGTATTTTCAATTTAATGTATCACAATAGAAAAAGTGAACTGATCCAAGTAGGGTGGCCCAGCGTGGGATCATTTTTAATTAGGAGATATCCATAAACATCAGAATTGATAATTCACAATGCTCCCAAAAGATACTCCTTGGCCAGTTTTATTATATGTACAGTAGAGGCACTAAAGATTCATGCAACATACAGAAATTAAGATCACAACGTACTAAGAAATAATATAAGCTACACTATTTAATTAACAATGATAACATTTTATCTTTTTATCAGAATGCAACCTTGAATGCAAGTTTTATTGCACTACAATAGGAACACAAAAGATGAACAGCAGAAGGTACAGAAATTTATATTGCAAGGTAATAAAAAAGAATCAAAGGCACAATATTTAATTAACTGTAATAATATACCTGTAATGTATTTATTGAAATATAAATCTGGTCTTCAGTATATTGGAAGAAAAAGACCTCTTCATAAATAAATAGATGTATTAGAAATATAGAGAATGTAGTAATGACGCATTACCCAATCATTTATTTAGATACATTTAGTGTTTTCGTGGGAGCCATCAGACTTTATAGGCATAGAAAGAGAAACACAAAGGAGTGTTGGAGAAAAAAGGAGAACAGATCATTGTGTGAAAATTTAATTAATTTAATATTGGCCCGCAGTTCAGCTATAAATATGATGGGGTATTTATAGCTGACTTCCAGGCAGATCTGAAATTAACAATTTATTAGCTAAATGTATATTATAAAGTAATGCAGCTGTGTATAAATTTGCTGAATCAATAAATTTATTTTTAATTGTAGCTAGAGTATCTACCTGAATTAGAATTTATTAATTCCCCTGCACAGCAGCAGTCAGGGAAGTAAAATGCTAGGATTTTGTGCCAAGTCTTCTGCTTGCAGATATGTTTACTGTGAATTTGCTGACAGGAGTAAGCAGCATGGTATTTATTGTCCTATCAGCAGTTTGGGTGTGTGTTTAGTATGTGTTCTTGACCAAGCTGTTCTGCTGCTGGAATGGAGTTTGAGAATCTGGCAGTGATGTCTGTTAGTGGTGTCTGGTTCAGAAGACTGACTCCACAGGCTTTCAAATCCTATGTCAGGTAAAAACGTTCCCATATAGATATTGATATATGTATGTAGCTGCTTTCCTTAAATTAAATTAGAAATCTAAACCCTGAATGGAAGGCATTTAGGGCTCCATTCACGAAGCGGTGTCTACCACTTTAAACACTTCAATACCGGGCACTTTTACCCCCTTCCTGCCCAGGCCAATTTTCAGGTTTCAGCACTCTCACACTTTGAATGACAATTGCGTGGTCATGCAACACTGTACCCAAACTAAAATTTTATCATTTTCTTCACACAACTAGAGCTTTCTTTTGGTGGTATTTAATCACCGCCGGGGTTTTTATTGTTTGCTAAATTAACAAAAAAAGAAAGAAAATTAAAAAAAACAAAAACACATTTCTTTGTTTCTGTTATAAAAGTTTGCAAATAAATAATTGTTCTTCATAAATTTAGGCCAAGATGTATTCTACTACATTTCTTTGGTGACAATAAACCAAATCAGTATTTATTATTTAGTTTGTAGGAAAGTTATAGAGTTCACAAACTATGGGATATATCTGAATATTGATCAATCCTGAAGTACTGACAGCCAATCTAATTTCTTAAGGCCCAAAAATGTCAGAACAGTACAGATATCCCCCAAATGACCCCTTTTTGCAAAGTAGACAGTCCGACGTATTTCATAAGAGGCATGTCGAGTTTTTTGAAGTTGTAATTTTTTTGTCATCATTTTTCAGAAAATTAAGAAATTAAAAAAATTATTTTCACTATTTGTTTTGCATCCTGTCACCAGTGCAGTACAGCATCATCATATAAATAACTGGTGTGGCAGTGATCAGGGACACTGACTGGTGACAGTACAAAAAAAAAAGATAATTTTTTTAAATTTTTTTTATTTTTTTTATTTTTTATTAAATTTTTTCTCATTTAAAATTTTTTTTTTCATATTACACTATGACCAAAGTACTACTTTGGGGAAGTGATCAGTATTTTTTTTTTATTTGATTGCTTATAGCAAAGAATTTCTTTACTATAAGCAAGCATTTAACTGAATGAAATTGATTCATTCAGGTTTTTTTGTTGTGATTAGCTATGATTGGCCACAGCTAATCACATGACACAAATGGCCTGTGATTGGCCCAGCCTGTGCATGTGATCACTGAGACCATTCACAGCTAGACACACTTGTATACAATGGATGGCATGAAAGGAAGCCATCCATTGTATACAACTGTCATGTAACCTGCTGTGATTGGTCACAGCAGGTCACATGGTACTGGCAACGGGGCCGGTACACAGATCTGTCATCGGCCTTGTCCGAGGTACACGTCCCGTGACAGATATCGCCACAGCACAGCCCTGCGGGCAAGTGCAAAGTGCAATCCGGGAAAAACGTCATATGCGCCCTCGCGGAGGGACGGCTGTTCACCCGGCCGTCATTAGACTATAGGTCGGGCAGCAAGTGGTTAAGGAATGCTGTAAAATACTGCTTAGCATTTTTCTAAATGTTTTTTGGCATTCACAAAAACACTTCTAAAATACCACATTCAGTATTTTTCTGAAATATGCAGCATTTATCTCATGAAACCATGTGGTATTTTATCTTATGTGATGTCCAGTGGGATGGATACAGTGGAGAAGAATTAGAACTCCTGACAGTTTTTATTGCTAAAAGAAAGGTAAAATGGTTTAAACTGTAGAAATATGCCAACACACAAAGTCAGTGTGATCCCTGCAGAGTATGTATTATTACAAAAGAAGAAAAGGTGACTAGAATACAAGTCCTTTGACTGGAAGCCGCTTTCACAGGACACACATGGTTTCAAAAACAACTAAACTAAATTAGGTAAATACAAAATATCTTTCTAAATGTCAAATATTGAATGAAAATAGTATAAAACAATCACACAAATATAACATGACTGTTTAGGACAAAATAGCCTCATTATAAGAATGTTAAAATGTTACTAAACCCAGGACCCTGCATTCACTATATCTGGTCTCCCACTGTACACAGAACATGGAAATGCAATTATTTTAGTAAATATAAACTGCTAAATACCTTTTCTCATCAGCAGTTAGAGCAGTCTTGTGACGTCTATCAGTGTCCAGCAAAGCACAGGTTAAAGCTTATAGGAGGAGATTTCTTTTTGCTCTATGAGGATGCAGAACCCCTGAACTTTGTCTGGACAGTGCTGATTGGCTCTTTGCTGATCCCATGTACTCTCCTAAGGGAAAAAAACCTCTCTAGCAATACACACCAAAATGAGCAAGTGCAGAGTGTCTCCACACAATATGCCTTATCAGGAGACAAGAGGGAAAAACTGGAAGAAGGGGAAGATCAGAGAAGTCAGGATCAAACAGCATTTATACACAATGCAGAGGAGTAACCCTTTATGTTCCACAGTGAGTATTTCAAACATGCTTTACTGCATATACAGACTGATTTTACTGCTAAAGGTTTAGTAACACTTTAGTCTGTGCTTATTTATTTGCTTTACATGTACACTGACATACTGCAAAAAATATTCTGATGACTAGGCGAAGCCTATGATTTATGTTTGGAGAACCTGAGGCAAAGCAAATTCCTGGAAAACCCATGTGGATGGCTATTTTTGAATGTCACCCAACGCCACAAGAAATAAAAATCCTTTAATGATGATTTCTTGATGACCCATCATCATAAGACAATTGACTCAAAGCTTGCTGTAATCGTATTAATCTTTGATTAGTCAGTTTCATACTTTTACATAAGCTACAATTACATATGTCAATCTGTGTACTTAAACTCAAATGCAGGAATTAAAGGTCAGATCAACTAATTCAAGATACTTGAGTCTGTCTGGTCTCTATGTAGCTACATACAATCTCTTGCATTGGGTATCACTGACTAACCAGGATCAACTGTTTATACCTGAGTTGAAAAATTCCACGACATACCCTTCCTTTACCTCATTTACTAAGCAACATGCAAAGAGCCTAAAGTAGAACTATAGGCAACACTTTTTTTCATTTTGGATAGAGTAAGGGAGGGTTACAACCCTTGGAAGGTCTTTTACTTTTCTTAGCCATCTGTGTCCCATTGGGGGGATTTCCCTTCACTTCCTGTCCCAAAGCCAAAACAGGAATTGAGAGGAAATCCCTGCATATTAAAGGAATCCCTTGCTCCCCCCCCCCTTTCCCCCAGGTTATTAGAACCAGTTTCCCCATTGGAAGATTTCCCCTCTATTACTGTTCTGGGGACAGCCCAAAATTTGGGATTTTCTTTTACTTACATTTTCAATGATAATGGTAAACAGGACAAATAGAGAGGGTGAGTCTCCCTAATGGGGACACCTGACAGGTGTTCTAATTCCTCTTCACTGTATCCAAAACCAAAAAACAAAATCTTTAGTTATACTTTAAGTAAATCAACCCCAATGATTTCCATATTTCCATATTTAGGTTTCTATGCATTATTGTTGAAAGAAATGATCCAAAGAAGTACAGACTACTCCAAGTTGGCTATTATGTTTTTACATTCCTAAAATACTGCATGCCTGGACCACTAATTAATTACCCCATGTATTTAATTATTTATTTCCATTTGTGAACTGACTTTAATGCCTTTTCATGCAGTATTTACCAAGCGTTTTGAGTGTTTTGTGGTAAATACCGCAAAACAGTATAGTGAATTGACAGTTTCAGGATCACATGGGATATTTAAGGAAAATATGTCCGAACACCTAAATATTGCATATGATCTGCTTTAGCGAATGGAGCACTGGGTTTGCTAAAGCACTGTGTATCACAAAAAATTGCCATGGTTTTTATTTTGTTCAGTTTTTTACCTTTTTTTTTCAACTTCTCATTGCAGTGCTGCTGGTCTCCTGCAGCCTCTTTCAGCCATTTCCTATTTACATGTATTCACTCCATTGGCAGCCACATATAATTGCTCAGAACCAGCTTCCTGATATCGGTGGACCATGCCTGCTCAATGTGTGTCGGAATGGCCGCTCATAGTCCCAGGCAGGGGTGCATTTGATAGGGTGACAAAGCAGGAGTTAATAAACAGCTCTCACTCACACATTACTATATATTAATTTAATAAATGCTGCAGATGTAAAAAGATTGCAAACAACTTTTGAAATCACATTAAATCTTTTATGAGATTTCAGTTATTTTGCTTCAAATCAGCATTCATTGTCTATCATTCTTTTGTACAGTATATACATATATTTTTAATGTTGTAACTGATTACAACTTGTCTATTTACTTATTTATGGTTAGCACTTCCATCTATCAGTACTAAGGTTGTTGGTTCAAATCCCAACCACTGCACCACCTGCCTGGAGTTTGCATGTTCTCCCCCTTGCCTGTATTTCATCCGGGTACTCCGGTTTCCTTCCACACTTCAAAGACATGCTGGTAGGTGAATTGGCTCCTGTCTAAATTGGCCCTAGTATGTGTATGTATGAATGTGAGTTAGGGACCTTAGATTGTACACACCTTGAGGGTTAGGGACTGAATTTACAGTATATATATAAAACACTGCATATCTTGACGGCGCTATATAAGTACCTGAAATAAATAAATAATAAATGTATTTATTTTTACAGGTTCTTATATTGTATCATCAATTTACACAGCACTTTACACATATATATTGTACATTCACATCAGTCCCTTATCCCAAAGGAGCATACAGTATAAGGTCCCTAACTCTCATTCATACTAGGGCCAATTTAGACAGGAGTCAATTAACCTACCAGCATGTCTTTGGAGTTTGGGAGAAAACTGGAGTACCCGGAGGAAACCCACGCAGGCACAGGGAGAACATAAATATGTATAAGAGGTTCTCTGTCCTTCTTTGCATTTTTTAATCGCTATTCAATGTGTTTAGCTTCAATTGTAATATGTAAGTTGTAAGTTTTCTTTATAAATAGGAAGCACAGGGGAAAATAGGTTCATCTTTGGGAACCATTGGTAGAAGCTACAATACACCTTAAAGCTAAGTTCCAGTCCCCCAAAAAAAAATTTTCTAAAAGAAGATCCACGATGACATTACAAATAACAATCAGAATTGGAATAATGCTATATTAAAAACATTGAAATAACTTTATAAATTGTTCATACTTACCTAGATCTGTAAAGCAGGGAGTCGCCATGATGGCTGTGGGCATCTGAAGCCTTCAGGTCTTTACGTCCTGAGTTCATGCTGCTGGCTATCCCAGCATGCAACACTCAGCAATGCTTGGTGCGACATGTGCAGTACAGGTTGCCATAGCAATGGTGGGGACGGATGAGGTTCCCACCCCCCTGCCCCCCGTCAGGCAACCTGCACAGCACTTCAATACTGCAGACACGTCCTCCTCTCAGCATGGACTCTGGTAAAATGACGCGAAGCACCACCCATTTGCGTCATTTTCAGTTTCCAAGTCCCGTGAGCACAGGAAACCAAAAGACTCCTGGGATACAGGAAACAACATCCCAGGAGACCTTGCAAATCGCTCATCTACATCATCGCCTAGGCTTGCAGAGGATAAAAAGATATACTATATATATCTATATATATGTGTGTAAAAAAAATTTTTCCAACTTGTGCTTCTTTTCACAGGGACTATCTAATAAGGAAAATTTGTAAAAATGGGTGGAACTCCGCTTTAACCACTTCCTGTCCAGGGCGATTTTCAGATTTCAGCGCTATCACTCTTTGAATGACAATTGCGCGGTCATGCAACACTACCCATATGAATTTTTTACCATTTTTTGGAGACAGATAAAGCTTTATTTTGGTGGTATTTATTCACCACTGGGATTTTTATTTTTTTTTGCTATGTAAATGAAAATGTCCAAAAATTAAGAAAAAAAGTGGTTTTCTTATACACCGCGTTCCAAATTATTATGCAAATTCTATTTAGGTGTCACAAAGATTAAATATTTTGTTTTTCAGTTTAACTCATGGATGGCATTGTGTGTCAGGTCTCTTTTGATCACTGAAAACAATCTCGGACACCTGTGATAATTAGATTGGCCGGTGAGCCCAATTTAAGGAAAAACTACTAAAGGAGGGTGTTCCACATTATTAAGTACAGCACCATTTTCAAGCAATATGGGGAAGAAAAAGGATCTCTCTGCTGCTGAAAAGAGTGAAATAGTTCAATGCCTTGGATGAGGTATGAAAACATTAGATATTTCACAAAAACCTAAGCGTGATCATCGCACTATTAAGAGATTTTTGGCTGATTCAGAGCACAGACGGGTTCGTGCAGATAAAGGCACATTGAGGAACATTTCTGCCAAATCCATGCATCGGATCAAGAGAGCAGCTGCTAAAATACAATTACATAGCAGCAAACAGATATTTGAAGCTGCTGGTGCCTCTGGAGTCCCACGGACATCAAGGTGTAGAGTCCTCCAGAGTCTTGCAACTGTGCATAAACCTTCTATGCGGCCACCACTAACCAATGCTCACAAGCAGAAACGGCTGCATTGGGCAGAAATACATGAAGACTCATTTTCAAACAGTCCTGTTCACTGGTGAGTGGCGTGCAATCCTGGATGGTCCAGATGGATAGAGTAGTGGATGGTTGGTGGACGGCCACCCTGTTCCAACAAGGCTGCGACGTCAGCAAGGCGGTGGTGGAGTCATGTTTTGGGCCGGAATCATGGGAACAGAGTGGGTCGGGCCCTTTAGAGCCCCCGAAGGTGTAAAGATGACCTCTGCAAAGTATGTGGAGTTTATGACTGACCACTTTCTTCCCTGGTACAGAAGGAAGAACTATGCTTTCCGTAATAAAATCATCTTCATGCATGACAATGCACCATCTCATGCTGCAAAAAATACCTCTGCATCAATGACTGTTATGGAGATAAAAGGAGAGAAAGTCATGGTGTGGCCTCCATCCTCCCCTGACCTCAATCCTATTGAGAACCTTTGGAGCATCCTCAAGCAAAATATCTATGAGGGTGGGAGGAAGTTTACGTCCAAACAGCAGCTCTGGGAGGCTATTCTGACATCTTGCAAACAAATTCAAGCAGAAACTGTCCAAAAACTCACAAGTTCAATGGATGCAAGACTTATGAAGCTGCTATCAAATAAGTGGTCCTATGTTACAATGTAAGGTGACCTGTTAAATGTTTAAAAAGTTAAAATGTTATTAAAAGTTTGATTGAAATAGGTTTTCAGTAAATATGCTGCAAACACAACAAATGACAATTTTCAGTTCTTTACAACCTATAAAGTGTTTTGAAACTTACTGTGCATAATAATTTGGAACAGTGCATTGTAAGTTTTTTATTTAAAAAAAAAAATACTGTTATCATTAGGAGGTTTGTTCAATAAAATGTGAATTGTACTTTTAATAGTTGATAACATGAGAATTATGCTGACTGTTATTTACATCAATTATTTAGGTAAATGAGAAAAATATAATTTGCATAATAATTTGGAACACGGTGTAAAATTTTGCAAATAAATAATCTTTCATCATAAATCTTGGCCAAAATGTTTTCCGTTATCTTTTTAGTAAAAAAAAAAAAGCCAAATTAGTTTATAACCAAAAATTATCATTTTTAAACATTTTTTTTTACATTTTTATTTTATTTTTTTATATTATTATTTATAGGTTTTTTTGTTTTTTTTAAAATACTGTCACCCTAGCAGTACAGTGTCACCAGGGGGTGATGAAGATTTTTTTTTTACAGTGATTGCTTTTACACCCATATTGGATGTAAAAGCAATCATTTCTCATTCTCTCGGTCTGCATTCTTGCAGCCATTGAGAGCTACTGAGTGAGCTGTGATTGGTCACAGCTTGTCACATGGTACAAGGCTGTTGTGAATAGCCTTGTACCATGTGACCTCTGTGATCATTCACAGATTTCACACGTAGTAAGCAATGATGTCACAAGTGACATCTTGCTTACTACTTTGCATGTGATCACTGATTGGCCAATCAGTGATCACATGATCGGGACCTCGTATAGAGGTCCCGTCCGACGATCGGTGTTTCACTGTGTCCAGAGGACACAGCGGGCACCGGATCGCGGTGACAGCTAGAAATGGCGGGTGCCATTTATGAACAGCAGCCCGCCCCTGGAGTGCCACCGTCCAGCCATTTATAAACAGCAGGCGGATGGCAAGTGGTTAAGTAAAGATACAGTATATTCAAATTCACCAATCAATATGTTTTACTCTTTTGAAAATCTACACATCGGATTTACATAATTGTGTACATTTTTTTTAATGAAAATGAGAGAAGATGAGTCATCTCAAGTAACAAGACTATGCACTAAAAATAGGCAAACCTAAAGTCGTTTGCATATTTAGAATTCAGGAAAGTGTCATGCAATTAGTCTGCTATAAATTGGGAGCGTGACAGATTGCTGTTTACAATACCATATTTAGAATATGCGTATGATTGGCTGCATGGAAGCTAGCATATTGCTATCACCTTTTGAAATTAAAGCCCTTTACACCTATTGAGTCATGAGAAAAATTTGCTTTTCTATATGAAAAGGAATCTTAAAGAGCAATTCATGTTTTTGAAAGCATTAATGATCAGAAACATGGGTAAATTAATCTGATCCCACAATTTAGAATGAACACCTTTTTTCAAATAAATCTTCTATATAAACAAACCACTCAAACAAAAAAGCAATTGTCAAGCTTCAATTTATTTCACGATGTTTCATATTTTATTTGAGCAGCAAGCAGAAAAGAGTTGTGCACTCCCCAGAGTCAAAGCTGGATCGTCCCATGGATCTTCAGCAAAAGCCTCTATTACCTGTGTAGTCATCTATTGAATATACACTGCTCAATATAATTAAAGAAATACTTTGAAAACACATCAGATCTCAATGGGGAAAAATCTCATGCTGGATATTTATAATGAAATGGACAGGGTAATGTGTTAGGAATGTAAGGATGCCCCATCGATGGAAATGAAAATTATCAACCTATAGAGGACTGAATTCAAAGACACCCCGAAAATGAAAGTGAAAAAAATATGCAGCAGGCTAGTCCATTTTGCTGAAATTTCATTGCAGCAACTCAAAATGGAACTCAGTAGTTTGTATGGCCCCCACGCACTTGTGTGCATGCCTGATAATGTCGGGCATGCTCCTAATGAGATGACGGATGGTGTCCTGAGGTATTTTCTCCCAGATCTGGACCAGGGCATTACTGAGCTCCTGGACAGTCTGGTGCAACCTGGTGGCGTTGGATGGATCAAAACATGATATCCCAGAGGTGTTCTATTGTATTTAGGTCAGGTGAGAGTGGGGGCCATTCAATGGTATAAATTGCCTGCATACTTTCCCCACATGAGGCCGGGCATTGTCGTGCTCCAGGAGGAACCCAGGACCCACTGCACCAGTGTCATAAATGTTTTAATATATTTTTTGATGCATTGATATATTGATTTAATGTACATCTTGTTTTGTATAGATTATTCGTTATGGTCCAAATATTCGGTTTTATTATGTACATATTCCCCATCTCCCATTTTCCATTACTTGGAGTGTATGTTATATCCCCCGTCGATCATGGGCTTACTAAATTCTTACCTACCTAAGGTAACCTAAGCATGAGGTAACTAAGCAAGGTGTACCTAAGCATAATAGTTTCTGGGGCATACTGGTTGTTCTACATGTGAGATTACAGGTGCCCACCATTTTATTGTCCATGTAAATGTACTTTTTATGAACTTTACCCTTTCAGTATGGACACTTTGCTTTGGGGTGTCTATGCCTTTATGCAGCATTGTTGATTTTCCTACTGTTCTGTTCTGTTTTGTACAACCAGAGTGTTTTCTGGTCACTAGATGTGGACCTTGGCAGTTGTAATATAATTTGCCATGGGCCAGTGCTCCCTGTTGGGACACGGGTACCCTTCTGTCATGTCTCCTGTCCTTGCACATGTAGCTGTGGCTCTGTATTGTGTGGTCCATGTCTAGGGCACAGATCTGGGACATCCTGCATCTCACACTCCTCACTTCTCCAGTTGGTGGTTCTCCATGTGTTTCTGGTCATACCTATTGTCTGACTTGTTGCACCTCTGCTTGCTGAAATGTCTTGTCTAATCTGTCAGTGAGTTTCTTTGTTATACAGTGAATATAAAAAAGAATCACCCCTTTAAAATAATCATATTTTGTTGCTTTGCAGCCTGAAATGAAGACCAAGTGAAAGATATAACACCAACATGTTAGAAAAAATGTTTAAAAAAATAAAAAACACAATCACTGAGTTGGAAATAGGATAACCTCTTGTGTCAGTATTTTGTTGAACCACCTTATGCTTTAATTATAGCCTTTAGTCTGTTGGGATATATCTCTAATAAGTGATGGACTTCAATTTTCAAGTTATTCCACAGATTTTCAATGGGGTTAAAGTCTGGGCTCTGACTAGGCCATGCAAGTACATTCACCTTTTTCTCCTTCAACCACTGTTTGGCCATTTTTGCTGTGTGCTTTGGGTCATTATCATGTTGGAAGGTAAACCTTCTTCCCATTGACAACCTTCTGGCAGAGGACAGCAGATTTATCTCAAGAATTTGACGGTATTTTGCCACATCCATTTTTTCTTCTATCCTATAAGTTCTACAGACCCTGCTGCAGATAAACACCCCCATAACAGAATATTGCCACTTCCATGCATAGTGTTATTTGGATGGTGAGCTGTTTTGGATTTTCAATTTGTGGAACATTTGTGATATTGTTGTCACATGCACACAATGACCAATCTCTGTCATAAATTCCTACAACTGCTTCAGAGTTGCTGTAGCCTCTCTGACCAGTTTCCTCCTGGCTCTTTCATCCAGTTTGGAGCGATGTCCTGATCCAGGGAGGTTCTTTGTTGTACCAAATACTTTTCACTTCTTAATAATAGACTTCACTGCGCTTCTAGGCATTGATAAAGTCTTTGACATTTTTTTGTATCTATCTCCTGACTTATGGCTGTCCACAACTTTGTCCCGGAGATCTCTTGACAGTGGCTTGCCACCCATAACTGATTGTTTGCTTCAGTTGCACTATCAGTGACTGAAATGCTCCAAGATATCTTTTTTCATGGTGAGCCAATCAAAATGACCACAGCTGATAACAGTTGAAAGTCAAATGGCTTTGTGTACATTGAGAAGGTGATTAGCTACACCTGATTGAGTTTGCAAGTCATTTTTAGGAGGGGGGTGGTGATCCTTTTTCCAACTCAGTGATTTTTTCTTACTGAGTAAACTTTTTAAACTTATTTTTTAAAGTTTATTTAAAACTAGAGTTAGGCTCTAATGATTATGGGTCAATTTATTTTATGTATATGTGTTATAGAATATGTAAACCCAATATTTCATTTTTCAACATATTTAATAATTTTTCTTATATCTATACACAAATGTTATGCCTTTGATTTCTATTTTAAACTGTATGGATTGTTGTACAAGGTGAAGGTTTACATAAACTTTAAGCTGACATATTATTTTTCTTTGCTTGATATATAAATGATCCCTTCAATATTTCAACTAGTACAGTAGAAGACTGTTGAGAAAACATACAAATCCATAATTTGTTGGTTCAGTTCCATCCTGAAGGGCATTGTTTAACACTTTAAAAAAAAAAACTTTATTTAAAACAAACATTTAATTCAAGTTATATCCATATCAAAGGATTCACAAAGTATTTTAGGAGCAGCTGGAACAGTTTGCCTTCAGACTGTGGCTTTCTCTGCCCCTTTATAAAACAATCAGGCAGGTAGAGGGGATGAGTCACTCTGATACATTCAGCTGTGTATAAATTTTGCTGCAGCAAGAACTCCCTAATCAACAGGCTTAAACCTGGAAATCATGGGGGTACATGGGTCCAGATCACCACCTTCTTGATGTAAATATGATGTATTAACATGCAATCATTTTTTTTTTTCCCATAATATTTATTGAATAACTCCGAGCATACAGCGGATACAAGCATCATGTGAAGCAAAAATGCATACAGTAGATGACATAGTCAATGCAATAGATAGCATATTTTATAGCATAACCAGAACATTATAAATGGTGAATGATATTGGAAGGCACAACTGGTCTCAGGTCCCCAGACAGCTTATTGGCGTCACAAGACTGGCAAGAATATTGGCTTGATGTATCGGTTGGCATGCAATAATTTATAATTACCTAATTGAAAAAGTAATTATATATTTTAAATAATATTTTTTAATGCTGATCATAATAAAGAAAATGTATGTTTAAAAAGTATAGTTTCCCTGTAAAGTACAGAAAACACATCCCCCACAACCAGTATGAGGATTCTGGAAAAGCTTGACGTATAAATAGTATTTGCATTGTATAGATGGTGTTACACATATTTGCAATAACTGTTAAAATTTTTTAGAAAATACCACATGTGAGATTTTGTGCACAAATTTACATGAAAATCATACTGGTTAGAAATGATTTTGTCTTCATTTACTTTATGATAGGAATGCCTTTGTTCTACTAATATGAATATTACATGGAGTCAATTCATGTGCTAATTCCCCTCCATTGTTTTAGTATGCTTCTTCTGAAATCTGAATCTAATGTTCTATAATTAATGGCATTATTGACAGCATGTCAAAGACATAAAGAAGTGCTTTCTTATTGTACCAAATCTGCTACAGCAGATTCTTTTTGAGCCCCTATTCAAGGGTATCTCTGGCAGCAGATTAACCTGATTTTGCAATGGGGGAAGATATTTCTTCAGTGGTATATCTAGGTTGGATCATTAAGTCCAAAGACTGGTAGTCTTTAGTAAGGCTAGTACCAGCAAATGTTTTACTACAGAGGTTAGTTTGGTATGAAAGATGTGTAAAAATTACCAGCTGCTGCATATTGAAAAGCCCTCTCTGCACTACATAGCTGCAGGTAAATCTTAAAGAAGCTGTCTACTTGAATTGTAACATATTGGGTCAAATTTAGGGGTTAATTTAGTGTTAACAAAATAAGGTGTCCGTTTATGACACAGAGAATAGCTGTGATTCAGAGGATCACAGCTATTCTCTGGTCATTCACAGTTTATAACACTCAGGAGAACATGTTCAGCCCTTCACTGGAGATCTGTGTTCTCCCTGCAGATTCTCCAGCCCAGAGCTGGAGAATCGGAGGGACCACAAACTAAGCAGAGATAATTTAGCTCTGCTTAGTAAACTGATCTTTTACTGTAATGTCGTGAGATTATAGTAAAATCAGCCGTTTTCCACCGTTTGTAGACCTTCTCCCTTCGTTTGGAGAACTGATCTACATATGCTTCATAAACGGCATTCACAGGAGAAATGTGTTCTCCGAGAATGCCGGAGAACTGAGCAGCGATCTATTACTGCTGGTTCATAAACGGACACCTAAACTAGAGGAAAGTTATGGCAACTTTCATGTTTTATTGTTCTCTGCATGAATATCTTCACTAGAAACCATGTTGTGTAATTATTATTGAGAAAACATATACTCTGTTTGAGGCTGTATCCATTGGTCTTCACTAAAAATTGTATGTTGTATATTTTAGAACAAGGACAAGAGGAATAGAATAACACTTACCAGTCTTCTTTACTCTCTTGCAGAGCTATTCCAACTGCAGAATATTCAGTATCTGACTGTTCTGGGTAAGATGAATACTTGCATCCTCACTGCACAGTGTGATTCCACCTATTGGCTGCTACATCCCTCTTGTGTCCTGCAGAGTCACGTTAAAGCAGAACTCAAGGCAAATATCTTTTATATTTAATTTGCAGAGTAAATATCAGTCAAGTCTTACAATGTGTATGCTACATTAAAGTGTTACTAAACCCACACCAGTAAAATCTGTCTGTATATACAGTAAAGCATGCTTGTTATACTCATTGTGGAACCTAAGGCATAATCCTCTGCATTGTTTAAAAATGCTGTTTGATCCTGACTTCTCTGATCCTCCCTTTCTTCCAGTGCCCCCCCTCTTATCTCCTGATAAGACATATTGTGTGGAGTCACTTATGCTCATGGTCAGTTTGGTGTGTATCAGTAGAAAGGTTTTTTTTTTTCTTGGTAGAGTGCATGTGATCAGCACAGGGACAATCAGCACAGTCCAGACAGATGTCAGGGGTTCTGCATACTTCTAGAGCAAAATGAAGACTCCTCCTACAAGCTTTAACATGTGCTGGGCTGGACACTGATAAAAGTCACAAGACTACTCTAACTGTTTCCAAGCTTGTTTGTCATTCCTGTAATGTTTACACATTAATTCAAGCCAGATAGCTCTCCGTATACTTCTAGCGGGGTAGTGATGTCACACTCTCCACTTTGTCCAATCAGAGAATGCTTTGCATTCATTGAAAAAATGGAAAACATTCTCTAAATGGTCTGGTGCCATGCGGCCATCCTCCTGTGTTCAAAATGCAGCAGGACAGCTGCTTGACACGGGACCCAGATGTTTATGGAGATCACTGGAGTAGCAGTGCCTACCACAGTGATTTCCAGCTTATAGAGTGATTCCACAGGTATGGTAAATGCATGATTACATTGATCCAAGCAGGACCAATGTAATTATTAGTGATGGGCTCAACACCCCTCTGTTCAGTTCGCGGTCAAACACACAAACCTAACAAAAGTTTGACTGCGAACTTAGAATTCAATGCATGTCTATGTGACTGGAGCTTGTAAGTTTGAAGTGCCAATTTTGAAGGTTTATATGCAAGCTTTTGGCCATAAAAGAGGTATGAGGACTCAGAGGGACATGATTCAGTGAAAAAATGTTTTTCAAAAAGTACCATTTTTAAAGGGGCAGTCATTTTTCATTGCTTAAAGTAAAAAAAAATAAAATAAAATATATATATATATATATATATATATATATATATAAAAATTTATTTTAAATATCGTGCGTAGCAGGTCCCCTTAAGCTACCTGCAACGTTGCACATCTGTACAATGTATAGAACCTGCTTCAGCAAGACTGACTTTTTTTTTAAAAATGAAATTTTTATTAAAATAAAACAAAAAAACCTGGGGTCCCTCCCAATCCATACCAGACCCTTTAGGTCTGGTAGGAAGGTAAGGAGAGACCCCACAGTAAAAAAAAGTGCATGGGGTTCCCCCTAAAAGCTTTTAAGAGCAAACCCACCCAAAAAAAAGGGGGAAAAAAGCATGGGGTCCCCCTAAATTCCTAAGAGACCCTTGATCTGAGCACAGGACTGGCAGGGCAGGAAAGGGGGAATCAATGAGCACCCGCCCCCTCCCTGCAGCTTACCAGGCCTCGTGCCCTTGGCATTGGGATGGTATCCCCATGCTGCTGCTGGGGACAAGGGCCACTTCCCCACAACCCTGGCCTGGTGGATGTGTGGGTCTGTGGGCAGGGGAGGTCATTAGCATCAGGGTACCCCTTTATATAAGGGGGCACCCTGATGCTGCCCCCTCCCTTGTAAATGAGTAAGGTGTACTTGTACCCCTACCCATTCACTAAAGGGTTAAAAGAATTAGTAAAAAATATAGAGACCAGTCTTTGGAAGCAATGCTTTATTGAACAAAAAACAAAACAAAAGTTTTTGATTTTTATTTTATTTTAAAAAAAAAAGGCAACAAAATGGTTCCATCGCTGTAGTCCATGACCACAGGTCAGGTGCAATGCTTTGGACAATCAGAGCACAATTGGGCGGAGCTAACAATGACATCGCCACTAGCTCCGCCCAATTGTTTACATATGACCAGCACATGCCAGATTGCGATGAGTGCTCGGCAGGTGTGGACGAGTCGGCGGGTGTCGTTTTTTTTTTACATTTCGGTGAGTTGGCATCGTCGTGACAATGCTGGACGCTGTGACTGATCAGTCACAGCGTCCAGCATTGTCACGACGATGCCAACTCACCGAAATGTAAAAAAAAAACGACACCCGCCGACTCGTCCACACCTGTCGAGCACTCATCGCAATCTGGCATGTGCTGGTCATATGTAAACAATTGGGCGGAGCTAGTGGCGATGTCATTGTTAGCTCCGCCCAATTGTGCTCTGATTGTCCAAAGCATTGCACCTGACCTGTGGTCAGGTGCATTGCTTTGGCCAGTCACAATGCACTGTGAAAGTGCAGTGCATTGTGGGTTGTGGTGGGAGAAAAGCCAGCCAAATACCCTTACCATTTGCGTGTTTGCCGAACACACAAACGCATGATGTTCGAGTCAAACTTACGTTCGACTGGAACATCCAGACCATGCCTAGTAATTATTTTAAAATATCCATATCTGGATCTCATCTGTAATGTCGGGGTACATACCTATTTTTATTACAAATGAGACATTTCAGTGACAGGTATTCTCTTTTTTTATTGCATCAGATTATTTCTCTTACGAGGTATTTAACTGATAACGTACATTATGCAGTTGATTTTACTAAAGGAACAATATGCTGTTCACTTTGCCAAAGGTCATTGCACTTTGCACAGTAAGTTTCCCTAGAGCTTAGTGAATGTGTTGAAATTTCATTTTCCAAACAATACTCAAACATGTGCATTGAAAATTAAAAAAACAGTATTCTTGCCTGCATATCAATGTATGAAGGAAGTCAGCAGAAGTTCAACTCATTTACTGAGCTCTCTGGAAAATTCCTTTGCAATTTCTTGGAAAGTGAATAGTGTATTTGCCTTCAATAAATCTACTCCATAATCTAAGGTATCAGTTGAATACATCATACAAGAAAGAATACCGCTCTGATTGGTTCATTCAGTTTTGTCTTTTATCTAAGCTGTCTAATGATGGTTCCATCAGAGACACTCAGTGAGTATACTGGCCACCCGACGGTGTTTCCTGGAGTGATGTTTAATAACTGCACTCTAGAAGTAGACCTTCCCGTCTTTTTTTCTCAAAATGTAGTGTGTGAGTTTTGTTGACAATTAGTTAAAGTGGTTGTAAAGGCTCAAGGTTTTTTACCTTCATGTATTCTATGCATGAAGGTAAAAACCTTCTGTGTGCAGCAGTGCCCCCAGCCCCCTCAATACTTACCTGAGCCCCATCGAGATCCTGCGATGTGGAAAACAGCCTTGGCTGTCCCGGGTCTCTGCCTCCTTATTGGCTGAGACAGCAAGCGGAAGCCATTGGCTCCAGCTGCTGTTAATCACAGCCAGTCAGCTAATGAGGAGAGAGAGGAGGTGGGGCCAATCCTCGGCTTAGTGTATGAATGGACACACGGAGCAGCGGGTGCCCCATAGCAAGGTACTTGCTGTGGGGGCACCTGAAAAAAAGGAGTAGCCAGGAGAGCCTGCAGGGGACCCGCGAAAAGAAGGATCCAGGCTGCTCTGTGCAAAACCACTGCACACAGCAGGTAGCTATAGACATGTTTGTTATTTTACAAGAAAAAAAATAATTAACCTTTAGATTCACTTGAAACATGTGCTGAGATAACACATTAGGAGATTACTCCTAAATAATCATCTAAATGTATTTGTGGACTTTGGCCTTTTTACAGGGAGAATACATATGAGCGTGATGACAATGATTTATGGATTTGTAAGCAATGCTCTCTAAGCCAAGATTGAGTTATGAAATCTATCTTCTAACAAGCCAGCACTGAGAATAAATCCATGTCTTACCCTACTAGATTTGAAGAGGTCATCATGTCCCTGCATACAAAAATGGGCCAGAGTCTTCTGGCTATAATGGCATTACATCACAATGTATAATACTGGGAAGAAAAAACACTGATATACTGCAACTATCATCATAATAAATGAAAAAGGGTATCTAGCATTTACCTAGCATAGTTGTTCACCAAGGAATAGCCGTTTCCTCTAATTGTTGGCAATTACAAAAAAATATTTTAAGCAGGCTTTCGCTATATATTTTAACCACTTGAAGGTTTTACCCCCTTCCTGACCAGGCCATTTCGGCACTGTGCTGCTTTAACTGACAATTGCCCGGTCATGCAACACTGCACCCAAATGAAATTTATATAATTTTTATTCACACAAGTAGAGCTCTCTTTTGGCGGTATGTGACCACCACTGGATGTTTTTATTATATAAACAAAAAAGACCAAACCTTTTGGAAAAAGATAATTTTAGCTTTCTGCGATGAAACATGTCCAATAAAAAAAAAATTTTTACATCAAATTTCTTCATAAATTTAGGCCAAAATGTATTCTGCTATATATTTTTAGTACAAAATCCCAGTAAAAGTATATTAATTGGTTTTCCTGAAAGTTATATCATCTACAAACTATGGGATATATACTGGAATTTATTTATTTACTTACTTTTATACCAGTAATGGTGGTGATCAGCTACTTATAGTGGGACTGTGATATTACTGCGGGCAAACTGACATTTTGTGGGAACTGACTGACACTGAAATCACCAGTGACACTAATACAGTGATTTGTGCTAATAATATACACTGACACTGTACCAATGGCACTGGTTGGGAGGGGGTTAACATCTAGGGGAAATCAAAGGGTTAATTGTGTGCCTAATGATGCTTGGTGTGTTTAGTATGTGTTGATTTACTATAGCCCCATACATGTGGGCCAAATATCAGACATTATCAGCCGGTTCAATAGAAACTGGGCAACATTCTGCCCATGTGTGCCTGTCCAAACGGCCACCTTCTGTTGAACAGACATACTGGAAAACCGGCATCCAATCGACATCCAATCATTGCTGCCAACCAATGGCTGCCAGCGCTGACAGGTGTGTTCTTGCCAAAACACAATAGCTCAGCAAGGAGATTGCTGTACTGACATTGGATAGTTAGTACAGCGAGCTCCTTCTGCGCTTTTCAGTTTTTTTCTTTCAATCACTGGGCTGAACAAAAAAAAAAACTGATGGTGTGTACCCAGCTTAAGGGATGAAAGCGTTAGCGTAAGTTTGCTATGGAATATTTTTACTCCTTTATGCAGTAAAGAAGATTTTTGCGGAGAAACAAAACCCGCAACATCCCCACTGTCAGGACAGAGCTCTGTGTTGTTTACAATCGGCGGGTCCCAACCACTGATTGATGGCCGGGACCCGCTGATCAGCTTGTGCCGTTATTTTATTAAGTGTTGCTTAAAGCCAGAAGGTTGGAATGTTAAATGAAAATAGTTTTGAGGCGTGTCTGTGATTATTTTTTGTCTACACAATTAAACAATTGAATGAACATTTTCCAAGAGTGGTGATTCCATACGTTTTGCCAGGGGCTGTATATAAATAACTGTAATAATACATAATAAATGCAATACACTCTGCTTCAGCAGAATCCCAACCCTGCCAAGGCATTACTACTATTCACTAATCAATAAATCTGCAGAAGATAATGATCATGAAAAAATGAATGGGTCAAGACAAGGCCATTTTTAGGGAGAACAGCTCTCAGGGTTAAAATTAACACACACGAACACACACACACACACCTGCCCCAATATGCCACATAGATGCATAAGTGTTGTGTCACTCCAGTGATGTGAATTTTTCTGTTGTTTTATAGTACTCCCCATCCTGTTTAATGCTAGTTAGTTTAGTCCTAGCTAGATTATCCCTGCTTCTTCCATGGTCCCTCAGTAAACATTAGTCATTTCAGGGAGAAGATATAGAAAGTCTTACATTTCAAAAGCCTGACAAATATGCATTGTACTGCACTTATCTGAAGTTAAATTTCATTGTATTCATATCATTTCCCCCTGATGAAGCCAAGTGACCCGGTGGCGTAACACGTAGGGGAGGGGCTCTGACGTCACGATGCTTAAAGGCAACACACAGCAAGTATACTACAGAGATTACAAATGCACACTGTAGATTGATTTTACAGCTATTTAAAGCGATTTTAACTCTAATTACATGTGAGTGCACTACTATTTGTTTAATAAATGTTTTAAAAAGAAGATATGGCACTATGTTTTTTATTACTCTTTACGGTACATACATTTATGGAGGAAGAGTCCTAAGGAAGTGAGGGGGATCCCTAACTTTGAAAAATGACATTCCCATCCAGCTCTGGGTCCAGTTAAAGGGACGCAAGCCTTATATGACCTCACTTAATAGTTTGGCCATATATACCAGGTGAGAGCACAGCCGGTGAAGGTGCACAATTGATTGATATCACAACTTATTATTGATGGATTGCACGCAAATCATTTCTGTTACATCACCAGAAGGAGTGTGAAGTCACGGATTGAATAAGGACATTTTTTGCTGCAATAGTGTTATTGTAATTTTACACAGAATTTATTTTGGATTGAACTTTGGTTTTGATATCACATATTTTGATTGTCAGTGGAGCGTGACACTATTATATATTTTTGCAACTTCTGTTTCTTAATGAAGAATTAAGCTGCTTGTGAATGGTGTCAAGCCAGTAAGTGTCCGTACCATCCACACTGACTGCGTATAAGGAGATATAGTGATGGGTACAATCAGTGGCGTCCTTAGGGGGGTGCGGGCCGCACCGGGTGACACCATCACAGGGGGTGCAAGAGCAGAATGCTAGCAGAGCTTCTGGGCTCTGTGAAGGTCCTGGCCAGTTATTAGGGTGATCTCGGAATTCCCGAGACAGTGACAGCTTGTAATGGAACTGACCCAGACTGCGCTTGAGTACTTCCGTTAGACTACTGCTTCCCCGTCCGAACACCGACAACAGACACCACAGCCGACCATACAAGACTAGATGACACCAATCTTGAAGTAATCCAAAGGTAAACTACTTTATTTGAACACAGATACAAGATATATACACTCAATGGACAATCCCCCCTCACTGCATAATGACACAGGGTGGGGCAATCTACAGTTAGTAACAAGAGACACACAGGTATTCAAATTTCACACCAGCGGACAGTCCCATCAGGAGGGAGGGCTGCTGGAGACACACCCCCCCCACTAAGCTAATACACATAAACACATACATCCCATAATAGTTTGCTCCCAAACCAGAAAAAACAATAGAACAATGGGATGCAGCCACATGACATTTAACAATCAACAACCCCCACCTATCTCCTAAGCATGTCTACACAGTCTGAGACAAAGCCCACACAATATTAGGACAGATCACCCTGTACCCCTAACAGGCACGGGGTGATTTACACATAAGAGGGATATGGGGAGCTGAGACAGGGGTCTCCCCACCTCTCCAAAGTGAGCTGGGTTCCACGGGCCCCCCACCCAAAGTGACTCCTGTCACACAGCTGCCCCTGGTGTAGCAGTAAAATGAGTATCCCGTGAAGATTTGTATCCCCTGAAGCAACTGCGCATGTGCCGGTTTCAGGCCAAATAAGCCGATCGCCAATCTCCGACTTTAGCACAGAGCTGCCACAGTTAACCCCTTACAGGCTGCAAACAGCTGAAGCTGATCCTGCGGATCACTATGGGTTGCAAGATCAGTTAACCCCGTATAGGTTCAACCTGTGGCACATGCGCAGTTGCTTCAGGGGATACATATCTTCACGGGTCTGGAATACTCATTTTACCGCTACACCGGCACCGCTCCTTCCTCTCTGGAGGGGTGACACCACGTGTTACCGCACTGGGTGACACCAACCCTATAGACGCCTCTGGGTACAATGATAGAAGTGTGATCACAGTTGTATTTAGCACAATGACTTTAGTGGGTCAGTGCCTAGGGAAGCTGTATTACAGTGATCAGCAACAAACTTTACATCTGTGATACATTTTTTCTTATTTTGCTTCCCTCTTCTTTTCATGTTTGGAAATTTGGGATAAATTCAAAAAGAAAGCAGCAGAGGAATGGAATACAATAGGTGTTACAAAGAGTCAGAAACAGGGGCGGACTGACCATTTGAGCACTCGGGCACTGCCCGAGGGCCCTGGGTCAGTAGGGGGCCCTATGAAATGCCCCTGGCACCTTTTTATAGGCTTTTTTGGGTGTGCTTTGAGTGCGGGCAAGGACACAGGGACCCCATGGTCCCCTATTGCCGGGGGCCCCATGAGTTGTCAGTCCGCCCCTGGTCAGAACCCTCTTTATTGTTCAGGAAACATGAAACCATCCCTACTTTTGTTTTTTTTGGTGGTCTGGACAATTGATAAGAAGCTCTGCCAATAAAGAACACAGCTTACTGCCTCCAATAGCACATTTTCACTTTTCATTCTTACAATAAAATTCACATGGCACACGGGGCAGGACTTATACAAAATGGCATGATAATTAATGTGTGCTTAGGACAGCCTGATGTCTACATACTGCCCTGGGTGTGGAGCAAAATTAGGTCAGTGTACAATTGCAAACATTTGTTCTCTATACTATTTTTGTAACATTCACTAAAAACGTCTTATGAGACCGTGAGAATGCCAGCTTAAAAAAAAAATATCTGTGCCCTGCTAGTGTGATGAGAATATTGTGGATCTTTTTATAGCTATCCCTGTAATGTTTGTTACGTTTACTGCATTGCTTAGTACAGTTTAAGAAAAGCATGGAATTTTTGGTTGATGTGACTTTTTATTCAAATACCAATTTAGGCTACTTTCACACTGCTCTGTATGAAAAACACATAAAAAATGCATATGCATTTTTGCTGCTTTTTTCCCATGTTGCGGTAAATTTAATGAAATTTTTTGCTGCATTTATGTTATATTTTCCCCATATCACTTCCCACTATTCAAATGCAATTTTCATGCAATTTGCAGTGCAACTATTGATGTGACTCTGATGCAACTTCAATGAGACTTTAGAAGTTCTCAAGCCCAGGTTCACAGAATTGTATGACAAGGGAAATCACATTATATTCTGACTTCCATGCGATTTTAGCCCCATAGACTTTATGTTATCTCACAGAAGTCGTATCAGCTTAGATAGGAAACATTACTATGCGACTTTGATATATCAGTGTTTTTTTTTCTTTATACCCTCACCTCTTCTCCCCGTCATCCTTGCTGCCTAAGCCTGGGTTCACACTGATGTGGTGCGGAATTCGCAGCATTTTCTGTGCAAATTCTGCACTGCGTAAGAATCGCACCCCGTTCATGCGCACTGATGAGGGTGTGTATGTTAAGTTAACAACACCCTTAAATCGGTCTGCAAAATGTGTTGTGATGTGCAGAATCGGATCGTGTAGGTGTGAATACCCATGCGATCCAATTTTAGTGCGGACTCAAAAAAGGGTCCTGCACCTTTTTGGTGCAGGTGCGGTGAGATTTGAGCCATACAAAATGTATGGCTGCAATCGCACCGCACCCAAATAGCATTTGATTTTTCACAGGAATGCGGTACGGTTCCTGTGCGAATCACATGCGATGTACCACACCGCATTAGTGTGAAGCAGTTTTGATCCTTCCTTTAATCAATCTATCTTTTCTTCAATTTATTGATGTTGCCTTCAGTCGATCCTACGATCAAAGGAAAGATTCATAGAAGGAAGGATAGATCGAGTGATAGAAGGAAGGATTGTTCAATTGAAGGAAGGAAGGATTGATCGAGCGATAGAAGGAAGGATTAATCGATCGAAGGAAGGATCGATCGATCAAAGGAAGGAAGGAAAGGATCAATCGATCAAAGGAAGGAAGGATCGATTGAAAGAAGGCTCCAAAATCGCAAAATAATCCAAAATTGCAGTTGTATCAAAAAAGAGGTGAGGGTTACAAAAAAAACATTGATTCCATCGAAGTCGTATAGTAATGCTTCTTATCTATGCTGATGCAACGTCTGTGAGATAACATGGAAGTCTACAGGGCTGAATTCGTATTGAAATCCACCAGGAACCATTTGTGATTCACAGCTGTATATTAATTTATTGAATAATTATTCAGATTGAATATTATTTATACACATGGTATAGTTGTTATCACTAGAGATGAGCGAAGTATTCAAAAATTCGATTCGACTGATTCGGCGAATTCGTAGAAAAAATTTGATTCGAGTCGAATATATTCGCTGTGAATTTAACTTAAAAAAGGGTGTTTCTAGGCTTCAGAGAGACTTAATATTAGTGCTGAACACTGTACCTTTAATTTAAATGCCCTTGGAGTCTGCTGGGGAAGAGAAATAATACTGTCAGGCAGTATGACATGCAGATGAGTGCCGTCGATCTTAGAATCACCGCACACTTCACTCATTTGGCCAGTCACGGGGCCAAAACCAGAGTGTGGAGCCACAGTGTGGCGGTGGAGGCAGCAGCAATGGGAGGCCATGCAGCACCCTATGACAAAAATGGAAACCACCAGCAGTGTGAGGAGACCTGAAAGTGGCACATGGCAGAGTGTGGCGATAGAGACAGCAGCAATGGGAGGCCGTACAGGGACCCATGACACACTCTGGACCTGGCAGCAGCATGAGGAGGCGGTACAGGGGCCCATGGCAGATTACGGGCCTGGCAGCAGCATGAGGAGTCGGTAGGGGGGCCCATGGCAGATTACAGGCCTGGCAGCAGCAATGGGAGGCCGTACAGGGACCCATGACACAATCTGGACCTGGCAGCAGCATGGGGAGGCGGTACAGGGGCCCATGACAGATTACGGGCCTGGCAGCAGCATTTGGAGTCGGTACGGGGGCCCATGACACACTCTGGACCTGGCAGCAGCATGAGGAGGCGGTACAGGGGCGCATGACAGATTACAAGCCTGGCAGCAGCAACTTGGACAGGAGGACGTTCAGTTTCTGCACCGTCTGGTGCGTGCTCGCAAACTGTTGTCTCTTGGAAACGGATTCCAAGAAAGACTGCTGACGGAATCCGTGAAGAGGAGTAGCAGGAGAAGGAGCATCTGAACGAGCGGAATATGCCAACAAGCGACAACAGGGGCCCATGACAGATTACGGGCCTGGCAGCAGCATGAGGAGTCGGTACGGGGGCCCATGGCAGATTAGGGGCCTGGCAGCAGCTATGGGAGGCCCGTAATCTGCCAGCACCCTATGACAAAAAATGGAACCCACCAGCAGTGTGAGGAGACCTGAAAGTGGCACATGGCAGAGTGTGGCGATGGAGACAGCAGCAATGGGAGGCCGTACAGGGACCCATGACACACTCTGGACCTGGCAGCAGCATGAGGAGGCGGTATAGGGGCCCATGGCAGATTAGGGGCCTGGCAGCAGCTATGGGAAGCCCGTAATCTGTCAGCACCCTATGACAAAAAATGGAATACACCAGCAGTGTGAGGAGACCTGAAAGTGGCACATGGCAGAGTGTGGCGATGGAGACAGCAGCAATGGGAGGCCGTACAGGGACCCATGAGAGACTCTGGACTTGGCAGCAGCATGAGGAGGCGGTATAGGGGCCCATGGCAGATTAGGGGCCTGGCAGCAGCTATGGGAGGCCCGTAATCTGCCAGCACCCTATGACAAAAAATGGAACACACCAGCAGTGTGAGGAGACCTGAAAGTGGCACATGTTTGGGGCATGATTCATGGCGGATTTAGTCAGTTGTGTCAGGAACTGGTGGTTTGAAATCCAGACTAATCCACGCCTGATTCATTTTCACAAACGTCAGTCTCTCCACACTTTGGGTGGACAGTCGTGTCCTCCGCGGAGTTGCAATACCTCCTGCCGCACTAAACACGTGCTCCGATGCCACGCTACTGGCCGGGCATGACAGCCTTTCAAGGGCAAATTCAGCTAGTTGGGGCCAAAGGTCAAGTTTCGTTGCCCAGTAGTCAAGGGGATTGTCTACCTCGGTTGGCAGGGTGCTGTCCAAGTAGGCCTAAGCCTGTTGTTTGAGGTCCTGCTCCAGGTCCACCTGATGCTGCTGCTGCTGCTGCTGCTGCGGCTGGTTAGTAGTTTCCTCACTGCGCTGGTGAAGAAAGCTACTCATCATCGACTGCAGACTGAGGCAGCCGCTGCTGGTGGAGCTGCCACTGCTCCTACCACCCCACCCCTCCCCTGCTGCCATCGCAGCGGAACGCGAGCGCACAGGGCCCACAGTGTCTGAGGATGGACGTTGGCGCAGACAGGCAGAGACCAGCTGACTACATAGGTGGTTTTTATAGTACGTTATTTTGGCCTCCCTCTCAGCAGGTGTGAAAAAGGCCACCATTTTGGAACGGTAGCGAGGGTCCAACAAGGTGGACAGCCAAAAGTCATCCCTCTGTCTGATGGTTATTATTCGGCTGTCGCTACGCAAGCAACCGAGCATGCTATGGGCCATTTGTGCCAAGGAATGCGAGGGACTCCCTGCCTCCATCTCCACAGCATACTGCCACGGTGCGTCTGGGTCCTCTGTCTCCTCCTCCTCCTCTACCAGATGCTCCTGCTCCTCCACTCCTGTCCGCTGAGTGGAAAAACCACCCATTTCACTCAATAATTCCTGAGCACCAATGTCCTCCTCTACCTCCTCCTCTTCTTCCTGTCCTGCCCCCACAGGGGTCATGTGGCGTTGAGATCTGTGCGCCACGTCTACCGCACCCTGACCAGCCATTGTTAACAGCATTTGTTCCAGGACGTGCAACAGAGGAATGACGTCGTTCATCCCATAGTCCTGCCGACTCACGAATAGCGTGGCCTCCTCAAAGGGCCTGAGCAAGCGCAGGTGTCACACATGAGCTGCCAATGGCTGACATCTAAGTTACACAGGGAATACCTTTATCTGCTTTTAACATCAGGAAATCTGTGATGGCCTTTTGCTGTTCGTAAAGGCGGTCTAACATATGTAGGGTTGAATTCCACCTTGTTGCAACGTCACAGCATGAGGAGTCGGTATAGGGGCCCATGGCAGATTAGGGGCCTGGCAGCAGCTATGGGAGGCCCGTAATCTGCCAGCACCCTATGTCAAAAAATTCTACACACCAGCAGTGTGTGAGGAGACCTGAAAGTGGCACATGGCAGAGTGTGGCGATGGAGACAGCAGCAATGGGAGGCCGTACAGGGACCCATGACAGACTCTGGACCTGGCAGCAGCATGAGGAGGCGGTATATAGGGGCCTATGGCAGATTAGGGGCCTGGCAGCAGCTATAGGAGGCCCATAATCTGCCAGCACCCTATGTCAAAAAAATTCTACACACCAGCAGTGTGAGGAGACCTGAAAGTGGCACATGGCATGAGAGACTCTGGACCTGGCAGCAGCATGAGGAAGCGGTATATAGGGGCCTATGGCAGATTAGGGGCCTGGCAGCAGCTATAGGAGGCCCATAATCTGCCAGCACCCTATGTCAAAAAATTCAACACACCAGCAGTGTGTGAGGAGACCTGAAAGTGGCACATGGCAGAGTGTGGCGATGGAGACAGCAGCAATGGGAGGCCGTACAGGGACCCATGACAGACTCTGGACCTGGCAGCAGCATGAGGAGGCGGTATATAGGGGCCTATGGCAGATTAGGGGCCTGGCAGCAGCTATGGGAGGCCCTTAATCTGCCAGCACCCTATGTCAAAAAATTCTACACACCAGCAGTGTGTGAGGAGACCTGAAAGTGGCACATGGCAGAGTGTGGCGATGGAGACAGCAGCAATGGGAGGCCGTACAGGGACCCATGACAGACTCTGGACCTGGCAGCAGCATGAGGAGGCGGTATATAGGGGCCCATGGCAGATTAGGGGCCTGGCAGCAGCTATAGGAGGCCCATAATCTGCCAGCACCCTATGTCAAAAAATTCAACACACCAGCAGTGTGAGGAGACCTGAAAGTGGCACATGGCAGAGTGTGGCGATGGAGACAGCAGCAATGGGAGGCCGTACAGGGACCCATGACAGACTCTGGACCTGGCAGCAGCATGAGGAAGCGGTATATAGGGGCCTATGGCAGATTAGGGGCCTGGCAGCAGCTATGGGAGGCCCTTAATCTGCCAGCACCCTATGTCAAAAAATTCTACACACCAGCAGTGTGTGAGGAGACCTGAAAGTGGCACATGGCATGAGAGACTCTGGACCTGGCAGCAGCATGAGGAAGCGGTATATAGGGGCCTATGGCAGATTAGGGGCCTGGCAGCAGCTATAGGAGGCCCATAATCTGCCAGCACCCTATGTCAAAAAAATTCTACACACCAGCAGTGTGAGGAGACCTGAAAGTGGCACATGGCATGAGAGACTCTGGACCTGGCAGCAGCATGAGGAAGCGGTATATAGGGGCCTATGGCAGATTAGGGGCCTGGCAGCAGCTATAGGAGGCCCATAATCTGCCAGCACCCTATGTCAAAAAATTCAACACACCAGCAGTGTGTGAGGAGACCTGAAAGTGGCACATGGCAGAGTGTGGCGATGGAGACAGCAGCAATGGGAGGCCGTACAGGGACCCATGACAGACTCTGGACCTGGCAGCAGCATGAGGAGGCGGTATATAGGGGCCTATGGCAGATTAGGGGCCTGGCAGCAGCTATGGGAGGCCCTTAATCTGCCAGCACCCTATGTCAAAAAATTCTACACACCAGCAGTGTGTGAGGAGACCTGAAAGTGGCACATGGCAGAGTGTGGCGATGGAGACAGCAGCAATGGGAGGCCGTACAGGGACCCATGACAGACTCTGGACCTGGCAGCAGCATGAGGAGGCGGTATATAGGGGCCCATGGCAGATTAGGGGCCTGGCAGCAGCTATAGGAGGCCCATAATCTGCCAGCACCCTATGTCAAAAAATTCAACACACCAGCAGTGTGAGGAGACCTGAAAGTGGCACATGGCAGAGTGTGGCGATGGAGACAGCAGCAATGGGAGGCCGTACAGGGACCCATGACAGACTCTGGACCTGGCAGCAGCATGAGGAAGCGGTATATAGGGGCCTATGGCAGATTAGGGGCCTGGCAGCAGCTATGGGAGGCCCTTAATCTGCCAGCACCCTATGTCAAAAAATTCTACACACCAGCAGTGTGTGAGGAGACCTGAAAGTGGCACATGGCATGAGAGACTCTGGACCTGGCAGCAGCATGAGGAAGCGGTATATAGGGGCCTATGGCAGATTAGGGGCCTGGCAGCAGCAATGGGAGGCCCATAATCTGCCAGCACCCTATGTCAAAAAATTCTACACACCAGCAGTGTGTGAGGAGACCTGAAAGTGGCACATGGCAGAGTGTGGCGATGGAGACAGCAGCAATGGGAGGCCGTACAGGGACCCATGACAGACTCTGGACCTGGCAGCAGCATGAGGAGGCGGTATATAGGGGCCCATGGCAGATTAGGGGCCTGGCAGCAGCTATAGGAGGCCCATAATCTGCCAGCACCCTATGTCAAAAAATTCAACACACCAGCAGTGTGAGGAGACCTGAAAGTGGCACATGGCAGAGTGTGGCGATGGAGACAGCAGCAATGGGAGGCCGTACAGGGACCCATGACAGACTCTGGACCTGGCAGCAGCATGAGGAAGCGGTATATAGGGGCCTATGGCAGATTAGGGGCCTGGCAGCAGCTATGGGAGGCCCTTAATCTGCCAGCACCCTATGTCAAAAAATTCTACACACCAGCAGTGTGTGAGGAGACCTGAAAGTGGCACATGGCATGAGAGACTCTGGACCTGGCAGCAGCATGAGGAAGCGGTATATAGGGGCCTATGGCAGATTAGGGGCCTGGCAGCAGCAATGGGAGGCCCATAATCTGCCAGCACCCTATGTCAAAAAATTCTACACACCAGCAGTGTGTGAGGAGACCTGAAAGTGGCACATGGCAGAGTGTGGCGATGGAGACAGCAGCAATGGGAGGCCGTACAGGGACCCATGACAGACTCTGGACCTGGCAGCAGCATGAGGAGGCGGTATATAGGGGCCCATGGCAGATTAGGGGCCTGGCAGCAGCTATAGGAGGCCCATAATCTGCCAGCACCCTATGTCAAAAAATTCAACACACCAGCAGTGTGAGGAGACCTGAAAGTGGCACATGGCAGAGTGTGGCGATGGAGACAGCAGCAATGGGAGGCCGTACAGGGACCCATGACAGACTCTGGACCTGGCAGCAGCATGAGGAAGCGGTATATAGGGGCCTATGGCAGATTAGGGGCCTGGCAGCAGCTATGGGAGGCCCTTAATCTGCCAGCACCCTATGTCAAAAAATTCTACACACCAGCAGTGTGTGAGGAGACCTGAAAGTGGCACATGGCATGAGAGACTCTGGACCTGGCAGCAGCATGAGGAGGCGGTATATAGGGGCCTATGGCAGATTAGGGGCCTGGCAGCAGCTATGGGAGGCCCTTAATCTGCCAGCACCCTATGTCAAAAAATTCAACACACCAGCAGTGTGAGGAGACCTGAAAGTGGCACATGGCAGAGTGTGGCGATGGAGACAGCAGCAATGGGAGGCCGTACAGGGACCCATGAGAGACTCTGGACCTGGCAGCAGCATGAGGAAGCGGTATATAGGGGCCTATGGCAGATTAGGGGCCTGGCAGCAGCAATGGGAGGCCCATAATCTGCCAGCACCCTATGTCAAAAAATTCTACACACCAGCAGTGTGTGAGGAGACCTGAAAGTGGCACATGGCAGAGTGTGGCGATGGAGACAGCAGCAATGGGAGGCCGTACAGGGACCCATGACAGACTCTGGACCTGGCAGCAGCATGAGGAGGCGGTATATAGGGGCCCATGGCAGATTAGGGGCCTGGCAGCAGCTATAGGAGGCCCATAATCTGCCAGCACCCTATGTCCAAAAATTCAACACACCAGCAGTGTGAGGAGACCTGAAAGTGGCACATGGCAGAGTGTGGCGATGGAGACAGCAGCAATGGGAGGCCGTACAGGGACCCATGACAGACTCTGGACCTGGCAGCAGCATGAGGAAGCGGTATATAGGGGCCTATGGCAGATTAGGGGCCTGGCAGCAGCTATGGGAGGCCCTTAATCTGCCAGCACCCTATGTCAAAAAATTCTACACACCAGCAGTGTGTGAGGAGACCTGAAAGTGGCACATGGCATGAGAGACTCTGGACCTGGCAGCAGCATGAGGAAGCGGTATACAGGGGCCTATGGCAGATTAGGGGCCTGGCAGCAGCAATGGGAGGCCCATAATCTGCCAGCACCCTATGTCAAAAAATTCTACACACCAGCAGTGTGTGAGGAGACCTGAAAGTGGCACATGGCAGAGTGTGGCGATGGAGACAGCAGCAATGGGAGGCCGTACAGGGACCCATGACAGACTCTGGACCTGGCAGCAGCATGAGGAGGCGGTATATAGGGGCCTATGGCAGATTAGGGGCCTGGCAGCAGCTATGGGAGGCCCTTAATCTGCCAGCACCCTATGTCAAAAAATTCAACACACCAGCAGTGTGAGGAGACCTGAAAGTGGCACATGGCAGAGTGTGGCGATGGAGACAGCAGCAATGGGAGGCCGTACAAGGACCCATGACAGACTCTGGACCTGGCAGCAGCATGAGGAAGCGGTATATAGGGGCCTATGGCAGATTAGGGGCCTGGCAGCAGCTATAGGAGGCCCATAATCTGCCAGCACCCTATGTCAAAAAAATCTACACACCAGCAGTGTGTGAGGAGACCTCAAAGTGGCACATGTTTGAGGCATGATTCATGGCGGATTTAGTCAGTTGTGTCAGGAACTGGTGGTTTGAAATCCAGACTAATCCACGCCTGATTCATTTTCACAAACGTGAGTCTCTCCACACTTTGGGTGGACAGTCGTGTCCTCCGCGGAGTTACAATACCTCCTGCCGCACTAAACACGCGCTCCGATGCCACGCTACTGGCTGGGCATGACAGCCTTTCAAGGGCAAATTCAGCTAGTTGGGGCCAAAGGTCAAGTTTCGTTGCCCAGTAGTCAAGGGGATTGTCTACCTCGGTTGGCAGGGTGCTGTCCAAGTAGGCCCAAGCCTGTTGTTTGAGGTCCTGCTCCAGGTCCACCTGATGCTGCTGCTGCTGCTGCGGCTGGTTAGTAGTTTCCTCACTGCGCTGGTGAAGAAAGCTACTCATCATCGACTGCAGACTGAGGCAGCTGCTGCTGGTGGAGCTGCCACTGCTCCTACCACCCCACCCCTCCCCTGCTGCCATGGCAGCGGAACGCGAGCGCACAGGGCCCACAGTGTCTGAGGATGGACGTTGGCGCACAAAGGCAGAGACCAACTGACTACATAGGTGGTTTTTATAGTACGTTATTTTGGCCTCCCTCTCAGCAGGTGTGAAAAAGGCCACCATTTTGGAACGGTAGCGAGGGTCCAACAAGGTGGACAGCCAAAAGTCATCCCTCTGTCTGATGGTTATTATTCGGCTGTCGCTACGCAAGCAACCGAGCATGCTATGGGCCATTTGTGCCAAGGAATGCGAGGGACTCCCTGCCTCCATCTCCACAGCATACTGCCACGGTGCGTCTGGGTCCTCTGTCTCCTCCTCCTCCTCCTCTACCAGATGCTCCTGCTCCTCCACTCCTGTCCGCTGAGTGGAAAAACCACCCATTTCACTCAATAATACCTGAGCACAAATGTCCTCCTCTACCTCCTCCTCTTCTTCCTGTCCTGCCCCCACAGGGGTCATGTGGCGTTGAGATCTGTGCGCCACGTCTACCGCACCCTGACCAGCCATTGTTAACAGCATTTGTTCAAGGACGTGCAACAGAGGAATGACGTCGTTCATCCCATAGTCCTGCCGACTCACGAATAGCGTGGCCTCCTCAAAGGGCCTGAGCAAGCGGCAGGTGTCACGCATGAGCTGCCAATGGCTGACATCTAAGTTACACAGGGGAGTACCTTTATCCGCTTGTAACATCAGGAAATCGGTGATGGCCTTTCGCTGTTCGTAAAGGCGGTCTAACATGTGTAGTGTTGAATTCCACCTTGTTGCAACGTCGCAGATCAGGCGATGCTGTGGAATTCCGTTCTGCCGCTGCAGCTCAATGAGGGTGTTCTTTGCGGTGTAGGAATGGCTGAAATGCATGCACAGTTTACGTGACATTTTAAGGATGTCTTGCAGTGGGATGGTGGATTTTAAGAACCGCTTGACAACCAGATTGAACACGTGAGCCATGCATGGCGCATGGCACAACCTTCCTTGACGCAGAGCAGACACCATGTTCTTTCCGTTGTCGGTCAACATGGTTCCGATTTTCAGTTTGCGCGGAGACAGCCATCTGTCGATTTCTCTGTTCATTACACTCAGAAGTTCCTCCCCTGTGTGACTACGTTCGCCAAGGCATACCAGGTGCAGAACAGCGTGACACCGTTGCGCCCTGCACATGTGATATGCCGGTCGGGTAATGGGACTTGGCACGGGGGTGGCGGCTGAGGACACGGCGGAAGAAGAGGTGGTAGAGGCGGACATCTTTGCCGGACCAAGGACGTGCAAACGTGGAGGCAAAAGCGGCGTGACCTGTCCAAGTTGCTGGTGCGGCTGTGACGGCACCACGTTCACCCAGTGGGCCGTAAATGACATGTACTGTCCCTGACCGTAGTTACAGCTCCACACGTCGGCGCTGCCGTGCACTTTGGCAGAGACCGACATGCTCAAAGACTGGCCCACCATGTCTTCTACATGTGAATGCAGGGCTGGCACTGCCTTTTTGGCGAAGAAATGACGGCTTGGCACTCTCCACCGCGGCGCGGCACAAGCCATCATTTCTCTGAAAGGTGCTGAGTCCACCACTTGGAAAGGGAGGGACTGCAGCACCAGCAACTTGGACAGGAGGACGTTCAGCTTTTGCACCGTCGGGTGCGTGCTCGCAAACTGTTGTCTCTTGGAAACGGATTCCAAGAAAGACTGCTGACGGAATCCGTGAAGAGGAGTAGCAGGAGAAGGAGCATCTGAACGAGCGGAAGATGCCAACGAGCGACAACTCCCCTCAGCAGAGGTGTTGGAGCCTTGACTGGCTGATGGAGGGCGATTGACGTCGGGTGACGGAGCAAGTAACGGAGCGGGTGATGGAACGGGGGCTGGGGCGGGCAGAACCGCCGTATCTTTATCACGGTTTTCCCAGGCCACCAAATGGCGACGCTGCATATGCTGCCGCAACGCTGTAGTCCCAACATGGGCCCCCTGGCCACGCTTGACTTCCTGGCCACATAGTCGACATACGGCTACGTTTACTTCCTCGGGCGGCTTGACGAAAAATTGCCACACCGCCGAGTAGGAAACTTTGCCCCCGATACTCCTCACTGGCTGACTGCTGCTTCCTCCGTGCACACCGGCACCACTACTGGCCGTGGTGGTAGGCTGCAGTGGAGATGGTGCTCTACTCCGTGGCCGTTTGGCTCCACTGACACTGCTGCGACCCTGCTGCTGTCTCCTGGGCAACCCACCGACTGTTTTGCTCGCTGCCAAGCTGCCACCCTCTTCTCCTGATGATGCGGAAGAAATTGCCTGATGACGACGAGGCTGCCAAGTGCGATCAACCTCCTCATCATCAAGTAGGGTCTCCGCCTCACTACTAGCCCCCTCGGCTGCGTCTGGGTCAGGAGACAGACCTGTCTCTAGACCGGCTACCGAGCCACTCTCCTCGCCACTACTTCTTCGCCTGTCTGCTGAAAAGGCGGATGTCTCCCCCCGTTCCTGACCGCCCTCTGTTAGCTCTTCCTCACTGTACAGTGGGGCTGAGCCCACAGCATGCGATACTTCGCTTGGTGAGGGAACACCAAAGGACAGGGGCAGGTAGAGGACACGTGATTTCAGTGGGCTTGGTCCCGGGCCATGCCAACTAACGGTTGTGTCTGACGTACCCACCGACCGTTGGCTGTAGGTGTCAGAGGTGACCTGGGAAGAGGAAGACGACCGAGCCAACCAATCGACGACGGCAGGGTTGTCGGTGGAGACACGACCGCTGGATGACACCGGGAGCACTGGCCTCTGGCTGCGAATAGTGCTGCCTCGACCCCTTCCTCTGCTGCCACGTCTGCTCGCTCCTAAAACATTGCCTCCTCTGCCACTCCTCTGCATGTTGTCTGACATACTCTTTAATTAAACGATTATGTGTCCCTGAGTAACAATTCTGTGTCCCTGAGTAACAATTCTGTGTCTGTGCGAGTAACAATTCTGTGGCCCTAAGTAACAGTTCTGTGGCCCTCAGTAACAATTCTGTGTCCCTGATTAACGTTTCTGTGGCCCCAAGTAACAGTTCTGTGGCCCTCAGTAACAATTCTGTGTCTGTGCGAGTAACAATTCTGTGTCTGTGCGAGAAACAATTCTGTGGCCCTAAGTAAAGTTTCTGTGGCCCTAAGTAACAATTCTCTGGCACTCAGTAACAATTCTGTCTGTCCCTGAGTAACAATTCTCTGGCACTCAGTAACAATTCTGTCTGTCCCTGAGTAAAAATTCTGTGGCCCTAAGTAAAGTTTCTGGGGCCCTGAGTAACAATTATCTGGCACTCCGTAACAATTCTGTCTGTCCCTGAGTAACAATTCTCTGGCACTCAGTAACAATTCTGTCTGTCCCTGAGTAAAAATTCTCTGGCCCTAAGTAAAGTTTCTGTGGCCCTGAGTAACAATTCTCTGGCACTCCGTAACAATTCTGTCTGTCTCTGAGTAACAATTCTCTGGCACTCCGTAACAATTCTGTCTGTCCCTGAGTAAAAATTCTCTGGCCCTAATTAAAGTTTCTGTGGCCCTAAGTAACAATTCTCTGGCACTCAGTAACAATTCTGTCTGTCCCTGAGTAACAATTCTCTGGCACTCGGTAACAATTCTGTCTGTCCCTGAGTAACAATTCTCTGGCACTCAGTAACAATTCTGTCTGTCCCTGAGTAAAAATTCTGTGGCCCTAATTAAAGTTTCTGTGGCCCTAAGTAACAATTCTCTGGCACTCAGTAACAATTCTGTCTGTCCCTGAGTAACAATTCTCTGGCACTCCGTAACAATTCTGTCTGTCCCTGAGTAACAATTCTCTGGCACTCAGTAACAATTCTGTCTGTCCCTGAGTAAAAATTCTGTGGCCCTAATTCAAGTTTCTGTGGCCCTAAGTAACAATTCTCTGGCACTCAGTAACAATTCTGTCTGTCCCTGAGTAACAATTCTCTGGCACTCAGTAACAATTCTGTCTGTCCCTGAGTAAAAATTCTGTGGCCCTAAGTAAAGTTTCTGGGGCCCTGAGTAACAATTATCTGGCACTCAGTAACAATTCTGTCTGTCCCTGAGTAACAATTCTCTGGCACTCAGTAACAATTCTGTCTGTCCCTGAGTAAAAATTCTCTGGCCCTAAGTAAAGTTTCTGGGGCCCTGAGTAACAATTCTCTGGCACTCCGTAACAATTCTGTCTGTCCCTGAGTAACAATTCTCTGGCACTCCGTAACAATTCTGTCTGTCCCTGAGTAAAAATTCTGTGGCCCTAATTAAAGTTTCTGTGGCCCTAAGTAACAATTCTCTGGCACTCAGTAACAATTCTGTCTGTCCCTGAGTAACAATTCTCTGGCACTCGGTAACAATTCTGTCTGTCCCTGAGTAACAATTCTCTGGCACTCAGTAACAATTCTGTCTGTCCCTGAGTAAAAATTCTGTGGGCCTAATTAAAGTTTCTGTGGCCCTAAGTAACAATTCTCTGGCACTCAGTAACAATTCTCTCTGTCCCTGAGTAACAATTCTCTGGCACTCAGTAACAATTCTGTCTGTCCCTGAGTAAAAATTCTGTGGCCCTAATGAAAGTTTTTGTGGCCCTAAGTAACAATTCTCTGGCACTCAGTAACAATTCTGTCTGTCCCTGAGTAACAATTCTCTGGCACTCGGTAACAATTCTGTCTGTCCCTGAGTAACAATTCTCTGGCACTCAGTAACAATTCTGTCTGTCCCTGAGTAAAAATTCTGTGGCCCTAATTAAAGTTTCTGTGGCCCTGAGTAACAATTCTCTGGCACTCAGTAACAATTCTGTCTGTCCCTGAGTAACAATTCTCTGGCACTGAGTAACAATTCTGTCTGTCCCTGAGTAAAAATTCTGTGGCCCTAATTAAAGTTTCTGTGGCCCTAAGTAACAATTCTCTGGCACTCAGTAACAATTCTGTCTGTCCCTGAGTAACAATTCTCTGGCACTCAGTAACAATTCTGTCTGTCCCTGAGTAACAATTCTGTGGCCCTAACTAGCGTTTCTTTGTCCCTAAGTAACAGTTCTGTGGCCCTCAGTAACAGTTCTGTGTCTGTGCGAGTAACAATTCTGTGTCTGTGCGAGTAACAATTCTGTGGCCCTAAGTAACAGTTCTGTGGCCTTCAGTAACAATTCTGTGTCTGTGCGAGTAACAATTCTGTGTCTGTGCGAGTAACAATTCTGTGGCCCTAAGTAAAGTTTCTGTGGCCCTAAGTAACAATTCTCTGGCACTCAGTAACAATTCTGTCTGTCCCTGAGTAACAATTCTCTGGCACTCAGTAACAATTCTGTCTGTCCCTGAGTAAAAATTCTGTGGCCCTAAGTAAAGTTTCTGTGGCCCTGAGTAACAATTCTCTGGCACTCAGTAACAATTCTGTCTGTCCCTGAGTAACAATTCTCTGGCACTGAGTAACAATTCTGTCTGTCCCTGAGTAAAAATTCTGTGGCCCTAATTAAAGTTTCTGTGGCCCTAAGTAACAATTCTCTGGCACTCAGTAACAATTCTGTCTGTCCCTGAGTAACAATTCTCTGGCACTCAGTAACAATTCTGTCTGTCCCTGAGTAACAATTCTGTGGCCCTAACTAGCGTTTCTTTGTCCCTAAGTAACAGTTCTGTGGCCCTCAGTAACAGTTCTGTGTCTGTGCGAGTAACAATTCTGTGTCTGTGCGAGTAACAATTCTGTGGCCCTAAGTAACAGTTCTGTGGCCTTCAGTAACAATTCTGTGTCTGTGCGAGTAACAATTCTGTGTCTGTGCGAGTAACAATTCTGTGGCCCTAAGTAAAGTTTCTGTGGCCCTAAGTAACAATTCTCTGGCACTCAGTAACAATTCTGTCTGTCCCTGAGTAACAATTCTCTGGCACTCAGTAACAATTCTGTCTGTCCCTGAGTAAAAATTCTGTGGCCCTAAGTAAAGTTTCTGTGGCCCTGAGTAACAATTCTCTGGCACTCAGTAACAATTCTGTCTGTCCCTGAGTAACAATTCTCTGGCACTGAGTAACAATTCTGTCTGTCCCTGAGTAAAAATTCTGTGGCCCTAATTAAAGTTTCTGTGGCCCTAAGTAACAATTCTCTGGCACTCAGTAACAATTCTGTCTGTCCCTGAGTAACAATTCTCTGGCACTCAGTAACAATTCTGTCTGTCCCTGAGTAACAATTCTGTGGCCCTAACTAGCGTTTCTTTGTCCCTAAGTAACAGTTCTGTGGCCCTCAGTAACAGTTCTGTGTCTGTGCGAGTAACAATTCTGTGTCTGTGCGAGTAACAATTCTGTGGCCCTAAGTAACAGTTCTGTGGCCTTCAGTAACAATTCTGTGTCTGTGCGAGTAACAATTCTGTGTCTGTGCGAGTAACAATTCTGTGGCCCTAAGTAAAGTTTCTGTGGCCCTAAGTAACAATTCTCTGGCACTCAGTAACAATTCTGTCTGTCCCTGAGTAACAATTCTCTGGCACTCAGTAACAATTCTGTCTGTCCCTGAGTAAAAATTCTGTGGCCCTAAGTAAAGTTTCTGGGGCCCTGAGTAACAATTCTCTGGCACTCAGTAACAATTCTGTCTGTCCCTGAGTAACAATTCTCTGGCACTGAGTAACAATTCTGTCTGTCCCTGAGTAAAAATTCTGTGGCCCTAATTAAAGTTTCTGTGGCCCTAAGTAACAATTCTCTGGCACTCAGTAACAATTCTGTCTGTCCCTGAGTAACAATTCTCTGGCACTCAGTAACAATTCTGTCTGTCCCTGAGTAACAATTCTGTGGCCCAAATAACGTTTCTGTGGCCCTAAGTAACAATTCTCTGGCACTGAGTAACAATTCTGTCTGTCCCTGATTATGAATTCTGTGGCCCTAACTAGCGTTTCTTTGTCCCTAAATAACGATTCTGTGGCCCTCATTAACAAGTCTGTGTCCCTGAGTAATGGTTCTCTGTCCCTAAGTAACTTTTCTCTGTCCCCAATTATCGTTTCTGTGGCCCTAACTCTGTCCCTGTCCCTAGTACAGAGCGGTCTGCCTCTGTTCAATAACTGCAGGCAAATGAAGAATTCCAAAATGGCCGCTATTTATAGCTCGACCATTACACAGTGCTGGCTGGCTGGCTGCTGATAGGCTGATGCGATCACATGTAGTTGAGGCATGCATTATGGGTCAGCGCGCCTTGTCTGCGCGCCTTCCCAGACATCCCCGCTCCGTCGCCGCACATGTCAGCCGCCATTTTCTGAAAAATTTCGATTCGCGCGTCCGAATTAGGCTATTTTTCGGATTCGGCACGAATCGAAATTTTTCAGATATTCGACTCGAATTCCACTTCGGATACTTCGATTCGCTCATCTCTAGTTATCACTATTCACTTTAAGTTTGTTTATTTATTTCACTATAAGGATACACTTATGTTTATGAGTCATTTATCACAGAACACTATTATGCAGTTATAGATGGCACTATAGTATGAATTTATTTAGTTATTTTTAGCGCTTCACTAATTTATGTATGCATATTTATCACTTATTGGTTTAAGTCGAGTGACAGCAGCTATAATTATAGGGATCACATCCATATTAAGCGCAGGAGGATACTCCCATTTATATTGAATATAATGTGATTTCCCTTGTCATGCGATTCTGTGAACCCAGGCCTGAGAACTTCCCACAAGTGTGTTTCGTATATGATGCATTTTACATGTGTTTTTGATGCAGTTTCCATTCACTTCAATTGAGGGGTATGGTTTTGGTGCGTTTTTTCACCGGACCAAGCGTGCCAAAAATAAAATGCAGCAAGCAGGAGCTTTTTAGCTGCTACTGAATGGCAACAGACCAATGTGAAGAACCTCATAGGATTTAAAGGGATGCAGTTTTCTTCCACTTTTTTTAACTGAGCAACTGAACAAAAATGGATCACTGTGAAGGTAGCCTTGGTCTCTAAGTGAATGCAAGGCTGTACTTACCAAATTACAAAATTGTACTTGTATCATTCTTTCCTCTTCGCCTCCTGGTGGGGGTTTACAGCATTGATGTGCATTGTGCTGCACTGATACACGTTACCATGCTTTACATCGTGTTGAACTGGAAAAAGTAGGTCTTGCTTTTCTTTTATCCACTGCAAACCAGCACATATCAGCGCAATGCACCACTGTGACCTGCTCCCATTCACACCACTTATTTTTTATAGGTCCTTGGGTTGAACCCAAATATAACATTAAGCCCCCAATCACATCCATGGTCCAGAGGAAGGAGTGCAAATTCACAGTGGGCAAAAAAGTGTGTCCTCCCTGCAGGTGAGCTATAGTGTCATTCATTATTAATGGCACCCTGGTGTACCTTGCTAACGCATGTGTGTTATAGTACCATGCATTTTGGTGTGCCATTTTTTTTTTAAAGGTACATGTGCTTTTTTGGGTGCAATTATTATGAGTTGGTCAGCCCTTTAGAATAATTGCTGCACAAATGTGCGCACCTTAATGCACATAAAACGTGCATACTGGCAAGCACCATCACACATGCACAGGCATGAACTCAGGTTAAATGTATTTTTTAGCACGTGCAAGCAGTGTTTTACCTGGTATAAGCCTCTTGCAGTCCCTATACAGCAGGTCTCCAACCAGAAGCCAATCCGTTGTACTGCAGTGCAAGATAGGTGCTGATAGGTGGAGAGAGAAGAGTGACAGAGATATGAGCTAATCAGGCTGCAGCTTCTCCTTTCACTGTCCAGTCACAGGCTGGAAGAGGTGCAAGAGCTGTAAGTGTTATTCAGCTGCAACAGAAAAAAATCAGTTCTTCTGCCCTACCAAACAGGTCTGTGTTGCGTGGCAGAGCACTATACATAAATCCTTTAGAAGTGAAATAGTTTTCATATATTTAATTTGGGTATTTAGCAGTTTTCCTGGAGTTAAGCTGTATGACTTGCTATGGTAACAGTTGTAATAATGCAGTGAAATTATTCTCATCTCTCCTACAGCCACTGTCTTATTATACTGTATATCGGATGCTCCCCTTGCAGGGGCGGACTGACAACTCATGGGGCCCCCGGGCAATAGAGGATCATGGGGCCCCTTTGTCCTTGCCCAAAACCAAAAAAGCCTATGAAAAAGGTACCAGGGGCATCTCATGGGGCCCCCTACTGACCCCGGGCCCTCGGGCAGTGCCCGAGTTTCAAAATGGTCAGTCCGCCCCTGTCCCCTTGCAGTAGTCATGATAACCAAAGCAGATAGGTTTACAGAAGGTAGGATGGGGTATATCATGTCTGTGGTGAGACATTAATAGGGACTGTCCATTTACATAGCTTCAATATTATTAAATGTTTGTTTCAGTTAACTAAGTATTTTTTGTTACCTTTTAATCACCTTTTAGATTATAAACTCTAAAGAACAGGGCCCTCCAATTCCTCCTGTATTCAATCGTATTGTAACTGTACTGTCTGCCCTCATGTTGTAAAGTGCTGCACAAACTATTGGCGCTATATAAATCCTGTATAATAATAATACATTTTATAAAGAAGAACATGCAAGCAGGCCAATCTAACACACCTATAGTCATGAATGAAAACTAGAGATTTCTAATTCTATTCGCTAAAAAATACAATATTTCTCTAATTCTAGTAAGATGATCCCTTTCCATCTCATTCTACTGTATATGTTGTGTATGGTGACAACAAGAAGTGTGGAGCTGTAACTATTTTTGTGCAAAACATGTCTTTGGAATGCAGAGATGTTCAGATACAGTTCTATGTATTGTTAGGAGGTGACTCTCAGCAAAAGTAGCCTGAGGAGGTAAACAAATACATTTACAATGGAACACATCATTAAATAAGACGGTTTTGAGTTGAAAATTTGAGATTAAGTTAATTCACTGTCATAATGAAATGGCTCTAGAAATACAAATATTCAGTATAAAGCAGTGTAAATGCATTTTGCATTTTTTTTCTTCTTGTATTTTAAGAACTCTAGAAACCAATAAACTGTAAATGATTACTAACTTTTTTTAAATAATAGAAATCCAATGCACTTCTAATCTATGGGGATGTTGTAGCAATCGTGCACACCGAAATGAACGTGGTCATCCATCTTGTTAAGAATCTTCCATTTTGTATCATTTCTACTCCCAAATCAGCTTTCCTCATCCACCCTCCCTCTCTGTTGAGTGACATGTGGTCTGTTTGATGCAGATCACAGGCAGCAAACTCATTGGGAGGGCGTCATGGTTATAAATCCCACAACTAGCTGGCGCCCCTCTGTCTGTGAGACTCTTGCTGGAGAAGGGGTCGTAAAGCCATAAACCGAGCCCTCACTGAGCTTCAAAAGACATTCCAGGGAGTCATAAAACAGACTTACATTTTAAAATCCAGTTTTCCATATAATTTTATATCTCCAAATAGGAAATAATTACACAAACATGGAGCACATATTCGGATGGCTCACTTTAATACAAATTGCCTGGTATATTACACCCCCTATCTTTTATTCAAACATCATAGTGTTATTGCTGATATTGCCGAGTTTCCTCTTTCTCTGTACAAAAAGGAGGTGGTGGCAGTATGAAGGATTAATTGCGTAATTAACCTGACCCAGTAACAATCGCCCAGGCTGCAGGTACCCAGGTTGTGGTCCATTAGCTGGAAAATCTGTGTGCAGGGTGCAGCTGGGCATGGCATTGTTACACACGTGACAGCGCGGTTTTAGATTGGCTAGTCCTTCGGTCACGAGTTTGGTGAGAAGGGCTGGGATCTGACACAGCGATCGTCACGGATGTCATCTGCTGTTATATCATTCTTTTATTTGTAGTGCTGGGCTTTATGTTTGAGTCGAACATAAGTTTTGCCAATCGTTTGCCAATCATTTCAAATACAAGATTGATGCAATTCATGAGGGCATTTCTACTGCACAGATATCTATCCCAGGTAGCATACCTTATACTAAATCTCTGTCAACACTTTCCTCTTTTGACCTTGCTACTATTGAAGAGGTCACTAAAGTTTTCTTAAAAGCCCGTCTCACCACCTGCCCCCTGGATCCTGTCCCCTCTTTCAAAGATAGTCCTATCAGACCCTGCATCGCTATGAGAATCTATTGCTGCCATTCATCTATTTTAGGATGATCTACTCATTTTGTATTTATCATAAATCCATTATATAAGTAGGCTGTAATTACTTCAGCAGTGAAGATACACAATCATAAACATTAAATACTGACAGATACTAGTCCATCACCTGTCCTCTCTGCTGATAAATTGGCCGGTAATTAACTGTTATTTTCTATTATATGTCTTTAGTGGTAGATGTAAATGTTTTAGAAATACCATTTATTGACCATTCATATATTACATTCATGGCTTCCCTTTCACACTTTGTTTTATTTTAGTGGAATGTAACAAATTACAGCTGGCAGCATAGCTGTATTTTAGAAAGCCCTGCTTAACCCCTTCCTGCCTACTGGCACACCATTCACTAAATGAACAGTAAAAAAAGGATGCTGTAATGCCAAGATGCTCTTCAGTCAGTGTTTGTTATGACAGTCAATAATCACAGCCAGTATAACAACTTTTACTTTAAGTTTTAAATATTTGATGTTGTGTTATAAGCAGATAAAATGAGTGCCAGCTCGGACTTGTCATATTACTTGGCACTTGTAAACTGGAAGAAACAAAAAGACAACTCAGACTGAACACGTCTATACAGTAAGAGGAACACCAGCAGGGGCAGACTGACCACTTGGGAACTCGGGCGCTGCCCAAGGGCCCGGGGTCAGTAGGGGGCCCCATGAGATGCCCCTGGTACCTTTCATAGGCTTTTTTGGGTGTGGATTGAGTGTGGGCGAGGATACAGGGGCCCCATGATCCCCTATTGCCCGGGGGGCCCATGAGTTGTCAGTCCGCCCCTGAACACCAGTACAGGTGTGGAAATGTAAACCGTCATGCAAAATATTTTCAAATAAAATTTCTAAGAGAATCCATACACTGTTCAGCCCACACTGAGAGTGTTCTTCCCCATGAGATCGCATTGGGGAAAGCCATTAATGTGAATGTCTTAGTTTATCCCAATCATTGCATGTAATATTCAGGTCGGGAGAGGATAAAGACATGCCTGACAAACATGGAGACCTGGGTGGTTTAGATGTCCATGAAAAAAGAGTGTAAGGTCATCAATATGATATTTTTAATACAAAAAAAAATGATTTCATTCCTCAGTAAATAACAGTTGTGTGCAGTACAATTCACTTCAACCTCAGAAGAAAACCATGGACATAAAATAATCAGATTTTTTTTTTGTTAAGCCCCTTTAGCATTTTCCCAATGATACCAGATTCTGGGAAATGTGTAGATTCATAATAGGATTAAAAAAATAAAGGTATTTAAGTATGAGGCAAATTTAAATTGAGGTGTATATATCTATACATTGTATGAGTATATAGAAATCATACAGCAGGGGTACTGAATTAAAATTCATGGAGGTCCGGTTGGTAACATTTTCTTTCTGCAGAGGTCCTAATCTCATCACAGAAGGTCTCCACTGAGGGCATGAGCTGCCCAACTCTTCTTGTTAAAAAAAAGTGACCCACTTGTTAATATGAAAGGTTGGCTCCCCTCCCCCACTCCCCCTGTAGACCTGCAGTGCCTCCCAACCTCCTCCTTGCCCCGAGTTCAGCAGCGACGGCAGCAACCTGGTACATTCAGAAAAGAAGTCCTTCTTTCCATTCCTCCCACCCTCTTCCCTGCTGTGACTTCAACAGAAGTGGCAACTATGTCTGTGGCAGGTGTGTACATACAGAATAGGAGTCCACCCTGCCATTCCTCTGGATTTCTAACAGCTGCAATGGTGGGAGGAGAGGAGTTCACTCAGACTGCAAAGTGGTGCGGCGGCGGTCCGGACAGGACTGTCACCCGGTCCGCCATTTAGTGATGCCTGTCATACAGTGTGTGATTTTTATACAATTATTTTTTAGGGGCTCTAGAAACTGAGCTGCATATGTAGCAGGTAGAGGGTTGGGACAAACCATTTAGTGCTTACAATGGTCAGCTTATTTTATTTATTAATGCAAAATCTTTATCCCAAAAGGAAAAAATTTAGCTGTAACTGCTTATAAAATATTCACTGGAGTTTAGTTGGAGTTTGTCTTTAATTTGTTAGTGTATTGTTAGTATATTTAAATCTGCTAGTGAATATAACACTCCCCTTCCCCCAATTCTGATAATGCTGCTGTCCAAAAGCATGCTCCTTCATCCAGTGTGTAGGTACTCTAATACAGGAGGTGTGTTACTGGCAGGATTACCAGGTAAAAACAGAATGGGGGGGGAGGCCTGTGAAAAAACTAATGTAACCACCACATCAAATGATTGGTAAGCTGCAATACATTACATTTTTGGTTTTGGATTTAATACCACTTTAAGGTGTCAAGAGTTTTGGATGGTTTATATACAGTAGAGAATGTTTAACTACTTTCTATTTTGTTTCTTCTGTCTGTGATCTGTTGAGTTTTTCATGAATTGACATGTCCCAGAGACACAGTACAAACTCATTCATATGTCCCTAGGTTCATATCTATCGCAGGTTGCAGTTGATGTGTTTTTCGGCGTGTTTTGCGATGCATTTATGAATATGTGCTTTTTGCTGTGTTTTGCGGGATTTTTTTAACTAATAGGAAAGTATGACAGTTTTGATCATGTAGTGTGACTTTGATGCAACTTTAATGCTACTTGAGTGTCAGAGAGTGTAAAACCGCATCAAAGTGGTATTAAAGTCACACTACATGAACAGTACTCTCATACTTTCCTATTAGCAAAAAAAGCACAAAACACATCAAAAACGTAAAACTTGCATTTTAGTGCAAGTCCATTGAAGTCTATTACATGCAAAAAGCCATCTGCTGTGGGAAAAAAGTCCCTGACCCTTTCCAAAAAATGCACAGGCTCAAAACACATAGATGTGAACCAGATCCTTTGGAAATCATGTTAAATTTAATGTAGTACATTTTTGCAAACTGGAAAACGCACTGAAATCCGAATAGGTGTGAACCTAGGGTAAATGAGGGGAACAGATGTTCCAATTAGATGATTTCCCCCTCACCTATTCTACAAAGACTGCAAAATTTTGGATTTCTCATCACTCTCTGTCACAATGACAATGACAATGGTCAACTAGAGGACAAATGGAGAAGGTGAATCTATCTAGCAGGGACACAGTTAACAGTTAATAGCCGTATACTGGTTCAAACCCCTATGGAATATTTTATATATATATATATATATATACTTTTTTTAATTTATTATTCATAAACAAGAAAATTACCATCCCTCAGTAGCTCTGCTTGTTTAAATATATGAGCTGCAAGAAGTTTACACAGTTCACATTTGTAGACTGGAGACTTTGATTAATACCCCAGTTAATGGATGAGCCCCTAACATTACATGGACAAATCATGTTTCATTAATCTTTATAAAAGTGCAGGATATGCCAGAAGCTGTGCACTAACTAGTGTGCACTTAAATAATACAAATGTGCCGGATTTATCAAAGGATAGTTCTGGCCAAACTAACAAATACAATGTTAAATGAGGGAAAGTATATTATGTCAGGACATTCCTTTTCTCATTAGAGCCTAATTAGCTATGTAGGTGTGCTAAGATGTGATAATGGAGAAAATATATGAGGCTAAGAAACATAAAACAGAAGAGGTGACTAGCTTTTAATGGAGGAAAGAGTAACATAGGAGGAAAGGTCAAAGCAGATTTATGCAATCATTTTACTTAGATATTTCTCTGCATCAGATATCTGCCTTTTCTAGGACACATTTGCCAAGAATCAAAAACCCGGCCTGTTTCTAATTATTGGAGTCTGTGTTCCTGAGGGTGAGTTGAGATGATAATTCCCCTGATAAGTTGATCAAAGTATTTCTTTTAAGTGTTTTTGAACTGACTTCATAGAAAATCCCTGTGTGTGATTAGGTGTGCGTGAATGGGAAAGTGATACATTGGAAATACAGATGTTATGGCTGCTTCTTTTACTGAGTTCTGTAATGTGTGGGAAGTGTCAGCACAGGTTAAAGTCAGATGATACAGATCCTGCTATGGTATGTCAAGTATGTACAAGACAGAAAAAGTTAACCTACAAATATTTGCACATAATAAAGAATTTACTGTGTAATGTCACATTCTAACAAAATCTATCATTGCTGAAACATTTGAGCAAGATTACATCTTTTAGAAAGCTAACTTTTATGTTATGAGCTACAAGATACATACATTAATGTTAAAATATTATTATATAATGTAAACAGACAACTTAAAGTGACATTAAAAAATGTCCTTAGGCCCCTTTCACACTGGCGGTCCAATCGGGTCCGCCTGTCAGTTTTTCAGGAGGACCCGATTGGACCATCCATAGACCTCTATGGACCGGCGGGTGTCAGCCAAAAACAGACGGATGGGAATCCTTTCCCCATCTGTCTGGTTGATCAGATCGGATGGCAAGCGGTCTGTCTCCATCTGACCGCCCCATAGAAGAGAGCGGCAGTGTTTGTGTCCGCTCTGCAGCAGCGGAGCGGACACAGACCTGTTATCCAGCTGCTCAGCTGGGATCAGAGGAGAGATCCCTTGCTGAGCAGGCAGATCCGATGACTGGTCCACCCCATCTGAAAGGGGCTTTATTCTAAAAAAAAATAGCCATAAACATTCATTATGTAATGGCACTAATATCTATTTGTAATTAAATTGATTCTTACTTTGTTTTTCTGCCTTCTTATAATCCCTCAAACTCTCCTTTTCCCCCTGATTTTTGTGTTTTTGGAACGAGCAGTGCACAATATTTGAGGTCATATGCGCTGCTCCATACACACTGCAGATTTGATAATCCTTAGTCCATCTGGAGAGTGAACAAAAGAGGGTGGCTATATTCCTATATACAGTGGAATCATTGTTGAATAACTGTAGCCACCCAGGAAGTCAGATCATAGCACCACTTGTGCGGGCTCAGTTCTGAGCCAGGATGTGTGTGTCCATAGACACACACAGTGCAGCCCCGCTATTCCCTCCTCACAGGATCTGATTGACAGCAACAGGAGCCAATGGCTCCCCCTGCTGCCAAGTCTGCCGTGAGAAGAGAGAGAGGGGAGAAGAGCTGCAGCAGACGGACACAGCACTGGATAAAGAAAGACTGGGCTCAGGTAAGTGTTTAAGTGGAGCTGGGAGGAGCAGCTTTTGAAAGTTTTTTTTTACCTTAAGAGTATGCATTAAGGTACAAACCTTTTGCCTTTATAAATTCTAACTAAACTGCGTTATTTGAGTAAAGGATATACATACAGTTAAGTGATTACTACCTAAAGGTTATAGCTAGAGATGAGCGAATTATTCAAAAATTCGATTCGGCTGATTCGCCGAATTCGCGGAATAAATTCGATTCGAGGCGAATATATTCGCTGCGAATTTAACTTATAAAAAGGGTGTTTCTAGGCTTCAGAGAGCCTTTATATTAGTGCAGAACACTGTACCTTTAATTTAAATGTCCTTGGAGTCTGCTGGGGAAGAGAACTAATACTGTCAGTCAGTATGACATGCAGATGAGTGCCGTCGATCTTAGAATCACCGCACACTTCACTCATTTGGGCAGTCACGGGGCCAAAACCAGAGTGTGGAGCCACAGTGTGGCGGTGGAGGCAGCAGCAATGGGAGGCCATACAGCACCCTATGACAAAATGGAACCCACCAGCAGTGTGAGGAGACCTGAAAGTGGCACATGGCAGAGTGTGGCGATGGAGACAGCAGCAATGGGAGGCCGTACAGGGACCCATGACACACTCTGGACCTGGCAGCAGCATGATGAGGCGGTACAGGGGCCCATGACAGATTACGGGCCTGGCAGCAGCAGTGGGCGGGCGGTGGATGCAGCAGTATTCGGAAGCCAAACACAGGCCTCGGTTAAAAAGCGGAAGCCGTCAGCAGCGTAAGCAGACGACAGAGGCACATGGCGCAGGGTGGCGGTGGAGGCAGCAGTATTCGGAAGCCATACACAGGCCTAGGTTAAAAAGCGGAAGCCGTCAGCAGCGTGAGCAGACGACAGAGACACATGGCGCAGGGTGGCGGTGGATGCAGCAGTATTCGGAAGCCAAACACAGGCCTCGGTTAAAAAGCGGAAGCCGTCAGCAGCGTGAGCAGACGACAGAGGCACATGGCGCAGGGTGGCGGTGGAGGCAGCAGCAATGGAAGGCCATACAGCACCCTATCACAAAATGGAACCCACCAACAGTGTAAGGAGACCTGAAAGTGGCACATGGCGCAGGGTGGCGGTGGAGGCAGCAGTATTCGGAAGACATACACAGGACTAGTTTAAAAAGCGGAAGCCGTCAGCAGCGTGAGCAGACGACAGAGGCACATGGCGCAGGGTGGCGGTGGAGGCAGCAGTATTCGGAAGCCATACACAGGCCTAGGTTAAAAAGCGGAAGCCGTCAGCAGCGTGAGCAGACGACAGAGACACATGGCCCAGGGTGGCGGTGGAGGCAGCAGTATTCGGAAGCCATACACAGGCCTAGGTTAAAAAGCGGAAGCCGTCAGCAGCGTGAGCAGACGACAGAGACACATGGCGCAGGGTGGCGGTGGATGCAGCAGTATTCGGAAGCCAAACACAGGCCTCAGTTAAAAAGCGGAAGCCGTCAGCAGCGTGAGCAGACGACAGAGGCACATGGCGCAGGGTGGCGGTGGAGGCAGCAGCAATGGAAGGCCATACAGCACCCTATCACAAAATGGAACCCACCAACAGTGTAAGGAGACCTGAAAGTGGCACATGGCAGAGTCTGGCGATGAAGTCAGCAACAATGGGAGGCCGTACAGGGACCCATGACACACTCTGGACCTGGCAGCAGCAAGAGGAGGCGGTACAGGGGCCCATGACAGAGTGGCGAAGAGTAAGCAGCTTAAATTGAAGGCCATACAGAGGCCTATATTAAAAATAATAACATGTTTGGGGCATGATTCATGGCGGATTTAGTCAGTTGTGTCAGGAACTGGTGGTTTGAAATCCAGACTAATCCACGCCTGATTCATTTTCACAAACGTGAGTCTCTCCACACTTTGGGTGGACAGTCGTGTCCTCCGCGGAGTTACAATACCTTGTGCCGCACTAAACACGCGCTCCGATGCCACGCTACTGGCCGGGCATGACAGCCTTTCAAGGGCAAATTCAGCTAGTTGGGGCCAAAGGTCAAGTTTCGTTGCCCAGTAGTCAAGGGGATTGTCTACCTCGGTTGGCAGGGTGCTGTCCAAGTAGGCCCGAGCCTGTTGTTTTAGGTCCTGCTCCAGGTCCACCTGATGCTGCTGCTGCTGCGGCTGGTTAGTAGTTTCCTCACTGCGCTGGTGAAGAAAGCTACTCATCATCGACTGCAGACTGAGGCAGCCGCTGCTGGTGGAGCTGCCACTGCTCCTACCACCCCACCCCTCCCCTGCTGCCATGGCAGCGGAACGCGAGCGCACAGGGCCCACAGTGTCTGAGGATGGACGTTGGCGCAGAAAAGCAGAGACCAACTGACTACATAGGTGGTTTTCATAGTACTTTATTTTGGCCTCCCTCTCAGCAGGTGTGAAAAAGGCCACCATTTTTGAACGGTAGCGAGGGTCCAACAAGGTGGACAGCCAAAAGTCATCCCTCTGTCTGATGGTTATTATTCGGCTGTCGCTACGCAAGCAACCGAGCATGCTATGGGCCATTTGTGCCAAGGAATGCGAGGGACTCCCTGCCTCCATCTCCACAGCATACTGCCACGGTGCGTCTGGGTCCTCTGTCTCCTCCTCCTCCTCTACCAGATGCTCCTGCTCCTCCACTCCTGTCCGCTGAGTGGAAAAACCACCCATTTCACTCAATAATTCCTGAGCACCAATGTCCTCCTCTACCTCCTCCTCTTCTTCCTGTCCTGCCCCCACAGGGGTCATGTGGCGTTGAGATCTGTGCGCCACGTCTACCGCACCCTGACCAGCCATTGTTAACAGCATTTGTTCCAGGACGTGCAACAGAGGAATGACGTCGTTCATCCCATAGTCCTGCCGACTCACGAATAGCGTGGCCTCCTCAAAGGGCCTGAGCAAGCGGCAGGTGTCACGCATGAGCTGCCAATGGCTGACATCTAAGTTACACAGGGGAGTACCTTTATCCGCTTGTAACATCAGGAAATCGGTGATGGCCTTTCGCTGTTCGTAAAGGTGGTCTAACATATGTAGGGTTGAATTCCACCTTGTTGCAACGTCGCAGATCAGGCGATGCTGTGGAATTCCGTTCTGCCGCTGCAGCTCAAGGAGGGTGTGCTTTGCGGTGTAGGAATGGCTGAAATGCATGCAAAGTTTACGTGACATTTTAAGGATGTCTTGCAGTGGGATGGTGGATTTTAGGAACCGCTTGACAACCAGATTGAACACGTGAGCCATGCATGGCGCATGGCACAACCTTCCTTGACGCAGAGCAGACACCATGTTCTTTCCGTTGTCGGTCAACATGGTTCCGATTTTCAGTTTGCGCGGAGACAGCCATCTGTCGATTTCTCTGTTCATTACACTGAGAAGTTCCTCCCCTGTGTGACTACGTTCACCAAGGCATACCAGGTGCAGCACAGCGTGACACCGTTGCGCCCTGCACATGTGATATGCCGGTCGGGTAATGGGACTTGGCACGGGGGTGGCGGCTGAGGACACGACGGAAGAAGAGGTGGTAGAGGCGGACATCTTTGCTGGACCAAGGACGTGCAAACGTGGAGGCAAAAGCGGCGTGACCTGTCCAAGTTGCTGGTGCGGCTGTGCCGGCACCACGTTCACCCAGTGGGCCGTAAATGACATGTACTGTCCCTGACCGTAGTTACAGCTCCACACGTCGGCGCTGCCGTGCACTTTGGCAGAGACCGACATGCTCAAAGACTGGCCCACCATCTCTTCTACATGTGAATGCAGGGCTGGCACTGCCTTTTTGGCGAAGAAATGCCGGCTTGGCACTCTCCACCGCGGCTCGGCACAAGCCATCATTTCTCGGAAAGGTGCTGAGTCCACCACTTGGAAAGGGAGGGACTGCAGCACCAGCAACTTGGACAGGAGGACGTTCAGCTTCTGCACCGTCGGGTGCGTGCTCGCAAACTGTTGTCTCTTGGAAACGGATTCCAAGAAAGACTGCTGACGGAATCCGTGAAGAGGAGTAGCAGGAGAAGGAGCATCTGAACGAGCGGAAGATGCCAACGAGCGACAACTCCCCTCAGCAGAGGTGTTGGAGCCTTGACTGGCTGATAGAGGGCGATTGACGTCGGGTGACGGAGCAAGTAAAAGAGCGGGTGATGGAGCGGGGGCTGGGGCAGGCAGAACCGCCGTATCTTTATCACGGTTTTCCCAGGCCACCGAATGGCGACGCTGCATATGCTGACGCAACGCTGTAGTCCCAACATGGGCCCCCTGGCCACGCTTGACTTTCTGGCCACATAGTCGACATACGGCTACGTTTACTTCCTCGGGCGGCTTGACGAAAAATTGCCACACCGCCGAGTAGGAAACTTTGCCCCCGCTACTCCTCACTGGCTGACTGCTACTTCCTCCGTGCACACCGGCACCACTACTGGCCGTGGTGGTAGGCTGCAGTGGAGCTGGTGCTCTACTCCGTGGCCGTTTGCCTCCACTGACACTGCTGCGACGCTGCTGCCTCCTGGGCAACCCACCGACTGTTTTGCTCGCTGGCAAGCTGGCACCCTCTTCTCCTGATGATGCGGAAGCAATAGCCTGATGACGACGAGGCTGCCAAGTGCGATCAGCCTCATCATCATCAATTAGGGTCTCCGCGTCACTACTAGCCCCCTCGGCTGCGTGTGGGTCAGGAGACAGACCTGTCTCTAGACCGGCTACAAGCCACTCTCCTCGCCAGTACTTCTTCGCCTGGCTGCTGAAGAGGCGGATGTCTCCCCCCGTTCCTGACCGCCCTCTGTTAGCTCTTCCTCACTGTACAGTGGGGCTGAGCCCACAGCATGCGATACTTCGCTTGGTGAGGGAACACCAAAGGACAGGGGCAGGTAGAGGACACGTGATTTCAGTGGGCTTGCTCCCGGGCCATGCCAACTAACGGTTGTGTCTGACGTACCCACCGACCGTTGGCTGTAGGTGTCAGAGGTGACCTGGGAAGAGGAAGACGACCGAGTCAACCAATCGATGACGGCAGGGTTGTCGGTGGAGACACGACCGCTGGATGACACCGGGAGCACTGGCCTCTGGCTGCGACTAGTGCTGCCTCGACCCCTTCCTCTGCTGCCACGTCTGCTTGCTCCTGAAACATTGCCTCCTCTGCCACTCCTCTGCGTGTTGTCTGACATACTCTTTAATTCAATAAGCACCCCAAACATAAAACAGGATTTAACTCTTTGAACGTACAATAGTGGTTGTGAAGCAGAAAGTAACGATTCTGTGTCCCTGAGTAACAATTCTGTGTCCCTGAGTAACGATTCTGTGTCCCTGAGTAACGATTCTGTGTCCCTCAGTAACAATTCTGTGTCCCTGAGTAACGATTCTGTGTCCCTGAGTAACAATTCTGTGTCCCTGAGTAACGATTCTGTGTCCCTGAGTAACAATTCTGTGTCCCTGAGTAACGATTCTGTGTCCCTGAGTAACGATTCTGTGTCCCTCAGTAACAATTCTGTGTCCCTGAGTAACAATTCTGTGTCCCTGAGTAACGATTCTGTGTCCCTCAGTAACGATTCTGTGTCCCTGAGTAACGATTCTGTGTCCCTGAGTAACGATTCTGTGTCCCTGAGTAACGATTCTGTGTCCCTGAGTAACAATTCTGTTTCCCTGAGTAACGATTCTGTGTCCCTGAGTAACAATTCTGTGTCCCTGAGTAACAATTCTGTGTCCCTGAGTAACAATTCTGTGTCTGTCCCTGAGTAACGATTCTGTGTCCCTGAGTAACAATTCTGTGTCCCTGAGTAACGATTCTGTGTCCCTGAGTAACGATTCTGTGTCCCTGAGTAACGATTCTGTGGCCCTAAAGTCTCTGTGGCCCTAACTCTGTCCCTAATACAGACAGGTCTGTCTCTCTTGAATGACCGGAGGCTAATGGAGAATTCTAAGATGGCCGCGATTTATAGCTCCACCATTACACAGTGCTGGCTGGCTGGCTGCTGATTGGCTAATGCGACCACATGTCATGAATGAATGCATTATGGGTCAGCGCGCCTTGTCTGCGCGCCTTCCCAGAGATCCCCGCTCCGTCGCCACACATGTCGCCGCCATTTTTGGGAAAATTCGATTCGTGCATCCGAAGTTTGCTAATTTTCGGATTCGGCGCGAATCGAATTTTTCCTAATCTTCGAAACGAATTCCACTTCGTCTTGTTCGATTCGCTCATCTCTAGTTATAGCATTTATCCACCAGAAAAGTATTTCAGCTAATAGTGGATTATGGTGGGATGACTAAAGCTGACCATAGACATTAGATACTAGTCACTGCATCTACTGGGACACAGATAGGAGATTGTTGCCTGATCCAGCAGTATATGTCATTTCATGTCTAGGAGTGTTCTAAATTGTAATATACTGTATATATGTACGTTTGTCTCTGTCTTAGATTACATACCTCCAGGGTTGCCAACCCCCACTGCAAACTTTTTTACAAAATATAGAAAAGTTACTGATAAAGCACTTTTTTTACTGACTATCTGAAATATGACAGAGACTCCTGTTAGAAACTAAAAGAATTGACATTTAAATAGCATGACAGTTACACTCTATTGCTGGCTATGGAACTGTTCAAATCAGCGTGACTCCAATTTCCACCGACTTTGAAAAAGGTTTCTGCACTATTTTTCGCTATTTCATGTGTGACTTGCATTGACATCTGAGCATGAAGTCACACAGATGTCGACAAGCTGCATATGACGTTGCATTGATCAGCAGCTTTGAAATATCGCTCAAGTAGTGCAATTTCAAAGCTACATTTAATGTGAACCAGGGCTAAATCATATAAACAATATGTAAATATTTACAAGTAATCTGCTTGGCTTTAAAATGAAAGTCAAAACGTTGAGACAAAATGTGAGCATGACTAGAATTATGAAGGACCTGGGGATCCCTGGGATGGAGAAAAATTCCTGCAGCATGTATAGCACACTGTGGCAAATAATGGTCATAGTCGGCTCGTGCGTAATAGTGCGAGTGACTTAAAGGGGGATGATTAAACAGGAGCTGAGCCTAGTTGCTGCATACATTGCACACCACTGCACACACACTCTATGACTTCTTGTATCCACATATTACTCCTAATTAGGTGGACTTCAAAGTGAACCATACCATTACTTGCAGGGATCAGTATTTATGGGGTTATAACCGTCAAACACCTCTGAAAAGTGACATGGATCACTTTTCAGTGGAGCAGCAATGGTTGCTGCAAATCTGAACAAGCCCTTAGCAGATTCACACCTGCGTGCTGAGGTTTGGCCGCAGTACAAATGTATGTGCCGTTTACGTGCGATTTTAGGTTCCCTTCTATTCAATTCTATAAAACCTGCATTTTCTGAAACCACATTATAAAGCAAATATGCAGCATGCAGGACTTTGATAAATTTTTAATGAAAACTTGCGGTCCAATAGAATTCAAGGGGAGCGCACCTAAAATTTCATGTAAACGCACATACAATTGCGCTGTGACCAAACCACAGAACATCGATATGAACCAGGGGCGGACTGACAACTCATGGGGCCCCCAAGCAATAGGGGATCATGGGGCCCCTGTGTCCTTGCCCAAACTCAAAAAAGCCTATGAAAAAGGTACCAGGGGCATCTCATGGGGCGCCCTACTGACCCCGGGCCCTCGGGCAGTGCCCGAGTTTCCAAATGGTCAGTCCGCCCCTGATATGAACCCTAATCACTTAAAAGGACTCTAGTCATTTAAAGTGTTACTAAACCCACAACAGTAATTTCAGTCTGTATATGCAGTAAAGCATGTTTGTTATACTCACTGTGGATTCTAAGGGGTTAATCCTCTGCATTGTATGCATTGCACAACACTGGGCACTATACAATGAGAAATGATCTTGCTATTTTTTTCCCTATTGGGAAGCAGAGAAAAAAAAATAAAAGATTGTTTAGTAGAAGCAGCACACAGTAACTGAACCCCCCCCCCCCATCTTCCTTTTTTCCCCAAATCTCTCTCCCTCATCTCTCTTCCTCTTTCTTATTTTGTCCTCCAGCAGTACCTTTGATAACTGTAGGCAAAGAGTTTAGTTTTGCATCATCAGCCTAAAAGTCTATGTGCTTTTAAAGTGTTTCTAAACCCAGGACCTGCATTCACTATATCTGCTCTCCCACAGTACAAAGAACATGGAAATGAAATTATTTTAGTAAATATGAACTACTAAACATTTTTTCTCATCAGCAGTTAGAGCAGTCTTGTGACTTCTATCAGTGTCCAGCAGAGCAGTGGTTAAAGCTTGTAGGAGGAGTTTTCATTCTGCTCTGACTGTCCTATGAGGTTAAATAACCAGTGACCCTCTGTCTGGACAGTTCTGATTGGACCTGTGCTGATCACATGCACCCTCCCAAAGAAAAAAATACTCTCTTGCCCCACACACTAAACTGAGCATGTGCAGAGTGCCTCCTAGGGCTCTGTATTATCAGCAGATGGTTTGGGGACAGTACAAAAAGGAGAAGATCAGAGAAGGCAGGATCAAGCAGTCTTTTTACACAATGCATAGGATTAACCCCTTAGGATCCACAGTGAGTATAACAAGCATGCTTTACTGCATATACAGACTGAATTTACTGTTGTGGGTTTAGTAACACTTTAAATGACTAGAGTGCTTTTAAGTGATTAGGGTTCATATCAAGGGCGGACTAACCATTTGGAAACTCGGGCACTGCCCGAGCGCCCGGGGTCAGTAGGGGGCCCCATGAGATGCCCCTGGTACCTTTTTCATAGGCTTTTTTGAGTTTGGGCAAGGACACAGGGCCCCATGATCCCTATTGCTTGGGGGCCCCATGAGTTGTCATTCCGTCCCTGCTTCAGCTTGTTGTCTCTAATAACCAGTCTAGGGGATGTTTTGTTTATGGAGTTTATTGTAGAACTGGGGATAGGGATGGGGAACTGTAGTAGGAAACTCCAAATTAGAACTATTCACACAGAGGACATCTAGCTGACCTCTTTGTTGAGCACTATAGAAGTCTTGGCTGACAATAGATAGCAGACTTCCTTGTAACTTATAGAAGCAAGTAGTTTTAGAAGTGAGCAATGTCCATTTAGCTGTAGTAGTAGTTAAAGGGCTGAGCTCCTCAGGCACAAGCTAGTTACGACAGACTGCAACAGCCCAAAGGTAATGTAGCTAGGTAAAATCCTTTGCAGTAGTAGCACTTGGACAAGTGTTCCCTTTTTCTAGACCCACGCTGCCTATCAAGCACCAGGGGAGGTAGCAAGCACACAGAGTCCCCAAATTCCTCAATGTCAGTACTTACAAGGCTCATGGACGGAATGGTTGCCTTCTTCCAATCGTCCAGGCACAATCCTCCAGTGATAGCAGCTTTGGTGGACAGTTCCCTTTAGTCAGCTTACTGTAGAACCAGGGTCACTCTCTCTAGCTTCAGGCCCTCAGGTTGACCCAACTGAGTCCACATGGCAGCAGTTGTCAGGCAAGGCTGGCTGGTGCAATCCACTCCCAGGAAAGACCCCGAACCCATGAGCTCCTAGAACATAAATACCACTCCCAGCATGCAATGAGACTGCCTTCCCTTGCAATTGGCCATGGCAGTATCCATACTCATTCTGTTCATTTGCCTAGCCCCTACCCATGTTCTGGAAGGCTCTCATAGCTTCTTGAAGGTGGGCAGAACTCCAACAAACTGCAACAGCACCAGAGCAGCATGAGTAGACCTGACTAATCAATCACAGCATTCTGCTAAGCAGAATACTACACTGAATTTACCTGACAGCCTCTCTGGTAAGCAGAGAAACGCACCTATGCTTAACTTAACTATACACATCCTAGCATCAACTAGGAGTGTGCTACAGAAACAGGCAGAGCCATATTTTCAAAAATCAAGTCATAATTTGCCGAGAAAAACAGTTGATCCTTTCTCTTAGAGGATCAGCAGCATTTTGTTACAGCAAGAATTGTCATTATTAAATGAAATAAATTGTAATGACATCCATTATTTCTATTTCAAGCAAAGCTCCAAACTGTTCCACTTTAAACTAAAATTCCTTGGCTGCATAGGGTACTTCAGCCCTCCCTGGTTCGGCCGAATCAACACCCTCAAGATTGATACCTTGCCTAAGCTATTATACTTTTTTCAGACGGTACCGATCACTGTCCCTAAGAGTTTTCACCGCTCTTTATGCTCGCTTTCGATTCGATTTATTTGGCACTGTGGGTTCTCTAGGTTAAAGCACACGTTACTTAGCTACCCAAAACTTGAGGGTGGAGTGGGTTTACCGGACTTTGAGCTTTATTACAGAGCTACATTGCTGGTTCGAATGCTTGATTGGTTTCCTAGACCTTTTCATAAAGTCTCTTGCATGATTGAACAAGATCTTTCTCAGGTAGATCTTCGAGCAGTACCATGGGGTTACGATCGGAACTATCAGCATTTCTCTGCCCTGTCTCCTTTGACCTTAGCTGTGCTATGGCTGTGGTAAAAACAAGGCATAGTTGCTCTCTTATCTTCCAATCCCTCTCCTTTGTCATCCCCAGGGGCGGACTGACCATTTGGGAACTCAGGCACTGCCCGAGGGCCCGGGGTCAGTAGGGGGCCCCATGAGATGCCCCTGGTACCTTTCATAGGCTTTTTTGGGTGTGGTTTGAGTGTGGGTGAGGACACAGGGGCCCCATAATCCCCAATTGCCCGGGGCCCCATGAGTTGTCAGTCCGCCCCTGGTCATCCCTATTTGATAACCCTACCCTTCCCCAAAGGTTGGGCTCCTCTATTATTGGACCATTTACACGTGCCTCCTGGCCTGTAGCTCTGGACTTTATTTGCTCCCAATCGGGTCTTCCACTCCTTCAAGGTGGGTCTAAAGATTGGTTGACCACTTTACACCTATCCTCATTTTGCAAGCATTTACACTCTTCCTCCAACATTCACCGTCCACTTTCTGAGATTGAACGGCTGTGCTCCCTCTCTGAACTGCCGACACATGTCCTTGCCTCTCTCTACAAAGTGCTCCATAATGCTCTTTACTCTGAACTCCCTTCTTACACTTAGGCTTGGGCTCGGGACCCAGGTAGAGAGGTGTCAGAGGAGGAGTGGTCCACGTCATTTCACTTCACTCATAAACAGTCTATTTCTTGCTACTCACAAGACAAGAATTTTAAGCTTCTTTCTCGATGGTACAAGGATCCCCTCTCCCTACACAAAATGTTTCCTTCTACACCTGATCTTTGTTGGTGCTGTGATAGAGTTGTTGGTACACAACTCCACATTTGGTGGGATTATGATCAAATACAAACCTTTTAGCGGCAGGTCTTTGCTGTATATAACGAGATCTATGGGGAGTCCTTGGCCCCTTCTCCGGAAATTGCTCTTCATTTTATATTACCGGGCATCACAGAAGAAATTTATGTTGCGTTTCTTCCTGTCTGCAGCCCGCCAATTAATACCTCTCTTTTGGAAATCGGCTGCCCCCCCCTTCCGATGTGGGTCTCCGTGCTTAATGATACCGTATGTATGGAGGAAATGCTGGCATTTACTAATGATACCTATGATAAACATAAGCTGTTGTGGTCGGTCTGGCTTCATTTCTCCTCCTCTACGACTCTCCATGATATGTGTGCACCTGCTATGCTCTAATGGAGCTGTGCCTGGTTCCCCCAACTTGATCTCATTTTGGCTTTTCCGCCGTTTGGACCCTGTGGGTTGCTTCCATGTGACACACGTGGGCAGCTATTTCGTTGCTGCTTACTGCGGTCCCCGCTCCCCACCCCCTTCTTTTTTCTCCTTCAAAACCCTTTACACTGGCCCCTTCTTTTCTTTTTCGTTCTGTTTCCTCTCCCCCCCCCCTTTTTTTTCTCTCTTCTCTTTTCTTTTTCTTTCTCTCTTTCTCCTCAATTACGATTTATAATCTTGGTTGTGCAGAGTTCTTTCATATTGGTCCATACACCGTGCCAAGGGGATACCCCCCCTGGCAATCTGTTATGTTCTATCTCCGTAATATCGGTTATCGATCCTTTCCTCCCCCTGTTATATTGCACTATTTATTTATTTATCCACATGGATCATAACCACCTTGCTGATGTTTTTCTTTTGTTTCTGTATTTGTACTGTTTTTTATATTTCCTATGCACTGCTTGTTAAATTTATATAAAATAATAAAAACAAATTTGCCTTTAAACTAAAATGCATTTGAACCTATTTTCACCACAACTGTGTTTGAGCTTTGATGAGTACAGCCATATAAATGAATCTACTATTTATATTATTCATAGGTGTTTATATTGCATTAACATGTACATGTTAGTGTCCTTTTGTAAATGATTTTGTTGCTTATTGTACTGAAGATAATATGTATGTACATTGCAATGTGGTCAACACGCTGTGCTTTTATTTTTTTTAATAATAAAGCCATTTATATATTACTGTTAATCCCAATGTGACTCACATAGTTTTATTGCACAGTCTATTGCAGTGTAAAATTTTAAAATGTTTTCTTTTTTACTTTTGAACAAGCTGTGATGACCTTCACAATCATAAAAGTGTTTTGAAATGTATCTTAATATCAATTCTGACATTTTTATTTTAGTAATATTTGCTCTGGAATTTAGAAGCACAACTTGTTTGCAATATAAAAAATACTTTTTCATGGCTATAAATGTAACTTATATTTCAATTGCTTTTAAACTCAATGTTCCTTTTGTACAAAAGATCACCTGCTCAGCAAAACCCTATGGTCATCATATATAATTGCTAAGCCTCTGTACCTAAACCACTATTTATGTCACCCAGCAGTTTCAAAGGTACTTATCAGAATCACACTTAAAATATAGTGGCAGCTTACTATATATGAATTCATATTGTAATTATACACTTTCCAGAATAACCTTTTCTAATTATTCACTGGGGATGTCAGTGACAGTTAGTCAGTTCCCCTCAGTGTCAGAATGCCTGCCGCAGTCCCACAGTCCTGCTATAAGTCGCTGATCGCCACCATTACTAGTATAGAAAAAAATTTACAGTATATATACCGCCATTTGTAGGCGCTATAACTTTCACATAAACCAATTCATTTACACGTATTGGGATTTTATTTAGCAAAGACATGTAGAAGAATACATTTTGGCATAAATTTATGATGAAATTTGTTTTTTTAAATTTTTTTTACTGGATATGTTTTATAGCAAAAAGTAAAAAATATTGTTTTTTGTTTTTTTTTCAGAATTGACGGTATTTTTTTGTTTATAGCGAAAAAATAAAAAGGTGATTAAATACCACTGAAAGAAAGCTCCATTTGTGGTAAAAAAAAAGGACATCAATTTAATTTTGGGTGAAGCGTTGCATGAGCGCGTAATTGTCAGTTAAAGTAACGCAGTGCCGTATCACTAAAAATGACCTAGTCAGGAAGGGGGGTAAATCCTCTGGAGGGCAAGTGGTTAATATTCACACCGCTGTCTCACCCAACTACTGTATCTTGGCAGTTCTGTATGCATAGGGAGGTAGATTGTACAGCACAGTATAATTGACACAAGGCAGCTCTCTTTATTACGCACACAATGCTAGCTCTATCTAACTACAAGGAATTATGGGAAAGGAGGTGGGTGACTGAGCAACTGACATTATTTGTTGCCTAGTATGATGTATTTTTATTTTTTATTCTTAAACATTCAATGTCAATGCTGAAAGTCTACAAGCCAATTCCTGCTTAGCTTAGTGATTTAATAATGAAATTATCAGATTTTTGAAAGTTGGCTTCAACATTAGTTTGACTTGGTGTGACTCTCAAAAAGCATGCTGTTATAGATAGAGTGTTTACATTTTTGAACTGCCCTTATTGTGCCTATAATCAGAACAATTTTTTTTAGAAATTGTAACCACTTTCATGTATGTTTTGATTTTAAAAATGTAATTGAATTACAAAAATGATTGAACAAATCAATGTAAAATATCACCAACAGTTTATACTTCCATTTACTTACACTTACAGGTGTAGCCGGTTGCCCGCCCGTTAGAAGAGCACTTGTGTTTTTCCCTACCCGCTATAGTGCAGGGACAGAGTTGGCACTACACCTGCTCTCCTTTCTCCTTTCTCTGCACTGTATTGGCCTGCTGACTGTGTATACACAGAGTGGCTGTACTGTAGGCTGTGTGTAATCCCTCACCTGCTTCTACTGCCCCCCTCCTGGACCCTGGTGAGTCCGCAGCAGTGATTGAAGATTGAAGCCTGGAGCAGCACAGGATTATGGGATGGACAGACTGCAGAACTACAATACCCAGGCACACTGTGCACAAAGAGAGGAGTGGACACAGTTTTCCCAGGCATGTTGTACCCACCAGAGGCAGTGCAGGACAGAGAATGAGAGAGTGCAGACCTATTGCTGTCTGGGTCTGCATTATCACTGGGAGACATAGAAAGATAACTTGTGAGAGCTGAGCCAGAGCCACTGAGAACCTGTAAGAGGACCAGATTCCTGAGAGCTGGGCTGGAGCTGTGCAGACTTTGGAGCTCTGTGTGACTACAACAGAGCTGAGAGACTGTCTCACAAAGAGTTGCAGTGTTCTGGGATCAGAGCTAGGAGACCTGTTGTCATGTGTGCCTACATCTGGTGAGGAACTGATCGTGAGACCCTGATCATGAAAACTGAGCCTTCTGGGACAACCAACTACCAAGCGTATGGGACTAGATCCATTGCACACCAGAAGTGGTGAGCGGAACAACCCAGCCTAATCCCTTACTGCCCACAGTTAACACCAATAGAGATTGTTGTTTACTTAACAGCCCATCAGCCATCCCTTGTTTACAGTTTAAAAGGGGCAGCCCCAATGTTAGCCGGGTTAAATCTGTTATTTAAGGTGCCAGGTACTTTACAGTCATTTCCAGAGGTACCCCTCTCAGGAACACCCACTCTTAGGGCTGTATGCATAGATTGCACTCAGGGACTTTTTTTCAGGTAACTCCTGCGCTACCTAAAACTAAGTGATTAGGCGATACAATGAATGTGATATAACATAGGTGTGTATCTTGTTAAATAACTATTGCTGCTTCTACTCAATTCCTGTAACTACAATCCGTACATGATTTGATATGCTCGTAATTATATTTTAGGTTTGGTTATATACCCATATAGTACCTTGTTTTAGGTAGGTTGCATTTTATTAATGTAAGCACAATAAGAGTATATATTTATTTATTTTAAAATGTTTTCTTCTGTGAACCACAATAAAATGGCTGCGGATCACTTCCTGTTCTAAAACACCATAGGGAAAATGGCCACCGTAAATATCGAATTCAAGTGCTACAACCAAATGGCTGCTGAATTAATTACATTTATTGAGTATTTAAGGACATGTAGTCTGCCTGCCGTTATTCCCTGATGAAGTCACGTGACAGTGACACAATGCATCGGGAAAATGGAGGCAGACGTGAACCGAAAGCGACGTCATGTGGAAGTGCTTATTGAGATCTCAACAATAGAAGTGATTGTTTATCTTGTAAAATGTAAGTGCAAGTGGAATTTTAGTTATACTACACCATAAGGGGAGCATTTTTCTCTCTATATGTAGGCAAGGTGCAGGCGATAGTATGAATGCATAAGAAGTTTAAAGGTACCATACCTCCCTTCCATTTAGGTTCTATGTGAGAAATGAATGAAAAGCCCCTAGTGGTCTGGAGGAGAAGGAGGCAGAAGAAGTTGGTGGAATCTGGATGGCATGTTATATACACACATCATGATACAAATTTGGAGTGAGAGTTTTGTGAGCATGGAGGTGGCACTGTATTGTGCAAAGTCGACAAGGAGCATGTATATTTTGGATAATCACACACTTATATGTGGACTTTTTGAACTGACACATTTATATATATGTGGAAATGCATTAGATTTACAGTGGATATAAAACGTTTACACACCTCTGTTAAAATGTCAGGTTTCTGTGATATAAACAAATTAGACAAAGATTAATCATTTCAGAACTTTTTCCACCTTTAATTGACCTATAAACTGTACAACTCAATTCAAAAACAAACTGAAATCTTTTAGGGGGGAAGTAAACGTAAAAAACTAAAATAAGTTCAGCTGTTCTAGTAGGTTTTTTCTGACATTTTCTTAGTCGCATCCTACAGCAAAAGCCATGGTCCGCAGAGACCTTCCAAAGCATAAGAGGGATCTCATTGTTAAAAAGGTATGAGTCAGAAAAAGGGTACAAAAAAATTTCCTAGGCAATAAATATACCATGGAACACAGTGAAGACAGTCGTCAAGTGGAGAATATATGGCACAACAGTGACATTACCAAGAACTGGACGTCCCTCCAAAATTGATGAAAAGACGAGAAGGAAACTGGCCTGGAAGGCTGCCAAGAGGCCTGAAGCAACATTAAAGGAGCTGCAGCAATATCTGGCAAGTATTGACTGTGTGGTACATGTGACAACAATAATCTGTATTCTTCATATGTCTGGGCTATGGGGTAGAGTGGCAAGACGGAAGCCTTTTCTTACGAAGAAAAACATCCAAGCCCAGCTAAATTTTGCAAAAACACATCTGAAGGCTCCCAAAAGCATATGGGAAAATGTGTTGTGGTCTGATGAAGCCAAGGTTGAACTTTTTAGCCATAATTCCAAAAGATATGTTTGATGCAAAAACACCACTGCACACCACCAAACGAACACCATACCCACAGTGAAGCATGGTGGTGGCAGCATCATGCTTTGGGGCTCTTTTTGTTCAGCTGGAACTCGGGCCTTAGTCAAGGTAGAGGGAATTATGAACAGTTCCAAATACCAGTCAATATTGGCACAAAACCTTCAGGCTTCTGCTAGAAAGCTGAACATGAAGAGGAACTTCATCTTTCAGCATGGCAACGACCCAAAGCATACATCCAAATCAACAAAGGAATGGATTCACCAGAAGAAGATTAATGTTTTGGAATGGCCCAGCCAGCGCCCAGACCTGAATCCGGTCGAAAATCTGTGGGGTGATCTGAAGAGGGCTATGCACAGGAGATTCCCTCGCAATCTGACAGATTTGGAGTGTTTTTGCAAGGAAGAGTGGGCACATATTGCCAAATCAAGATGTGCCATGCTGAAAGACTCATACCCAAAAAGATTGAGTGCTGGAATCAAATCAAAAGGTGCTTCAAAAAAGTATTAGTTTAAGGTTGTGCACACTTATGCAACCATATTATGTTAGTTTTTTATTTTTACTTCTCTCAACCTAAAAGATTTCAGTTTGTTATTCAATTAAGTTATACAGTTTATAGGTTACAATAAAGGTGGAAAAAGTTCTGAAATTATTTATTTTTGTCTAATTTTATTTACATCACTGAAACCTGACATTTTAACAGGGGTGTGTAGACTTTTTATATCCATTGTATATTTGTTTATTGTATGTTTATTTACTTATGTGTAAACATCACACACAATTAGGATATTAGCAGCAATGCATCATTCACCAGATAATATTGCCAAGAGGTTTTTCTTTGTGCCATTCATGTTTTAATGCTTCCACGGTTGGTGCTTTCCTTACCAGTGTTGTGTGTACTAGTGCAATGGTGTTTGGCCTTGTTGTGCTGTAAAAGAAAAAATATCACTGTGCTTAGGTTACCAGAAATATAAGCTGCCAGCATTAAAACTCATGATAGTAAATTTTAAATGATTAACAGTGATAAGAGTGCAGTGCTATATTAAAATACAAAAAAAGTAACATATACTGTAGATATTTGTGCATTTACATTTATGTGAAAAGATTTAACATACTAGTGTAAATTCTTATAAATCAACAAAATGTGTATATTCAAATTTTTAATCAAATTTCAACTATGTTTAGTGTTCAAAGAGTGTCCATAAACCAAATAAAAATACTGTGCTCATAGTAATCTTCAGATCCACAACAACATCCAGCAAGTGCACTCTATTGTGATGGCGAATGAGTATAAGAAAACACCCATCAATCCGTACTCCACATTGTTCATTACACAGGATCCTTACCAGATGTATTTTACCACCATGTAATAAATGGTCAAACAGCATATGTAGGATTAAATCCTACTGATTTCGAATAAACCAGCTTCAGCATATCCTGGGAGATGTTCACAGGTTTCCCCATATAGGTCAATAGAGTAAGACCAGCATTTTATTAAATTTAGTAGTGTGCAGTGCTATAGGACATTAAATAGATAAATAAAGAAATTAATTTCATCTAGCATGTTCTACTGGAAGTGGGACGGGACAGCAGGTTTTCTCTTTGGACATTAATTTGAATTTAAACATTGTTGGAATTTGATTCAAATTTTAAATATACACGTTTTATTGATTTAGAAGGATTAACACTTATATGTTAAATCATTTCAAATATATCGGGATGCACAGATATCTATATGTTACCTTATTATGGTGTAAGTTAATGGCCGTAGGTGAAGCTAATATGTTCATCAGTTAACCTAAAGCATTCATTAAAATTCATTAAAATTAAATAGTAAAGGAAATTGCACTAAGAGGAAAAATGGAAGAGCCGCTAGCACATCAACTGATACAAGCTGACAATTACAAAGTATAAAAACTGCAACGTATTTACATATATATGCATAACAATCACCAAAAGTGCATACGTGAGTCCATAAAATCAAATGCATTAACACAAAGTCCCATAAAATATAAAGAGTGACTTCAATGGTGTCTTCATCCAAGAAATATTATTCTTACTCTTTTAATTAACCTCCTTAGTGTTCCACCACCACATGCTCTGCCAAACATGCTTACCAGAATATACTGATTCTCTAAATAAGAGGAGTCAAAATATGTCTGTATATGTAGAGTCCCACACAGGATAGCATGATCCTCTTTTTGTATGGTTGTTCTATCATCCAAGTTACAGAACTCCACCATATAATGGGGAAAGAACCAAGGAAGGTTTTACACCATGTGGCTTCCTAGGTTTTTAAACTCCATCTACTTAATCTACCTTCAAATTGCTTGTGGCCTATTTTTTGTACACTATTATAGAATGGTAGCATACTAACGTCTAGGTTACACAGGAGTGTCAGTGTGTATTTTATTTGAAAGCTTGTAAAATTGGTAGAAATTGAATTGCCAGCAGCCAATTTACCCCTATTGCTGCCAGAGCCATGTTTGTCTTTTTTGCACACATTTAAAAAAATTATTTTATTACTGAAAAGTACTTAAAACCGTCCAAACACAATTTTATAATGATTGCTTCCACCTGAAAGGCGGCAGTCAACTTGTCAGATTTACATAAATTCCTGGCTATTTTCACAGCCTGCAGTGTGTGTAAAGCTCCCCACTGCTGCCAATGCATGTCTTACATCGTTGGTAATAAAAAGGTTACATCATTGCTCCTGAAGCCCACATAGTGGACGTACATTCATTTGAAACTGTCATGATCCAACCAAGAATGAGTAGGCCTGGATCGCATTTTCACTTATCTTTATAAACATTTTGAAAATCACAGTACAATCGGCCATGATTTTAACAATACAGTCTCTAGAAGAGGCCAAATGTTTAGGCAGGGATCTGTTTAGCTCACTGTTATCTCACTGGACAGTCTAGACCAGTGATGGCGAACCCGTGGCACGCGTGCCACAGCCGGCACGCCGAGCCTTATCTGTGGGCACGCCAGGAGAATCCAGCGGCGCCCTGTCTTCCCGGCTGTAGTGTGCGTGACAGCCGGGTCCCAAGTGCGCATGCACAAGAAGCAGTGCTCCTTGTGAATGGTAAGGCGGTACCTGGGACACATGACAGATCCCAGAAGCCGCCGGACCAATCACAAAGCGCAGCGCTTCTCGCGCATGCGCACTGGGCATCCGGCTGTCCGACGAGCGCCCACACTACAGAAGCCGGGAAGACAGTGCGCGGCTGGATCGAGGAACAGGTAAGATAAAAAAAAAAACTCTGCGGAAGAGCGGGTACCTGTCAAATTCAGGTACCCGCTCCCCCTCCCTCCCCAAAGGTCAGCAGTCATCTCTGTATTGTCCGCAATCTCTGGTCATCCCTGTGCTGTCCGCAGTCTCTGGTCATCCCTGTGCTGTCCGCAGTCTCTGGTCATCCCTGTGCTGTCCGCAGTCTCTGGTCATCCCTGTGCTGTCCGCAGTCTCTGGTCATCCCTGTGCTGTCCGCAGTCTCTGGTCATCCCTGTGCTGTTCGCAGTCTCTGGTCATCCCTGTGCTGTCCGCAGTCTCTGGTCATCCCTGTGCTGTCCGCAGTCTCTGGTCATCCCTGTGCTGTCCGCAGTCTCTGGTCATCCCTGTGCTGTCCGCAGTCTCTGGTCATCCCTGTACTGTGTCCCCAGTCTCTGGTCATCTCCTGTACTGTGTCCGCAGTCTCTGGTCATCCCTGTACTGTCCGCAGTCTCTGGTCATCCCTGTACTGTCCGCAGTCTCTGGTCATCCCTGTACTGTCCGCAGTCTCTGGTCATCCCTGTACTGTCCGCAGTCTCTGGTCATCCCTGTACTGTGTCCGCAGTCTCTGGTCATCCCTGTACTGTGTCCGCAGTCTCTGGTCATCCCTGTACTGTGTCCGCAGTCTCTGGTCATCTCCTGTACTGTCCGCAGTCTCTGGTCATCTCCTGTACTGTTCGCAGTCTCTGGTCATCTCCTGTACTGTGTCCGCAGTCTCTGGTCATCTCCTGTACTGTCCGCAGTCTCTGGTCATCTCCTGTACTGTCCGCAGTCTCTGGTCATCCCTGTACTGTTCGCAGTCTCTGGTCATCCCTGTACTGTGTCCGCAGTCTCTGGTCATCCCTGTACTGTGTCCGCAGTCTCTGGTCATGTCCTGTACTGTGTCCGCAGTCTCTGGTCATCCCTGTACTGTGTCCGCAGTCTCTGGTCATCTCCTGTACTGTGTCCGCAGTCTCTGGTCATCTCCTGTACTGTGTCCGCAGTCTCTGGTCATCCCTGTACTGTGTCCGCAGTCTCTGGTCATCCCTGTACTGTGTCCGCAGTCTCTGGTCATCCCTGTACTGTGTCCGCAGTCTCTGGTCATCCCTGTACTGTGTCCGCAGTCTCTGGTCATCTCCTGTACTGTCCGCAGTCTCTGGTCATCTCCTGTACTGTTCGCAGTCTCTGGTCATCTCCTGTACTGTGTCCGCAGTCTCTGGTCATCTCCTGTACTGTCCGCAGTCTCTGGTCATCCCTGTACTGTCCGCAGTCTCTGGTCATCCCTGTACTGTGTCCGCAGTCTCTGGTCATCTCCTGTACTGTGTCCGCAGTCTCTGGTCATCCCTGTACTGTCCGCAGTCTCTGGTCATCTCCTGTACTGTCCGCAGTCTCTGGTCATCCCTGTACTGTCCGCAGTCTCTGGTCATCCCTGTACTGTGTCCGCAGTCTCTGGTCATCTCCTGTAATGTGTCCGCAGTCTCTGGTCATCCCTGTACTGTCCGCAGTCTCTGGTCATCTCCTGTACTGTCCGCAGTCTCTGGTCATCCCTGTACTGTCCGCAGTCTCTGGTCATCCCTGTACTGTGTCCGCAGTCTCTGGTCATCCCTGTACTGTGTCCGCAGTCTCTGGTCATCTCCTGTACTGTGTCCGCAGTCTCTGGTCATCCCTGTACTGTCCGCAGTCTCTGGTCATCTCCTGTACTGTCCGCAGTCTCTGGTCATACCTGTACTGTCCGCAGTCTCTGGTCATCCCTGTACTGTGTCCGCAGTCTCTGGTCATCCCTGTACTGTGTCCGCAGTCTCTGGTCATCCCTGTACTGTCCGCAGTCTCTGGTCTTCTCCTGTACTGTGTCTGCAGTCTCTGGTCATCCCTGTACTGTGTCTGCAGTCTCTGGTCATCCCTGTACTGTGTCTGCAGTCTCTGGCCATCACTGTACTGTCCGCAGTCTCTGGTCATCCCTGTACTGTGTCCGCAGTCTCTGGTCATCCCTGTACTGTGTCCGCAGTCTCTGGTCATCCCTGTACTGTGTCCGCAGTCTCTGGTCATCCCTGTACTGTCCGCAGTCTCTGGTCATCCCTGTACTGTCCGCAGTCTCTGGTCATCTCCTGTACTGTGTCCGCAGTCTCTGGTCATCTCCTGTACTGTGTCCGCAGTCTCTGGTCATCCCTGTACTGTGTCCGCAGTCTCTGGTCATCCCTGTACTGTGTCCGCAGTCTCTGGTCATCCCTGTACTGTGTCCGCAGTCTCTGGTCATCCCTGTACTGTGTCCGCAGTCTCTGGTCATCCCTGTACTGTGTCCGCAGTCTCTGGTCATCCCTGTACTGTCCGCACTCTCTGGTCATCCCTGTACTGTGTCCGCAGTCTCTGGTCATCCCTGTACTGTGGCCGCAGTCTCTGGTCATCCCTGTACTGTTAATTAGTTTGCACTACTGTACGAGTTGTTTTTTCTAAACCAAAAGCTCGATATTCAGGTTTCATTGCAGTGTTGGCACTTTGAAAGAAATAAGTTGGTTTTGGGTTGCAGTTTGGGCACTCGGGCTCAAAAAGGTTCGCCATCACTGGTCTAGACTATGCATCTGCATCCCAGTTAGCAAAGTTTAAAGGTAAAAAAAGGCCTCATCCAGGCTTAAATACAAATGTGAGTATTTCAGTCTTCAAGGTTCTGAAAAATGTATTAAGTCAGTACTCCCATACCATATGGTCTATAAATATAAAACTATCAAAAGAGCCTGGTTGCATAGAGATGAGCTGTTAAAACCTAACGTGAGGCAGTTTTTTGATAAAGTATGGGATAGTTAGTATTGTTTGGGTCTTTATGGTGCTAATGATGTTTATGCATAGCAGAGCAGCAGCTGAAACCATTACCTTTTTGCAAGAATGATTATTTCATTAAAAATCATTTCCAACTACATCACTTAATGAAGCCTCTGCAGTCATACCTCTAATTCCCAGTCACAACTGTCAAAAATACCCTTAAGGTGCCTTAAACAGGGTGTATACCACATTATAGCAACAGATAGTAAACTGCACATTTATTACCATTGCATTGCTCATATGCAGGCAGTCTCCAAGTTACGAACAAGGTAGGTTCTATAGGTTTATTATTTATTTGAATTTGTATGTAAGTTGTAACAGGTGCATTTTTAAATGTAACTCCAGCCAAAAAAATATTTTTAAGTTTTGGATAGCACAGGGAAGAGTTAACTGGCCATCCAGTAATGTGGGATTGCTGACAGGTCCCCTGGACAGTAGGTGGCAGCATGCGGTGAGCAGCATGATGGCCACCCGGAGGTCTCTGGGACCAGCGTGATGTCATGCTGCCTCCATTCCTAAGTATGTTGAATGTTTGTAACTCTGAGACTGCCTGTTTCTACAACTATAGATAATCATAGGATTTATCTGTTACACTATATTGCCAAAAGTGTTGGGACATCCCTCCAAATCATTGGATCCAGTTGTTTCAATCACTTCCATGGCCACAGGTTTATAAAATCAAGCACCTAGGCATGCAGACTGCTACTACAAACATTTGTGAAAGAATGTGTCGCACTCAGGGAGCTTAGTGAATTCAAGTGCAGTACCGTAATAGGTTGCTACCTGTGCAATAAGTCCATCTGTGAAATTTCCTTGCTACTAAATATTCCACATTCAGCTGTTATTGATATTATAACATAGAAAGCTTCATGGAATGGGTTTCCATCACTGAGCAGCTGCATTCAAGCCTTACATCACCAAGTGCATTGCAAAGCATCGAATGCAGTGGTGTAAAGCATGCAGCCACTAGACCCTAGTGCAGTGGAGACATGTTCTCTGGAGTGACGAATCACACTTCTATGTTTGGCAATCTGATCGACGTGTCTGGGTTTGGCAGTTGCCAGGAGAACAGTACTTGCCTGACTGCATTGTGGCAAGTGTAAAGTTTGGTGGAGGGGGGATTATGGTGTGGGGTTTCTATTCAGGGGTTGGGCTTGGCCCCTTAGTTCCAGTGAAGGGAACTCTTAAGGTGTCAGCATACCAAGACATTTTGGACCATTTCATGCTCCCAACTTTGTTGGAACAGGTTTGGGATGACGTTTTCCTGTTCCAACATGACTGTGCACCAGTGCACAAAGCAAGGCCCATAAAGATATGGATGAACGAGTTTGGGATGGAGTAACTTGATTGGCCTGATCTCAACAGAACACCTTTGGGATGAATTAGAGCAGAGACTGCGAGCCAGGCCTTCTCGTCCGACATCAGTGCCTGACCTCACAAATGAGCTTCTGGAAGAATGGTCAAACATTCCCATAGACACACTCCTAAACCTTGTGGACAGCCTTCCCAGAAGAATTGGAGCTGTTATAGGGTGGGCCAACTCAATATTGAACCCTCTAGACTAAGATTGGGATGCCATTAAAGTTCATGTGCGTGTAAAGGCAGGCATCCCAGTACTTTTGACAATATACTGTATGTATACCGTGTATACAAACACTAACAAAAACTATATCCAGGGACCTAGGGGATTAGTACTGTACATTAGTTCTGTGGACCCAAGAGGTGGACAATATCAAGTTCATGTCTAAGTGCCAAGTTTCAGTGAGACTGGTATGTCCACTGGCCACAGATGATTCCACTATTTAAAATAATCAGACAGATGAAGACATATAAAAAGAGTGAATGCAGAATTAAAGTTAAAAAAATATGGAGCCACTATAGAACATTTATTTAGTCACGACATTTATATTTCTGATCATATATTGTATGTCTTGTGGGGCCCACAAACATAAGAACAAAAGATAAAAGTGTGAAGTTACCTCTAAGTGTATTAGTCATCAAATGCAGCAATCATAGAAACACAAATTGAAATTGCTCACCTATGGCATTGGCTGGGGCAACATAATATACTGTACTGTGTCATAAATGCTATAGCTTGGGTGTCCATGATAGGGCAAGCTGTGGTGGCTTCCACAGGAATCATTGAAAAAATAATAGAGATGCCTCCCTGAGAGTACCTGTCTTATGGAACATAATAAAGTTATGATCTGTTGCAATCTTGACCAAGTTGTAAAGCCTTGGTAGCAATGCCAAGGAGTAAATGGCCAGGATCTGGTACAGTATCTTGCAGGGGTGTACAGAATAAAAGCTGCAAGAAAAAACACAAGAGGGTACACTCTCTTCATGCATTATCGTGATAACAAATGTATTGAGAAAATAGATCACAAATGGATACTAACAAACAGGCCATAAAACAGACATAAAACAAGGTCTTTCAGTCCCAGACATTGGGGTCCTGTTCCATAAGTATCAATACAAATGGCTGATGCGTTTCGGTCTCCCTTCCTCAGAGCCAAATCAATTGAAATGAAAGTGCCAGTGCTCCTTACATAGAGGAAATCACAAGTGTTAACCAACACCACATCCACTCCATGGTGAGATGAGGAGGAGGGGCCCACTGGGGACCGCCAAGCATAAACACCCCACAACAGTGGGACTGAGAGGATCAACTCTGCCTGAAAATGCCGCTGACTGTAAATCACTCGTTCAGTGGCAACAGATACATAAGACATGCTGCGTGGATTTGAAAAAAAAAAAATATATATATATAAATATAGATATATAGATATATATATATACAGTATATATGAAATTATTGCTTGCGATTGCAATGTTGTAAAAGTACCAATCTCACAGCCAATATTTACCTGAAAACAGCACCAATGTCTATTTGTACAACTTGTGTCAATAGATAATACTTTTGGGAATTTACTAATCTGTAGATACTCTGTGTGGGCATACAAGGTAATAGATTGCCTCATGAGATGACATACCGGCCACTGAAGCACCAGCCAGAAAGCTGATGCTACGGGCCATACGCCAAGAGGGAATACCTGCCAGTGCACATGCGTGCCCCCATGACAGGCAGACGTAAATGTACCCAAGAAGGGTGACAGGCAGCGCACCGTAAATGCACACCAAAGTGAATTCCTGCCAGTGAGCATGCGCGCCCACACGGGTGAGGTGTTCATGCTGGGTGGTCCACAGTGGGCCCTTGCTCCACATTTCACCATGGAGGGGGTGCGGAGTTGCTTTACACATGTGATTTCCTCTATATATTGGGCACTGGCACTTTCATTTCATTTGATTTGGCTCTGAGGAAGGGAGGTCATATCCCAAAATGTGTCAGCCATTCGTATTGGTACTTATGGAACAGGACCCCACTGTCTGGGACTGAAAGACCTGGTTTTATGTCTGTTTTTATGGCCTGTTTGTGAATATCCATTTGTGATCTATTTTTTCAATACATTTGTTATCACGATAATGCATAATGAGAGTGTACCCTCCTATGTTTTTTCTTGCTGCTTCCCCGATCTGAGGAGGACTGCACCTCGTCAAGTGACAGACACCGTGTGGAATTGTGGAGCACCAAGATTCGATCGCTGTTGTGGTTGGCAATGACAGAGTAAAAACTGGCTAAAAAGAATTAGCAGCATGTGCCAGGGGACAAATGCCTATAATGCATATTTTTTTGTGTTGAGGGCATTTGTTCCTGGGTGAATAATGTCCAAACCATTAGTGCCACCCGAAGCCCCATCCAGTCCCATGCAATTCCATCCTGCTGCAGCAGCTTTCAGTCTTCATAGAGTTTTACAGGCTGCTGCCTGTGTCTTCCACCCACACAAAAACGCTAGACTTTCCTGCACAGTGTCTAAATGCTAGTGTGCATAAGGCCAATGGGTTTTATTTATTTTCTTTTTTTATCCTTAGAGTTGCGTGAGTGTGGTGCAAGAGAAAGTGACTCTGATATATAAAGTTGTGTTAGTAAAAATTTGCAATGCAAATTTTCTCTACCAAGAGTTCCACCGTTTAGCTCCAATCATAGTAACACCACTGTTGCACCCATAGCAAAAATTTCAGTTTTGCAAAAAGGTGCTGCTGTCATGTAAATGTAAGCATTTGTCTAGTATAAACTAAATTCCTTTCCATCTATGCCCCTGGGATTGTGAATCATTCTTGCTGGTGTTGTGAGCAGCATTTCCTAGACATCTTATCACCAGCTGTCTAATTATAACTAATTCTAATTCTGATTACAGAATTATAGACATGAATGCGTTTAAGGTGATTGTAGCCATATTCGTGCACTATTTCAGCAACAAAGTTGAGTACCATCTGTGATACTTTCTCTATTTTTTCTAACAGTTACATTTTCAGGACAAGCTTCGCTGCCTACACCCTTCTTTTGAGGTCCAAGCAGTACTCTGACATGACTGCAAAATTCTAGAGCTGATTACTGAATCAGCCATCAGGGCCATACTAAAGAGTTACCCTCCACTCACATCAAGCCCGACTTTGAAATCGTGTGACTTACAGTGAAGTCGCATGATTTCAAAGTCAGGGGACCCGCCGATTTCAGGTGCAATTTGCAAAACATCTGATACAGATGTCTATGCAAATCGCACCAAAAGTAGTGCATGTACTACTTTTGAAATCGATGCGGTTCCGACCATGTCGGAACCGCACTGATATGACTGCTCCAATTGTGGACATTAGGGTGCAACTTGGCATGCAGTTTGCAAGTCGCAGGGCATGCATATCACATGCCAAGTCACATCCAGTGTTGAACCAGGGCTAATAGAGCTAGTATGGTGCAGGCAAATACTGAAAATATTTATTTGCAAAAATCACCAAGAGTAAGAAAAAGGGATACAGGTATTAATAGGATTTATTGCTTACATAGCGAGTGAGACAAAAGGTTCAGTGGCAGAGAGTATTCCTAGTACTCTGTTATTCTTGTAAACAAATGTAAAGTATAGTAAGGAACACACGTGACAAGCCCTGATGGAAGAATACAAAAGCTAACTGCAAATAGAACATGGTGACATGGGGAAAGAGAACAACAGATGATGACAAAGGAGTTGTGATTTATGCGTAATTGCATGAGCTTGCTCTCTATCTACATGCATACCAAGTAATCCATCTGCATTAAATGAGTTGTTCCACTGGGTAGCTATCATGACAGCTAATCATAGGTCAGAAGGCTCGGTTTGTCCATTGAATTTCATGTTATTTTTGGCTACCGTGAATCAAGTTGTTTCTTTTTCATCTCACGAGCCTGCAGTGCATTATAGAAATATTCTGAATTTGTACACTGTGGACTTTGAAAAAGAGAATGGATATACAGTTACTGTATATTCAACCCTTCTGAGATTTTTTATTTCTTATTTTTCTTTTAATTGGGGTCAAAATGAGTACTTTTTTAGTGTATCTCAGTATTTTTGCCATTTTTGCACATGATGTCCAAATCTGTATTAAAGAAAAAAAATGGTTCATTCCTATCAGTTCCTACTGTACATCCTGAAGGTGCCCACAATGCAAAGCCTCAATTGCACTTAGCTGAGCTAAGGAGGAAGCCACTTACCACTTCAAATGGGGTTTGTGAGGAAACCAGAGAATTTGGAGAAAACCTTTCCAACACAGGGAAAACATATAAGCATCATGCTTGTACAACATAATAAGCTTCCTAGTGTCACATACCAACTATATAGAAAAAAGTGCTGGGCAAAAATTGTACGCCCAAACTGGCGGGTTTTTAGGCACAATGAGAGACCAAACTATTGTTAAAAAAATTTTAATTTTATTAAACATTAAAATCATAGCATACAGGATAAAACATGAAATGCAGGACACCCTATCAAAGGAGAGGAATAGTTCCTGGCATTGTCCTTTACATCTTATATAGTACATATAACCTTGCGAAATAGTTACTGTGTAACTCTACAGTAGGAAACGATCAATGCGTTTCACCTGTGCGTATGGCTTCTTCAGGACTGGGAGTTCTACATAAAGGGAAGCAGTACTACTACAGGTGAAACTCGAAAAATTAGAATATCGTGCAAAAGTTCATTTATTTCAGTAATGCAGCTTAAAAGGTGAAACTAATATATGAGATATACTCATTACATGCAAAGCAAGATAGTTCAAGCCGTGATTTGTCATATTTGTGATGATTATGGCTTACAGCTCATGAAAACCCCAAATCCACAATCTCAGAAAATTAGAATATTACATGAAATCCATAAAACAAGGATTGTACATAGAACAATATCGGACCTCTGAAAAATATAAGCATGCATATGTACTCGGTATTTGGTTTGGGCCCCTTTTGCAGCAATTACTGCCTCAATGCGGCGTGGCATGGAAGCTATCAGCCTGTGGCACTGCTGAGGTGTTATGGAAGACCAAGATGCTTCAATAGCAGCCTTCAGCTCTTCTGCATTGTTCGGCCTCATATCTCTCATCTTTCTCTTGGCAATGCCCCATAGATTCTCTATGGGGTTCAGGTCAGGCGAGTTTGCTGACCAATCAAGCACAGTAATCCCATGGTCATTGAACCAGGTTTTGGTGCGTTTGGCTGTGTGGACAGGTGCCAAGTCCTGCTGGAAAATGCATCCCCATAAAGCTTGTCTGCGGAAGGAAGCATGAAGTGCTTCAAAATCTCCTGGTAGACAGCTGCGTTTACCCTGGACTTAATGAAGCACAGTGGACCAACACCAGCAGATGAAATGTCTCCCCAAATCAACACAGACTGTGGAATCTTCACACTGGACTTCAAGCATCTTGCAGTGTGTGCCTCTCCATTCTTCCTCCATACTCTGGGTCCTTGGTTTCCAAATGAGATGCAAACATTGCTCTCATCAGAAAAGACGACTTTTCTTTAGCCCAGGTAAGACGCTTCTGATGTTGTTTGTTGTTCAGGAATGGCTTGACAAGAGGAATACGACATTTGAAGCCCATGTCCACGATCCATCTGTGTGTGGTGGCTCTTGATGCACTGATTCCAGCCTCAGTCCACTTCTTGTGAAAGTCCTCAACACTTTTGAATGGCCTTTTCCTGACAATCCTCTCCAGGCTGTGGTCATCCCTGCTGCTTGTGCACCTTTTTCTTCCACACTTTTCCCTTCCACATAACTTTCTATTAATGTGCTTTGATACAGCACTTTGGGAACATCCAACTTCTTTTGCAATTACCTTTTGAGGCTTTCCCTCCTTATGGAGGGTGTCAATGATGGTTTTCTGCACAACTGTCAGGTCAGCAGTCTTTCCCATGATTGTGATTCCTACTGAACCAGACAGAGAGACTATTTAAAGGCTCAGGAACCGTTTGCAGGTGTTATGGCTTAATTAGCTGATTAGAGTGGGACACGTTGAGCCTAAAATATTCCACCTTTTCACAATATTCTAATTTTCTGAGATTGTGGATTTGGGGTTTTCATGAGCTGTAAGCCATAATCATCACAGTTATGACAAATCACAGCTTGAACTATCTTGCTTTGCATGTAATGAGTCTATCTCATATATTAGTTTCACCCAGGGGCAGACTGACAACTCATGGGGCCCCTGGGCAATAGGGGATCATGGGGCCCCTTTGTCCTTGCCCAAACTCAAAAAAGCCTATGAAAAAGGTACCAGTGGCATCCCATGGGGCCCGCAACTGACCCCGGGCCCTTGGGCAGAGCCCGAGTTTCCAAATGGTCAGTCCGCCCCTGGTTTCACCTTTTAAGTTGCATTACTGAAATAAATGAACTTTTGCATGATAGTCTAATTTTTTGAGTTTCAACTGTATATATAGAATACAAAAAACAAAAAATATGTGCACAATCAATTACATAAAGCAAAATGATATAACATATACATATAATATTCAAGCAATTATTATTGGACTTACATTGGAAAGCGACAACCAGCGATAACCAGTCTGGGGGGCGGACATAAGGGACTCAAATGTAGATCACTCTGGCAAATAGCGAGGGAGCCAATCAGCACATATCTAGAATCCTAAAAAGAGAGCATATGATACCACTAACAAGATGTATAAATATTTATACAGTTGCAAGAAAAAGTATGTGAACCCCTTGGGATTACGTGGAGTTTTGCATGAATTGGGCATAAAATGTGCTCTGAACGTCATCTAAGTCACAACAATAGAAGAACACAGTCTGCTGAACATAATACTACACAAACATTAGATGTTGCCATGGTTTAATTGCACATAACATGTAAACATTCACAGTGCAGGGAGGAAAAAGTATGTGAACCTTTGGACTTAATACCTGGTTGACCCTCCTTTGGCAGCAATAACCTCAACCAAACGTTTCCTGTAGTTGCAGATCAGACCTGCACAATGATCTGGAGTCATTTTGGACCACTCCTCTTCATAAAAACTGTTTCAGTGTAGCAATATTCTTGGGATGTCGGTGTGAATCGCTCTTAAGGTCATGCCACAGCATTTCAATGGGGTTGAGGTCAGGACTCTGACTGGGCCACTCCAGAAGGCGTATTCTGTGCTGTTGCAGCCATTGTTTTGTTGAATGACTTGTATGCTTTGGGTCATTGTCCTGTTGCATCACCCATCCTCTGCGGAGCTTCAGTTGGCGGACAGACAGTTGTACGTTTTCCTGCAAAATGTCTTGATAAACTCTGGAATTCATTTTCCCATCAATGACAACAATCCATCTAGGCCCTGAGGCAGCAAAGCAGCCCCAAACCATGATGCTCCCTCCGCCATGTTTCACAGTGGGGATGAGGTTTTGATGTTGGTGTGCTGTGCCTTTTTTTCTCCACACATAGTGTTGTGTGTTCTTCCCAAACAACTCAATCTTGGTTTCATCTGTCCACAGGATATTTTGCCAGTAGTGCTGTGGAACATCCAGGTGCTCTTTTGCAAACTTCAAACGTGCTGCAATATTCTTTTTGGACAGCAATGGCTTCCTCCGTGGTGTCCTCCCATGTACTCCATTCTTGTTTCATGTTTTCCTTATTGTAGATGTGTCAACAAAAATGTTAGCATGTGCCAGAGATTTCTGTAGGTCTTTAGCTGACACTCTGGGATTCTTCTTTACCTCATGCAGCATTCTGCGCTGTGCTCTTGCAGTCATTTTTACAGGACGACCACGCCTAGGGAGAGTAGCAACAGTGCTAAACTTTCTCCATTTGTAGACAGTCTGTCTTACCGTGGACACATGAACATCAAGGCTTTTGGAGATACTTTTGTAACCCTTTCCAGCTTCATGCAAGTCAACAATTCTTGATGGTAGGTCTTCTGAGAGCTCTTTTCTGCGAGGCATGGTTCACATCAGACAGTGCTTCTTGAAACCAGTAAACCCAAAACAGGTGTGTGTTTTTTAAGGGCAGGACAGCTGTCAGCAACACATCCAATATCATCACACTGATTGAAGTCAAGGTTGGCTCACTCCTGGCTCCAATTAGCTCTGGGAGAAGTCATTAAGCTAGGGCCTCACATACTTTTTCCTCCCTGCACTGTGAATATTTACATGTTATGTGCAATTAAACCATGGCAACATCTAATGTTTGTGTAGTATTATGTTCAGCAGACTGTGTTCTTCTATTGTTGTGACTTAGATGACGTTCAGAGCACATTTTATGCCCAATTCATGCAAAACTCCACGTAATCCCAAGGGGTTCACATACTTTTTCTTGCAACTGTAGGTATAAATCTACTTTACCAAACACTTGAACCTAATATATCAACTAGTACTCACAATGATCATAAATTCTTCCCACATGTAGATCGAATGATTTAAATTGAAAATGTGGAAGCAAATGGAAGTTCAAATCAAAAATGTTGCCAAGGAAGCTTGGTTAGACCTAAAAATAACACATTGTATATTAGATAAAGCCATTTTTTGTGTATAGAGGAGATAAACTTACTTGTATGGCTAAGTAGTAATAAGGGATGGCTAGACAGATAAACAGTATATGTTCCAGTCCATGATTTCCGATGTCCCATAAGACAAGAGCCAAGTATATCCAATGGTATATTTTGGAAATAGAGGCCACCTATAGTACCACAAACAGAATAATATACTCAAAAGATATTCTAATAGTTTATAAGGTGCAATAACTACATATATCTTTCAATATAATACTTCACCTCCTTCACAAACATACAGTAAAGGTTAATCCAGATGAGGAACCAACAATATTAACTTGCACCTGATATCTATGGAGAGCCCCTACAAAAAAGCCATAAAATACCATGATTCTACATTAGAAGAAAATACCATATACAGTATCTCACAGAAGTGAGTACACCCCTCACATTTTTGTAAATATTTTATTATATCTTTTCATGTGACAACATTGAAGAATTGACACTTGGCTACAATGTAAAGTAGTGAGTGTACAGCTTGTATAACAGTGTAAATTTGCTGTCCACTCAAAATAACTCAACACACAGCCATTAATGTCTAAACCGCTGGCAACAAAAGTGAGTACACCCTTAAGTAAAATTGTCCAAGTTGGGCCTAAAGTGTCAATATTTTGTGTATCCACCATTATTTTCCAGCACTGCCTTAACCCTCTTGGGCATGGAGTTCACCAGAGCTTCACAGGTTGCCACTGGAGTCCTCTTCCACACCTCCATGATGACATCACGGAGCTGGTGGATGTTAGAGACCTTGCGCTCCTCTCTTTCCATTTGAGGATGCCCCACAGATGCTCAATAGGGTTTAGGTCTGGACATATGTCTGGCCAGTCCCTCACCCTTACCCTCAGCTTCTTTAGCAAGGCAGTGGTCATCTTGGAGGTGTGTTTGGGGTCGTTATCATGCTGGAATACTGCCCTGTGGCCCAGTCTCCGAAGGGAGGGGATCATGCTCTGCTTCAGTATGTCACATTACATGTTGGCATTCATGGTTCCCTCAATGAACTGTATCTCCCCAGTGCTGGAATACTCATGCAGCCCCAGACCATGACACTCCCACCACCATGCTTGACTGTAGGCAAGACACACTTGTCTTTGTACTTCCCACCTGGTTGCTGCCACACACGCTTGACACCATCTGAACCAAAGTAATTTATCTTGGTCTCATCAGACCACAGGACATGGTTCCAGTAATCCATGTCCTTAGTCTGCTTGTCTTCAGCAAACTGTTTGCGGGCTTTCTTGTGCATTATCTTTAGAAGAAGCTTCCTTCTGGGATGACAGCCATGCAGACCAATTTGATGCAGTGTGCGGCGTATGGTCTGAGAACTGACAGGCTGATCCCCCACACCTTCAACCTCTGCAGCAATTCTGGCAGCACCCACACGTTTATTTCCCAAAGACAACCTCTGGATATGACTCTGAGCAGGTGCACTCAACCTCTTTGGTCGACCATGGTGAGGCCTGTTCTGTTTGGAACCTGTCCTGTTAAACCACTGTATGGTCTTGGCCACCATGCTGCAGCTCAGTTTCAGGGTCTTGGCAATCTTTTTATAGCCTAGGCCATCTTTATACAGAGCAACAATTCTTTTTTTCAGATCCTCAGAGAGTTCTTTGCCATGAGGTGCCATGTTGAACTTCCAGTGACCAGTATGAGACAATGAGAGCGATAACACCAAAGTTAACACACCTGCTCCCTATTCACACCTGAGACCTTGTAACACTAATGAGTCACATGACACCGAGGAGGGAAAATGGCTAATTGGACCCAATTTGGACATTTTCACTTAGGGGTGTACTCACTTTTGTTGCCAGCTGTTTAGACATTAATGGCTGTGTGTTAAGTTATTTTGAGGGGACAGCAAATTTACACTGTTATACACACTGTACACTCACTAATTTACATTGTAGCAAAGTGTCATTTCTTCAGTGTTGTCACATGAAAAGATATTATAAAATATTTACAAAAATGTGAGGGGTGTACTCACTTCTGTGAGATACTGTATATCTCACAGTATACTTGTCAAAACAATATACCTTAGATCCACATCCTTATGGATAGCTGCAGATTATGCCTGTGTCCTACGCAAAGTGATCCAAACGATTTCCCCCACCGTGCTGATCACAGCCGGCCTCGTGTGTGTACCATGGCCAGTTGCCATGATGGTCAGGAGTGTGTCCTCTATAAGTGTAGCTACGTAAGTGACATCATGTCCACACAAAGGGCATGCATGCGCCAGATGAGGATGGAGCCGCTCAGGCGCACTGATGGGGCCAATGCAGCCAAGAGGCCCTGGAAGGACCAAGGACACGGTGTCCAGCCCTGATAATCACACTCCCGGTTCGGGAGAGTAAACAGACATATATATCCACCCCAAGACTAAATCCCACCATAAAACGATTGAAGGCCCATAGAAGAAACACACATACTAAAATGTATCTTGTAAACACCGAATACACAAATTCAATATTATAATTAACTTGTACAGTATTCACAATCAATCTATGTTACATGGCAAGATAAAATAGAGCACAACTGAATATTGGATTTATCCCATTGAATATCAAAGGGTAGATGAATCATCCAAAGAGTGTGATAGTAAACCCGCAATATTATGCAAATTCCAAAAATGATTTTTAACTCAAAGTTTTGTTCAGGCCAGGGAAGGCTGTAGCTTTCAAACAGTATATCCAGCGAGCTTCTTGCTGTAGGATATATTTGTCAAGGTTACCTCCTCTTGGATTCTCTTTAATACATTCCAATGCAGCAAACCTTACAACCTCAGCATTGTTTCTATGGCATAGTCCTACATGCCTTCCTATGGGAGTGGATAATAAATTGTTATTAATATAATAGACATGATCTTTAATCCTCTGCCAAAATTGGTGTTTAGTTTTACCTAAGTTGAATGCTCTGCACTCGCAGAACATAATATAGACTATGCCAATAGTTTGACAATCCACATAGTGTTGAATAGAGTGGAGTTGGCCATTAGGTAAGTATAATGATTGATTTTCATAGATCCAACTACAAAAATTGCACTTGCCACATTTCCAGGTACCACATACTTGGCAATCATTCTTAGATCTCTCCTGTGCAAAGTGACTCCTAGTAATTTTGTCCCTAACAGATGGAGCTCTTTTATAAGTAATTTCTGGATAGTCCCTGATATACTTTCTTAGAATAGTGTCATCATTAGAAGATACCAATGTTGTTGGAGGATCTTACGTATTATCCCATTTGTCTAGTAAATGGGGTGATTAATCTAACCGTATTCGGATTGGAGAGTGTCTTTTTCTGAAACAGAATCTCTTCCCTTGGGCGTCGGCATACTTTATTGTATGCCTTTTGAAGTATAGTATATGAATACCCTCTTTGTATAAGCCTATCTCGTAATGCATCTGCCTCATTTTAAAATCTTGTTCATTAGAGCAAATGCATCTGTCACGTACCTTGCTTGTGAGCCTGACAGCAGAGAAAGGCCTCTCGTACAGCTCCGGCTCGAGGGCCACTGAAGGTGAAACAGCAACCACAAGAGCATGGCGGGGTATGTGTGCCAGGTCAGTCCTGTAGTCTGCGCAGGAATCACTGGCACTTTGCTGGCAGATGGGACAGCTGGACAGGCTGGCAGCAGAACAGGCTGGTAGCAGGCAAATGTCATGGCTGGACAGGCTGGCAGCGGAGCAGGCTGGTAGCAGGCAGACGTCACAGCAGGACAGGTAGGTTGCAGAGCAGGTTAGCACACTGTATGCAGGGTCAGACAGGCCAGGTCTGCAACAGATAAGCAGATCACTATAAACGGCAGTCAGAAGAGTAGTCAGGTCACAAGCCAAGGTCAGTAATGGTGGGAGCAGATCAAGCAGATACAGGCGGCAGAGACAGAGTCCAAGAAGCATTCTGGGGTCAATCACAGGTATCACTCACAGGAACAGGTACAGGAATACAGGAGGGGGAGCTGAAGATCAGACAGCACAGGCTAAAAGTGCTGCTGGGTTTAAATAGTCTCATTGACACCAGCATTAGCAAAGGGCAGTCGCGGGTGCACACATGCGCAAATGCACACGACTATGCACAGCAGAACGGCCCTCACACATCTGCTCCTGCACCGCTGTGTAAGTCCTGAGGCTTCAGCCGCACTATGGCAAGTATCTTCCTGACAGCGTCAAAGTCTCAGGTATTGATTGTAAGGTATGCTCCATAACAATGGCCTTGGATGGAAACTATCTGCATGTAAAATAGTATTTCCTGCTCTTGATTTACGATACAAGGTGGTACCAATGGTGCCATCATCAAGTATCATTATTTGAATGCACAGAAATGAAATAGATTTGTCATTAATTTGAAAGGTACATTATCTTAAGTTGAAATCGTTTTCACCTAATGTGGACATAAACTAAGAAAATTCCTGAGTGGAATAACATCATCTATGTAGCAAAGCCACAATAAGATGTTCGACCAAAATATACTTATCCTCTCATCTGAAAAAAGCATACGCTCCCACCCCCCCTTCAGGTACAGGTTCATGTACGATGGGGCACAACATGGCCCCATTGCCACTCCCTGCACCTGGAGGTAGAGAAAGTCGTCAACCGTAAAAACATTCCTGTTTAAAATGTGTTCCAGTAGAGCTAATACAAAATCACTGTATGTATGTGCCTTATGGGGGCATCGTGCTTATAGTACTCAGCAGGGGTACAATCGCAGGACCAAGGCAAGGAAACTGTACTATTGTTTTTCTACAAGAAAATACATTCAAAGCACATACGGGAAAAGGAACAAATAAGAGAAATAGCTTGCTTAAAATAGAATGGGTACCTTAAAGGAAAAGTATAGCCAAAAGGTTTTTGGCTGTACTTATCCTATGGATCACATGAGTGCATTTTGTTCTGCACTCCTGTGACCCCTTTTCAACTGACAGCAGGATAAGGCAGTCCAGGCTCTGAAAAGACCATATAGTCAGGATCCACCCAGATGCCTGGCCAGCAGCTGAGTCACTGAGAGCCAATCCATATCATTAATAAGGATGACATTGCCATTCTATTCATAATTACACCACTGTGACCAGTACTTGCTAGTCATGGAACACCTCTGTGACCTCTAAAGTGCGTATAATTTACATTGTGTATTGCTTTAATTCCTACCTATCATGAGAATAAATAATTTCATGCAGTTGTATGTTACAATATTTTTTATGACCGTACAAATAGCCAAAAGTGCAGACCAAGGGCTTTTTATACATTATGGAAAATTGTAATTAGAACTCTATGAACTACTTTAGAGATGCAGTATCCAGTATATTATATTCCTCCTTCTTTTATGTTTCCTTCCAGCACCTGTGGCTGTGCTCCCTGCCTATGTTAGCCATTGGGTGCTCTCCATAACCTTTGCTGTGCTGTTTGTGTGATTAAAATACATCACACTTTCTTGCCTTTGGCTTAGTGGCTTAGCAGCAGCCCTTGAACCCTTCCTAGCATCTAAAGTGATGTTAATGTGTCAGGACCTGAATCACCTGCTGGTTACACTGTGGTTCCCTGAGCAGAGGGTTGTAATTCTAGTGTTCAGCAGTGGGTATCTCCCAGAAGCCAGCAAACCCCCGTAATCAGTTTCCACCTGATACTGGTTGCTGGGATGGTATTTAGGTTCTCCCCTATTAGTGTTTTTTGCTCCAGTGTTTTTCTTGCTGTCAGATACTACTATCCACTATCCTGCTCCTGCCCTGTACACTGTACCCTATATCCTGCTGCCTTGTACCTGCTATCCCTTGTTCCTGATCCCACTTTTAATTCCCCCTTCCCGTTTACTCCATTGATAGTTATTAATCAGGTAGTCTGTCACTAGGTTTTTGGTTCATTTTTACAGTATTTTTGATTTGTGCTGGGTTTTGGATGGATTTTGTTTCACTGTAAATAAATCTCACTTAAAGCATACACAGTCTGGTCCCAGTTTCCTGAATGTAGTCATGCAGATCTGGCCGTCCCTGCTGCTGATTCCTGACATAAAGACTAGTTCTTCCATGTTGTAATGGGAAGTATACTGGACTCACCTCAAGCTGTCCAGGTAAAAGATGACAATGTATTATACATTTTGTCACTAGAGGAAAAAATTGCTTCCACTTAGGGACACTCATTTGGCTGACAGCTTCTTACCAACTGGTTGAAGTGTATGCAGTAACAGTACATTTTAATAAAAGTTTGAGGGTGAGGGTTAACCCTTTGAGGTCCGTAAGGTTTTGGAACGCCAAAAGAATCAATTTTTTTGTTTTTAAAGTTCGTACAGTTCAGTTGCTGTAACTAAGCCATTTCATGAAATAATTGGCAAAAAGCTAGATCCATTTGTTGTTTGTTGATAAGAACTAATATTTTGACTCAAACCAAAAAAAAAAAGAGTTTTAAGTTCTTAATCAGATGATACATGCAATTACAAACATGGGACAAATATGTCGCTTGGTCCTCAAAGGGTTAAGGAATAGTAAACTTTGTGACCTGGTCCAAATACAACATTATCTCTGATATGACGAGGGGACGAGGGGGGGGGGTTATAATCCTGTATCTGGCAATATTGCTTGTATTATATCAGTAATATGTTAAAATAAAATGTATTTTCTAAGTATTTAAATGCAAAATGTACTATAATGTACACATTTGAAAATGGGAATGAACTCAATACATTAACATGAAGAGATTTGTTTTCTCTAGTCACTATTACTGAATGTAGTCCAGTTTTCCATTTTGTGCAGACCCAGTACACATGTCATATCACATATAAAGTATAATAAGGTTGCAGACCACATTTTGTGCCACCCACTGCAAGTATGGGAAAGTGGTAATGGCCATGGAATTGCAGGAATCTCTCATATTTCACAGCTTGTTCAGTTTCTGCTGATTTCACCTGTCAACTGCGTTTAATATGTAGTACTCAACTATGTAGTTGACTCTGACAAGAGAAAAACAGATGAGATTTATTTTCTTTCATTCTATGCTTATCAAATATACAGTACATTGCCCAAGAATCCCAAGGAAGAAAGGATGCTGTCAAATATTACAAGACCAAAATTGCTCTTGTTTCAATAAGCACAAAAGTTTTCGGCAGCACTTTTTCAAATTAGACTTATCTCTCAAGCATCTAATGTCATCCTGACATCATTTCAATATGCTCATTTTTATCAGTTTAGGGAAATATAATTTGAGCCTTTACAATCATATCATCTTCATTGTATGTGATGCTTTGATTCAATCATGGTACAATTTTATTTTTGCAATAAAACCACCATAATCTTGAACTTCTTGGATGAACAGAAGATCTTGGAACAATTTCTTCTAACTTGAAGCTGTGTAATGTCTATTTTGTAAAAGTGAAATGATCCATGAGAGTATTACAAAGGAAACGAATAGTACTAGCAGCATTTAAAGTGTGTGTCCAATTTATTTTCAAGATGTCTTTCCCCACTTTGTAGAGTCGCAGTCTAGTCTTACAGTGATTTGCTCATTTCAAATACAAGCTTTGCACTATAGCACAGTAGTCAATTAGATAACTATTAAAATATTTGCATAGCTATTTTTCAAGCGAAAATACAGTACTGTGCAAAAGTTTTAGGCAGGTATGAAGAAATGCTGTAAAGTAAAAATGCTTTAAAAAATATATATTGTATTGTTGATTTTTATCAATTTACAAAATGCAATGTGAGCAAACAGAAGAAAATCTAAATCAAATAAATATTTGATGTGGCTAACCTTTTGCCTTAAACCAGCATCAATTCTTACATTTGCATATTTTGCACACTTGCACAAAGTCAGGTATTTTGTAGGATTACATAGGTTGAATTAATTAACTGAAACAGAACAGCTGTGTAGGAGGCTTAAAACAGGGCGAGAAAAAGTCAAACTCTGCTACTAAGGTGAGGTTGTGGAAGACAGTTTCATGTCACAGGTCATACACCATGGCAAGACTGAGCACAGCAACAAGACACAAGTTAGTTATACTGCATCAGCAAGGTCTCTCCCAGGCAAAGATTTCAGAACAGACTGGGGTTTCAAAATATACTGTTCAAGCTCTTTTTTAAAGCACAGAGAAATGGGCAGTGTTGAGGACTGAGGACACAATGGTTGGCCAAGGAATCTTAAAGCAGCAGATGAAAGACACATAATGCTTACTTCCCTTTGAAGATGTCCAGCAGTGCCATCAACACATAACTAGCAGAAACCAATAGGACCCAGGTACATCCATCTACTGTCCAGAGAGGTGTGGCCAGAAGTGGTCTTCATGGAATAATTGTGGTCAAAAAGCCATACCTCTAACTCGAAAACAAGGCTAAATGACTGAACTATGCATGAAAACATAGGAAATGGGCTGCAGAAAAATGGCAGCATGTGCTCTGGACTGATGAGTCAAAATTTGAAAAAATTTGGCTGTAGCAGGAGGCAGTTTGTTCATGGTAGGACTGGAGTGCCTGCACGCAAAAGTGAAGCATGGGTGAGAATCCTTGCAAGTTTTTGGGCTGAATTTCTGCAAATGTAGTTGGAGATTTGGTCAAGATCAATGGTGTCTGCAGTGCTGATAAGTATGGACAGATACCCTTCACGCCATCCAAACAGGATTCACCAAAAGAATCCTACATTCAGCCTAGAAAAGACAACTTAAATATTAAAAAGAACACTCTGCACATGTTAAAAGCATTCATAAGCGTATTATTTATCACTTTTGCATGAATGCTGAGCTATTCACGCAGTGAATTATGAATAGTCCCCTATGTGTCATACTTTCATTGTGTAGCAAGATTAGGAAGCCTGAAAAAACAAACTTGTAAAATGTCCTATGTTGCTGCTTAAAGCCCACTGTAGGTACAGTCTTTGCATTGCAGTAGCTGGTACAATTACAATGTGGATTGTGCATATGGACAAGTATTTTTGGCATGATTTTAAGTGCCTTGTCAAAATAGAAAATGAGCAGCACAGTGGCGAATGGTTAGCATTTGCACCTGGCAGTAATAGGGTCGTTGGTTCAAATCTCAGCCACAGAACCTCCTGCCTGTAGTTTGCATGTTCTCCCTGTGCCTGCGTGGGTTTCCTGTGGGTACTCTGATTTCCTCCCACACTCCAAAGACATGCTGGTTGGTTAATTGGATCCTGTCTAAATTGGCCCTAGTATGTATGAATGTGAGTTAGGGACCCTAGATTGTACATCCCTTAAAGGTTGGGAACTAATGGGAATGTACAATATATATGTAAAGCACTGCGTAAATTGATGGCGCTATATAAGTACCTTTAAATAAATAAATAATACAATATATAGTCAGTACATCTGTGCAATACATGCACAATTTTCCATGTTTTGTCTTTACAAATGCTGCCAATACAGAAGAATATCTAATAATCCTGTCAGACATCCAGTAAGCTTCTAAATTCCTGTGTACTGTGCGGCTGCTGCAATGAACTCTGAAGCAGTGTAATCTATCCTGCCCAGTTCATCTGGTGTGGAGTTGAGGAGAAGGGATGGAAGTGTGTTACTGGTAGGATCACCAAGTGAAAATATTCCCCAAGAAATAAAACCAAGAAAAAATATAATACGTATACCATAGTAATACCATAGTATTACAAGTTAAACTAAACTTTTCAGTTAAGACCATGCAACTGTTTTTACTGCTAGCATCTTCACATTATTTTCATACAACCTCTTCTTACATTGTATTTCATTATGAATTAGACCGACTTTCTGTGCTTTATCTTTCCTGTTTGTATTTTTTGTAAACTTCTAATAAAAATAGGGTAAATACTGTATGTACATGTATTTAATTATTTATTTATTACAGGTAGTGGTTTCAATTTACAAATATCAATATTAGACATTCACATCAGTCCATCTTCTCAAGGAACTTACAATCTTAGGTCCATAACTCACGTTTAGTAATAAATTATTTTTAATGACAAAGAAAAAAGTGACTGTAGCTAATACACCAAGTAAATTACTAGAGTGAACTATCTGTTTGCCATCTTTACTACAGAGAAGAAAACAAAAACAGCTAGAAGTAAGCCAAATCCTTTAAAGTTTATTTCCACTTTTGCAATCAAATTTGAGAAACCTCCGCTATATGTTAATTATGTATTTCCATTCACATAGCATGCCTAAAAGTAATTGAAAAATTATGTCTCACCCTTCCAGGTGTTTTGGCAGACTTTAAATAATTTGAAATGAGAGGAAAATTGTCCCCACTGACAAAAATGGACGTACTGAGTTTCTCCTCATTAAAGTGTCCTAAAAGGCAAAACTTTTTTTTTGGAGTTTTGGATAAAGAGAGATTAGAACTCTTGTCAGCATTTATTGCTGTTGGTGCCCCGTTAGGGAGCTTCACCATCTCTATTTGTCATATTTACTATTACTATTGTGATTGAAAGTAACAGAAAATACCAAATTTTGGTTTGACACCAAACAGTAAGGGCTCCATGGCTGGAAGAACTGAAATAGAGTTCCACTGGTCAGTGAATAGGCAGGGCCTGTGTCTAATAGGCTGTATGTAATATTGTTACCTTGTCCCTTACATTCTCTATATTAGTGTTGTGGTATTGTCATTCCTCCAAACCCACTTTGTGTGTTCTAGCTGGGTCATTTCACAGGATGCTGTGAGGAACAAACAGTTTCATTTTGACAATTAGTGACATACTGTATTTGCTACTATTATTCTACTTGTTTAACCTATCCATTCCTTCTGCTGGACTTTGCCTCTTAAATAAAGTTCATTGCAAGGTTTACAGGTGTGCTGGTGTACTATTGGGTCCAGGTAAGAATGGGAGGGTGGGTCATCATAGGTGCAGGGCAGATACAATCTAGTGGCCCCTTTGGCAGTGAGTGCTAAATGTGGAAAAACATGAACTCCCTGGCCCTCTATGCAAACCAGAAGAAAACTTTAGATTTGAAGTTTCCAGAAAAGAGCATGTAAAATGTAAGCAGCATTTTTAACCCCTTGGCACCGATGCCTCTTGGCCCTTTAACCACTTTCCTACCAGGCACTTTTACCCCCTTTGTGCCTAAGCCAATTTTCAGCTTTCAGTGCTGTCACACTTTGAATGACAATTGTGCGGACATGCAACATTGTACCCATAGAAAATATTTATAATTTTTTTCACACAAATAGAGCTTTCTTTTGGTGGTATTTAGTCACCACTGGGTGTTTTATTTTTTGCACTATAAACAAAAAAAGAGCAAAAAATTAGAAAAAAAAGTTTCTACTGATGATGCTGCATTGATATGCAGCACTGATGGGCACTGATAGGTGGCACTGATGGGCATCACTGATGGGGGATACTGACGGGCGGCGCTGGCTGGCAGCACTGATGGGGGCACTGCTGGGCACTGATCAATGGCACTAATGGGCACTGGTGGGAGGCACTGCTGGGCACTTGTCGGAGGCACTGGTGGGCGGCACTTATCATCCGGGCACTGATCATTAGTACCCAGATGATCAGTGCCGAGCTGTTATCTGACAATTGCTGGTTATTGGCAGTACTTTTCTCATGCTGGGACAAGTGAGGAAAGTGTTGCCGATAACCGGCCACTGTATTTACATTGTGATCTGCTGTGTCATTGGACACAGTTGATCATGTGGTAAAAGGCTTTCGTGATTGGCCTTTTACCATATCATGTGATCAGCTGTCCGTAGAACACAGCGATCATGGAGATCGGCGAGTGCCCGCCGCTGGGGGCAGTGCGGGAGGGTGCGTTCTGGGAGGACGTCATATGACGCCCTCCCAGAACTGGACAACCGAGCTGTAGCCGTCATTTGGCTATAGCGCAGTTGCCAAGTAGTTTAAAGGGTTTCAGATGCCAGCCGGTGATTGGCTGTCACACCAGTCACACGATCGGAAAGCTTCCAAACACAAGTAGAGATAGGGAGCTTTCCGTTAGCTGCTGGTAACTGTGGCGAGAGCATGCAGGGCATGTGCTCTTGGCACAGGTCTGTTCATCTTTATGCACACATATATGCGGCCGCTTGGTGTTAAGGCCTACCCACCAAGAGGCTGCATATATGTGTGCGGCCAGCGCCAAGGAGTTAATTTATGATAAGTGAGAAGATGTAATATAAAATATAATGTAGGTGTTACCCCAATTTTGTGGCAAACGTGGAGTACACTTTGAATCAAAAAACAAAGTCAGCCTAAGCCAAGGGCACCTAGTGCTGGCACTGAAAAATGCTGTTCATCATAATCATGACATAAAATGTAGTCTAGGAACTGAAGTCACTGTTACCGCTCCAAAGATGAGATGCATCCAGTGAATATTACAGTATAATTATACTGAATGACAGCTCTTTGTTCTTGATAATAACAATGCTTACATCCAAGTCTCCTCTGCAGTGATGAGGTTAATGTGAGATAGGATTGCATGCTTGCAATTGAATATTTAGTATAATGAAGAAAAACTGCTGAGCCTTCTTGCCTGCAGATTTGTAATTTGCCTATCCCTCAACCAATACTGAGCAGAAAATAAGAGCGTTAATAGGCTGCCTGGGCTGATTTATATATTTATTTTTTTATATGTAGGCTGGGTTGGTATGGCAATTCATCAACCCATTCAACACCTTTTTTGGAAAACATTACAGAGTAGCAGATTGGGTATGTGGATTGGCTGTGTGAATATAAGTTCCATTGCATTCTGTAGCTCCCCCTTTGCACACACCCTGAGGAAGTGTTTATGTTGGAATACTATTGCATTCTACTTTTTGGTCTGTCAGTGTTTCTGGCTGCTTCAGGTGCTCAGTGGTTCTGGGCAGAAGAAATATCACAGTGTATGCACATTCAACCATTTTCTATATAGGGGCTATGAATGAGCAATGTGTAGTGGATATAGAGAAGAACAATATGAATATGAACAAGCAAGTGAGAGAGCATGAGTTTGAAATGCTCACCCCATAAAGGGCCCGCTGTTTTGGTCTCAAGGTTCTCATCCCACTAGAGCAGTAAAAGCCAGGCAAACAGACTAACTGCGGATGCAGAGTAACTGCGGGTTACAACAGTAATCTTAAGTAGCAACTAGAGGACACCTGTCTTCTTCCTAAAAAATTTTGAACACAGTCCTTACAGCAGCAAATAATAGGCTGAGCTACACAGGGACAACAGGAAAATGTCCACTTTTCAGAAAAACCGATGCAAGAGGGATAGCAGCAGCACACCGTCACTCGGATCTCACACACCGGTCTGTACTCACTAATGTCCTTGGATAATTGGATGTCTCCTTTCAATATCTTCAAGACACCTCTCTTGTGAAACCTCCAGACCAGATCCCCAATAGAAACCCCTCAGTCAGCTCCAGCAGTGTTCAGCAGAATATATCCCAACAGCTAGCCAACTGGGACCTCGATGAGCAGTACAAAAGCATAGCTGGAATGCCTAGACGAGCAGCAGCCCTTCAATCTGGGATCTAATCCTCCTGGACAAGAACTCCTCTGCTCCAGACCTCAGACTAATAATACTCACTCCCAGCCACCATCTGGGCACCCTCCCTGCCCCCCAGAGATTGGATGGGACCACCTAAATATTCATACTGTAGACGTGTCTCTACCAGCCCTCTACTTTCCAGAACCATCCAGAAAACATGGGGAAATAGCCAAACCCACAGCCTTTGAAACCCAGAGCAGACCAGAGCAATCACAAGTAGCTCCACTGATTAAAGGAGACCTAAGAACTGAATTTACCTAACCTAGCACCTATCTAGGAAGTGTTACAATTGATTTGGAAAAATGAGCAGGAATTAATTAAAAAACATGCAGACAAAGAGAAAAACTAGAATATAAGCAAAGGTGAAGAGAGAATGTAATAACATGTGATCACAACCCTTAAACCCTGGTCTCTTGAACATAATGCTTAAAGTGTACGTTCACTCACATTTCACCTAGGAAAGAATATGATCCCTCCCTAGTACATTTGGCTACTTTTTATTTGTGATGGAGAAAAGGAAATACATCTCACATGTTCCAGGAGGCTACAGAACCAGTCTCTGTTCTATCTGTGCTTTGTGCATGCACAGTAGGGGAGCTGGCTTTGAGTCATCATGAAGTCATAGCTGGCTCCCAAATCCAAGATGGCTGCGTGGGCCATGAAGGACTTGAGAAGACTAGGAAGACAGCACTGGACTCCTTGGCCTGGTAAAGTCAGCAGCTACCGTATTTTTAGTTGCTGGCTGTATTAAAGTGGAAATTCAGCTGCTTTAAAACTGTTTTTTTTCCTTTTAGATAAAAAGGATTTGTTTATCTTTAAGGACTACTTTTTTTTTGTTAAAGCCTAAGCAAAGCCAAAATAAAAAAAAAAAAATCAGCACAAGGGGCATAACTTTTTTTTCTATTTTTTTAAAGCCTAAGTGCAGCTAAAATAAAAAAAGACAAAAATCAGCACAAGGGACTTAACTTACAGTCAGTAGAATGGATCACTTGTCCTTATGTCTCTTCTGTTAGAGGAAATTTTCCTCCGCCCATAATACCCCACTCTTGCCACCATACATTTTTGACTATATAAATTAATTAGGATCTATGAATAGAGGGGGTTGACCTTTCACTCATCCACGCTTTCCATTCATAGATCGCTTTCCAAACATAGAAGCTGTAGTATGGCATCTATGAATGGAGGATCTGAGCATAAAGGGCAAACAAAGATGGGCATTCTTGAAGAAAGCTCATGACAGCCCCTTAGTTCTATAAACCCTGTGGCATTGGAAAACTATGGTGGCAGGGGGCAACGGATCGAGGAAGATTTCACCAAACAGAAGAGGCATGTAACCCAGACATCACTATGGAGGTAGTCCTACTTATTCTATGAGTAATTATTCTACCATTCCTGTACGATTTATGGGAGCTTTTGTAATAATTCTCGTATTTGTATTGTATGATGGTTATGTGACTGTTGGAGTTACCTCTATATTGGTATGACTGGCATTTTTCAATAAAACTCAGTTTAAAAAAAAAACAAAACAGAAGAGGCATCTGTGCAAGGAGCACAATCTACTGACTGTAAGATATGTCCTATTGGGGTGACTTTTGGAGTTTTTCATTTTGGCTGCACTTAGGGTTAAGATATCTGTCTTTCTAGATACCACATATTTAATTCTAGAGATTTAGTCCTAGCCATCAAGTCATGAAGCAGACACTATGGCTTATGTTAACTGGATATTTTTCTTATTTTATTGGAAAGGCTGCAAGTAGTTTCAAACCACAGATTTTAGTAAAGAGAATCATATAATGTGTCAGATTACCCTCATCAGTAAGTTTAAAAAACGGAAACTTGTCAGAACTTAGAAACCTGGGACAGAAAACCCCATTGGATGGAGGCATATGTATATTTAATGAGTGTTGTGGGCAGGGGCGGACTGACCATTTGGAAACTTGGGCACTGCCCAGGGCCCGGGGTCAGTAGGGGGCCCCATGAGATGCCCTGGTACCTTTTTCATAGGCTTTGTTGAGTTTGGGCAAGGACACAGGGGCCCCATGATCCCCTATTGCCCGGGGGCCCCATGAGTTGTCAGTCCACCCCTGGTTGTGGGTCTTTCCTGTGAATCTTTTTAAAGTGCTCAGATTAACCATGTCAGAGTTGTGAAGGTTAGTCTTGCAACATTCACATTTTTATAAATTAATGGTAAATATTGTATTTCTGTTTAAAACATTTTAAAACAAAACACAGCAGTGGATAAGGGTGAAAAACATCTGTTATACCTTTGATCATTTTTAAACAAACACCTATTTGTCTTCAGAATTAATCAAAATTCAATATCTGATCTTAATATTGTGCTCTTTGCAGGAGTTGCTAAAGTGAAGCTCCCTTTTTAAGAAAAAAGGTCAACTACATATTTATGAAAGATTCTTTACCATTGATAATATGTAAGTACTGTGCTATAGGCCACTGTAATGCGGTTTCTGAAAGTTTTCTAAATGAAGGTCAGCTGAGACTCTGTGTACTTACTTTGAACACATGAACAGTCCAGATATTGTAAAACACAGATTAGGTGTACCAACCTTGCCAATCAATTTATCCGAATGGTTTAAAGGTGTAGAAATTCACACATAATTAAAACTAGGCTGTTTTAATTTTAAATACAAGGGACTGCAGTTGAGGTATGCAGCTAAAAATGTACATGTTACAGGAGATATTTGAATAACTTGATTTATTTTTGGATGGCATGACTAACTGTGTTTAAAGACTGTGACTCTTGGAAGTATACGTGGGCCCATGCAGTGCTGTCCATCACAAAATCATGCCTGTTTTTAATGCAGTGCTATCTGAGGGCCCGAAGATCACAAGCATCCAATATTGTGTTTCTGCCTTGTCTCTTGTGAACAGAGATTCAGTCTGACTCTATAAGACATTCTTTTTATACCCAGTTATGTTACCGACCTGTTAGCAATTACCCTAATTAGCTGCAAAATGTTCTTCCAGCTCTTCCTCGTTAGTACCACTTTTTGTTGCCCTGTCCCAACTTTTTGGAGATGTGTTGCTGCCATCAACTTCAAAATTACCTTATTTTTTCATATAATGGTACATTTCCTCAGTTCAATATGTTTTCTATTTTCTATTGTGAATAAAATATAGGTTTATGAGATTTGCAAATCATTGCATTTTTTAATGTAGGTTTTACACAGAATCCCAACTTTTTTGGAATTGGGGGTGTAGTTGGGGAAGGTTATGAGGTCTAGTTTTAACAATTAAATTCTTGTTCTTTTTTGTCTGTTTGCATTCTGTATTTATTGAAAAAAAAATTCCAAATTTTTACAGCAAGAAGATAGAAAAATTATTGTTCTTTTAACCACTTGCCACCCAGCCACTGTAGAAATGCAGGGCGGCACTGGCAGGCAAAACCACGTTTTAAAACATGTGTTTTGTAAACAAATAGGGGGCGCGCGCGATCACCGCACGGATGTCAGTAGCCGGGTCACAGCGGGTCCTTAGCGGCTGTTTCCCGGCGATCAGCGGTAAACAGTGACAGAGAGCACAGCTGCAGTAGCTGTGCTGTCTGTCACTTCCTTGTCAGCTCGAGGACAAGCTGATCGAGACAGAAGAGTTTCTCTCTCTCGATCAGCCTTGTCCCGTCCAGCACACACCCCCGCCCCCTAGTAAAACACTCCCCTCACTCAGATAACCGTTTCCTGCAAAATAAAGTTAACCCCTTCCTCCCCATTGCCATTAGTACAGTGTCAGTGTTTTTCTTTTTGCACTGATCACTGTATTAGTGTTTTTGGGGATGTCAGTGACCCCAAGTCAGTACCCCCCAATGTCAGAATGTCCACTGCAGTCCCGCAGTCCTGCCATAAGTCGCTGTTCACTGCCATAAGTCATTGATCGCTGCCATAAGTCGCTGATCGCCGCCATTATTAGTATAAAAAAAACCTAAAAATCCCAGTATCTTTCCCGCCATTTGTAAACGCTATAACTTTCACGTAAACCAATTAATTTACACGTATTGTTTTTTTTTTTTAGCAAAGACGTCGCAGAATGCATTTTAGCAGAAATTTATGACTAAATTTGATTTTTGCATTTTTTTTTACTGGACATGTTTTATAGCAAAAAGTCCAAAATATTGTTTTTTTTTCCTCAAAATTGTCAGACTTTTTTTATAGCGCAAAAAATAAAAACCACACAGGCGATCAAATACCACCGAAAGAAAGCTCAATTTGTGTGGAAAAAAAGGATGTAAATTTCATTTATGTACCGTATTGCATGACCACGCAATTGTCCGTTAAACTAGCGCAGCGCTGTATAGCAGAAAAATGGTGTAAGTTGCAGTATTTATACCATAGTTTGTAGACGCTATAACTTCCACACAAAGCAATCAATATACACTCATTGGGATTTTTTTTACCAAAAACATGTAGCATAATACATTTTGGCCTAAATTTATAACCAACTTTGAGTTTAATATATATTTTTTATAGCTGAAAGTAAAAAATATTGTTTTTCTTCAAAATGTTTGGCCTTTTTTTGTTTATAGCGTGAAAAATAAAAAGCGCACAGATGATCAAATACCACCAAAAGAAAGCTCTATTTGTGTAAAAAAAAGGATGTAAATTTTGTTTGGGTGCAGCATTGCATGACCGCACAATTATCAGTTGAATTAGTGCAGCGCCGAGTAGCAAAAAGAGGCCTGGTCATTAAGGGGGGTAAATCCTCTGGAGCTCAAGTGGTTAAACCAAGTTTTTTTATTTTAATGATGTCAGTCTGTAAGTCTATAAATTCTGTTTTCTTTTCCTTTTTTGGAGGATGAATAAAGTATTTTTTCTATTGAGTAATAATTGATACATTTTGATTATTTGAATAGATATGGCAACACCCTAAGTCTCCCCTGCTGCTTCTCTGCACTCATGTTTGCCTTTAATATCTGCTTGGAGTGTACATTTAACACACCAGTGAAAATTGTAATTGATCAAGATATTATGTGGGTTTTTTTTAAAAGGGAGTATAATTTTTTGATTTGCTGCACACTAAAAAATAATGAATTAGTGAGCACGGCAATTTATGCACTTTAATAAGTGTGGAATCAGCAGCATTAAGAACCTGATCCTTCAGCTCAGACCTGTTGAACAGTTCCCAGTCAGATCTTCAATATTTTAAATACAAGTGTAGAATAATATTGAGCAAAATAATTAGATGGGAAATCCATTCGAACAATATAGTACATTAAAATCACATAAAGAGATGAAGAGATAAGGATTCTGTATGGTTTCTTACAACCCATGTCAGTGTTGCTTGGAGTAATCTTAAAGTGTATTTCCACCATTATAGCCACATTTTAGAAACACCCACTATACTGTATGTTTGTTATGGGTTCCTATTCACAAAGTATATCTAAAAATAATTAACAAACATAGTTCTTACTTTTCTAATTTTCTCTTTGGGGCATGATTATACAAAGGGCTCTATAAGTAGTTTAAAATGTTCAGAACAATTTTAGGGACTTTTTTTTTATGGCTCGTTTACACTTGCTTCAAAATGTGGCATTTGACCTGCTTTTTTAAAGAGCTCTGAATGTCAATCAAAGCACCTCTCACTAAAGAAAAACGGTTACCTTACAGTTCTGTTCAGACTATTGTGTTTGCTTTGCTTCAAACATTATACTCCATACCCATGCCGTCTCCGAAGCCTCGATAGAAGTCTATAACAATGTTTGCTAACAGCACTTGCAGTTTTGAGGAGCTTTTATTCAGAGTTAGCGTTGCTTTGCTTTGGAGGTATTGGAGGTTTGAGATATCCCAGGATGCACTGGGAAACCATCAAGCCAATCATAAAGATATCATCAGCAGTCACTTCCAGTTCATATATATATATATATATATATATATATATACAGTATATTGTGGGAGTTTCTGGTGCAGACGTCACATCTGGTGTGCAGCATGGAGCAGCAGGAAGGTAAGTTGGGTCCAGACTGGAGCAAAGAACTAGCAAATGATACACATGGTGTGTAACATGGGAATGCTATAGTGTTGAGTGAGTGGGGATCAGACAAAAAGACCTGAGCAGGAGAGTTTAGTAGAGCTGGGGGACCGGAGCAGGAGAAACTAGCAGATGTCACATGGTGCGTAGCATGGGAGAAATATAGCGGAAGGTGAGCGGGGACCAGAGAGAGTTATTTAAGGTAAACATACCTACCCTGCCTTTCCTCCTTAACATTACATAGATTGAGAAATCTAAGTAAGATTTTAATAGGATTTCTCATCAAAGAAAAGACTAAGCGGTATTTTCATAACTTTTCTTTTTTTTTGCTATGTGAATGGGGACATGTATCAAGTATAAAGTAGGTGTTATCCAAATTTGGCTGGAAATCTTGAAATACACTAAGCTTTTCTTTCTAAATGAAATGATATTGGGAGTCATTATGAAATACATAAAGGCACATTTGTAGTGAGCACTGTTTTTTGTTATTTCCAAAATATAGACACTACAAGTGGCCATACATTGGCTGATAAGTGCATCAAATTTGAGCATTACTTGAGGACTTATTAAAATGGAAGCCTCTTTTAAGATATGTTAGCTCCCAGATACCTGGCCTTCCCCCCTACATGAGTAAGTAAGGTACTAGTTTTTACTCATTAAAGAAAAAAAGAATGAATAAATAAACACGTATACATCATGAGAAGGTTCTTTACATAATAAAACATAACAATAAACATTGTCAATGTACATCCAACATCAATAACATCACCCAGATGTTTAGATCCAACATCAGTCCAATGAATAATGACCCGACAACCCTCTGACATGATGACCATAACCACATCAACCCTCTCCCACCGCACCACACCTTTTGGTAAATGACAGCTCCTCAGCTGGCTGCTTAATGTCAACAAACAGACCAGTGATGTTGGCTGATGTCTTTGATCAAGTATGGTCATGAGTCATGACCATATTTAGTCACTTATATCACCCGGCCTACCCCCAGCTTGTTTACAATTTGAAGCAAATGGTGGACATGTAGTCAGAAGCTGTCATTTAATGGTGATAGTGATACTGCATCTAAATGAATTATTTCTGGATGCAGCAGCTGGCGGTTAGGGCAGGAGGCAGACTGCCCAATTCTGGGTATTTAGTTTAGCAGAACTGTGAACAGCTTGAGTTGGACCCAAACCTGAAGCTAATCCTTAATTATCAGAGCTCATCAGTTCAACACCATAAGCAAGAATGGTAGATCTTTTACCTTCCTCATGATGAGGAATCTGCCCACATATGGCTAGCTAATGACTAACACACAATGGGCATCGTTCACAAAGCTTTAAAACAAAGACAAGGATTTTTATTTCAGATATGACTGTGATTTTTAAAAGTAATCGAGCTCAATTGAAAATAACTGATTTTTTAAATTAGGCTCAATACACAAAGCTAACACACCATGCTAGGGATCCTAATGCATATTATAACATAAAGCAGGAGTAGGCAACCTTTGAGAGGTGGAGATCTACCTGAACAACATGAAAGACGTCAAAGATCACCGGAGTTTAGTGCCACTTTTTTTTTTCTAAAGAAATAACCTAGCAAGGCCTAACTAAATAGTAAGGAAAACTTTTGTGGGCAGCGGCCGCCCCAGCCCCCCCCCAAATCCTAACCTGAGCTCCCTCTCATCCAGGGCTGTCTCCCTCCTTCCTCATTTGCTGAGACAAAAGCAGGAGCCCATGAGGAGAGGGGGGGGCTCTGCGTATCTTATGGACACATAGAGCAATGGCTCAGGAGCGAGCACACAGCGATGCTTTCAACAAAAGCAGCTTTCTCTGGGGGCACTTCTTGAGGGGAGGAGCCAAGAGTGCTGGAGGGGGACCCGAAAAGAAGGGGATTGGGGCAGATGTGTGCAAAACTACTGCATAGAGCAGATAAGTATAACATGCTTGTTATTTTATAGAAAAAACAAAGCTATAGCATCGCTTTTACTTAAAAGTGAACAGTGTCAGTAGGGCAGTGGATGGCGTGTGGCTAGTGTCAGTAGGGCAGTGGATGGTGTCAGACAATAGAGCAGTGGACAGTGTCAACAGGGGAGAGGACGGGGTCGGTAGAAAAGTGGATGGTCAGTAGGGCAGTGGATGGTGTCAGTAGTTTATTTTTATGATTTTATTTTTTATTATTTTTACAGTATTTTTTATCAGCTCTGTTGGGGGGCTTTGGTGAAATAGATCCCTGATATCTCACTTTTGAGAAGAAGAAGATTGGGGTCCAATTCTCAATCTACATCTCTGTAGTCTTAGCTGCACAGAATGAACAGGAAGAGCACTACACAGTCTCCCTGTTCATTTACAAAAATATAGTAAACACAGTTTATTGTGCTTCACTTATGACTGAAAACAGTGAATGATCAGTACTGATCATTCACTGTGTTCATTCAGAAAACAAAGGGGTCAGTAAATTACATATTTACCCTACCCTTCTCCCGCTCTTCATCCTGATTAGATCCCTCGCAGTAGCAGGTAGGAGAGTAGAAGTGGGCAAACCAGCAGCACTACGAGGGGGGGGGGGGGGGCGGACAGCAGATGAAAGGGAAACCTGGACAGGAGGGGCAGTAGGGGTGGTATTATCTGGAGCCAATCATCTGTATTTTCCTCATGCAGCAGTTGAATGCTGACGAGAGGGAAAGGTGAAGAAGCCAGCTTTCAGCTGCTGCAGGAGGAAAATGCAGGTGATAGGTTCCAGTAAATGCCATCCCCGCTCCTGTCCAGGTCCCAGAGGATGCCAAGGAAGGGACCTGTTACCTTCCTGTGATCAAGGGGTAGATTGTGATCGACAGGTTTCCAGCCCCCGATATAATCGAATATGCAACATAGTTTGGTGGTTTAATTTCTCGCAATGTGCTAACCCAATTATACCATGAATATATAACACATAAGCTTACAATAAAGATCATTTCAACATAAAAAGGGCAATTACATCTCAATATGTCACATTTGAATCTCCCAGTATCAGCAAATCGACCCTCACATGTTCTATAAGCTTGAAATAACGTCAGAAAATTACAGAACTAAAAGCGTTCCTACGTTGTTCTACAATACTGATGAGGAAAGACAAACATGGCAACCCAGTTCATAGTCTACTAAGAATATTTGTATATGTGTGCATAGATAAAATTATAACATCACCAACTACTATTTAATATCAAGATGCATATACAGTAACACAGTGCAAATAGCAATGCTAATGTATAAGCACCTACAGGTGAAACTCGAAAAATTAGAATATCGTGCAAAAGTTTATTTATTTCAGTAATGCAACTTAAAAGGTCAAACTAATATATGAGATAGACTCATTATATGCAAAGCAAGATAGTTCAAGCCGTGATTTGTCATAATTGTGATGATTATGGCATACAGCTCATGAAAACCCCAAATCCACAATCTCAGAAAATTAGAATATTACATGCAATCAATAAAACAAGGATTGTACATAGAACAATATCGGACCTCTGAAAATATAAGCATGCATATGTACTCAGTACTTGGTTTGGGCCCCTTTTGCAGCAATTACTGCCTCAATGCGCAGCGGCATGGAAGCTATCAGCCTGTGGCACTGCTGAGGTGTTATGGAAGACCAGGATGCTTCAATAGCGGCCTTCAGCTCTTCTGCATTGTTCGGTCTCATGTCTCTCATCTTTCTCTTGGCAATGCCCCATAGATTCTCTATGGGGTTCAGGTCAGGCAAGTTTGCTGGCCAATCAAGCACAGTAATCCCATGGTCATTGAACCAGGGTTTGGTGCTTTTGACAGTGTGGGCAGATGCCAAGTCCTGCTGGAAAATGAAGTCAGCATCTCCATAAAACTTGTCCGCGGAAGGAAGCATGAAGTGCTCCAAAATCTCCTGGTAGATGGCTGCGTTGACCCTGGACTTAATGAAGCACAGTGGACCAACACCAGCAGATGACATGGCTCCCCAAATCAACACAGACTGTGGAAACTTCACACTGGACTTCAAGCATCCTGCAGTGTGTGCCTCTCCATTCTTCCTCCATACTCTGGGTCCTTGGTTTCCAAATGAGATGCAAAAGTTGCTCTCATCAGAAAAGAGGACTTTGGACCACTGAGCAACAGACCAGATCTGATTTTCTTTAGCCCAGGTAAGACGCTTTTGACGTTGTTGGTTGTTCAGGAGCGGCTTGACAAGAGGAATACAACATTTGAAGCCCATGTCCAGGATCCGTCTGTATGTGGTGGCTCTTGATGCACTGACTTCAGCCTCAGTCCACTCCTTGTGAAAGTCCCCAACACTTTTGAATGGCCTTTTCCTGACAATCCTCTCCAGTCATCCCTGCTGCTTGTGCACCTTTTTCTTCCACACTTTTCCCTTCCTCATAACTTTCTATTAATGTGCTTTGATACAGCACTTTGGGAACATCCAACTTTGCAAATTACCCTTTGAGGCTTTCCCTCCTTATGGAGGGTGTCAATGATGGTTTTCTGCACAACTATCAGGTCAGCAGTCTTTCCCATGATTGTGATTCCTACTGAACCAGACAGAGAGACCATTTAAAGGCTCAGGAACCCTTTGCAGGTGTTATGGCTTAATTAGCTGATTAGAGTGGGACACTTTGAGCCTAGAATATTGCACCTTTTCACAATATTCTAATTTTCTGAGATTGTGGATTTGGGGTTTTCATGAACTGTAAGCCATAATCATCACAATTATGACAAATCACGGCTTGAACTATCTTGCTTTGCATGTAATGAATCTATCTCATATATCATTTTCACCTTTTAAGTTGCATTACTGAAATAAATTAACTTTTGCACGATATTCTAATTTTTTGAGTTTCACCTGTATAGCAACCAATCAGCTTTAATTTATTGCCCTGAAACCATTGCTTTATTGAATAAGTTTGCTATGAAAACCTTTAGCCATAGGTGGCCTTTGCAGGTATTAATGCGGACTAAGCATGTTGTAAGCAGCTGGTCATGATATTAATAGGTTGTCATTTCTACCTTTACAAATATGTTGTGTAAGTAATTAAATATAGCTTTTGAACCTATATTTGAACAATTGAAACCCAGTCCTGCAACTCCTTCCAGTCTTATAAAGTGAAATAATAACCATCGCTTGTCTAGACAGATGAACTGATGTAATTTGCATATAAATAGAATTAAAGGTGATTGTCAGAGAAATACCATCCAACTCTCAGACCTGAGGATCCATTTGAGAACCCAAGAAATAAAAACAATCACTAAACAGATTTGATTAATTCAAGGAATAACACTGGACATCTATTACAGTCCTTGTTATCTATTTGTGTCAGTTGTAATGGCTGCTCTCATCAAGTGTCATTTCTTTAAAAGGATTGCAAGGGAATTCAGCAGTGGGATTTCAAGCAATTGCCTGACATTTGATGTAGGTCTTATCACTTGAAATACTTTCTTTAAGTTCTCAAGTTAAGAAAATCATCTTCTCAAAATCATGCATGTCCATAGGTGTATGAAAGTTTAGTGGGCTAATAAATTCAGCTGCAATGATATACTGGTACAGTTGTGTCCAAAATTATTCAACCCCCAATGCTGTAAAGGGGTTTAGGGACTATAGTGTACATTTGGAATTGTATTCAGAATCAAATCCTACAAGGACGTTGTAACTACCCAAATGCAACTAAAATGACATCAATTGTTTATGTAATACAGTAGTAAATGGTTCTTATGTGGTTTCTTCATTGCCACAATTATTCAACCCCTTAAAGACTACCACTCTGAAGAACAGAGGTTCATACAGGTGCTTTCCATCAGGTATTGAAAACACCTGTGGATGTCACCGAGCAGCAATCAAGCATAATAAGCACCAATTAGGCAGCTTTAAAATGACTGTGATACTCAGCTCCTTCTAGACATTTACTGGTGTGGTTACAAACATGGTGAAGGCAAGAGAATGGTCCAGGAAGACAAGAGAAGAGGTGATTTCTCTTCACAGGAAGGGCAATGGCTATAAGAAGATTGCAAAGATGTTAAACATACCAAGAGACACCTTAGGAAGCATCATTCGCAAATTCAAGGCAAAGGGCACTGTTGAAACGCTACCTGGTCGTGGCAGAAAGAAGATGCTGACTTCGACTGCTGTGCGCTACCTGAAGCGTAGAGTGGAGAGAAGTCCCCGTGTGACTGCTGAGGAACTGAGAAAAGATTTGTCAGATGTGGGTACAGAAGTTTCAGCCCAGACAATAAGACGCACACTGCGTAATGAAGGCCTCCGTGCCAGAACTCCCAGGCGTACCCCCTTGCTGTCTCCAAAGAATAAGAAGAGTCGACTGCAGTATGCCAAAAGCCATGTGGACAAACCACAAAAGTTGTGGGATAGTGTTCTGTGGACTGATGAAACAAAATTAGAACTGTTTGGGCCCATGGATCAACGCTATGTTTGGAGGAGGAAGAACAAGGCCTATGATGAAAAGAACACCTTGCCTACTGTGAAGCATGGTGGAGGGTCAATCATGCTTTGGGGCTGTTTTGCTTCTGCAGGTACAGGGAAGCTTCAGCGTGTGCAAGGTACCATGAATTCTCTTCAGTACCAGGAGATATTGGATGGAAACGTGATGCAGTCCGTCACACACCTGAGGCTTGGGAGACGTTGGACCTTTCAACAGGACAATGATCCCAAGCATACCTCCAAGTCCACTAGAGCATGGTTGCAGAGGAAAGGCTGGAACATTTTGGAGTGGCCATCGCAGTCACCAGACTTAAATCCGATTGAGAACCTCTGGTGGGACTTAAAGAAAGCAGTTGCAGTGCGCAAGCCTAAGAATGTGACTGAACTGGAGGCCTTTGCCCATGAAGAATGGGCGAAGATACCCGTAGATCGCTGCAAGACACTTGTGTCAAGCTATGCTTCACGTTTAAAAGCTGTTATAACTGTAAAAGGATGCTGTACTAAGTACTAAGATTGAATGTCACTTGGGGGTTGAATAAAACTGATAATGCTGTGAGCACAGAAAAGACATTTGTGGTTATTTCATTATAACTGTTATGTTATATTTGTCTGACCTACAAGTGCCTCTTTAATGTAAATGTAAGCAAGATGACTGAATGATCAAAAGCAATGTCAAACTGGCCAAAACACTCAATTTCAGTGGGGGTTGAATAATTTTGGCCACAACTGTATGTGCAATAATCAGGAAAAAAACATTTATATATTTATATATATATATATATATATATATATATATATATATATATATATATATATATATATATATATATACTCTAGACTGTAAGCTCTAATGAGCAGGGCCCTCTGTTTCCTCTTGTACCAAATTGTATTGTAACTGTAATGTCTACCATTTTGTAAAGCGCTGCGCAAACTGTTGGCGCTATCAATTTTTTTTAAATATATGCATCCTAAGGTTGGTTTGTTGGTTCGGTCGGGTGATACACATGACACATGAAGATGAAGCAAATCCTCCTGCACAAGTTGTTCTTAGCCTTCTCTCCTCTACAACCTTCCAAAGCAGACACATGAAAGGGTATTTTTGAGCATTCAGAAGGCAGGGGGTGGGGATCTGATATCACACAGTTTAAAGTTGAGTGTAATCTGAGAACTGAGTGAAAGGAATGGATACACTATCCTCTATACAGTCTCATAGAGAAATATGCACAGCTGAAGCTGTCAAGCTGTCTCCTGGGATTCCTTGGTGTCAAGTTAAACTTTCAGAAGTGACTCGTGCAAATAGAAGAGGAAGGAGAGAGCAGACAGAACACACTAGGTGCTTGGGATTGAGGGAAGTACAAACTTTAGAAGGATATGCTTAATTTTTCATTTCCGAGGTTTACAACCACCTTCCACAATAGCCTAACACTATAGGCTAAGAATATTCGACCAGCATTGGAAATAAAGTGGGAGACCTCAGCACTTTGTACAATCTAGGAGAAATCCTTTGCCCCCCCCCCCCCAAAAAAAATCCAGACTCCTATATGAGCATGCAGCTAGGAAAGGGGATACCACCAGGTGACCCCCCCATCCCCCCCGAACAATACCAGGCCACATGATTGCAATATATATCCCAGTGGTCATGGTGATCTGTGGACAGGGGCTTCTCTGAATCTGGAAGCCTCATTTTGTGAATGAGTACATACTGTCCCTACTCATTCACAAAAAAAGTCAATAGTAAATAAACACACATACACTTTTTGACGAGTCTGTTAATAGAAAAAAGTCCCACAATGTAAATCCACTGTCAAGCACATCATCCAGTGATGCAGACCCCCGATGTCCGACGCATGCCAACCCACCAAAAGAAAAAAAGTCACTTCCCGCTGACACGTCTGAACCTGTCACTTGACTCCTGTTGAATGTTATCTCCCAGCCTCCACCCTAGGAATATAAGCAAAGGGGTGAGGTTTTCAAGTGAAACATGGTCATGTCCATGCAATATATAGTCAATGATGTCACCCAGAGACCTCTTTTGGAAGATGACATTTGTGAGCAGTCAAAGGGTTTCAGCGTGTTGGCAGACGGCTGGTTTCTTTTCCTGTGGACGAGTTGGCAAGTGTCAGGAACCAGGAACAACTATAGAAAAGGGAGACACTTGTGCCAGTTTGTAGCGTGTATGAAATAAGATGGAGAAATGTTCTGAAATGCAGTCTTGGTGGATGGAGATTGGTGAGAGAACTTTCTGAAAGAATGCCACCGAGGAAGACTTCAAAGAGACATCCTATTAGAGAACAGGGTAGAGGAGCTGAAACTGATTCCATCTGGGTGTTTTGTCTTCCTAAGAGGACTGGAGAGCATGACTGTTGTATTCTAGGTGCTACATGATCTCCCCACACTTGTTGTATCTCTTAAGGCAGAGCGGCATGAGCGATTCACGCTGCTCTGCGAGGGCAGTATGGTGTGTAATTCAGCATACCACGTGGCTCCCCTTTTTTTTTCTAACAAACTTTATGAGAAATGTACAAAAAGCACACATCATTCACTGGAATGTTGGACTGCATGGGCCCAACATTGCGATTCTGCCAGGTGCGCCGTGATAAAATGCAGCATGTCTGCATTTTACCGCAACACGCTCCAGTGTTGCAGTCTGAATTGGACACATTGGAAACAATTGTTCCCCTTTGCGTTCCTGCAGTGGCAGATGTTTTATCATGCGGTAAAATGTCTGTTACCATATATAGTGTGAATTGGCCCTCAGTGTGCAGTATCTTAAAAAGGTAGTACATCGCTTGCGACTTTGTCCTTTGGAACTATGTAGTTGTTCAAGATCCCAATGCAGACCAGTGAGCTCACCAACAGATTTGTGATGTATAGTAGTCATAAAATATGTACTTTGTTTAGCAAGATAAGATAAAAAAGAACTGCTATATCACAATTATTGATGTCATAATGCCAATACTGTCAGCACCTGTGGTAGTGAGCTCTATTGATCCTCATCTTGGGGTTCCCCAGGGCACGGAGTCTAAGCCCCAACCTGCTTGTTCACCAGAGCCCCTGATGGTGGGGATGGACTTGCAGGAGGCTGGGACCAGGTCGCGGCCCCCAGGTACACCCAGCTGAGATTGTGTAGACCGCTCGCGTTAGCAGAGTACAATGGGAGAAGACAAAGGGAATCCAATAGGCAAGTCGAGGTCAGGACAGGCGGAAAACAAGCAAGGTCGGGAACGAAGCCGGGGTCGGTACACAGATAGACAATATAGGATTCACAGCGGAAACACATGGGAGCTCCAACAACTAAGAAGTTGCTCAGGCAAAGTGGCCTAGTCTGAGCATGTCTTATATAGACAGGCAGACAAGGAGGCGGGACAGGAAGTGATGGAAGGGAAGGAAATAAAACCCAGAGGACAGCAGACGATGCCCATAGGTGAGCACAGACAAACATGAGAAGGAATCAGGAACAGGGCTGCAGCAAGAAGGTAAGAATGTAAACAAAACTGCAGGCTAACTTGTGACAGTACCCCCCCTCTTACGAGGTCTCCCCACTCTTTTAGGGCCAGGCTTAAGGGGAAACTTCTGATGAAAAAATTGCACCAGACTTTGGATAAAGACAGTGCCAGCTTTATCGCCAGCAATTCCCGATCACCGATAGTGTAATTCTTTTTGGCATACAAAAATTTCTTAGAGAACAAGGCACAAGGACGAAGCTTACCATCATGCATTTGGAGCAGGACTGCCCCCACTCCCAAAGATGAAGCATCTACCTCCAAGAAAAAAGGCTGAAAAATGTCCGGACGTATGAGAATCGATGCAGAGAGAAAGGTGGATTTTAGTCTGTGGAATCCTTCGACTGCCTCAGAAGGCCAGGTTCTGGCATTGGAACCCTTTCGAGTCAAAGAAGTGATTGGGGCCACCAGAGAAGAATAGTCAGGAATGAACTGGCGATAGAAGTTGGTGAATCCCAAGAAGCGCTGTGTGGCTTTCAACCCAGAGGGCTGAGGCCAGTTGGAGATGGCTTGGAGTTTGGCAGGATCCATAAGCAGTCCTTTATCCGTGACTATGTAGCCTAGAAAAGGAACCTGGGTTTGTTCGAAGAGACACTTCTCCAACTTTGCATACAGGCAGTGGTCCCGAAGACGTAGGAGAAAAGTACACACGTGGGTTTCTAAATCTGGAGAAAAAATGAGTATCATCCAGATCGACAATGACACAAACATATAGAAGATCAGAAAAAAATGTCATTAACAAAGTTCTGAAAGACGGCTGGGACATTACACAAGCTGAAGGGCATTACAAGATATTCATAATGTCCATCTCTGGTATTGAAAGCTGTTTTCCACTCATCACCCTCACGGATCCTAACCAGATTGTATGCTCCATGGAGATCTAGCTTAGTGAAAATTCGAGCATCTCGGAGTCTGTCAAAGAGTTCAGAAATCAGAGGTAAAGGGTACCGATTCTTAACGGTGATAGCATTGAGACTCCTATAATCAATGCAGGGTCGTAGTGTACCATCTTTTTTCTCCATAAAGAAGAAGCCTGCCCCAGCAGGAGAATTGGACTTATGGATAAATCCTTTCTGCAGATTCTCCTGGACGTATTCAGACATGGCTTGAGTCTCAGGAATGGAGAGAGGGTAAATTTTACCTCGTGGTGGAGAAGTACCAGGTTGGAGGTCAATAGCACAATAATAGGGATGGTGAGGGAGCAAACAATCTTACAAAAGACATCTTGGAAGGCCTGATAATGCGGAGGGAGTATCGGAGAGGTGATGACCTCAGCCACGGGTACACACCTAGGAGGACACACTTTAGGGAGACAAGTCCGATGGCCTTGTGACCCCCATGAAAATACTTGGCCAGAGTTCCAGTCAAGATAGGGTGAATGTTTCTGCAACCATGGAAGTCCCAGAATGATGGGACTAGAAGACTTAGGAAGGACCAGGAAGGAGATTTCCTCACGATGAAGAACGCCCACATGCATAGTTATGCTGTTAGTTCGAACGAGTAGAGGTCCTAAGGCCAAGGTAGAGCCATCAACTGCAGATACTGATAGGGGTGTCATCAAGGGAACAAGAGAAATGCCCAATTCAGCGGCCAAGGATTGTTCGATGAAATTTCACATAATTCACATAAGCCGAAACCTGATATGAGTTTAGAGCCCAATGGATGGAGACCGGTATAACAAATCGAGGGAAGGAGGCGGAGTTCAGGTTCTGGTCTAGATCTCCTCCCTCAAAGTGACCTAGACCCGAGAGTTTCCCGGACGGACTGAACAAGACTTAATTACATGACCCTGAGCCCCACAGTAAAGGCATAGACCAAGTCTTAGGTGACACGATCGCTCTTGTGGAGTGAGGCGTGTTCGGCCTAACTGCATAGGTTCCTCGGATGTCGGCCCAGTTGTGGAGGTAAGTGGTTCAGGGGATTTTTGGAAAACAAGAGCAACCGAACCCACTTGGGAGTGACGTGGACCAGACTTTTCCAGATCTCGCTCCTGGAAGCGGACATCGATTTGGGTGCTAAGAGCAATCAAGTCATCCAGAACGGTGGGTATGGTTCTTCCGGCTACTTCATCCTTAATACGGTCCGCTAGACCTTGCCAAAAGGTTGCAGAAAGGACCTCATTATTCCATGCAAGTTCCGAAGCTAAGGTGCGAATCTGAACTGCGTACTGACCAACCGTCATGCTACCTTGGCGTAGCCGAAGAAGGGATCCGGCAGCAGATGAAGTCCTGCCGGGCACATCGAAGATTTTCTAGAAAACTTGCTGGAGGGCTGGGAGACTGGAGATAGTGGGGTCTTGACGCTCCCACAGTGGCGAGGCCCAAGCCAGTGCTTCACCCGAAAGGAGGGAAATCATGTATGCCACCTTGGAACGATCAGTAGGAAAATGATCGGCTGCTAGTTCAAAATGAATAGAGCATTGATTTATGAAGCCTCGACAAGCTTTGGGATCACCAGAGGTGGTGGAGGCAGCTGGAGTCTCGAAGGATGGTGTTCCTCTGGGGGAACAGCGGAAGGTGGAACAGCAGGAACAGGAGCCAAAGCAGAGGGTGAGGAAGTGGACACAACCTGTAGCTGATCCAACTGGGGGGAGAGTTCCTGCAGACAGTGCATAATTTGTTCTTGATAGGCCTGCTGGACATTGACTCTCTGTGCCAAACCCTGAAGTTGTTCCAGGAGAGGCCACTGTGTCTCCAAGGAGCTCATGGCCTGAGAAAAATGTCAGCACCTGTGGTAGTGAGCGCTATTGATCCTTGATATTGATCCTATTGGTCCTTAACTTGGGGTTCCCCAGAGCACGGAGTCTAAGCCCCAACCTGCTTGTTCACCAGAGCCCCTGATGGTGGGGATGGACTTGCAGCAGGCTGGGACCAGGTCACTGCCCCCAGGTACACCCGGGTGAGGTACACAGATAGACAATATAGGATTCACAGCGGAAACACATGGGAGCTCCAACAACTAAGAAGTTGCTCAGGCAAAGTGAGCACAGACAAGCATGAGAAGGAATCAGGAACAGGGCTGCAGCAAGAAGGTAAGAACACAAACGAAACTGCAGGCTAACTTGTGACAAATACTATGATTTCATCAGGCCTGGACTGGCCATAAGGCACACCGCTGAATGTCCGCTTCTCCTCTCCCTCCTGCAGGCATTCAACAGCTGCAGGACAAAAATGGACGGATTGGTTCCTCTATATGCCACCCTGCCATTCCTTCTATCCATCTTCTTTTGCTGCCCCCAGACCCCTGTCCTCACTTCTGGTCCCCCTATGCTCTCTCCGGGCCCTTGTGTGCTCTCTCCCGGCCCCCTTCCTCCTCCGCAGTGCTGGCAGGTTCCCTCCTCCCCTCTCCCGCCAGCTCCTGCAGAAGATCTGTCATGAAGGAAAGCAAGGAAGGGGCCGGTAAGTATGTAAATTACTGGCCCTCTCCTTGTCTGAATGAGCAGTCAGTGATCGGTGCCAATCACTGACTTTGTCCATTCATAAATGAGGCAAAGTAAATGGTGTTAATTATACTTCAGTTTATGAAGCTCTGTACAGAGTTCTCCCTGTCAATTTATTCTGTGCTGCTGATACTGCAGAGATGGAGATTGAGAGCTGTGTCCTTAATCTTCATTCTCTGTCTCAAAGGTGAGATGTAAAAGGTCTTTTTAGACCCCTGATATCTCACCAAAGCCCCCAAACAAAGGGTTCCTAAAAGAGTAAAAACTACTGACACCAGTGGCGGAACTACCAGGGTCACAAAGGTTGCACTTGGGACCACCCCTTGTGTTCCACCCCCGGACTCCAAGGGAAGGGCCCCTGGGCTCAGGGTTGCTCAGTCTAAAATGCCTAGGCCTATTTTTTGTCCCAGTATGGGCCTGGATTTCACTATAACGTATTGCACTTTTTGCTCAGTTTGCATTAACCATTTTTACATTTTCAGCCCGCCACCAACACTGAAAAAAGTTGTATATTATTATATACAATTGTCTCCCCCAAGGGTGTATATTTACTAAAACTGATGCACTCAGAATCTGGTGCAGCTATGCATGGTAGCCAATCAGTTTCTTCAATTAAGCTTTCACAAGAAAACCTGGAAACTGATTGGATTCTATGGAAAGTTGCACCATATGTTGCTCTCTCCAGTTTTACTAAATAAACCCTAGTGTGTCATGGTATTTTGAGGGTATCAGCAGATTCAGGGAGAATACTTATTAAAGCCAACACCTACATGTGTACTACATATCCATAATGATATTGATTTTAAGCTGGCATGTGGCGGGCTCTATACAAATGTTAGTATGTGGCCTGTAGATTTATAGTCACGACAATGGTCATCATTGCTATTGTTCCTGCTTATTTCAAGCCATCAATGTAGGTAAAAACTCCACTGATAAATTAACAGCCAACAAAAAAGAGAAAAAATGAATGGTAAAGAACTTAAATGTTATTTGGCTGTTGAGATATGCAGTAAGATAAAAGAGATATTAGAACAAGAGCAGCATGCAACTAATATATCTTTGGAATGAAAACAATACTTACTTCATTTCCCAATGCAGAATCTTAAATGACTTCAGAAAAAGATAATTGAATTTATTTTTGCGTAGTCTGAGTAATGAAATACCCCCTCTAGCTCTAGTTTTCTTTAAATTGAATAATTAAATGGGGTCCCTGAAATATGCACTTGAAAATTCACACATATAAATGCTAGAAGTCCAAATGTAAAAATGAAAGAGAAAATATTAGCATAGCTTCTGTATAATTTTAAATAGCGGTAGGAACATACAGAATGTGAGTATATGTATGCATATATTGCAAAAGTTCAGGGGGTCAGGGATCACCTATGACGACAGAAATGGTCTTTTTTTTTTTTACAAAAGGCAAAACAAACTAATGCTTCAAGAACAAATGAAAATAGCTGTCTATTTCCTGGCTTTTTAGAGTGTTTTCCAATAGAGAGACAGCAGAGGTCAGCATTTCTGCAGCTCAAACAGCTTTTTCCCTGGCACCTGTCTTACTCACATTATCCCTCTACTCCACAAATGTTCTCTGGAGTTTGCTGAAAATAAACCACTCACATAGGTACTTTAGCCCCTTATTGCCTCTTAAAGGTTCCATAAGCCAAATAGGTAAAAGATGTATCACCCACCCAGGACCCATCCCTGGCATCCTTTAGGTCTTCTACCCCTGAGCCTCAACCCAGAGGTGGTAGAGGCACCTTGAGCCACCCTACAGTGTACCTGGAGTGTACCCGATAGAAGGCATCAGCTTTTGATGCTGTCTTCCAGGTCTGTGCTCTGTCAAGTTATTCCTGGAGGGAGAGGAATCACTGCATCACTTTGTTGTTGGTAGCTTTGTTTTGTCTTACTCTTTCTGCTCACCCAAAAGTATGTTGCACATTGTAGATCACACTCCAAAGCCCACTTTACAGCCAAGCATTCTCTCTCCACCATAGCATAGTTTCCCTTTTCAGCCATTGACTTTTTGTTGAGACAGGAATATTCATAAACCCCCGAGGTATCTGTCCATATGATAAGCTCCCAGTCAAAATCTAGGACAACCAGGACTGAATGATGGTGTACTGTAGCTTTGAGATTAAAACAAATGTCCTTAGTGTCACCATTGTATTGTATAATCACTGACTTAAAGGCTTTGTCAGATCGGTCAGTAGCTAGGCTGTGTGGCAAAGTTGGAGACAAAGCACTGATGGTTACCACTGGAGATACCCAACTATACCCAGAAATGCTCTTACCTTTTTCTTAGTTAGGGGGCAGGGCCAATCCTGTATGGCTTCTACCTTGTTCAGTTGGGGTTTCATCAGAACAGAACCCAGGTACCTTGCTTCATCCATCCCAATCGCTCATTTCCTATGATTAACAGTGAAATCTCCTCTCCTTAAAAAAATCCACTTGAACCCAGGGACAATGGGACTCCCAATCTGTCTAGAAAATTACAATGTCATTCATGTAGACTGAGGTGAAATTTCACAAAGGTTATAGTAAATTAAATACCCTTTGAAAGGTGTCATGGGCATAATGTAACCCAAATGACATTCTCTTTTACTAACCTAAAACTGACTTTGAGAAGTGGAGAGCACAGTTTTCTACCTGGCTCCCTTGGCCAAAGGTATCTGCCAATACCCCTTGGTAAGGTCCAGTGTAGTGATGTATGGGACTGGTCCAAACCTCTCAACTAATTTGTCCATCTGGTGCACTGGATATGCATAACACTTTGATATTTCATTACATCTTCTAAAGTCTTTACAGAACCGCAGGGTGCCATTGGGCTTTGGTACCAACACAATTGGGCTTGACCATTTACTTCTTTGGATGAGGCCTTTGTATGAGCTTTATGGGATGCAAAACAGTTTTACAAGAACCTTCGCACTGGGTAAAAACATATTTCCTGAGCCTGTGGCCTGGACAAGATGATAGCTACTTTCACCTGGTCAATAACCACCCAGAAACCTTAGATTAGAATCAGCCAAATCAGATACCTTATAACTGTCTCTCCAAGGTTCCAAAACATGGTTCACATGGCAGATTTTTCTTTTATTCATGCTATTATACCCTGTAGTTTGCTTTCCCCACCTTTTCCATGACCTCAAATGGTCCCTGACATTTGGCTAGGAACGTACCTGCGACTGTGTTAGTATAGCTACCCACAATAGGCATGAAAGCACAGCATGGTCAGTTTTCTAGCTGTGCTTGAACTCAGCCTGTTCAGGCTCTTTCATGCTTGTGCTGACACGTCTCTCTCTCCCTGCACAGCCATTCAATGGAAATATTAGGGTGTGCTGTTTCTCCTCCCTGAGATCCTTGTGCAGCTAAGAACAGAGATTACGTGACCCCTTATAAAAAAAGATAAAAAAGTATTTATAATGTGTTTTTATTTATATATGAAAATATTTGTGTTTCATTTCTATTTTAAACTGAATTGGTTATTTTTTACAAGGTGAGAGTTTACATATACATTAAGAAAACAAAATATAAGACTTTGCACGCCTTGTGTTTTGATGCATCGGGAATATCTTCAGATGATTTAAACTGAAAGGGCTTCAATAACAACTGAGTGTCATTTGAATTCTGCAGCGTACCAGAGTATTGTTGTTGATTATGTGCACCCTTTGTGGTCACAATATTCAATGGCTGCTTCCAACAGAGGACCTTTGAGATGAGGTAGAAAACAGGGTTTAGAGTATGGATGTGGGGGCAAAAAATCTGAAAAGAATTACACAATATTATTGACCACATCTATAAGGAACTTACTTACATGCAGTAATAGTTACATTCTTGTTCTGCCCCAAAATGATGTGCTTGCCCCATCAATCTGACCTACAGATTATGCAGCCTTAGGTGAATAGAGTTAGAAACCAATAAGTTAGAAACAGTTATGAGGAATGTAAAGCAATATTTAGAGACATCCAATAATGAGTAGACCTATACAAATATTTAATATTGCTTGGTTTATAACTATACTTATGTAGTGCTTACCCCCATAGGAGCAGTTGTAGTTTTCTCCAGGTCTTCCCTAACTTCGCCCCACAGCCAGGCAGGTAGTTTCACAGCCAGGTGTACAAACACTTTCGCTAGTTGTCTCCAAAAATTAGCTAAGGGGTTGTTGCTTTTGTATTTTTATTATTGGAGAACTTGGATAGGGATGGGGAATATAGTAGAATTATCTAGGAATAGAACTAATTACAGTTGAGGACAGAACTTCCTTAAGTAGCAGCCTTGAGCAAAGTCCCAATATTAGGAAGAGGTTAAAGTGCTCTTCAGGACACCAGCTGGTTCCCCCTTGGCTCAGAGCCATGCTGACTAGGTGTTCTTGTTACAATCATTTGGGAGGCCCCCATACTATTATCTCATGTTCCAATGGTTTTTCCACTGGTATTACACAGTCAAAATGTGTTATTTACTTGGTCACTTGTAATTTATGCAACATACAATACCTGGGTAGAACCACAAGACAATTAGGTGATAGAACGAGGGATCATTTCTCAAATATTAGGACTAACAAAAATACTAGCATGGCTAGACACTGCATTTCTCTCCATCAACAGAACACACAATCCTTTTGAGTTCAAATTGTTAAAAGAACAGATCAATCTGTCCATGGTGGAGACCAATTCTCCCTCCTGTGCAGGAGGGAGGTATTTTGGAATTTTAAGCTAGATACCTGTATACCTAGAGGCTTAAACTTTGAATGGGACATTACTCATTATTATGAGTAATTTGTCCATTCCTCTGTATGATGTTCCACTCTATTTCCTTGTCATTTTTTTTCTTTTATATACACTGCTCAAAAAAATAAAGGAACACTTTTTAATCAGAATATAGCATCAAGTCAATTAAACTCCTGGGATATTGATCTGGTCAGTTAAATAGCAGAAGGGGTTGTTAATCAGTTTCAGCTGCTTTGGTGTTACTGAAATTAGCAACAGGTACACTAGATGGGCAACAATGAGACAACCCCAAAACAGGAATGGTTTTACAGGTGGAGGCCACTGATATTTTTTTTGCCATTCATCTTTTCTGACTGTTTTTCACTAGTTTTGCATTTGGCTAGGGTCGGTGTCACTACTGGTAGCATGAGGCAATACCTTGATCCTACAGAGGTTGCAAAGGCAGTCCAACTCCTCCAGGATGGCTCATCAATATGTGCCATTGCCTGAAGGTTTGCTGTGTCTCCCAGTCTCAAGAGCATGGAGGAGATTCCAGGAGACAGACAGTTACTGTAAGAGAGCTGGACAGGGCTGTAGAAGGTCTTTAACCCAGCAGTAGGACTAGTATCTGCTGCTTTGTGCAAGGAGGAACAGGATGAGCACTGCCAGAGCCCAAAACAATGACCTCCAGCAGACCACTGGTGTGAATGTCTCTGACCAAACAATCAGAAACAGACTTCATGAGGCTGGCCTGAGGGCCTGACATCCTCTAGTGGTCCCTGTGCTCACTGCCCGGCACCATAGAGCTTGATCGGCATTTGCCATTGAACACCAGAATTGACAGGTCCACCACTGGCACCCTGTGCTTTTCCTAGATGAAAGCAGGTTCACGCTGAGCACATGTTACAGATGTGAAAGGGTCTGGAGAAGCCAAGGAGAATGTTATTCTGCCTGTAACATCGTTCAGCATGATCGTTTTGGTGGTGGGTCAGTGATGGTCTGGGGAGGCATATCCATGGTGGTATGCACAGACCTCTACAGCCTAGACAATGGCACCCTGACTGCCATTAAATATAGGGATGAAATCCTTGGACCCATTGTCAGACCCTACACTGGTGCACTGGGTCCTGGGTTCCTCCTGCTGCAGGACAATGCCCAACTTCATGTGGCAAGAGAATGCAAGCAGTTCCTGGAGGATGAACGAATTGATATGCTTGCATGCCCCCATGCTTGCTTGATCTAAATCCAATAGAACACCTCTGGGATCAGGGGCGGACTGACAACTCCTGGGGCCCCCGGGCAATAGGGGATCATGGGGCCTCAAAAAAGCCTATGAAAAAGGTACCAGAGGCATCTCATGGGGCCCCCTACTGACCCCGGGCCCTCGGGCAGTGCCTGAGTTTCCAAATGGTCAGTCCGCCCCTGTCTGGGATATCACGTTTTGGTCCATTCGACACCGCCAGGCTGTACCCCAGACTGTCCAGGAGCTCAGTGATGCCCTGGTCCAGATCTGGGAGGAAATACCCCAGGACACCATCTGTCGTCTCATTAGAAGCTTGCCCTAATGTTGTCAGGCATGCATACAAGCATGTGGGGGCCATACAAACTACTGAGTACCATTCTGAGTTGCTGCAATGAAATTTCAGCAAAATGGACTAGCCTGCTGTATAATTTTTTCACTTTGATTTTTGGGGTGTCTTTGAATTCAGTCCTCTGTAGGTTGATCATTTTTATTTCCATCAAACAATGGGGCATACTTACATTCCTAACACATTACCAAGTTCATATCCCACATCAGTATAGATATCCAGCATGATATTTTTCCCCATTGAGATCTGATGTTTTCAAAGTGTTTAATTTAATTTTTTTGAGCAGTGTATCTTTATATAAATGAAATTTATATACATTTATATATATATATCTTTAATCATTTATACATTCATGCATTTTTTATTATATATATTGATTGCTACATATTTAGATGGTATACATTCCAGACTATATAATGGAATTTAATAGTAAACCAATCACTAATGTATTTCCATCATATTCGATGTCTGTGAGTGTTTTGTCTTTTTATTACTTTTGGTTTTATTCTTGAGCCTATATTTTCATTTGTTTTTAATTTTGTTTCTCAATAAATTTAATTGGTTTTGAATGCCTACCTAGGTTGACACACATAGGTACATCCATATTTTTTTCATTTATTTTTTTCTCTTGGAGATAAATACATTGGTCACTTTAAATGAATATTTCAACAATAAAGACATCTGTCAATTTAAATGAATAGCTTAATAACATTGTTTTGCACTTTCTTGCAGTTTTTGAGATTCATTTGTCTTTGCATACATTTTTGCTTATTGCTTGACAGAGAGCTTTCAGTTTTGATCATTGTGACTAATTCTGATGCTTGTGACTTCTCGTGTCATCTGTTCTTATTACGTGACAGCCAATGATGCTCTTATAAACACCCCTCTCATACTCAGAACTTCCATCCCCATGATTAAGCACCAAAGGGCGGAGTGAAAAGTGTTACGGGCACGGCCTGACTGGAGTCCCGGCTGAGGCTGCCATTCATCTCACGTCATACACATGCTGTGTGGCTCATGTATCTTTCTTTCGGTTATCTGGCCAGTAACATAGATGGACTTTACAAAAGCGATTAAAAAATGAAAGCCTAACTCCAGGTAATACTTTACAAGCAGCTTTTTTTTACAGAAAAACTTAGTTTTCTTTTTGGAATAAATGTTTTAACTAAATGAATAAAATATTATTTTACATACCCTTGTTACTGTTAACTGTCTCGACCTTCTAGCTTCCACTTTTACTGGCCACCCTGGTCTGTTAAAGGAAGCTGAAAATATCAGCAGGAAAACCAGGTAAAAAGTCTAAGTTACAGGGTGGACTCAGAAAATAAAGACTGCTTTGATAATGTTAGTGATAAACTGCATCTTGCATATAATTTGTGATTGTGCTTTTATTACCACCTTAAAATAAATGTAAGCTCCAAATGGACTGCATTTAATTTTTTTAAAGTTCAGGGGTAGGGCACCTCAAGATCATGTGCACAGCCATTTGTCTTAAACAGAAAAGTCTTTGTGCTTCTTTAAAGCAAACAAAACAGAGCTTCCACAAAACAAAACTTACTTATCTTCAGAAAACACAACACAAAAGTCCGCTTCTCTTCAGCGCAAACAAAATATAAGACATGCAAAGTTTGTGAAAGGAATTTACCCCAAAGGTAGCAAAATCCAGCTTCAGTTGTTTGGTATCTTCCAGCATGCATGCAGCCCTCAGACAGGTGTCTCTCCCAGACTCCTACTACTCCACACCCAGCACTAGGAGCTCCCTGTCTTATTTGCTGATTCGTTGAGGCTTCCTAAACCTGTAGGGACCATAATCAGAGGTGGAGGTTCTTTCCCACCCAAATATCACTCTGAACCTCCACAATTCTGCATCCCAAATTAGCTATTACTAATGCAGAGAGGACTGCAAGTCAGTCCTCTCCATGTGCTCTACTGTCCCAAAATCTCTCACCCAGCACGGGTGAGACCCCTCAGTACACTAATCATTTCCGTTAAAGGGACATAGCCCTGGTGACACATAGCACCCATCCAGGACCCTTCCTCAGTGTCCTGTACTCTCTCTCTGTCTCTCTCTCCCTATATAGTACATCCAGAAAGTATTTACAGCTCTTAACTTTTGCCACGTTTTGTTATGTTACAGCCTTATTCCAAAATGGATTAAATTCATTTTTTCCCATAGCATTCTACAAACAATACTGCATAATGACAATGTGAAAGAAGTTCATTTTGAAATCTTTGTTATTTATTAAAAATAAAAAAACCAAAAAAAAACACATGTACATACGTATTCACAGCCTTTGCCATGACACTTAAAATTGACCTCTGGTGCATCCTGTTCCCACTGATCGTCCTTGAGATGTTTCCACAACGTTATTGGAGTCCACCTGTGGGAAATTCAGCTGATTTGACATGATTAACAAAGGCATAAACCAAGCCATGAAGTCCAAGGAATCGTCTGCAGAATTCCAAGACAGAATTGTATGAAGGCACAGATCTGGGGAAGGGTACAGAAAAATTGAAGGTCCCAATGAGCACAGTGGCCTCCATCCGTAAATGGAAGAAGTTTGGAACCACCAGGAATCTTCCTAGAGCGGACCGCCCAGACAAAATGAGCGATCGAGTGAGAAGGGCCCTAGCCAAGGAGGTAACCAAGCACCCGATGGTCACTCTGAAAGAGCTCCAGCATTTCTCTGTGAAGAGAGGAGAACCTTCCAGAAGAACAACCATTTCTGCAGCACTTCACCAGTCAGGCCTGTATGGTAGAGTGGCCAGACGGAAGCCACTCCTCAGTAAAAGGCAAATGGCAGCCCGCCTGGAGTTTTCCAAAAGGCACCTCAGGGACTCTCAGACCTTGAGAAACAAAGCCCTTTGGTCTGATGAAACAAAGATTGAACTCCTTGGCCTGAATGCCAAGCATCATGTCTGGAGGAAACCAGGCACCGCTCACCACCTGGCCAAAACCATTCCTACAGTGAAGCATGGTTGTGGCAGCATCATGCTGTGGGGATGTTTTTCAGCGGCAGGAACTGGGAGACTAGTCAGGATTGAAGGAAAGATTAGTGCAGCAAAGTACAGAGACATCCTTGATGTAAACCTGTTCCAGAGTGCTCTGGATCTTAGACTGGGGTGACGGTTCATCTTTCAACAGGACAAAGACCCTAAGCACACAGCCCACATAACAAAGGAGTGGGTATGGGAAAACTCTGTGAATGTCCTGGAGTGGCCCAACCAGAGCCCAGACTTGAATCCAATTGAACATCTCTGGAGAGATATGAAAATGGCTGTGCACCAGTGCTCCCCGTCCAACCTGATGGAGCTTGAGAGGTACTGAAAAGAAGAATGAGAGAAATTGTCCAAAAATAGGTGTGCCAAGCTTGTAGCATCATACTCAAAAATACTTGAGGCTGTATTTGGTGCTAAAGGTGCTTCAACAAAGTATTGAGCAAAGGCTGTGAATACGTACATTTTTTTTTTCATTTTTAATAAATTGCAAAGATTTAAAAATGAACTTCTTTCATTTTGTCATTATGCAGTATTGTTTGTAGAATATTGAGGAAAAAATTAATTTAATCCATTTTGGAATAAGGCTGTAACAACAAAATGTGGCAAAAGTTAGGTGATGTGAATACTTTCTGGATGCACTGTATATATACAGTAAATATATATATATTTTTTTTATTATTACTTTTTTGGTATCTCAGTGCTGCTGATCGAGGCCAGCTTCCTGATCGTGACAATGGACCATACCTACAAAATGTGCTTAATCACAGCCGCCTGTAGTTTCGATAAAGAGCGTATTTGATAGGGTGACAATGTAGGATCACAATATTGAGAACCCTGTCACCCTATAAAAGAAAACCTGCACAAGTACCTTTATGACAGGATCACCAGTTAATAAGTGTGCAGATTTTAAAGGATTGAAAAGAACTTTTGATACTAAATGCACATTTTCTGGCTTTTGTGAAAATTAAGTGATTAAGTTTCAGTGTTATACTCAGACAAAATAAGTTAAAGTAGAACTAAACCCAGAGATCCACTGAGGGCTGACAGTTGTTAGTTTGTCAACTACACAACTTGTTTCACTCTCATAGTTTCTTAATTCTCAATTTGCATAGTGCTTTAATTAAATTAACACTTATTACAGGATACAGTAGTAGTAGTTGTCAAAAGCAGAAACCTCATTGCCCAGCATGGAACATACTATCTTATACAACTGTAAGTGCAGGACAACAGCAGCACCTGTGACTCTTTAAAGTAAACCCGCTTTGGTAACTTTTACCTACAGGTAAGCCTTTCATAAGGCTTAACCGTTGGTACTGTAAATATCTCCTAAACGTGCACCGTTTAGGGGATATTTACTGTAGAAGTGCCGGTGATGTCACTGGCACATGCACACTGTGCTCTCATTGGACAATGTGCCATCCATTGAGAGAGCCGTGCCATGGTCAAAACTCCCTTCGTGCATACACGGAAGTGACGACAGTTCACGAACCTGGAAGGAAGACCGGGAGAAAATGGAGGCCACAGGTAGCCATGACAGTGCTCTGCTGGAGGGCTTCATTTTCAGGTAAGTCTTTCATAATGTGCTAGTAAGCAATGCATACTAGCACATTATGCTGCTAACTTGCAGGGAAAAGATTTTTTAAAATTTTTGTGCTTACTAACGTTTTAAAAGGGCAAAATTTTACTATTAACCGACCACTGTAAAAGTAGGTATTATATTTCTTTTTTTGCTGCTACAGATCTGAATTTCTAATGTACCATCAGGGTCGCTTTAGAAATGTATACTTTGAAAACTCTATGCTTAAGTATTATAATGGATAGATAGATAGATAGATAGATAGATAGATAGATAGATAGATAGATAGATAGATAGATAGATAGATAGATATAGAAATACTTTTTTATTTAAAAGACCTGTCTGTTTGTAGTAAGACAGATAATTGATTCTGTTTACATAGAGACGAGTCTGGCAAACACTACTGGACACATAACCAAGCAATATGCTTACAGACTCATTTGGCCTTGTAAAAATCCAATTTAAAATCCACATATGCCTTTGATATGTTAATTTTCCTTCTGTTACTTGGTGTCAGTTTCTAGCAAAGTCCAATCTTTTAGCCCCGGAGTCTTCTGATACTGCTCGGTCTTTGTCATTTGGAAACTGTCTTCCTCAAAGTCTTAGAATTTATACAAGAACTGAATTGTTCTCTTTTATTATCTTACATAACCCAAAGCACACCACATCAAATGATAAGCCCATCAATTTGAATGCAACATACAAATGATCATTAGTTACTTAAGCAACAATTTGCATAAATAACAATAAATGGAATCTTTTCAAGTAAATAGCAAAGCCTAATATCAACAAATAGGAACACAGAGAACATAGACACACTTGACCTGATTAAAAACCACAAAAGTAAAGTTGTTGCCTACAGCAACCAGCCAGAATTCTTGTTTAGATATTTCATGCACACAAAACGAATGGTGATGTTCTCATTTTCTTTTTCTCAAGATATCATATAAGTTCCAAAATAAAGAGAAAACACAATTCCTTAAAGTGAAATTTTAAATATGAAATATTCCAGGTATATTTACTGTAGGTATGTACTGCCACTGGGGTTAAAGTGAAACCTTGCATTCAATAACAATATTGCAGGTAACTCTTTAAGATTGATACAGGGCTAGAATCTGGGCTAGTAAGGGGATTAAACAACTAAAAGATGTAATGGGGCAGACAGGACTTCTTACATTCGATAAACTGAAATTAAAGTTTCATCTTACTGGTATTACTTCCGCTATCTTCAGCTCTGGCATGCCATTGTGGCGCAGTTTGGTAGCACTACCCTGGTTGTCAGGACCTCAGAGCTGTAGCAGTTGCTCCGTCCTGACACCCTTAAGAAAACTCTCTCAGAGGTATATAAGGAACTTCTTGTTACCAGACTTACGTCATTAGAGAAATGCAGAGCACAGTGGACCTCTGTGGTCCCTGCTTTCCAGGGGGATGATTGGAATGATATGTGGGATTACCCCTTTTGCAACTTGGTGTCGGCCAGAGACCTCCTTATTAAATTTAAACTGGTGCACCAAATCTATTACATGCCTGCCAGACTGACCCATATCTATGCCCCAGACTCAGCAAAGTGCTGGCAGTGTACATCTTCACCAGCGAATTTTGACCATGTATTTTGGTGCTGTCTGTTGATACAGGACTTCTGGTGTGAAGTGCTCTGGTTTCTGGTCTCACAACATTGCAAATCCCGCAGACCGTCTCAATGTGTCTTTTTGGATTGGTGGAGGAATTGGCACCAGTGGTATATTTACCACAAGATAAACAAGGCATTTGGCTAGGGCAGCATTTTTCAGGGGGCAGCCACATTTTTCAGGGGGGCAGCTCTGTCATCCAAAAGAAGGAAAGGAAGAAGGGACACATGCAGAATGGGGACCAGGTGGGATCTGAGAGAGGCTGCTAACTGCTTGATGATGTATGCAGAGCCTGACTCTTGTTCCCGGGGATGTCTGGAGCTGTGAAGTTGAGTTTCTTATCTCTTGCCGGGGTGGGGAGATGGGGTTTGCCACTGTATGGAGGGCGGTGGTTTTGGAAGGCTCTCTCGGGGGGGAGGGACTGGGGTGTTGTTGGTAAATGTCAGGCTCTCTTCGTGGGAGAGGGGGGTGTTGGCCGGTGTCAGGGACTCTCTGTGGGGAGGGGAGTCAATTTTTGTGTTGCCTAGGCCAGCATGAAACCTAAATACACCACTGGTTGGCACCCTTGAATGTGCAACACAGCTTTTTATCAGTAACCCTATTTTATGCCCGTAAGGCCATCCTGCTCCATTAGAAAAAAACCTGCAGCTACTACAATTTCATTTTGGAAGTCCCTGATCAACAAGGTGTTAGCATTATAGAAAGAAACCTATCTGAGTAGAGGCCTCCCCAAAAAGTTTGATAAGGTCTGGCACTGGTGGTATTCTGCTTCCTTTACTTTAACGTACACTAACGTTAAATGCTTGGAGGGGATTTAGGGTGTTTAGCAGGTATAGTACATCATTTTCTATGTGTGGAAAGGAGTAGATCCTTTACCTTGAGTGTCTCCTACCCGCATATCTATTTATTTGTGCTTGTCTGTCTACACTGTCTGAGATATCACTGCTTTATTGTTTTGGATTTGGATTCTGATTCTGTTCTATTGGAGACATTGCATTAAAGTTGCAGATGGGGGGTGTGGGGATTGTTATTTTACTGAAAGAATCCCCCCCCAAAAAAAAAGATTGATACAGAGATTCCCTATTTATCACATTAGCTCCACATTCATAATGCTCACACATCAGAGATTACACCTTATACAGTTAATGTGTGTTGGGTGTTCACTGGACCCTAGAGTATGTGAAAGCCAGGAATTGGTATCCAACTTTTAGAGGCAACTCTCTGTGAGCCAACGTATCCCAGAGGATCACTGGAGTTGTCTGGAGAACAGTGGAACAATGAGAGTGCCACAAATCTTGAACAAATGAAATTTCTATATTAAGAGGTCAAAAATTCAAAGCGCTTTGGGTGCTCAAAGCTTCCCTTCATCAGTGTTTTTATGCAGAGAGCGAGTTCAAAAATGTACTGGAAAACTGTTGCAAACTGAAATGGATAAAAGGAAAAAAAACTGAATCACAAAACGAAAAGGTCCTCATCCTTCTAATGTTCTCCAAACATATGCATTTAGGCTAGAGTTGCACCATTTTTTGCTTATTTTATTGGAACATCACTACTACTGGTTGAATAGCATTCCTGGTATTTAAAAAGCTCCAGGCCAGTGGATATAATTATACGTTCTTTAGGACAAACCATAAAGTGTCATCACTAATGACAGTATAAAACTGGGGGCTAAGTGCGAAATACAAAAAGGGTGTAGTGAATTCTGCTTTGTATAAAAACAGTGCTATTTAAGAGTAAACATTTCAATAAAGCACCCAAATTACAATACTTCCAAATCCGCCAGCGGCCAGTCCATTTTAGGATGTCAGGCAATTACTTCTTCTGCTCCACATATGGACACATCCTTCATCAAGAGCTATTAAAACATTTCAACTTTGAGTAGGTATATAATGTAACTCAATGTATAGCGATGATCAGTTACAATTAATGTGGAACAATATTGTTGTGAAAATTAGTTTTATTTTACATTTTGCATCAGTGTGTTAAACTAATGGTTTAAACTTTTTGAATTTACTAATTATGTAAATCATGTATGTGTGTAGTCTGAGCTTCAACTACTGAGCTCTGTAAACAACAAAGTTCAGAAAAGCAGAAAAAAAGCAAACTACCCTAACCACTTTAAGAAAAGGTAACGTCTAGTACATATACATCTTCCAGTCTTAGTGGTTATATCAGGATGATGCCTACAGCTACAGGCATCATCCTGGTATTGTTTGTTTCAGCTGGTGACCAGCTTTCATGTAAAAGCAATCCTACCAGCTAATTAGCTGTTGGATTGCTTTTTACAGGTGGCAGAAGGGCTCTCCCGTCCCACCACAGAGCCCGACACTGAAGCCCACATTTCTGCTGGCTTACCATAGAGTTATTTGGGGACCTGAATGTCCCCGATCATCCCTATGGTATACAAAACTGGAAGCAACAAGTATTTCATAACTTTCAGCTTTGGTCTTTTGTTTACCGGCCATTACTTGGGAAAGCTTTGGACCGAACCAATCCAGGTTACAACCGAAACATTCAAGGGAAGAAGAGAGATCTGGAGTCTAGTAGACCCCAGATGTCTCAGTAAGGAGAACCTGCCACTGCCCATGGCTATCACAAGAGATGTTTGCATTCCTTGTGATAGCAATAAAAGGGATCAATACATTTTAAAGAGACAGTGTAAAAGTAAAAAAAGTTATTAAAATCTATTATTAAAAAATGTAAAGCACCCCTCCCCCCATGCTTGCATACAAAAGCGAATGCATATGTAGGTCGCGCACGCATTTGTAAACTGTTCGCACCAAACATGTGCAGTATCGCCACAAACATTATAGTGAGAGCAATAATTCTAGCACCAGACTTCCTGTCTAACTCTAAACTGTTAACCTGTAAAGACTTTTAAAGTGTGGCCTTTATTTTAAAGATTGCTTTGAGATTTTAAAATACTGTAATTTGGTGCCATTCCACGAGAGTGCAAAATATTAAATCATGACATTTCAGGTCTCTTTTTACTCTGCATAATATCATCTTTTATTATTTTACTAAACTTGGTAATTGGTAATTGGGTATTAAATTGTCAATAAAATTAATCAAAGTGTATTTTCTCCCAAAAAAAGAAAATTGCTGCGCAAATACCATGTGACATAAAAATTGCAAAACCCACTATTTTATTTTCTAGGACCTCTGCTTAAAAAAAATTAATAATGCTGGGGGGTTCTAAACAATTTTCTTGCAAAAAAATACTTTACATGTAAACAAAAAGTGTCAGAATAGGATTGGAGTGGGTAAACACAAACATAAAAATGAACCTCCTATTTGGAAACTGTAAATATTAAATATTCATATGCAATATTTTTCATTTACCAGATTTAAAAAGAAACCCTTTGTTGAAGCTGCTGCTTACCAAGTACCCTCTGATGAGTCATTATATCCCAATTGCCTATATATATATATATATATATATATATATATATATATATATATATATTGCCAGTACTTCCTAAAATGCATGTTAATGATTTCTAACAGTTTGGGGGAGCTCTGCAGAGAGAGGATAGGCATAGTAAAGAAGAGACACTACCATGGGAGGAAATGCACAGTACAATGGTAGACTTAAAAAAAATAAAAGGCATAGTACAGGAGGGTAGATTAAGGTGAAGAAGAAAATCGGTAGATGGGGTGTCAATATAGGGGAAAGAGCAGTACATGAAAGTGGTCTGGAAAAGGAAGATACAGAGTGTAATACAGCTGGAGTACTGAAGAGAACAGAGGTTCATTACAATTTCCAACTTTTTCTCCCATGTACAAGGGACAAATGGCAATATTTGTAAGTAAACCCTGTAGTGCATAATATGTATTTGCAGAAGAATATCCCCTTATTGCTGTCCAGTCCACTTGGAACTGAGCTTATCATTAAAGTTATGCATTGCCCAAGCATTACCAGCAGAGGCAGCATCATCTTATAGCTGCATATAGAAATGCACATGGCTGCCCCTTCCGAAGAGTGGGTCTGCACCCCAACTATATTGATAGTACACTAGTAATGTTTGTACAACAGGACCTCGTCTGTGATTTCTACAATGGAAACAATATTGTACACGTTTTACAAGCATGTACCTGGCACTTACCCTTTGCTTGGGATAATTCCTACCATTCTCACTGACACTCAGTTCTTTTACAACTGGACCTTATCTACCCTTTGGGGAACTAAAATCCTGCCATATGTATGGGCTTAAGTTAACCCATCTTATGAGTGTTAAGTGCTGTCCAAGTGATGTGACATGCACCTGCGACTAATGTTTTTTTTCCAAGGGAAGCATCCTGAAAACAGGAAAAGCCTCGAAGTATATGCAATAAATTTTTAGTATGTAAAGTGGGTATGATTGCTGCATGGCTGCAGGCAGTCAGATAACAACAAGGTAAACTCATTATATGCTAGGCTGGTAATCAATGCGGAAACCTAAGACAGCATTATTTGTAATGCACAGACAATACCAGGGGAATAGAGTATCTTTAAGCAATTATTGCAAATCTGATCAGCATATGAGCTGGTGGTAGTTAGGAAAAGGGGTCACACTCCTGGAAGTTAGAAAGGACCCCCCTCAAAGGATACATGCCAGGTGAACCCAACCAACATATATCATAGACCCTGGGTGTTCAGCTGGACTTCCCACGACTTAATCTGAACCAGGCTGAAACTTCAGGACCCTGCGTGAAGTGTGCTCCAGGTATTTGTGTGAAGTGTGCTCCAGGTATTTGTGGTCTGTTGTGGACTTGGATCAAGGAGATGGAGTGTAGAAGCCTCACACCTCCATTTGTACACATTTGGAAGATAGGCAGGTCTGGGAGGGTTTGGGCACTTACACATTACAACATAATGCCTGGATAGGGCTGTTTAACCCCTTCCACTAACAAAGGCATTTCAAGCATGGGGTAGGAAGGATCAGAGATCATGTTACCACTATGATTGGCTGTCACAATGTCAACATAATTGTGAGTCAGTCCCGCTAGCTACTGATCAGTAGTCTGCACTGAGAGCTGTCTTTGACAGTTCAGTCACTGTGCTGGGAGTGCACACTAAGCACAGAAACATTAACCATATGTGCAGTTTATGGGCGCTAAAGCCCACACTTTTGCTATCGCACGTATGTGTTACACGGGTGGTAACAGGTTAATGGTAGGCCACTTGGAGTGACTTGGAACCCATCTACAAGCTGAGCATGTTAGACAGCTTGTACTGTATAATGCTGGCACCTAAGCCAACTGTCAGGGACATGTTGGCCATGGCATAGCTGAGGCTCATAGCAGCCTGCGAACACGCAGGCGCAGGCCTGCAGGTGATCATACTGTTGTGCATGCATGGGCATACACGCATGGAAATGTGCATTGGCTAATTCTGGCGCCCGCTGGCCTATAAAGCTGCATCAGCTGCACTAGTGAATTGCTGTCTGATCTGCAGCTCCCCCTCCTGTATTCCTTTGTCTTTTCCTGTGAGTGATTACCTGTGATTGATCCCAGCTTGTTTCTTGGACTCTGCCTCTGCCTTCTGACTCTGCCTGATCTGCTCCCACCATCACTGAGCCTAGCTTGTGACCCGACCATTCTTCTGCCTGCTGTTCTTGTCTGATCAGCTTATTTGTTACCGACCCGGCTTGTCTGACCCTCCATACAGTCTGGTACCAGTCTGCTCCACTGCCTGCCTGCTCTGCTACCAGTCTGCTCTGTCACCAGCCAGTCCAGATGTGACATCTGCCTGCTACCAGCCTGCTCTGCAGCCAGCCAGTCCAGCCATCCCATCTGCCAGCGAAGTGCCAGCAATTCCTGCACAGACTACAGGACTGACCCAGCACTCATACTCTGCCGTGCTCTTGTGGTTGCTGTCCCACCTTCAGTGGCCCTTGAGCTGGAGCTGTATGAGAGGCCTTCCTCTGCCGTCAGACTCACAAGCAAGGTAGAACGGTCTGGATAAAAGTGCACAGATGTGTCCTAAAGGAAATAAGTGAATGGTATATGTCAACTGTGATTAGTGGGGAAAAAACTCACTGCTGCCATGGTAAAAACACATTGGTTTGTAGAAAGTATAAACAGGAGCCAGGCGCTGTGTAGTTTTCTGATTAAATAATACACCTTATATGGAGGTGTGCCTTTAATAATTCATATGGTAAAAAATAGATAACCAGCCTGTGGCTTTAAGAAGCCAGGTTCCAAGATGGCTCAGAGGGAAGCAGTAGAGTAGAATGCCTGTCAGTGCAGGGACCATGTGTATCCAATGTCCCAGTGTCCCGGATGACGTCACCAGGATGTGGAGAGATGGAGGGGGGGACTTTTGCTGGAGCCGCAGCTTTAGAAGGAGGAGGTCGGTTGCTGGGACAACATGTTTTGCATGCATGCGATTTATCAAGTCCCCCACCCTCCGTCTCTCCACATCGTGGTGACGTCATCCGTAAAGCTGGGACACCGGATACACGTGGTCCCTGCACTGACAGGCATTCTACTCTCTACTGCTTCCCTCTGAGCGGACGGGCCGTCCATCTTGGAACCTGGCTTCTTAAAGCCACAGGCTGGTTATCTATTTTTTACCATATCAATTATTAAAGGCACACCTCCATATAAGGTGTATTACTTCATCACAAAACTACACAGTGCCTGGCTCCTGTTCATACTCACAAGTAAGGTACGTGACACCAACAGTGCTATTTGTTTGGTGATTGGTTTGGTTACAGAAGTTTGTTAATAAAGCTGACTGTATTACTTGCACAGTAACTCCCAGGATACCTTCAACAAATTAAAAACGTACTCTTCAGAGTGAAAAAACTCAAAAGTGGCCCCTACTGCCATTTAAATAAACGAACAGATTCATATGTGTTCAAAAAGCTGGACTAGTACCCAAGGATTTTACAGTGAAGCCTATGGTGAGCCACTCACATGAAGGGGTACACTTACAGTATCTTATTGTGCTCCTTTTTTAACTTGTGTTCAACTGGTAAGCTACCTGGTTTAACTGGATATACCACCATGTTCTGATGGCTGATCCAAAGTCTACACTGAGAAAGGAGTGAGGCGGGGAGCAAGCATGCAGAAAAAATTAGCAATTGCTTAAGAAGTAGCAAGACATTTTACCTGATGTGCACTGTAATATGGAAAAGAATTTCAATAGTACAGATATTTTAGAGCGAGGAAATAAACCTTTTATTATCTCACATCCTGCCATCTCCCGTGAATTCCATTTTCAATCTTGAGGCAGTTTATCCTCAGCTTAAGTGTAATAGAGATTTAGTAAGGTGTGAATTTGTTTCTCGTCTGGAAACATTAATAAGGCGCTGAGTTGTAACATATTGATTTAGTTAAGCAGATGACACATTACTGGATTCAGATGTGTGCAATAAAGAAGTGGATGTGCACTCTGTGAAAGCTGACCAATTTGCATGTTGTCTCTGTTTGGTGATTGTGAGCGTTCCCTGACTGATCATCACACTGTCTACCGACAGACACGTGGCATCTGTGACTGTCCTCCACTTCTCTAATATGATGCATTTTGCCATGCTGAACAAATGGCTTTTTCTAGTTTAAGACAGTCTGAGCACCGATGCAAGACCTCTATAATGAAATATGGCAATAGTCGGGTCTTTTCTAGAGGAAAGAGGAAACTAGTGTAAATGAAGGAAAAGACACAACATACACTGCACTGACATACTTTACAGGACATCAAAAGAAAATTACAGTGTTGTGGAATATAACTTTATACTAGAAAGTTTTGGGGACTGCTATATATTTAGACAGTGATTTTACAGAAGAATAGCATAGGCCCAAACCTTGGGATAAGTGTCAGGAATTTCAAAGCTGCCACAAGTAGATTTTGCTTCTGTATCTTATTAGCTTCTTTTCTATGTAAGCCTTAAAAGGACATAGTCATTAAAAGGAATGTTCTGCATTTCCTATGCACACGTTATTGCCTCCCAGCCCTTCCCTTTCCTCTCCCAGTCTGATTGCTGCTGTATAGGGAATACCAATTCAAACGTAGATATTTATGCTAGTTTCATTTAAAAATATATTTAATTATCTGCTAATCTATATGATGGCACAGTGCTAATCCTTTTCAAATTTATAGGAGGAGGAGTTTGCAGGGGTCAGTTTTATAGATATCTACAATTATGACATGTACTCCATTCACAATCCCAATTATCCAAGCTCCTTTTAACTGAGTACCCCATTGTAAGTGATGCTTTGATGGAGGGGGATAAGAGGGGTATGGTTTCATGTATTTATTCAATCGTACTCAATTCATCTCAAAATACTTCTGCGATGTCTTGCAGGTGGGGATGGGAGAAGGATCTCGGTAACATTGATGGGGACACTTTGCTTAACCTCTGCACCGTTATTCTCACCTATTTCTGTTGCATCGGGCATATATAATAGCAGTCCAGTTATATTGATGGGGAAGCAGGGCTACCCCTATGTTTCCAAAATGTGCACAGGACCACGGGGACCTTCTCCACATGATATGGAGATGCCCCAAACTGTTCCGTTATTAGACAAATGTCATAGACACAATTTCACAAGAATATATGTTTTAGCTTCTAAGAGATCCTATTGTTTATTTGTTGGGTACTATGGAGGAAGAAACACTCACCCCATGCCCATGAAGCAGTCATACCCTTACTATATGAATTGCCTGCTTTTGGATTACTCCCCATATGCCAACTAAGAAACAACATATGGAACAAGTGAATAATATGCTTATATGTGAAAAATTAACATAAAAACATAGAAATGTTCCTTGTGTGGCAACCTTGGCTAGACATTCCCATTCTAGCACCATATCAAATGTTCAGGAGCTTGGGATATTTTTTTTATAACCTAACCCTATTTATTTATTATTTATTTCAGGTACTTACATAGCACTGTTATGCAGTGCTTTACATACATATTGTACATTCACATCAGTACCTAACCCTCAAGGGGTTTACAATCTAAGATCCCTAGCTTACATTCATACATACACATACTAGGCCCAATTTAGACAGGATTCAATTAACCTACCAGCATGTCTTTGGAGTGTAGCAGGAAACTGCAGTACCTGGAGGAAACCCACGCAGGAACAGAGAGAACATGCAAACTCCAGGCAGGAGGTGCCGTAGCTGGGATTTGAACCAATGACCCTAGTACTGCCAGGCGGAAGTGCTAACCATTTAGCCACTGTGCTAGCCCTGCTTTAAGCTTCTCCACAACTTTATCCCTAACCTGTCTGGTATGTTCCTTGGCCTTCATGATGCTGTTTGTTCACTAATGTTCTCTAGCAAACCTCTGAGGGCTTCATAGAACAGTTGTATTTACACTGAGATTAAATTATACACAGGTGGACTGTATTTACTAATTAGGTGATTTCTGAAGACAATTGGTTCCACTAGATTTTAGTTAGGGGTATCAGAGTAAAGGATGCTAAATACAAATGCACACCACACTTTTCAGATATTTATTTGTAAGAAATTTTGAAAACCATTTATCATTTTCCTTCCACTTTGTGTTGGTCTAACACATAAAATCCCAATAAAATAAATTTACATTTTTGGTTGTATAATGACAAAATGTGGAAAATTTCAAGAGGTATGAATACTTTTTCAAGGCACTGTATTTGAGGGATCTCTATACCTCTCTTCCATACCTTGAATAGTATATACCTCTGTGTTTTTTTTTCTTTTGTGTTTAGGCTTTTGTTTGAGGGATCTTACCAGTTCTCTCTTTATTGATTTATTTTAAATACCAAATAAGACTATTTTGTATATTTCTGCTCATTTGACACTGTATTACAACCAATGTACTTTATGCTGGTAAAAAGTGCCTTATTTGGAGTTTGCATACCTGCTGAGATGTATCTGCTGGTTTCTTTCTACAATAAACTCTTTTCTGATTCAAAAAATAAATTTGCTAATGATGACCTAGCTGTATTTATGTGTCCTTTATATCTTCATGGAGTTCAATTTTAAGTTTAATTTACCATATTTCCTAGGAACATTACTCAACAAGTATATCTGCTAACTACAGTCTGAATATTAAGCTGAACAGAACCAGTTTGTGATTATGTTTGCTATTAGCCTCCCATAATCCCTTGCCAACAAGTCTGTGATAAGGCCAACACTGACTCAAAAAACTTTAAAATCCTTTGAAATTCTTAAAGCCCAGCTCCAGGCAAAATCATAACTTTTTCCTACCATCCTGGCAGCTGTTAAGTTTTCCCTACCTGGTTAAGTTTTCAAATCTTTTTATTAAATCTATCACTTTTGCCAGCCTGAATGAATTGCATTTACAGCTTACAAAAACCTTGCGGTCGGGGACATCCAGACCACTTAGTTTTATAATTTATATATATATATATATATATATATATATATATATAAACTCTAGTTTTCGTCTCTTCAAGCTGCAATAAAAAAGTTTAGAAAAAAGGTGCCACCAAAGTTATACAATGAGAAAAGAATTCCAGCCGTTCCAAGAACAGAGGGGTATCCGCTGTGAAGTGTGGTACCAGGAAAACAAATCCCTTACCCAACATCATTGTTATAGCTGTCAATCTTCTCACAGGTTGCTCTCTCACTTGCTGCCTATCATACTGTTTTAATGATGTGTGGGCTGACAGTGTAGTTAATCTTTCAATCACCAGCATATCCTCTATGAATGATAACCCGCATTATTCTATTTCACCAAACTTTGAATATATACTATGGGCCTGCTCATGTTATGCTCCATAAAACAATTGTATACTAGTGTGTGTTGTGTAGGGGTTGTAGGAGCCATTGTTGCAGCACTCTGCACTATTTACTTTCTTTTCTTTTTTTTTACTTTACAGAATATAAAATTCCAAAAAAGCAGTTAGTGAAGTTTATGCAATGCAGCACTTGTGATGTGCAGTGTTGTGTTGATATGCAGAGACATGCTGCACTTTTATGCAATACACACCAAAACACATGTATGTTGTGAACAGAGCACACAGGGAACAATCATTTTCTATTTGCCTTTGCATTGAGCCTATGTTGATCAACACTGAAAAACGAAGCTCAATATGCTCAATATGTTGTGCCTCAAAAGTCTCATTCCAGTGTACCTCTTTTTTGTTTGATATCCTTACGGGGATGTGGAATCATCTTTTTAAATGACTTAGGTATTAAAGGTATACTATTATTGCTTGGTATGAAATATGTGAAAAATATGGCCTTACCCATTTGATTTCTCATCTAGCATCTCACACAAGGGTTTCTTGAAGCGTAATCACACTGCATCTAAGCACCACACACCAAAAATGATATTTAATTCATTTTTAATATTCAAATCAAACTCACCCATCAATTCATGTCTCCACACTTTAATTTACTGAAAAAATCACTTTTAAAAACACCCATCTAGCATTTCTAGCCATGGCCATCTTGAATAAGAACAGTTGTATTAATCTGGCAGTTACTTTCTGGAATCAATCTGCCCTTAGCTAAGGCATGCAGGCAGGAGGGTGTGCTTAGCTGAGAAAACCCCTTTTCTTCTCCTGAAGATTCCTGAGATGTATGGCATTATTAGCCTACACCTAGACACCAGAACTGAAGAAATGTTTAACAAATCTGATATACTTTGTTAATGCTAGCAGTATAAGGATTTAAAATAGTCAACATTGATTGAGAGAGTGAAATTATGCTTTAAGCTGGTTTGCTCAGGATTATACATCAATGTAAAATGACTAGCTCAGAATGTATGCTATATAATTTAGAGTAAAAAGTTCATTTTACCATCCAGTCTATTTAGAAATTCATATTTTGAGCTATATAGAGGTGAAAAATCTGTATAGACTACTTGCAGCATCTCAGTGTGATAGCTAAACAAATGGATTTTGACAAATACTTGTGAGTCCCCCACATTTCTCTTTCTCCTCTCTGTAAGGGTTTTATGATATCCAAGAATGTAAAGCTTGTTATTTGCATGAAAAGATGGACCCATGATTTAAATGACAAGTACATGGGTACAGAATGATTAAATGTCACTGTGGTGTACAGAATCATTTTGGATGCCTGTCCTGGTAACCATTGTCAGACAGAAAGTAACCAAAAATCCTAAATTATACAGCGATCGCCACAAAAAGAGGTAAGGGAAATCTTTCATTGGGGACACCTATCCCTGTGATAACTATGAAAGCTTTTTATTTCCTATTACTTTGATGAGATTTCCTCTTACTTTCCATTGTATCTGTAGGACAATACGTAAAGAAAAATATCTTCAATAGGGCAAACAAAGCAAAAAAAGTGATAGATTTAAAAAAAATGTTTGTTCTTAAAGTGGAATTAAACTCCGCTCTACTCATCTCCTTCCAACAATACAATGCTTACGAGCTCTTCGGTAGTGGCAATATATTCTCCTGGTCTTCTTCCTGGTTTGGCATCTTTAGCCATTTTTATTGGCTGGGGATAATGAAACCCTTGTGAATGTGCACAGGATTTTATTTATATGGATATCAAGTAATGCCATGAATGTAAACTGCATGCAAAGTTTGCGAACAGGAAGGTAAGAATGTTTTTTTGCAGAAGAGACAATTCTACTTTACATATGAAGCAGTCTTTTACTTTATAAATGACTATTCTCTTCAGACAGCTTAGTCCATGGGCCAACATGCTGGACTCTCCAAACTAAACCAACACACTGGATTCTCCCAACTAATCCAACAAGCTGAACTCTCTAAACTAATCCAAAATGACAAACTTTTCAAACTAATCCAACATTCCAAACTCTCCAAACTAATTCAACAAGCTGAACTCTCCAAGCGAATCCACCATTTCGAACTCTCCAAACAAATCCAACAAGCTGAACTTTCCAAACTAATCCAACATGCAAAACTTTCCAAACTAATCCAACAAGCTGAACTCTCCAAGCAAATCCAACATGCTGAACTCTCCAAACTAATCCAACAAGCGGAACTCTCCAAACTAATCCAGCATGCTGAACTGTCCAAACAAATCCAACAAGCAGAACTTTCCAAATTAATTCAAACATGCCAAACTCTCCAAACTAATGCAACATTCTGGACTCTCCAAACTAATCCAACATGCTGAACTCTACAAACTATTTTGTCCAACACTGATGATGGAAAGAAAAAACATCTTTAAACACTAGGCAAGACATAAACTACTTGCAAAGAAGAAATATATCATACATTTTGGAAGAAAAATTAGAGGCCTCACTACATAAACATATAGAAACACTATTATTAAAACATCTTCACTGGGCCAAAATAAATCTCTAAAGCAACCATTCAGAAACATAACTGAAAAATTAAAGGGTACTTTAAGATTTTTTTTTGATTGAGAATAGGTTTTTGATGTGTGTAATGGGAGAGGACAACTAGGACAGGAGAGGGAGAGAACTGAGGGAAAGTTTAGTTAGCTGTATTATTTTGATATGTTATACTATGCAACAATGCAGCATATTAGTTTAAAGCTCTCATTAACAACAAATTACAGTTTTTAACATCTAAGGAAATTGGTAGTAAACTACTGTTTGGCACTGTATGTCATACAGCCTGTTATTTTGTAAAATCAGAATAAAAATATTTTAAAACTGGTTTTATCATCATACAGAACCTATATCTTATAATTATCAAGAGGTTCAAGGGAGAGTTGGAATGATCTATGAAAAAAGGAGAAACATTGTTAACATAGCTTTTCATTTTTAAACTTTTATTAATATCTCTGGCATATCCTAGATGCCAAAATGAAATAAGAACCATGAGGAGTAAGAATGTGATTTACATGGTTGCCCTGACTCGGTCTGAGTTGAAGAGTTCACCAGGAGAAAAAGTATTACATCACATCATGACACTATTATTACCAACTGTATATAATCACCTGAGAGGAGTGTGCTGTATTCCAGCTACTCTCAGATTACAGTCTTTATTGGGTATGTTACAGCTAAACTGCTGAAGACCTACCAAACAAATGTTTTGCTAGTCTTACAGTCTTCATAATGTTGATTTTTTTACCTTTGTGTAATTTTACAAATGATAAATGAAAGTTCTTGTTCCAAAATTAGACAGAACTGTATTTTACATATGTGCATACAAAACCAAGTTTCAGGGAGCAATAGGATGACATTTATTTGCTTGAGCAAAACAATGTTCACCTTATTTTTGAAATATATTTGCTTGTTTAACAAAAAACACTGGAATAGAGCAGATGGATGGGTTGGGAGTTTGCACTGACCAAACAGGCACCAGCCAAGGGCTCAGGGTTTGGGAAAAAGGATTGCACACAACATTGATAACATTTTTAAAGAAAAGTATTAAAGTGCATGTAAATACATTTTTCTTGGTTTGGGATATTTTCATGATTTAGTTTTTTTTTGGGGGGGGTGGTTTGCTGTTTGTTTCCCATCACACAGATTTCCCTTAAAGTGTCACTAAACCCACAAAAGTAAGATCAGTCTGTATATGCAGTAAAAGGGTTCATCCTCTGCATTGTGTAAAAAGGCTGTTTGATCCTTTCTTCTCTGTTCCTCCCCTTTTTCAAGCGACCACCACTTCTCTCCAGACTGAACCGTAGGCATGCACATGCTCAGTTTGGTGTATATTGCTAAAGAGGATTTTTTTTTTCTTGGGAGAGTGCATGTGATCAGCACAAGGCCAATCAGCACTGTCCAGACAGAGGTCAGGGGATTTCCATCCTCCTAGAGCAGAAAGAAAACTCCTATAAGCTTTAGCTAGTGCTGGGCTGGATACTGATAGAAGTCCCAAGACTGCTCTAACTGCTGAAAAGGTATTTAGCAGTCTATATTTACTAAAATAATTGAACTTCCATGTTCTGTGTATTGTGGGAGACCAGATACAGTGAATGCAGGGTCTGGGGTTTAGTAACACTTCTAGTAACGTCCTATGGCACAATGGAAAGTAAGGGGAGATCATTACAAAGCAAGGAGATATTCTATCTTAAAAAAACTAACAATTAAACCAGTGTCCCATTAAAATATTTCCCCCTATCTCCTGTTACAAAAAGTTTTGATTATACATCACTTTCTGTAATAATGACAGTGGTCACCAGGACCACTAGATAGAGTTAATTTCTACAAAAGGGACACAGGCAGCAATAAAAACCATAAAAATACTTTTGGCTGTACATACTCTTTAACTAACATTCATTCAAAATAATTTTTCTTCACAGTACAGAAGTACTGTATGTAAGATGCACACTTTGGCTATCATTTTTCATTAAAATAGCGAGTGTGAAGAAGACAAAGAATGGTGGTACACTGTGATAAATGGAAACTAAACTATGATATTAGTATGCAAACTGTGATGTAGTGAGGAAGGAAGAGAAAGACAAATCTTAATGAAGCAAATAAATCACAACAAGGAGCTTGAAGATTAGAGACAAGGAGATAACCAATATCTATATATAAAATGCTGTCTTGCGAAGCTATACATCATTATAATAATTGTATAATTGTTTGGAAAAGCAGCACATGTGTATTTGGCTGTGTGATTCCTGTGGATTCAAATGAGGATGGTTTCAGGTCACCTGTTGACAAAAACAAATCTCACCATAAGAATCCAATTTAATTTAGCTGTACAGATCATGAGTTACTTGCTCTTAGATAGAAATTTTTTAGTGTAATAATTTACCTTAACTTTTTCATTTTCCAAAATAATAAGAACACAGTGTGAATCTAGTTTAACTGGCCATAGGTAGCTTCTGTCCTTTTGTAGCAATAGTACAGCAATAGCAGGATAAGAAGTCCAGGCGGTAAAGATTCTAGCCCTTGTACAACTATTACACTCTGGTGCACCAAGTAAAATAAGCACTGCTTCCCATAATTATTTTACTTTGCCCTATTTTTTCTCCTACACCTCATTACATATCAATAAAGGTCAACCCAAGCCCTAAAGTGAATGTATGATGCTATTTTATATACTTTCATTATTGTGCTTGGAGATAAAAAATATACTTTTAATGATATAAACATAACATATCGTACATGAATATTTCATTTTTACCACTTACAGGTCGCAGGTGGTCTTCTAGCAGAGATGGGGATATCTTAACCACGTACCAGTGTACAAAGCATCTGTCACAGTGTACTAGTGTCCAATCAACATCTGTCACAGTATACCAGTGTCACATCAACATCTGTCACAGTGTACCAGAGTCACATCAACATCTGCCATAGTATACCAGTGCACAAAAACATCTGCAATAGTTTTCATTGCAACATCAACATCTGTTGGTGTCTGTCAGTGGACATTCAACATCTGTCACAGTGTCCAAGTGCACAAAAACATCTGTCAGTGTACCAGTGTCCCACCAATAAATAAATGAATACATTTAAAGCGCCCCTGTCAACCCATGCTTGTGTGCAAAGGCGAACACACATGTTGGTCCTGTATGCATACGTAAATGGCGATAGCACCAGACATGTGAGGTATTGAAATGCGAGAGCAATACATGTATAACCAGAGCTCCTCTGTAACTCTAAACCTGTAAAAGCTTAAAAAGTGTTGCCTTTGGAGATTTTTAAATATTGAAGTTTGGCGCCAATTCACAAGTGTGCACAATTTTAAACCATGAAATGTTTGGTATCTATTTACTGAGCCCAACACCATACTTTAAGTTTTACCAAAAAATGGATATTATATTGTGTTTGTGTGGATTAAAATATATTAAAGTGTATTTTTGCATTAGTGTGTAAAAAGTAAAAACTGCGCAAATACCGTGTGACATAAAAATTTGCAAAACCCACCATTTTATTCTCTAGGGCCTCTGCTAAAAAATAAATAATGTTTGGGGGTTCTAAGTTCTAGCAAAATACTGATTTTTACTTGTAAACAAAAAGTGTCAGAAAGGAGTCTAGTCTTAAAGTGGATAATGTCTGAAGGTTCTCCTTGAATATTGGGCCTCTCTTTGTGGCTAAGCTGTGAAAAAGTATTACACATGTGGTATCACCATACTCAGGAGAAGTAGCAGAATGTGTTATGGGGTGTAGTTGCAAGTATGCCTATGCCATGTGTGAGTAATGACTTGTTAATATGACATTTTTGTGGAAAAAAATAAATACAATTTATTTAATTTCTTCAATTTCCAAAGAATTGTGGAAACAAAATACAACTTCAAAAAACCTCTCCATGCCTCTTACTAAATACCTCAGACTGTATACTTTCCAAAAAGCAGTCATTTGGTAGGCATTTGTACTGTCTCAAGAAATGAGATAGGCCGTCAATACATCAGGTGTGATCAATTTTCCATGAGTGGTACCATAGTTGTAGACTCTATATCGTTCATACAGACCAAATAATATACACTGATTTGAGTTATTTTTACTGAGGAAATGCAGCAGTATACATTTTTATTAAAACGTATGAAGAAAATTACTTGTTTGCAAAATTTTATAACAAAAACTAAGAAAAACACCCTTTTTTCAAAATTTACAGTCATTTTTCATTTATAGCGCAAAAAAACGAAAACCCAGCAGTGATTAAATACCACCAAAAGAAAGCTCTATTTGTCTCAAAAAAATGCTAACACTTTGATATGGGTTCAGTGTTGCATGACTGAGTAATTATCATTCAAAGTGTGACAGCGCTAAAAGCTGAAAATTGGCCTGGGCAGGAAGGGGGTGAAAGTATTCAGTATTGAGGTGGTTAATAGTAATTTCATGTTGCTGCAGAATTTCTGATAGCTGCAATTAAATACACCATTCATCCTATGGATGATATACTATACATCAATGAGAAAGGGCATTTATGAATGTAAATGCAGAATTCCATGTAACAGCTGTAATTTTAATGATTTATGGTTGATTTTCCATTATGCAAATAATAACATTTTTAATCTGTCATAATGGCATTGCACACAATACACCTGGGTTGTTAGTAACAATCCGTTTTCCATTTTGTAACAACTCAATGTTTATTTTCTTGACAATAAGAGGCCTGCCACAGTAATCTTACTAGCAGCACTTTTTTTTTTAAACAAAAAAGCACTTTCTAAAGTATATTACTTTAGAGTAGGCCATAATCTCTTTTAGATCTTTTTCCTAAAGTTTCTCTCAAAGTCTCTAGTTCTTACTTTTCAAATCAAAGATTGTGCTCCCTAAACTGGAGAGCTTGGGCTCCCTGGTGAATAAACCTCAAATGTTTTGTCAATTTTCATGTCCTGGGAAGAACAACATGGAAAAGTTTGTATGTGTAACTTCCCACTCAACCATACCTCTCCACATCTTCCTATGGTGGTGGCCAGTTACAGCTCCCTTTCCCAAGGCCTTATGCTCTCTTCTTCCAGCAGTCCACACTGTCAAGAGTTTTTCCAAGAAAGAAGGGTCCCTTCATTTTGCTATGTCCCAGGCCTAGAGTAAATTCAAACAAAATGTGGCAAATAAAAATACACTCTGTGGTTAGGGGAACACTGCTATTGAGATAAAGATAGGTTAATTATAACCCACTGCTAACTACAGAAGACACAATACAAAAAGGAATTAGGTAAAAAAATATTACATCCCTACTTTTAAAAGTTGAAATGTTTAAATACAGTTATACTTTACTTAGTCAGTTATTCTAAGGTTACCAACAACTATTCATAAATACTGTATACCGTATATACTCGAGTATAAGCCGACCCGAATATAAGCCGAGGTACCTAATTTTACCACAAAAAACTGGGAAAAACTATTGACTCGAGTATAAGCCGGTGGTGTCAGTGGGGGGAGGAATAGTGCCCCATCGTTGGTGTCAGTGGGGGGAGGAATAGTGCCCCATCGTTGGTGTCAGTGGGGGGAGGAATAGTGCTCCATCGTTGGTGTCAGTGGGGGGAGGAATAGTGCTCCATCGTTGGTGTCAGTGGGGGGAGGAATAGTGCCCCATCATTGGTATTAGTGACACCAATGATTGGGCACTATTCCTCCCACTGACACCAATGATACTTACCTTGCTGACCCCTGCTCCAGCCTGGGCTCGCTCGCTCCCTCCCTCTCCCATGGTACACACTTACCGGTCAGCTGTCTTCCTTCTCCGGCCGCTCTCCTCCTCTTCACTCGCTCGATCTTCGCGGTGCCGCTCGGCTCCTCCTCTCCAAGCTCCACCTCCTCGCCGGTGATTGGGCGCCTGTGTGCCTCTCCTGAGCTACAGTTCCGGCGGCCAATCACCGGCGAGGATTGATCCCAGGGGTGTGTCCAGATGACAGGGACGGCATGTCATCCCACCCATACCTGGACGTTGACTCGAGTATAAGCCGAGGGGGCCGTTTTTCAGCACAAAAAATGTGCTGAAAAACTCAGCTTATACTCGAGTATATACGGTAGTAATAATAATAATAATAATAATAATAGTAATAATAATAAAACAAAATGTGCAGCTTTGACTAAAGTTGAATAATGTCCTTGCTATGGTTGTAGGCCATTTACATGCCTCATGAAGCCTGACTGGAAAACTCCTAGGACATTGCTAAGTATTTTACTAAGTGAAGCGTAGCTGTTACTGCTCACCCTCACCATCACAGGAGCAAGCTCTCAAACACAGAGAGCTACTGCATCAGGGAAAGAAAGCTCATGTGAAGGGGTTCAGAGAAATAAGAGAATCAGAATAAAAAAAATCAATCAATCAATGGAATCAGAGAAAGAACTCTCTCCTGGGATGGTAAAGGTGAACAGTAACAGCTATACCTTTAACATTCTTATGAGAAAGACCATTATCCTTGCAAATGTCAATGGTGCACCTGAAAAACTTGAACCAAAAAAAAAATGAAATAAAACTGGCAAAACCATTATAGTATGTAGCTGTGATGGAAGTTCCTATGAAACCAAATCTAGCTAAAGTCTCAGCATTGGTGAGCATGTCTTTGTCTCTCTCAGAAGTGCATATTGTTGCAGTACTGAAGAGTGCAAAAGTGTATGCCATTGCAGTATCTGTAAGTGCAAAAGTGTGCATTATTTCAGGTTTGGCAAGAGCAAAAGCTCACACCAGCATGGAACATGAAAAAGTGCATGTTGCAGTATTAGTGAGTAGAAAAGAGTGCATCATTGTAATGTTGGCAAGTTCAGAAGTACATGCTGCTGCAGTATAGGAAAGTGCAAATGTGCATGTCCTTATGTTGTTAGTGAGTGCAAAAGTGGTGTTGAGAATACAGGAAAGCACATTTACGGTGTTTTGGCAAGTGCAAAAGTGCATGTAGTTGTAGTGCCTTGTTCAGAAATGCATGGAGGCATAGTGTTGGCAAGTGCAGAAGTGCTTATTGTTACAGAACTGGCAAAAGCAAAAGTGCATGGTGAGCGTCAGTAACTGCAGTATGTATTGTTGCAGTATTGGAGAGTGCAAAAATCCACTGTGGTGCGGTGTTGTTGAATGCAAAATTTATATTGTTGCAGTGTTGGCGAGTGCAGAAAAGTGTATCATCGTGGTGTTGGTGAGCGCAAAATTGCACATAAGTGCGGTGTTGGCTTGTACAGATGTATTATGTCAGCTAGTGCAGAAATATTTGTAGGTGTAATGTTGGGGAATGCAGAAGTTGACATTGGTTAGTGCAGAGGTGTGCACTTGTGTGGTATCAGCAAACGCATAACTGCATCAATGCAGTGCCAGCAAGTGCAGAAATGCACATCATTGGATGAATATAGAAGTGCATATTGCTGAGTGCCAAAATGTATGTAGTTGCAGTGTTGCGCAAGAGCAGAAAAGTGCACTGTTGCAGTGTTGGAAAGAACAGAAGTGCAAGGTGTTGCAGCATTAGTGAGAAATGCATGTGCACAAGTACACATTGTTGCATTATTGTTAACTGCAAAAAGGCACATCAGTGTGAAGTGAGGGAGTGCAGAAATACGCACTGGTACAGTATTGGCAAATGCAAAAGCGTGCATAGCTGCTGTGTCAGCTAGTGTAGAAATGTGTGGATGGTGTTAATGTTGCAACATTGGTTAGAATTCTGGAAAGCTATTGCTTCCCAGACTTCTAACCTACCAGTTGCTTGCCACCTTTTGGAGCAAAATCATTCTCTCCTGAGTGGTAGATCGCTGACTGCTACAAAGGGAAAACTGATGGATCCATGAATGACATACTTTGGTTCCTACGTGACTTAATGAACAGTTTAGTCTCAATTTTATTTTATGACCCTTTGGAACTTCTGGGTAACTACCCATTGGAGCATTTGGCATACTGATTCATGGAGAAATAATAGGCTGAACAGGTATTTGTACAAGGTATATATGCTTCTTAACTGGGTGGGTATCTGGCCAATGTCCCTCTTTAAATATACGCATTCCTGGTGGTTCCTACTGTTACCAATTTTTAGTCATGGTCCATGATGCTGGCATTTTTTTTTTACATGTTCTCCAGTGTATGTACTTCATAGTATGCTCCCCTCTGTATTTTCACATAATTACAAATGCAGTATATTTGTGTAGTACTTACTCCTGTAGGAGCCACTGTAAATGTTCCCAGGTTCTTTCCTATTAGATTGGCTCATAGTCAGGCACACAAACACAGTTATTATTTTCTTCAATAACCAGTTTAGGGGTGTTGTTTTTGTTGCTTTTATTTTTGGAAAACTTGGATAGGATTGAGGGAATTGAGTGGAATACTCCAAAAACAGAAACTCTGTACAGGCTGAGGACAGTGAACTCTTTTTTATAAAGCTGAAGGACAAGTCCTTGCATATAGCAAACTGTGGACTTGGCTTGTAGTAGAAACAGTTAAATGCAGAGCTGAAGCAAAAGTCTTTGCATGTAGCAAACTGTGGATTTGGCTTTGTAATAAAAGCACACACACTACTTCCTTTAGAGCTACAAGAGCAGAGTCCCTTCACAGAGAACTAAATAGACTAAGCTCTTCAGGACACCAGCCAATGTTCCCTTTAGCAAACACACTGCTGACTTTCTAGCAAAAAAGGGGTGGCAGCAGCCAAAAAAATCTCTCACAGCAGTCTGTACTCACTGAGTGTCCAGGGACAGTTGGTTGCCTCTTTCCAACTTCCAAGCAACACCTTTCTCCAGTGATACCAGACTAGATCTTCAGCAGACAGCCCCTCAGTCAGCTCTCTTTAGCTTTAGCATCCAGGCCCTCAGATCTTGTGAACAGTAAGCACTTGGTGGTGTTGCCCTGGAGTGAATCTCAGTCTCTCAGAGTATTTATCCAGTTACCAAGAAGTCTACAGGGCCCTGCTCCCTGAGATTGGCCATTGTCATACCGCCATCTGCATAGCTCCACACCTATGTTCCAGCTGAGAACACTGACCTGACCTAATTAGGCAGCTGCACTGGATACATTTGCTGAACACACTAATTACAGCCACACTGGTTACAGTGAGGCAAGCTAAATTTACCTAACCAAAAACACACATAGCTCTACTGAACACAGTGAGCCAGCACTAAGTCTAACTAATCCTAGCACCTATCTCGGAGGGTGCTACATCTGCAAATGTATACAACTAAAAACCTTGTTCTTAATGTGAACTGTTAGACAGGGTCAATTTGGTTTGGCTGCAGGCTAACTGGTAAGTGAGCTAGGAATTTTTGTTTGTTTTTGTTTCGTTGCCCTTCCATGTGCTCCTTGCTGCAAAGGCTAGTTATAGGTTAGGGTGGTTGCCATTTGTTTGTTTGAACTGCTGTGAGCCAGGAGCTAGTGTGCAGGGATGCTGAGAGACATGCTGCTGCTTATAGCAGGGACAGAGACACTAGCTGCTTAGAAGCGTTCTGTAATAGAGCCACTCCTTTGGTTTTCTACCAACATGGACTGAGCTGTACTGATGTGGGACTACACAGTCCAGTGTGGCTACAGGAAGACCAGGACTGACTGTGCAAAGTGCTAAGACCTATGCACAAAGGTCCCACCAGAGACTTACTGTTAGAGCCTTCTGAGCTGCTGCTGCTAATAGGTGAACAGATTTCTGTCATAGCTGACCACAATCAGGTGAGAACCCAGGAGAGCCTGACTGAGAACCTTCTCCTTGGGAGGGTGTGATTTGGATGTCTGGTGAGATCAGACTGTACAAGAGAGCACTCACACCACTTGTAAGGAAGGACAAGAGGGATTGTCTCAGAAGGATTGAAGAAGACACACCATAGCAAATTTTATCCCTGATTTGAACTTGACTTTTACTGAATCAGAGCATGTGTCTGGAGAGTCAGGATAGGGAACCCTGGGTCTGGTAGGCGGTTAACAAGTTAATCTGTTGTCTGCTGGGAACTGTTGTGCTTTCCTCAAGGTCCCTAACCACTGATTGCTCAGTTCTTGATCTTCAGTGAGTAGACAGCTAGTGATTGTCAGTCACTGGCTCTCTACTCTGCCCCTCCAGTGCTCACTGGACTGCCAGGCTGTTCAAGAGACAAGAATGTCTGTAAGTGCTGGGTGAGCCAGGTGTGTCATCTTCTGGTGTGTAGAGAAATCACAAAACAATTCAGTGGCTCCTCTGGGGTTGCGCTACACTAGCATAAGTGGATGATGAAAACATCAGCTAGTCAATATTCACATTGAGTGATGTACAGTGAATGGCTGTCTTTACAGTTTCACTGGAAAGTTACTTTTGGCACTGTCAGAAAGAAATGGTAAACAGACACAGGTAGTGGTTATCACAGAGAACTAAATAGCTAATTTCATAACACCAGGGGGTACCACCGGTCCTCTTGTAGGGGGCCCGGGCCCCATCAGTTTAACAAGGGGGCCTGGACCGCTTCATGGCACATTATAATGTGCAGGTAATGCATGATTGGCTCCTAGAATATCTAGTACATAAAAAAACATTTCCCTGAGGCCCCAGAGGGGCCCAGAGAATAGGAACTATTTGTTTAATTTCGGCTCATAGGGAGCCAGCGCTGTACCTTTGAAGTTTAAAGTTCCGTTCCCGGCTGGGGGAGGGATATGCAGGAGATGCTTGCCTGCATCGCTCCCTTAGTAACTTGTGAGGATTGTGGCGGCTGGGCACACTTTTCACAGCTTGGGATCGTGATATGGATGGCAGCGGCAGCAGGCAGTGCTGACATGTATGTAGGGATCCCACACAAGGACTTTATTTGGTAAGGGTTCCCCTACCTGGGTACAGTGTAAAACAGCACACAAGAGTGTCATCCATGGCTGCAGAGTGTTTGCACTTGTAGAGTTTAGCTACATATAGATATCTCCTCTGCCCTTAAATCATCTGATCTCACCAAGATCGGTGTGAACAGATGCTTTCCCAATTTAAAAATGGTATTGTTTATATCCAGTGAAACCAAAGTGATGGAGCTTCTGGTTTCTTAAGACTATGGGGATGATTGGAGCCAGTCTCCAGTAAGCTCTATGGTGAGCTGGCGGAAACTCCGGCTGCATTCTCAGGTTCCCCAATGGCACAGAACTGCCCAAGAAAGCAGTGAAAGGCAGTGGGGGGGGGGGTGGGACATAGCAGCGATCCACTCACTGGCCACCCAGGCCCCCATGCTTGGGCATATATGTTCTTTTTTAACTGCAGATGAAAAATTTCACCCATAAGTGCTGACACTAATGTATATTCTGAGAGCACACCCTGTTGCTGTCAGAATAAACAGATCGATGCTGCAACTGAATGGCATTCCTGCAAAGAAAACAACAATGGTTAACAATAAAACAGTGACTCAATAAAACAACAGAATAAGTATAAATCAGCACACATATATATATAAAATCCTCAACAATCCCTTAAAGTCATATCAATATCCTTCCCCTGAAGTACTAATAAAATATATATTCATTGACTTAAACCCAAAAACCCACAATTATAGTGAAAAGATCAAAACCCAAAGAGATTACCCAAAAAATAAAAAATATCAAATATATATAAAAGAACAAAAATAAATAAAGTCCCAATATGCAAAGTGTCCAAGTAATGTGTCCAAACAAAGATCAATTTCTTGATAGGAAGACGCTTCCTACTCCACTGAAGAAGATGCAAATCAATCACAGGTGCTCTTCAAATACCTCAAAAAACAAAATCTCAACATAGTATATTACCTTTTAAATCCCAGAACTAAAGTGCCACACGTGTATCATGCACGTGTTCTTTTATATATATTTGATATTTTTTATTTTTTGGGTAATCTCTTTGGGTTTTGATCTTTTCACTATAATTGTGGGTTTTTGGGTTTAAGTCAATGAATATATATTTTATTAGTACTTCAGGGGAAGGATATTGATATGACTTTAAGGGATTGTTGAGGATTTTATATATATATGTGTGCTGATTTATACTTATTCTGTTTTTTACACCAGGGGGTGTGAATTGTAGTTGGCTTACACATTTTGGTTTAATTAAGTGGGGGGTGGTAAAATAGAAATGGAAGTTTTTAATTTTTTGGATACTAGAAATATTAATGTGGAGGAGGTATTTTCCACAACTAGAGCAGCCAGGGATGAGAATATAGAATTTGTTACAAAAAGAGTTCAGTATGCGATGGAAAAGAAAATACAACTGTGGTGGGATATTCTAACTTTGGAGAAATATTTAATGGAAGGAATTACCCCCAGGAGATTAAGATGGGATTTAGGCCCCAATGATGGACTTGAGGATCCTGAATCCATGTTAGAGTGGAAAAATTTCTTCCATAGCTGTGAGAAACAATTGCTAAATTTACTCCTGGATAGGAAAAGGAGAAAGTTGGGGTTAATTGAATCCAAATTGATTGAATTTAAGAACAAAGTGGAGAATTTTAAAGAAAATAAGGAATATATTGATCGTTGTAATGCTATACATGAACTTTTGAAGAAAAAGGATATGGAAATAAAAAAGAAAAAACAAAAAAAGTTTATTAGGGATATGGAGGATTATCGTAGTAACAATATGTATAAATGGCAGGGGGTGGTGGATTTGAACCCTAGTTCTGGTGCGTCATCACCGGCAGTCTCTGTGATAGAGGCTGGTAAAGGACCAATATTACCCCGGGTGAATGAGGGTATGGGTAATAAAAATAAATCCAACATCCCAAAAAAAACGGAAGGACAGAATAGAGGACCTGGTAATACTAATAGGGGTTCTCCCAGGCCCCCTAATTCCCCATACCAAATATTTAATGTTCCTACTCAGAATAGGTTCCAACCCCTATCAGGGGGTAAGAATGGATACCATAATAATTATAACAACTATAGAGGAAGAGGTGGCCCTCAGAGAATTTTTTTTCAGAGAAATCCGAGAGGTCGTCCTCCGGGTTTACCCCAGAGGGAATTCTATTATCCCAACCAATGGGAGTATCAAGGATATTGGAATCCCCCTTACAGGAGAGAAGGGGAGTATCAGGGAAGAGAAGACGAGGTACAACCACAAGTTTGGAGACCAGAGGACTCTGTTCCCCAGAAAGAAAATTTGAACAAAAGGAAAAGAAAAGAAACATAGGGGAGGGGATTTACAATTTAAGCTCTACGAAACTTACTGAAAATGAAATTAAATTATTGGATAAAGGCCTAAAATATGCACCAAAAGGTAATATTGGTAAATTTGGAGTATTTATTGATATTAATAAATATGTTAGAAGGCTTAATATAAAGAAATATTTCTCTTCCCTACCTGGCCCTACTAAAATGGCAAATCCGGTGAATAATCTGAGATTTCTACATAGCGATCTTAAAAATAGATCAACGTTTAATCCTTTAAATTCTAGGAATCAATTTATTGAAGTGTTCAAGCGGATGACCATAGATGAATTATATGAGTTAGAAAGTAAAAAAGTGTATGAAGAGCAAGCGTTATATCAGGGCTTAAGAAGTATGAAGGATAGGAAGGATATTGTAATTAGGCCAGCGGACAAAGGAGGGGGAGTGGTTATTATGAATAGAACACAATATGAGGAAGAAATGCAAAATATTCTGGGTGACACAGATACCTATTGTAAAATCCCACAAGATCCAACACTAGTATATCGAAAGATCTTAAAAAAGTTAATTAACACTGCCAGAGAAAATCTCATTCTCAATGAAAAAGAAGCAAAATTTCTAGTTCCATCATATTGTCGTATTCCATTTATGTATTTTCTTCCTAAGATACATAAAAGTATCACCAATCCCCCAGGTAGACCCATTATTAATGGGATAGGTTCGGTACATTCTAGAATAGGACAATATGTTGACTTCTATTTGCAACCCATTGTAAAACAAATGCCCTCATACCTGAAAGACAGTCAGGATGTAATAAATTTATTGGAAGGAATGAAAGTAACTAAAGATACAATACTATCCACTATTGATGTTAATTCCCTGTATACCAATATAAAGCATGAAGATGGCCTTAAGGCCATAAAATGGGGTTTACAGAACCATTCGGAGCTCCATAGAAAACAGCGTAAACTCATTATACAGCTTCTAGATTTTAGTATGAGTAATAATTACTTTTGGTATAAGGGGGAATTTTACATCCAACAAAAGGGCGTGGCAATGGGTGCCAAATTCGCTCCCAGCTTGGCCAATATTTTTTTGGCCAAGTGGGAGGAGTCTGAGATTTTTGGCAAAAATTGGATGGGTCTAAAAGTCTGGAGGCGCTATATTGATGACATCTTGATAGTGTGGGAAGGAGATAAATCTGACTTTGAGATCTTCTTGGAAAATATTTATAATAACAAATTGGGATTGAGTTTCACCACTAGTAGTAGTACGGAATGGGCCAATTTTTTGGATTTACATGTTTTCAAGTATGAGAATAGATTGTGCTTCAAAACGTTCTTTAAGGATACCGACAAGAATGGATTTATCCCGACTAGTAGTTGTCACCATCCTTTGTGGATTCAAGGGATTCCTAAGGGCCAATTTATTCGTATTATGAGAAACTGCACAAGATTGGAAGACTATATTGTACAGTCAGAATATATTAAGGAACGTTTTGTTGCTAAAGGGTATGATCAGGATTCTCTAGAGAAGATGAGATATGCAGTAAGTAGAAAGTATTTAGGAGATGGGAAGGAGAAGAGAAATATTAAGAAAAAAAGGAGGGAGGGGAAAAGTTCAATGGAATATGCTTTTATCTCCAAATTTAGTTGCCAGTATAGGGAAGTGGAGAATGTCATTAGAAAATATTGGCCGATGTTACACAAAGATGATATTCTAGCCAAGACGCTACCTGAGAAACCTTCGTTTATATATAGAAAAAGTGATAACTTGAGGGGCTTATTAGTAAAAGGGATTATCTCCCCCCCTAGAAAATCACAGATGTTTGGATTAACAGGTTTCTTCCCATGTAGGAAGTGTAGGATATGTAAAACGACTGGTATTAAAGTGAAAAAGATCTCCACGTTTAAATCTACAGTTACGGGGGAGGAGTTTATGATCAAGAAGTTTATAACATGCAATATGAAGTATGTCACCTACTTGTTGGAATGTCCCTGTAAAATCCAATACGTGGGTAGAACGAAAAGAGATCTTAAAATTCGACTTAAAGAACATGTGGGGAACATAAAAAAGGAAGGAAGGAACATAGTGTTTCAAAGCATTTCCGTGATTTTCACAATTCGGATCCTAGTGTTCTGAGTTTTTGTGGTATTGATATTCTTGATACTCATTGGAGGGGATGTAATAAAGTACAGGAAATATCCCGTAATGAAACTTTTTGGATCTTTAAACTTAATACCTTGAAACCTAGGGGTCTTAATATTGATTTGGATTTAAATTGTTTTATTTCTGATTTGTAATTTTAATTTTTGATATTTTTTTTTTTTTTATTTTCATTTTATTTTATTTTTATTTTTATTTAGATTTTTTAGCATGTACTTTTATATTCTTTAATATTTTATAATTTTTGTGAATGATTTTATTATTTGTAGATTTTTGTAATCAATGGTGAAGGGGTGGTGTTACCCCCGACCTTATGGTTATTTAAAATTGTTTTTTCAGTTTCCAAAATGGCTGCAGGTGGTTTAATTATCCTTGGGACTGAAGTATGGCTTGAGGTTAACTTAGGGATGAGAGCTATGGGGTGGGGATGACTATCTAGCATGGTATATCAGCTGTGGTAGTCATTCATCTCAACTTTCCACTTTGTAAGATGGCCGCTGAGGTATTTCCGCCAGGTTAGGAGTGGGTACTTAAAGAACTGGAACCTTATGTCCGTATCCTTGTTGACAAAGTCCAGAAGAGACGAAACGCGTCCAGGGCACGTGACGTTCCCGGAAGTGCTGCGGCAGCCATTTTGGATTCTGGAATCCCTGTGTGTTGGAGGTCTGGAGAGTAACGGTGCACTTCAGGTGTCCCCCAGAGCTACAAAGTGATAGTGCTGGATAGGAGTAGCAAGGGGGAATTACCTGGTGATCGGGAGACCCTCTACACTCGGAAAGGGGATCGCATACTGGGCATGAGGAGTTGGATGCTGTCTTGCTGATTTTATCGTTTTTATATGTAAGTGGCTACAATAAATTTTATATATGATTATAATTCACATACTGATTCCTGGTCTGTTTGTGAGGTCCTGAGGAACAAGAGGATACCAATCTAAGGACACTCTGTACATATGTGGTTGATTACAAACTGGAATTTGTTTGTTTTAGGGTAATTATGCACTTTATATATAGTTTGCAGTGATATTTAAAATTTAAATTTTTTTTTTTTCTCTCACATGAGTGCTGTGACACTGGAGTGTTTTTTTTTTTTTGCATGATACACGTGTGGCACTTTAGTTCTGGGATTTAAAAGGTAATATACTATGTTGAGATTTCGTTTTTTGAGGTATTTGAAGAGCACCTGTGATTGATTTGCATCTTCTTCAGTGGAGTAGGAAGCGTCTTCCTATCAAGAAATTGATCTTTGTTTGGACACATTACTTGGACACTTTGTATATTGGGACTTTATTTATTTTTGTTCTTTTATATATATTTGATATTTTTTATTTTTTGGGTAATCTCTTTGGGTTTTGATCTTTTCACTATAATTGTGGGTTTTTGGGTTTAAGTCAATGAATATATATTTCAATAAAACAACAACTATTTTTATTTTATTTATTTATTTACTTAGGGTCACTCAAAATGTGATAGCCAGTTTTCTGACTACCTAACATCTTTCGAGACCCTGTGTATACATTGGGGAAAATAATTATGTGATCTCCTGCAAATTTTGTTTGCCAACTTACAAAGAAATGAAGGGTCTATAATTTTTTATCATAATTGTATTTTAAATGATGGAAACAGAATATCAGCCAAAAATCCATAAAAAACACGATACAAATGTTATAAATTGAGTTGCAGTTCAGTGAGTAAAATAAGTATTTGATCACCTACCAACCAACAATAATTCTGGCTCCCACAGACTGGCTATGTGCGCCTGTGGTTCACAGATTAGTCTTGTCAATTTAAGAAGGTGCTCCTAATGACAACTTGTTATATGTATACAAGACACCTGTCCACAAAATCTCTTTCTTACAACTCACCATCATGGCAAGACCAATGAGCTGTCAAAGGATGTCAGGGACAAGATTGTAGACCTGCACAAGGCTGGCATTTGCTAACAGACCATCAGCAAGAAGCTGGGTGAGAAGGAGACAACTGTTGGTGGGATTTTTCCCAACAAATAAGAAATACAAAAAAAATCATTCCGCCTTGGTCTGGAGCTCCATGCAAGATTTTGCCTCATGGGGTAGGGATGATCACGAGAAAAATGAGGGATCAACCCAGAACTACATGGGAGGAGCTTGTGAATGATCTCAAGGCAGTTGGAACCACAGCCACCAAACAAACCATTGGTAACACAATACACCGCCATGGGCTGAAATCCTGCAGCACCCACAAGGTCCAATTGAGCTCTTTGGGATTAACTTGATTCCCCGTGTTTGAAGAAAAATGCTGACTTTGACCCTAAGAACACCATCCCTACAGTCAAGCATGGAGGTGGAAACATTATGCTTTGGGGCTATTTCTCTGCTAAAGGTACAGGCCAACTTTGCAGCATTGAAGGGCCAATGGATGGGGCCATGGATTGTAATATCTTAGATGAGAACCTTCTTCCCTCAGCCAGAACATTAAAGATGGGTCGTGGATGGGTCTTCCAGCATGACAATGACCCAAAACATACCTCCAAGTCAACAAAGGAGTGGCTCAAGAGGAAGCAAATTAAGGTCACTGAGTGGTCTAGCCAGTCTCCAGACCTTAATCCTGTAGAAAATTTATGGAGGGACCTGAAACTTTAAGTTGCAAGTGACAGCCAAGAAACCTTAAGGATTTAGAGAAAATCTGTAAAGAAGAGTGGACCAAAATCCCTCCTGAGATGTGTGCAAACCTGGTAACCAACTACAAGAAACATCTTAACTCTGTGCTTGTCAACAAAGGTTTCTCCACCAAATACTAAGTCATGTTTTTCTTGGGGATCGAATACTTATTTTACTCACTGAACTGCAACTCAATTTATAATATTTGTATCATGTGCTTTTTTGGGATTTTTGGTTGATATTCTGTCTCTATCATTTAAAATACACCTATGATAAAAATAATAGACCATTCATTTCTTTGCAAGTGGACAAACGTACAAAATCTGCAGGGGATCAAATAATTATGTTCCCTACTGTATATGTACCCTATACTAATACTCCACTAGTGTGTGGTAGCGACGGAAGCAGTTCTTCAGGCAGAGACCAGGTTGACCAGGACAGGAGGAACAAAAAAAAGCAGGTTTAATGCCTAATTCTGTGTCTGCTACAGACACATCTTTTTTGGAAATGGCATCGGGAAAATGCCTCTCATGCAGGCTAACTGCATCTGTGTTGGGGGTTTGGGCCACAGCATCTTCTGGATACAAAAGGGCCATGATGATCTCTTCCTAGAATGTTAAGAAGAATCCACTTCGTCCAGTTGCTTTGTAAAGCACAAAAGCGTTCTACAGAGCCAATTGAAATAAATATACAGACAGGTTTTTGTACCAACGTCTAGCTTTATGGGAAACTAAGTATGGCTTCATCTGGTCGTTGAAGTCCACCCCTCCTATGTTAAGGTTATAGTTGTGGACACACAACACCAGCTGCTGTGAAAATTTGGATGGTTGTGTCTGTGTGAATGGAAGACAGGACGTAAACATCCCATTTGTCCTTCCACTTGACTGAGAGCAATTCCTCATTCTTCAAGCAGGCGTTCTCCCTCTTTCTAAGATGGATATTTACAAGCCATTGAGGGAAGTCCCAGCGATTAGGTCGCACGGTGCCACATGCGCCAATTCCAAGATTGTACAAATGTCTAAATAATGGCACACTTGTATAGAAATTGTCCACATATATGTGGTACCCCATATGGAAAAAGGATGACACCAAGTTCCAAACTATCTTGCCACTGCTCCCCAAGTAGTCTGGGCATCCTGGGGGCTCCACGTGACTATCTTTTCGCTCATAAATCAGAAAATTACATGTATAGCTTGTTGCCCTCTCACAGGTCTTATAAATTTTGATCCCATATCTGGCACGCTTACTGGGGAGAAATTGTTTGAATGCAAGGAAGCCAGAAAAATTAATGAGGGACTCATCAACGCAGATGTTTTGCTGGGGAGTATAGACATCTCCAAATTTCTGGTTACGATGGGCCAAATTTTGTGGAGCCTATCATAATCAGGGTCACCTCGAGGAGTGTATAGTCATTGAAACCAGAGTGTATAGTCATTGAAATGCATAAATCGCATTATATTCTCATATCTATGCCTGGCCACAGCAGCAGAAAACACGGGCATATGATGAATTGGTCTGCAGACCAATACAACCGCAACTCATTCTTTTTAGTAATGCCCATGTTGAGGGCTAGGCCCAAAAAAAGTTTAAATTCAGAAACCGTAATAGGTTTCCATGCAAATGGTCTGGCAAGGTTTGAATTTGGGTAGGCAGCGATACATTTTTATGCATATATATTGCTTTGATCCACAATAAATCCATACAGATCTTCTGTGAAAAACAGCTCCAAAAAATCAAGGAGATCTTGCACCTGAATTCTGGGTTGGGTAGTGAATGGGGGAAGTACGGGTGCTGCAGAATTTGTGGGATGCCAATCAGGATTTGCAAGGACATCTGGAAGGACACTATGGGCTCTACAGGCCTGTGTTTGAATTCTTGGTGGCTGCTGGACACTACTTGTGCTAGCTTCCACACCAGCTTGTACTGCACTTACAGTGGGGATCGAAAGTTTGGGCACCCCAGCTAAAAATTTGCATTAATGTGCATAAAGAAGCCAAGGAAAGATGGAAAAATCTCCAAAAGGCATCAAATTACAGATTAGACATTCTTATAATATGTCAACAAAAGTTAGATTTTATTTCCATCATTTACACTTTAAAAATAACAGAAAACAAAAAATGGCGTCTGCAAAAGTTTGGGCACCATGCAGAGTTAATATCTTGTACTGCCCCCTTTGGCAAGTATCACAGCTTGTAAACGCTTTTTGTAGCCAGCCAAGAGTCTTTCAATTCTTGTTTGAGGTGTCTTTGTCCATTCTTCCTTACAAAAGTCTTCCAGTTCTTTGAGATTTCTGGGCTGCCTGTCACGCACTGCTCTTTTAAGGTCTATCCATAGATTTTCAATTATGTTGAGGTCAGGAGATTGTGAAGGCCATGGCAAAACCTTTAGTTTACGCCTCTTGATGTAATCCCCTGTGGATTTCGAGGTGTGTTTAGGATCATTATCCATTTGTATAAGCCATCCTCTCTTTAACTTCAGCTTTTTCACAGATGGCATCAACTTACCATCCAAAATTTGCTGAAAGTTTAGTGAATCCATTTTTCCTTCTACTCGTGAGATGTTCCCTGTGCCACTGGCTGCAACACAACCCCAAAGCATGATTGATCCAACCCCATGCTTAACAGTTGGACAGAGGTTCTTTTCATTCAATTCTGTGCCCCTTCTTCTCCAAACGTACCTTTGCTCATTCCGGCCAAAAAGTTCAATTTTAACCTCATCGGTCCACAGAACTTGTTTCCAAAATGCATCAGGCTTGTCTATATGTTCATTTGCAAAGTTCAAACAATGATTTTTGTGGTGAGGACGTAGAAGAGGTTTTGTTCTGATGACTCTTCCATGAAGAACATATTTGTACAAGTAACTCTTTATAGTGGAATAGTGGACCACAACTCCAGTGTCTGCCAGATCTTTCTGGAGGGATTGTGTGAGGGACCGCCGGGCGGCACCACTAGCACTCCACCGGTCAGGCGTGCCCAGAGCGCGGAATCTAAGCCCCAGGGCACTTGTTCACCAGGGCCCCTGATGGTGGGGATGGACTTGTAGTACCCTGAGACCAGGTCGCCTCTACTGAGCACACCTGTCAGTGGTAGGGGTGTCCGCCAGGGGTTCCAACCAGGGAGAGCCAAATGTGAGGAGGTCGGGTGACCCTGATGGGATGGATGGATGGATGGCTGAGCAAGTGCGTAGTCAGACAGGCCGAGTCGGTAATGTAGAGGACGGTAAGGTACAAGGGAGCAGGCAGAGAATCGTCGGGTCACACGCCAGGTCAGCAACAGGAGGTCAGATCTACAGAGGGGCATGCAGGGAGAGAGGTCAGGCAAGCAAGGGTCTGGGCAGGAGAAATCAGCAAGGTCAAGAGCAATCCGGGTCAATAACTTACAAGATACAGGTTCACAGGATCAGGAATGCAGGTAAGACCAGAAGGCAACGAAATGACAGCTCAGGGACCTTTAAATATCCCGCCCTGCGCTGCCATTGGTGCCCAGCGGGCGGCCGCGGCTTCTACTGCGCATGCGCGAACTCGAACGCCGCGGCCGGCCCGGACCTAGTGCCCGTGTACTGGGAGGAGCAGTGCGCCTGCGCCGGGACCATCGAGGGACGGATCGCGGGGATCCCTGACATTGCCCCCCCCCTACGGGCAACCTCCGGATGCCCACCCGATCTCCCCACCACGGGTGATCACAAAGAAACCTCCGGACAAGCCTAGGTGCATGGACATTATGGGCTGGTTCCCACGAATTGTCCTCAGGGCCGTAGCCCTTCCACTTGATGAGAAATTGGGTCTGGCCCCCCCTTCGACGGCACTTCAAGATTGCCTCCACCTCGAATTCCTCTTCCTCTTCAACTGTTACGGCCTCCGGGGGCCTGGATTCCCGTTCCGGGAAGGCATCAGGGACTACCGGTTTCAACAGGGACACGTGGAAGACAGGGTGGATCTTGAGTGTGTCAGGGAGAACAAGTTCATAGGCCACCTCATTGACCATCCTTTTGATGCAAAAAGGGCCTATGAATTTAGGTCCCAATTTCTTTGACGGGCAAAGCATCCTCAAGTTTGACGTAGCCAGCCAAACCTTCTCTCCGGGCTGCAACACCAGGTTCCCTCTTCGCTTCCTATTGAAAGCCCTCTTGTAGTCTTCTTGGGCTTGACGGATGGCTTCCTGTAATTTCTTATTGTTGGAGGTGAAGAAGGTCAGTGCATCCTGCGTCGCTGGAATCGGGCATTCCGGGACCAAGTCCGGGAGGAAGACCGGATGAAACCCATAGTTGGCGAAGAACGGGGACTGCCCAGTTGCTGAATGGCAAGCGTTGTTGTACGCGAATTCTGCCAAAGGGAGGAGTGGCGCCCAGTCGTCCTGAGAGAATGATGTGTAGCATCGCAGGTATTGCTCCAGGGTCTGATTGGTCCTCTCGGTCTGGCCATTAGTCTGAGGGTGAAATGCCGAGGAAAGAGACAGCTTGATATCCAGGGCTTTGCACAGCGCCCTCCAAAACCGCGAGGTAAACTGCACCCCTCGGTCCGAGACGATGTCTTCGGGAACCCCATGCAGTCTAACGATCTCTCGAATAAAGACTTGTGCCGTCTCGGCTGCAGATGGAGTCTTCCGTAAAGGGATGAAATGGGCCATCTTGGATAAGCGGTCCACAACCACGAGAATTGCTGTGTGGTCCAGCGAAGGAGGGAGCTCGACTATGAAGTCCATGGAGATTCTCTGCCAGGGCCGTTCAGGGATGGGTAATGGACGTAGCAGGCCCCATGCCTTGTTCCTTGAAGGCTTGTTCCGCTGGCAGATGGCACAGGAGCCCACGTAGATCTTACAATCCTTGGCCATGTCCGGCCACCAGAAGGAACGCCGGAGAAGTTCCAGGGTCTTGACTGGTCCAAAATGTCCTGCCAGTGGGTGGTCATGGCAATGTCCCAAGACTAAGGTTCGGGCATCCTCTGGCACCACAATCCGGTCCTCCCTCCATAGGAGTCCCTCCTTGTTCTGGAGGGGGGCCCCATCGGAGGTAGACATTGCTGTGGACGCCCTCAGGATCTCGGAGCGAAGGTTTGTCTGAAGGGCCAAGAAATTCCCTGCCGGAAGAATAGTGTCGGGCACTGGGGTCTCCTTGGTGTCCTCATACATGCGCGACAATGCGTCAGGCTTCGTGTTTTTCGAGCCGGGCCTGTATGTGATGTGGAACTGGAACCTCGAGAAAAACAATGCCCATCTTGCTTGTCGTGGGCGTAGACGTTTGGCCGTCCTGAGATATTCCAGGTTCTTGTGGTCCGTGAATATCAGGATGGGATGGGAGGCACCTTCCAGCAGGTACCTCCATTCCTCTAAAGCGGTTTTGATAGCCAGTAGCTCGCGATCCCCAATGTCGTAGTTCCTCTCCGCCGGGGTAAGTTTCCGTGAAAAGAATGCTACTGGGTGAAGTAATTCCTTGGCGCCCTTCCGCTGGGAAAGGATGGAGCCAACCGCGTTTTCAGATGCATCTACTTCTAAGATGTAGGGCAGGGAGGCGTCGGGATGACCCAGAATGGGTGCCGAGGTAAATAACCTTTTTAGTGCCTCAAAGGCTTCCTGTGCCTCGGGCGTCCATCTGAATCGCGTCCCAAGCTTAGTTAATTGAGTGATAGGGGAGACCAGACCCGAGAAGTTCTTGATGAACTTCCGGTAGAAATTTGCGAACCCAATAAAACGTTGGACACTTTTCCTGTCCGTGGGTTCAGGCCAATCTAGGATCGCTGAGACCTTCTGAGGGTCCATTGCGACCCCCGTGGTGGAGATAATCAGACCCAGGAATGTAACGCTAGCCTGTTCAAAGCAGCATTTCTCTGCTTTAGCGTACAACCCGTGCTGCCGCAACCGCCCCAACACCTTTGTTACATGTACCCTGTGCTCCCCCAGGGAGGATGAGAAAATCAAAATGTCGTCTAAGTAGACGATGACAAAGATGTCCAGGAAGTCCCTAAAGATGTCGTTCACAAAGTGTTGGAAGGTGGCTGGCGCATTGCATAACCCGAAAGGCATGACCAGGTATTCAAAATGGCCGAATCGGGTGCGGAAGGCCGTCTTCCACTCATCCCCCTCCCTTATGCGAACCAAATTGTAGGCTCCCCTTAAGTCCAACTTGGTAAATACTACCGCAGCCTTTAAGCTCTGGAACAATTCAGGCACCAGAGGTAATGGGTAACGATTTTTAATGGTGACCCTATTCAGCTCCCGATAGTCAATGCATGGCCTCAAAGTCTTGTCCTTCTTTTCTACAAAGAAGATCCCTGCACCTGCTGGGGAAGTGGAGGGACGGATGAATCCCTTACGGAGGCTATCCTCAATATAGTCCTTCAGGGCCCCTAATTCCAGCTCAGAAAGGGGAAAAATTCGTCCGAACGGGATTTCAGAACCGGGCAACAGATCAATCGGACAGTCATATGGGCGGTGGGGGGGTAGAGCATCTGCTCCCCGTTCACTGAATACGTCAAGGAACTTGTGATAGGCTGCAGGAACCACTTGTTTCAGGCTGTCATCCCCTTCAGAGCACAGAAGAACCTGGGGGACCCCCGGACCCGAAGTTCGACACAGTTCCCGACAATATGGGGAAGGGAACGAGACAACCCCAGTTTCCCAGTCAATTTGGGGGTTATGGGCCCGCAACCAAGGGAGCCCCAGAATGACTGGGAAAAGGGGTGACGCAATAGCATCCAGGCGGAGGAGTTCCCGGTGCTGACCGGCAATGGAAGTCATAATGGAAGGGGTCTCCTGGTTGACTACTCCTGACTTTATCCGGGAACCATCAGCTAAAAAGATATGAAACCCCTTCTCCTTTGGGCGGAGGGGAATACCCTGCTGGTGAGCAAAATTGATATCCACAAAACAGCTGCATGCCCCCGAATCAACTATGGCCGACACCTCCACGGTCCTTTCGGAAAGCTGAAAGGAGAGGGGAACAACTAAGTACTGGGACGGGGTCATATCGCCAACAGATAAAGAAGATGAAGTGAACTTACTCAGTTTCTGCGGGCAGGAACGCACCATGTGACCAGCTTCGCCGCAGTACAGGCACAGATTCTGGGAGCGTCTGCGCTGGCGTTCCTCAGGCGATAGTTTAGGCCGAGCCAGGCCTAGCTGCATGGGTTCGGGGGCATCTTCAGCCGGCAGGTTCTGGATGCTTGGCCTAGTATGTTGACCGGATCCCTGAAATGACCCCCAGGGATTTCCGCGACCCTGACCAGACCTCTCCAATCTGCGCTCCCGTAGCCTACGGTCAATTTTAATAGTGAGTGCAATCAAGTCCTCTAATATCTCGGGCACCTCTACCCGGGCGAGCTCGTCTTTCAGAGCCTCAGATAGGCCCATACGAAACTGGTGTAAAAGGGCGAACTCGTTCCAACGAGTGTCACCCATCCAGCGCCTAAAGTCAGAGGCGTATTCCTCAGCCGTCCGCCGACCTTGTCGGAGTGCGTATAACGTGGCCTCGGCCGAGGCCGCCCGTTGTGGGTCATCATATAAGATGGCCATAGCGTTAAAGAAGCTGTCGACCGAAACCAGGTGAGGGTCATTGTTTCCCCTTAGTCGGTGGGCCCAGTCTTGGGGTTCACCCTGCAGCAGGGAGACAACAAACCCCACTTTCACTGACTCAAAAAGGTCCGTGGCTGTAGTTCAAAAAAGAGCAGACAAGAGTCACGAAATGACCGAAAACGTGTGCGATCCCCATGGAAGCGCTCGGGTAAGGGTACTCGGGGTTCCGCCATAGGGAGTGATGTGGGAGGCCCAGGAGCCGGCTCGTGGGCTGCTGCGACTGGAGGTGCAGGAGCCGGGGCCTGTGAAACAGGAACAGATATGGTGCAGGCCTGAAACCGATTCTCGATCTGCAGACATCTGTCCTGTAATGTGTTTACAGCTTGCGTCAGGGTAGACAGGTGCCTGCACACCTCGTCCAACGGGGTGAGTCCTCCTCGAGGCTCAGTCATGGCCTTCTGGTACTGTGAGGGACCGCCGGGCGGCACCACTAGCACTCCACCGGTCAGGCGTGCCCAGAGCGCGGAATCTAAGCCCCAGGGCACTTGTTCACCAGGGCCCCTGATGGTGGGGATGGACTTGTAGTACCCTGAGACCAGGTCGCCTCTACTGAGCACACCTGTCAGTGGTAGGGGTGTCCGCCAGGGGTTCCAACCAGGGAGAGCCAAATGTGAGGAGGTCGGGTGACCCTGATGGGATGGATGGATGGATGGCTGAGCAAGTGCGTAGTCAGACAGGCCGAGTCGGTAATGTAGAGGACGGTAAGGTACAAGGGAGCAGGCAGAGAATCGTCGGGTCACACGCCAGGTCAGCAACAGGAGGTCAGATCTACAGAGGGGCATGCAGGGAGAGAGGTCAGGCAAGCAAGGGTCTGGGCAGGAGAAATCAGCAAGGTCAAGAGCAATCCGGGTCAATAACTTACAAGATACAGGTTCACAGGATCAGGAATGCAGGTAAGACCAGAAGGCAACGAAATGACAGCTCAGGGACCTTTAAATATCCCGCCCTGCGCTGCCATTGGTGCCCAGCGGGCGGCCGCGGCTTCTACTGCGCATGCGCGAACTCGAACGCCGCGGCCGGCCCGGACCTAGTGCCCGTGTACTGGGAGGAGCAGTGCGCCTGCGCCGGGACCATCGAGGGACGGATCGCGGGGATCCCTGACAGATTGTGCAGTCAAACGTGGGTTTTGAATTGTTTTTCTCACAATCCTGCGAGCTGTCCTGTCTGATATTTTTCTTGGTCTTCCAGATCTTGCTTTAACTTCCACTGTTCCTGATGACTGCCATTTCTTAATTCCATTCCGAACAGAGGATATTGACATCTGAAAACGCTTTGCTATCTTCTTATAGCCTTCTCCAGCTTTGTGAGCGTCAACTATTTTCAGTTTCAGTTTTCTAGACAACTGCTTAGAAGAACCCATGGTGCTGATTGTTGGGGCAAGGTCAGATGAGTCTGGGCATTTAAAACCTTTGAGATTGACATCACCTGGTCTTCCCAGACGATGATTGAGAACAATCCATGACACTGGCAGGTCTCAGCTTGGCAAAGGGGGCAGTGCATGCTATAAATTCTGCAGGGTGCCCAAACTTTTGCAGACGCCATTTTTTTGTTTTCTGTTATTTTGAAAGTGTAAATGATGGAAATAAAATCTAACTTTTGTTGACATATTATAAGAATGTCTAATCTGTAATTTGATGCCTTTTGGAGATTTTTCCATCTTTCCTTGGCTTCTTTATGCACATTAATACAAATTTTTAGCTGGGGTGCCCAAACTTTCGATCCCCACTGTATGGGACTCGCCACATCACCAAGTGATACTGCAGTGCTGGTATGTAAAAGACCAGGATGTACAAGGCCTCTGGTGCTCACCAGTTCACCAAGTGGTAGAGCGGCACTAGTACTGGTACTTTCAATTCCCTGATGATTCTCATATGCAGCAAACACCTCAGCAACCTGGGAATGGCATCGGGAAGTACTGACCTTAGCAGGAACCTGTACTCCATCGTCTGAGCTATCTGTCAGGGTGCCGCTGCTCTCTACAGGTTCGTATTCTGAGCCTGATTCTGTCAGTGAGGCTCCCCCTTTGCTCTCATCTAACATACTCAGAATCTTGTAGGCCTGTTCACTAGAGTACCTTTAATTGGACATGTTGGCCACTAAATGTATAGGTACCTAGTGTGACTCACGGGAAAAAGAGCACCTAGCTGTAAGGGACTGCTTGAACCTGTAAAAAAAAATTACCTGCTAGTGCTAGCAGAGATCAGCCCTGATCTTGCTAACCCTGCAGTTTTGTGTGCAATGTATCAAGTTACAGTGATCTACTGACACTGCACTTGCTGGGGGAGAAGGGGTGGTTAAGCGTAGGGGCTAAATGCAGGTGCTGGCATGTGTCGGGGCTGATCCTGCTAACGCTGCATTTTTGGAAACAGTATACTATTGTGAACGCTGGTATATTTCTGATCTGATCAGAGATATTGATCCGTTCAGACACTATACTAGCAGTGGAGGTTTATTGTGTATGTGAGCATGTTCCTGGCAATCAGTTAAATGTGATGACTAATGTAGTGGTGGGCAATATGACACTATCTGGAAGGGACACTTCCGGATGCTAACTGACACTAGGGCTAGTCTTCCGTGACACTAATACAGTGATCAGTAAAAAAAAATCTGTACACTAATAATGACACAGGTGACAGGACAGTGAAAGGGTTAACTGGGGGGCAATCAGGAGGTTAAATTTGACCTAGCTGTGCTTTTACTGTCTCAATGCGCTGCTTGGACTCATGTGGATCTGCTTTCTTCTCCCTCTGGAACAGAATGCGCTCCAATGAGAGAAGATTGCATCATTTCCTGTGCCTCTATAATGTAAACACAGGCACAGGCTGAGCTCTAATTCAGTACAGCCGATCAGCAGGTCCAGGCCAAACATCATTGGCCTGAATGTGGTGAGTGATGAGTGCTGTACTGAATCACAACACTACTGGTCCGGAAGGTGCGGAACCGTGCGCCCCCTGCCCGTAAACACCACGGGAGCGTGCATTATGTATATATGGGTGATTTTGCACAGGGGGTCTGCCCTGTAGCCGTAAAACTGCTATAGGGCGGAGGGCAAGTGGTTAATATCATACTTGCATCCTATACAAATTGTATTCAAATGCAATGCATGTGTATGCCAGCAGCATTAATTAGGAAGTAAACATATAAGGCAATATTCTTTGGTATCCTACAATACTAGGCTAAGAATATCCACAGCATACTTGTAACTCTTATATACTCTGCCATTATGTATTTTGTATCAGTAACATAAACACAGCTTTTTCCACTATGATAATCCCACAAATCGGAAATCTCATAGTATCCAGCAAACAGATATATTTAATTAAAGTTTTTACCATTATCATCTCTCTCTTTAGACATAATTATGAATATCCTCTCCAAACATGTTTTGAGTCTTTTTTTAAAGCAATTTAATTTTTTTTTTTTAATCACAAACTTACAGGGCATTCTGATAGGCCAGGTTAAATAGTCTTCACTTACATTTGCATGAAAGTATTTCAATAAAGAGTGCCAGAATAATTGAGTCTCATTAGATTCAAACTCTCTATTTAGAATACATTATACAAAGTATAAACATGAATATGCATCACATACTCAAGAACATTCTCAGAAGCTGGGTTTGAAACCTGTTTTGCTAGCTCACACTGTGGGAGAGATATCTTCACAATGTAGGATAGCAGAAATATGTCTAAAGTGTTGAATAGACAATTTCATACTGAATAGCTGTGATTAAAGATCAGAATTCTCTAATATGGCATGACACTCTTTTGTTTTGTATACCAGGTGTAACCTGCATTCATTAATTCTCTACTTTACATATTCAAATGTGTGTTCAACTAAACATTTTTGTTTTCACCATAATCACTTGCCTCACTTTAAGCCTGGGTTCACATGTATATCACATGTGATTCGCACAGGAACTGCACATTTTGTATGGCTCTAATCGCACCGAACCCTCACCAAAAAGGTGCCGTACCCTTTTTTGGGTCCACACTAGAATCGGATTGCATGGGTATTCACACCTATGCAATCCGATTCTGCACATCGCACCGCGTTTTGCAGACCGCTTTCAGGGTGTTGTTAACTTAACATACACTCCCGCAGCTGTTTGCATGAACAGGGTGCGATTCGGATGCGGTGTGGAATTCACACAGAAAACGCTGTGAATTCCGCACTGCATAAGTGTGAACCAGGGCTTAATGAACAAAATGATCTTCCGTGAACGCATGGCCCTATTTTTGCTTCTCCTTACTTACTTACTTTTAAGCCTGCATTCCACCTTTCTGTTGTTATGTCATTTTTGAAACACAAGAACACAGAATGTAATTCTGCTTTAGGGAGCAGATTGACGACACTGAAACCTTGAGATGATGATGAATGACAATTTAATGCTCACATTTTTGTCAATTCTATGTAATGATGTCCCTGTGGGGCATCTGGATGATCGGCAGACAGCTATAAATGTGTTTTTATTACATCCTGTGCCGGATTACGCGCCTAGTATGTGATCCAGCACTTCCGTGTAGTGCGCTGCTCGCACACCGTCAGCGCGACGGCTTTGCGATTAGTTACATCACAAGCCGATCAGTAGGTGTTGGCCAGTGATTGACCTTTTTTTGTAGACGCTGTAATATTTGCGTAAACCAATAAATCATTATATGATTATTCGGATTTTATCACTAAAAATATGTAGCAGATTACATATTGGCCTAATTTTAAGACATTTTATTTTTTTTTAGATTTTTTTATTGGATATGTTTTATTGCAGAAAGTAAAAAATATTCTTTTTTGCTTTTTTTAAAAAAATGTAGGTCTTTTTTCATTTTTAGGGAAAAATTAAATGCCAAAAAGCAAAAAATGGCTTTGTCATGAAGGAGGGTAAATCTTCTGGAGGTCAAGTGGTTACTTACCAACCTGCACCATATAGTAGGAATGGAGGTTTAAGTGTTCAGGTCCTAAATATCTTCCATATATACAACTCATGAGATACTAAGAAGGTGTAGCCACTTATTAACCCTTACACATAGAAAACACTTTCTTATAAAATGGAGATATTTAGTTAGCAACTAATACAATACAAGTTCAAGATGGCCAACTGTGTCAAAGCGATCCCACTTTGGCCAGTCCCTACTCTATAATACAGATTTACCAACCTATTATTTGTAAAAATAGCATACTGTTGAGTGTGGACATTCAGTATATTGCCAATATGGGGCAATCAGCTGGATCTAAAATGAGCTTTAGACTAAAGTCAAGTGATGCACATCCACAATGGGAAATGATACGATGCTTAGAAGGCTGGACAGCACAAGTAGGTAAAAGTAGTTATCTATGCACATAACCAGGTGTGTTCTCGAATGACACCATAGGTCAGTGATCCTGTATCCTCTTAGAGCTGAAAGAATACTCCTCCTACAACCTGTAACAAGTGCACGGCTGGACACTGATAGGAGTCACAAGACTGCTCTAACTGCTGATGAGAAAAGGTATTTAGCAGTTTATATTTACTAAAATAATTGCACTTCCATGTTGTGTGTACTTCTGGGAGACTGGATATAGTGAATATAGGGTCCGGGGTTTAGTAACACTTAAACCACTTTCTGACTGCTCTATACCAGAAGTACTGCTACAGGGCGGCTAGGATGCGCTGATACGTGATTTTGCATTTGCGGGTAGGGGGTCCCTACCCGTGCCACTATTGGCATGTCAATCCTGATCCTGGCTGTCGACTCTTGGCCGGGACTTGGTGATCGTTGGCGGAGTTGACAGGGGAGAGGTCTGTATGTAAACAACACAGATCTCTCCCAGTCAGCACAAACAGGCTGCTTTGTATTGCTCTGCACAGCACAGCAATACAAAGCAGCTTGTCTACACAGTAAAACACACACAGCACACAACACACATAGTAAAACACAGCACACAGTTAACCCTGTGATTGCCCCAGATGTTAACCTCTTCCTGCCCAGTGTCATTTACAGTGTCAGTGATTTTTATTAGCACTGATCAGGGGCGGACTGACCATTTGGAAACTCGGGTACTGCCCGAGGGCCCGGGGTCAGTAGGGGGCCCCATGAGATGCCCCTGGTACCTTTTTCATAGGCTTTTTTGAGTTTGGGCAAGGACACAGGGGCCCGATGATCCCCTATTGCCCGAAGGCCCCATGAGTTGTCAGTCCACCCCTGCCACTGATCACTGTGTTAGTGTCACTGGGGATGTTGGTGGCAGTTATTCAGTTCCCCCCAGTGTCAGAATGCCTGCCGCAGTCCTGCTATTACTGCCGCCATTACTAGTAAAAAAAAAATACAAATTCCAGTATATATTTGTAGATGCTATAACTTTCACATAAACCAATTATTTTACACTTATTGGGATTTTTTTTTAGCAAAGACATGTAGCAGAATAGATTTTGGCCTATATTTGTGAAGAAATTTCATTTTTAAAATTTTTTACTGGATATGTTTTATAGCAAAAATGTAAAAAATATAGGTTTTTTTTCAAAATTGCTGGTCGTCTTTTTGTTTATAGCACAAAAAATAAAAAACACACAAGTGATCAAATACCACCAAAAGAAAACTATTTGTGGGGAAAAAAGGATACAAATTTCATTTATGTACAATGTTGCATGACCGCGCAACTGTCAGTTAAAGTAATGTAGCGCATATTGCAAAAAATGGCCTGGTCAGGAAGGGGGGCAAATCCTCTGGAGGGCAAGTGGTTAAATTCTATAGTATTCTTTATGCTATATAACATTCTTTAAATTGTGGCTTCATTTTGTTCCATTGCTACAGATTAGTAATTGAAACATAAGGTGAGGAAATGAATGCTAACATGAATAAAAAAAAATAAGAGACAAAATTATGTTATAATGTTTTACTGTATTTTAAAGTAATGTTATTTGCTAGTACTCTCACTGTATTCATTCAAGTAATAGTTTAACCTGCATTATGAATTTTTTATAAGTCAATCAACTGCAAATTAGATTACCAGAGGTAGAGCTTGTACTATTCATCGATAAAAGCAACAAAATAAATACAAAAAAGTAACTAAATGAACAAAATTAGCTTGGTGATCTTTTTTAGGTCAACGAATAAATACCAAATAATAATTTTTAAATTTAGACACAATATGAGATTGTGAAGGAGGATTCATATAACCTCAAATAAACATAGTAAACAAATATTCATTTCAATAGATATGCAATTAAAAAAAAGAAACATTTCCTCAGATTATCGCAGTTTATCTCCATCGGCATTTAGTTTGTTTCTCCACTAGAGGGTGGCTATAGTTTTTCCTGAATTTAACACATTCCCACTGGCAAGAATATTTGTTATTTTCAGCTGTCTTGACTTGTCTAATTTAACTTACAATAGCTACTCGTGTTTTCCAAATTTTACATAAGGTGCAGATTACCAATGCAAAATTAAAAAACTGTACTATAAAAAAGTGAAATTGAATTATTTTAATATGTTTCAATATAGGTCAGCAAATTTCTAAGGTACTATACAATATTGTGCAATAATTTGCATTTACAATTGAACAAAGTTAGAAAAGACTTGATTTTAGAAAGCACTGAAAAAAGTTATTGGAGCAAATATATATTATAGCTTTGAAAATGATAAATGAAAGATAATGTATACATTAAAAACATCATTCCCGTCCCTTCTAGATTGTAAGCTCGAAAGAGCAGGGCCCTCGATCCCCTCATGTTTTGCATTGTATTGGTATTGTTCTGTCACATGTTCTGTCCCCCTTTGTAATGTACAGCACTGAGTGAACTATCGGTGCTTTATAAATACTGTATAATAATAATAATAATCATAATCATGGATGAGGTATTGATCTGTGTTATGAATAGAAGCTTATAATGTACCACCCAATCTAGTAATTAAAAATGTCAAAGTACAATACAAAACTAATGGAGCACTAAAGGAGCTGGTTCTAGCCAACTCAGTAGATTGCTTCAAAAAAGAACTGGATATGCAAAAACTATAAATGGCTATTAATATTTGTGAGAAATAAGATTGAAGAGTATTGATCCAAGAAGTTTCTAAATGAATTTGGGGAACAGCAACATAAATGTCCCATGTTGAATCAAATTGGATCACTCTATTTTGCTTTTCCCTGGAAGATGGATATATTGTCTATTGGTGACAGAGGTAATCTCCACATTGCAATATTAGACTGAAGATAAATAAAGCATCTGTAAAAACAAAATGTGGATAAAGTGGGAAAAGATTATTTTTGCTGCCTGTTCCCTCTCCAAAGTGAACAGAGTTTCCCTCTCAGATACCAAAGGGAACAGGTGTCCCCATTGCAAGGTTTTCCAGCACCTTTTGTTTTGGAGACAACTTTCTCATCACATTCTGTCTTGGTGACAATGAACATCAGGACAAATACACACCCCCGTACTCACGATGATAATATTGGACAAATGATTGTCCCTTTTTTTTTTCTTTTTTTTGCATGCTAGTCTATATCAAAGTTACGAAAATTCTTGTACAACAGAATAAAAATTGGAAAGTGATGCAACGTACTGTATTGTATTTGTATTGTATTTCCGGACAAAACCTGTGTCATCTCTGAGAAATCCAATGTGTATTTTTTTTTGTTTTGGGCCATTATTCCCTGTGGTATCCTTGTTGTAAGACCAGTGGCCACTATTCTGTCTATCCCCCTGGCCACCAGTCTTGTCTCTTTACAACAAGCAGTGATGTAATTATGTACATCATTATTTATTTATTTTGGTACTTATATAGCGCTGTCAATTTTACATATACATTTTACATATAATTATATATATCTATATATACACATACTAGGGCCAATTTAGACAGGAGCCAATTAACCTACCAGCATGTTTTTGGAGTGTGGGAGAAAACTGGAGTATCCAGAGGAAACCCATGCAGGCACAGGGAGAACATGCAAACTCCAGGGAGGAAGTACTGTGGTTGGGATATGAACCAACGACCCTAGCACTGCCAGGCGGAAATGCTAACAATTTAGCCACTGTGCTGCCCATAAAATAAGACATTATGACAATACTGGACAAATGATTGTTTTTTGTGTTTTTTTCTTGCATGCTAGTCTCATATCTAAAGTAAAGAGGTTACGAAAATTCTTGTACAACAGAATAAAAATTTTAAAGTGATGCAATGCACTGTATTGTATTTCTGGACAAAACCTGTACTGATTAAAGGAAAATCGTACGATCTGGTATTGTACGAGAAAAATTTTCTTGCGTGTCCCTTCTAATAATTTTGAAAGAAAAGCTGTGTATCAAAAATCAGATTATAGTACGATTGCTTCGAAAGCAGTATTTTTCATACGATGTTCTCATCATGTGTACTAAGCTGCAACCTCTCCAGCAGGGACACAGACAGCGATAAACTAGACTAACTAGTCTAACCATTCCCTACTATATCCTAAATTTAAATAATGTTTGCTCTTACAAATTCCTTACGTTGAAGTAACTATAATACTATTAACAGTCTGTAATGTATAAAATTTTTACACCAAAAATCTTTGATGAGATTTAATAAAACTTACAATATTGAACAATCTACTTGGTAAGAGTATATATAAATAACATTGTAATACTTTTATACTAAACTTAAGTCATGCTGATTTATACAGCCTAGTACCATCTATACACTATTTGTTCCTTTACTAAACATGTTTGTTCAACTGTCTAAATCAAACAGCTGTGTGTTCCAAGCTGACTTGAAAGCATTCACATGAAAAAAAAAAAGATCAAAGCTCTAGATAACATATTGCAGGGTGTAGAAAGCCCATACAATTATTCTCACACTCTAAAATTACCTGCATAATTGTTCTTGTGTGCAACATGTCAAATGCTATTTTCTATCACTTTATTTTACCACATTTTTGTTAACGTAGAAGATTGTGTTGAAAGGGATTAAAATAGATCAATCAGCTGTGCTGATTTATTGGAAAGTAACATGGAGGGGATGTACATACGATATGCTAATCATTATACCCATTGCTAGGAACGTATATGTTGGCCAAGACATGAGGTATAAATACAGGAGATGGAACTGCCCTTAATCCAGAGAAGTCATGGAACGACATCATAGTTCGCAAAAATTAGAGCTGTTGCCATAACAACGGAGCAGGTTTATTTTTTTTCAGTCTTAGGAGAGATTAGGAATCTAAGGCTAGCTGGTTGCTATGTGAAACACCTCAGCATTTGCTTCAAAGTTTTCCTTTGCTTACTTACATAAATCAGACCCATTATTTGGCACTAAATAAGCTACAGTGCTTTTTTTTCCCTTAAAGTTTTACTAAACCCAGAACCCTGCATTCACTATATCCAGTGTCCCACATTACACAGAACATGGAAATGCAATTATTTTAGTAACTATAAATTACTAAATACCTTTTCTCATCAGCAGTATATAGCAGTCTTGTGACATCTATCAGTGTCCAGCTGAGCACTGGTTAATGCTTGTAGGAGGAGTTTTCATTCTCTCCTAATTGTTCTATGAGGCTGCAGAACCCCTAACCCTCTGTCTGGACAGTGCTGATTGGCCCTGTGCTGATCACATGTACTCTCCCAAGAAACAAAAACTCTCTAGCAATACACTCCAAACTGAGCATGTGCAGCTTGCCCCCAAGGCTCTGTTCTATCAGAAGATGGATTGGGAACAGTAGAAGAAGGGGAGGATCAGAGAACACAGGATCAAACAGACAATGCGGATGATTAACCCCTTAGGTGAGAGAATTTAACAAGCATGCTTTACTGCATATACAGACTTTCACTGTTGCAGGTTTAGTAACACTTTTAAAATACAATTTCCACTCAGTTAATGTGTTTATAGCTGTGTCTATAACTGTCTTATTAAACAAAAGAACACCACTGTTTTATTAAAAATTACCATCCTGGGAAAGTGGTAAATGGGACTATGAAAAGGAAAAATATAAAGGTCCTTTAGTCAGATTTTAAATAAGGATCGTATTGTTGGTAGTTAGGGGATGCAAACTGTACAGCCAAGTGCAAATATGTTGATTGGAAGGAGGAATGGTGGAAACAGCAAGCACAGTAGCAGGCCACAGGAGCATAGAGCAGTGTTTCTCAACCTTTTTTCAGTCAAGGAACCCCTTAAAATTATGGACAGTCCCAAGGAACCCTTTAAAATTATGGACATTCTCGAGGCACCACATTCTAAAATGGGGTGCCTCTAGACTGTCCATAATTTTAAAAGGGCACCCCATTCTAAAATGTGAAAAACTATTCTAATATTTTTAGATAACGTAGCAACATCCACACATTAGAGGTGATTTATTCTTCCAAAGCAAATACACTTTTGCACATTTTTACGGACTAGTAGTCCAGTGTTTCTCTTCTTCCTCAGTTTTTCTCCATCACTGAGCTAATGTGACCCCAGCATTGATGGAAAGGGTTAAACTAGGGTGCTGTGCAGGCAGCTGACATCCTCCTTATCAACTAATGATGTAATTGGTTGTCAGGACGCTGGTGGCTAAAAGGTCGTAATGGTGCACAATGAAAACCTGTGGCTTTGTGTAATTAAAAGGCAGGCTTATTCCACCCACTGGCTTGTATACAAATTTTGGGCAATTTTTAAACATTTTGCCAAGGCACCCCTGAAGAAACCTCAAGGCACCCAAGGGTGCCTGGGCACCCTTGTTGAAAAAGGGTGGCAAAGAAGATGAAAAGTGACTGACTGTAGAATTTCTACCAGCAAAGAACAATTGCATAGGTACAGTATGTGCATCACTAATACCAATCCTGCTTCAAGCCATAGCCACCAACATAGCTGTCATATAAGGCCTGATAACATCTGTAACCAGCAATAGATGGCAGAAAAAGCTGTAATTTTGTCAAATAAAACAGCAGTAGAGCAATCCACAGCTCTGACATAGCCACTAGGTGCAAAACCAGCTACAACCCTGCCATATTCCCACAGTGGAGAAATGAGATCTATCATGAGAACCCACTTCTGGTCAATGAGTCATGCCACGAAAAGCCACAAGCCCAGCCAGCAGAACCACAGCCAAGATCACCACCAGCCCTGGTCCCAGAACCCACTATGAGGACTATTACCACCATAGCCAAAGGCAGGTGGGTGCACAACACAAGTAATCTGAAGCAGGCCCAGATCCACCTGTGCTGTTACCACAGTCATAACAGGTCCACCACCAGCCAAGCCACAAGGAACCTAAGTCTATCACTCTGGGTCAGTTAACTTCTTCTGAACCTGTCCAACAATCATCATCAATCAATTAGTGACTCTAAAATGTGAGGTTAACAAAAAAGTAATTTTGTAATCCTTGTGCAAAAAGCTGATCCCAATGTAACCACTTAGAAAAGCTAAACAAATGAAATAAAGGGTGAGTTTGGCATGAAATAATTGCATTTGTCAATAATGAGGGGAAAAGAGTGATTTGCTTAAGGGATTGGGATACATTCCTGTTTTTTATGGGGTATTGTTGTTCATGGAATATTAGTCATGTCATGACTGTTTTTGAGCAGTAACACTAAAGGGTATATGTATAAAGAATTTGGCAATGTGATGTCTCAGCATTTGCACAAAAGTCACAAATAATACCAGAAATGTTTGTAACGTGTGTAATGTCATTTTATATTTGTTGCTTTTCACCTTGCAAATGTAACACTACCTAACATTCGATCCTAAAAGAAAAATAGCTTTAAGAATATTCAACCAGAAGAATTAAAAAATATTTGGCCAATAGAAAAAAATACACTAACATTATAAACTAAGAATGTTCAACCAGAAGAGGAAGTAATATGAAAGAGTGTATGGAGATTCCTGAGTGAACTGTGTGGACTGTGCACTTTGCAAGTGCAGTTGCACTCATTTTCCTTAGTAACCGTAATGTGGTAAAGCTTCACTTTGTAAAGAACACCCATTCAGGTGCAAGTTAAATAAAAAAGAATAACATTTTTTGCTTGCATATGATTGAATGAAGGAATTCAGAAGAGCTTTACCACTTTTATTAAATCTGTGGGGAAAATGAGAGTAACTGTAAGTGCACAGTCTATTTGCCTTTAGTAAATCCACTCCTTTGCATATTAATACCACTGCTTGATGTATCAACTTCAAGCTCAATTCTCATGGTTATTAGCTGACTCCCACTGATATCCGAACAACCAGTAACTCATCCCTGCCCAGCATCTTCAGCTGTCAGCCAGGGATTCCCAAACATCCTTATAAGACCCCTATCTGAGCATGCAGCGTGTCTGACCAGGAAAGGAGAGGATGAGCATGCAGCCTTCAACATTGGAGGATACCTTGTCAGGGGTAAGGCACCCTGGCAAAGCACCTTGTAATTATGTTGATCTCTTCCTCACAACCCTGGCCTGATGGTTATGGAGGTCTGTAGGTAGGAAGGTCTGTAGCAAACGTGCACACCGAGATGGATGCGGTCATCCATTTTGCTCCAAACCCCTCCATCTTGTATCTCTTTCTCCCAAATCAGATTCCTCCGCTACCCCCCCTCCCTCTCTGTTGAGTGACATGTGGTCTGGATGATGACAGAGATCACAGGCAGCAAACTCATTGGGTGGGCATCATGGTTATAAATCCCACACTATCTGGTGCCCCTATGTCTGTGAGACTCTTGCTGGAGAAGGGATCGTAAAACCATAAACCAAGCCCTCACTGAGCTTTAAGGTCGTAAAAACAGACTTACATTTAAAAACTCACTTTTCCATATAATTTTATATCTTCAAATAGGACATAATTACATAAACATGGAGCACATATTTGGACGGCTCACTTTAATACAAGTTGCCTGATATATTACACCCCCTAGCTGGCATATACAGGAGAGCAAAAAATTATATCTCCTGAACCATCCAAGCAGGTATGCTATATTTCATATCTAACCGTTCAGCAGATGCGTCTGCATATTACTCTACTAGAGCCCAGGCTGCTAAATGCACCGAGAATAAGTTATGAACCATGACATCAACTGTGAGAGTTTTTGGTTCTAGCTTGGGTCTCCGTCCCATCACCCCTCCCCAAATGAGGCGATTGGCTCTCTGCTTTAAGGAGACACCCTGCTGAGTTCCTAGAAAAAGCTGAGCTGAGTTAAGTTAAGTTGAAGATTCTCCCTTTTAACATCGGAACTAACGTTGGGAGATAAGGCATCCTTTTGACTCTGAAACCTGATCTGCTTAACCCAAGGCTGACGGCAAGTACTTTATCCCTCTAAACTTCTTTCTGTTATCTCTTTGCTGTGCTATTGCTCTCTGTATATTTATATATATGTATATATTGGCTACATCTTTTTCTGTAAATATTTTTATTGCACCCTTTTGACCTTTTAGTAATAAATCTTACTTTCTGAAAGTGTTGAACTGTTTCTAAAGCTCTTTAATGCAAACTAAGAACCCCTGTGTCTGAAGAGCGCTACTGTGTGTGTTTAAACCTCTGTATAACCTGCCTGCGGTGACAGTGATATACAGACAATTATTCAACCATCATAGTGTTATTGCTGATATTGCTGAGTTTCCTCTTTCTCTGTACAAAAAGGAGGTGGTAGCAGTGTGAAGAGTTAATTGCGTAATTACCCTGACCCAGTAACAATCGCTCTCATGCTGCAAGTACATCGATTGTGGTCCATTAGCTGGAAAATCTTTGTGCAGGGTGCAGCTGGGCATGGCATTGTTACGCACGTGACAGCGCTGTTTTATATTGGCTAGTCCTTTGGTCACGAGTTTGGTAAGAAGGGCTGGGGTCTGATGCCACGATCGTCACAGGGTCATCAGAATCTGAAAGTCCCCTTTAACAATAGGAGGGCACTAGATACCGGCTCCACCTCACATGAATGAGTAAGGGGTACATACAAATCCTACTAAGGTGTCCGTTTATGACACACAGAATAGCTGAGATTCAGAGGATCACAGCTATTCTCTGGTCATTCACAGTTTATAACACCCAGGAGAATATGTTCAGCCCTTCTCTGGAGATCTGTGTTCTCCCTCCAGATTCTCCAGCCCAGAGCTGGAGAATCGGAGGGACCGAAAACTAAGCAGAGATAATTTAACTCTGTTTAGTAAACTGATCTCTTACTGTAATCTCGCGAGATTATAGTAAAATCAGCCGTTTTCCAGAGTTTGTAGACCGTTCTCCAGCGTTTGGAGATCGTTCTCCCTTCGTTCGGAGAACTGCTTCATAAACTGCATACACAGGAGAACTGTGTTCTCCGAGAATGTCGGAGAACTCAGCAGCGATCTATTATCGCTGGTTCGTAAACGAACACCATAGTCACAAACAAAATTCAATTCGTAAATAAACACAGTTTTTGACAAGTACTTTAATTAACGTGGATCTATACTCATGCAACATCCTGGAGCTCCCAACCAGTTGCTAAGATCTTCAAGCAGTCGGCTTCCAGGTATTGAACCCCGGCCGCTTTCAGTGGCTGGGCAGGCATGTCATCGCTCATGCTCATGTGCAGGAGTTCCATCAGCTTCAGCTGAATTTCTACAGTGAGCTGTGTGTGCGTGTACAGGGCAGACAGGCAGGTAGGTCATTTTAATACAGAAGACATAAAGCATGTCTCTTCTGCAATAAAAATTCTGCCTGTTTACCTATTTTTATTTATTACTTAAATATAAATCCACTGTCAAACACATTGCCCAGTGATGAAAGTCCACATTTGTACAGGACACTGTACATAGTACAGAGGTCTCCCTCAAATAATTTCTTCTTCTGTTCAAATATGTCTTTCTCTCTGTACTCTATTCTCTTCTCTGTTCTTCAAATGTTCTTTAAAGAGTATGGTCACACCTCATGAGGTGGCACCACATTGGGCGGCTATTTGAGCACAGTTCCACTGCATGGAGAAGGCAAAATGGGAAAATTGATGTACGGGAATGGTTCGCTGAAATAAAGTACTGCATGCAGTACTTTTTTCAGCACAGCACAGTGCATGTGTGACATCTCCATAGAGTTTGTTTTAAGAAGATGGGCATAGTACCAAAAAGGTTGTAGAAACCATGTGGTAGGGGGGTTTAAAGAAAAAGGAAGGGAATAGAGAAGATGTAGGAGTCAGCCTTCCAGAACATATGAAAAGGAGAGAAAAGAGGGCATACCATACCCCATCTGACCAAGGAAACTCAAACATTAAGGGCATAGCCACCTACTGAGACATCCAGGGAAGCCATACCTTGTCATATTTCCAAGAGCAGCCATGACTGAGGTATGTCAACTTATACAGAGGCAAGGCAGCAGCAATCATGGATTCCCAGCATAACACAGCAGGAAGGGAGCGAACAGACCATTTACACAAGATTTCTTTCTTAGCCTAATATAACAAATGAGAGATTATCAATTTAGTATGGTGTAGTCACAGATCATCATTGTGTATGCCCAACAAGACCAGTTTATGTGTCACTGGAAGGTTACACTGAAATTTAATATTAATAAGATCAAACATTTCTAACCAAAAGGTTGAAACCTTGGAACAGTCACAAGTGCCTGGATGAATCAGACGTCTGGGACAGGTGGGTACTTGACTAGGGTAGATTCTGTGCAGTCAAACAGGCGTATAGTGAACTCTAAATAAGAAAAATTAATAATAGCGCCTATGGTCAAAATGATATAACTTACTAATAGTGTACCAGCTGCAAAAAATCACCATATATAAAGTGTACCAATAAATAAATAATTTGCGCTAGTAAATGTGTATAAATATATAAATATATATAAAGAAATCATCAAATCATAAGTCCAGAAAAAAATATATATATGCCAATACCACAAAAAAATATATTTATACACATTTACTAGCGCAAATTATTTATTTATTTGTATAGTGAACTCTATGCAGAAGTCTAATTTGTATTGTCATGAAAACCACTGTGACTTGGCCTCCTGCCCACCAACTATGGACCTTGGACTAAGGAGACCACCCTCTTGGAGTTGCAAGGAATTCCCCAAGAGGATTATTTCACTTCCCTGGGTACTTTGCTGGCTGTGAATTATACCAGCTACCATTATACCATTACCCTTATACCATGTCAATTATACCAGCTACCCTTTCCATGCAATTAGGGCTGGAGGTACCGTGTTTGAGACCCCTTGGCATACTGTGCATACAAGTATCATGGAGCGATATGTTATGTGCAGTGTGTGAATTCCAGCATATGTGGGATTAAGGAACTTTATTTTCTGTTACAGGTTTCCTGCATCAACTATTGTTTGCTGTAATTAGGTTTAGGTGATAAGCTCTCACTTTGTTAATTACCTCCAGGTAATTTTAAAAGCTTAATTAAACAAGCTGATGATAGAAAACTGTTTGGCTACCATGCACAGCTGCATCAGATTCTCAGTGCTCCTGTTTTAGTAAATCTCCACCAATATGTCTAGCTCCAACAATTACCTGTGCTCAGAACAGAAACTTTAGACAGAGGGTGGAAGTAGTTATACAGAGCCAATAAAAGTTCAACAATTCCACTGAATGATGCCACAAGTTCCACATGTTCACACAACTCAACGAACAATCTGTTTCCGGTGTTTTTCAACAGTTTGTGAAAACACCTCTTCCATTGTCACCACTATTCATGCATATGGATGTAAGCTCACCTTTTGGAATTGACCTCAAAGCTATGGTCTAAAGCAGTGGTCTCCAAACTGCAGCCCATGGGCCAAAAGAGGCCCTTTGCTTGCCTGTATGCGATGCTTGGGGGCATTGTTCTTCCCACTGATATTAGGAAATATTCCTCCCACTGACATTAACAGTGAGTTACCATTCCTCCCACAGACACAAGCAGTGGGGTACTATTCCTCCCACTGACACCATCAATGGGGCACTATTCCTCCCACTGACACCAACAATGGGGCACTATTCCTCCCACTAATACCAATGATGGGGCACTATTGCTCCCACTAATATCAATGATGGGGCACTATTCCTCCCACTGACACCAACGATGTATTCCCGTACCTCCCAACGTTAGCAAACGTTCTTAGGCATAGGACACATCCCCTGTCATTCCCCTTAAAGGAAAATTATTTAAAACAAATATTAGTTAAACCCACAAGTGTTTTTACCACTACTATTACTTTACACTGGTTTAGTGCCATGGTTTAGTGCCATGAAACACTTTTTGAAAGGTAAATAGTGCATTTTATATACAACAATATACAGTCAGGTCCATAAATATTGGGACATCGGCACAATTCTAACATTTTTGGCTCTATACACCACCACAATGGATTTGAAATGAAATGAACAAGATGTGCTTTAACTGCAGACTGTCAGCTTTAATTTGAGGGTATTTACATCCAAATCAGGTGAACGGTGTAGGAATTACAACAGTTTGCATATGTGCTTCCCACTTATTAAGGGACCAAAAGTAATGGGACAGAATAATAATCATAAATCAAACTTTCACTCTTTAATACTTAGTTGCAAATCCTTTGCAGTCAATTACAGCCTGAAGTGTGGAACGCATAGACATCACCAGACGCTGGGTTTCATCCCTGGTGATGCTCTGCCAGGCCTCTACTGCAACTGTCTTCAGTTCCTGCTTGTTCTTGGGCCATTTTCCCTTCAGTTTTGTCTTCAGCAAGTGAAATGCATGCTCAATCGGATTCAGGTCAGGTGATTGACTTGGCCATTGCATAACATTCCACTTCTTTCCCTTAAAAAACTCTTTGGTCGCATTTGCAGTATGCTTTGGGTCATTGTCCATCTGCACTGTGAAGCGGCGTCCAATGAGTTGTGAAGCATTTGGCTGAATATGAGCAGATAATATTGCCCGAAACACTTCAGAATTCATCCTGCTGCTTTTGTCAGCAGTCACATCATCAATATATACAAGAGAACCAGTTCCATTGGCAGCGATACATGCCCACGCCATGACACTACCACCACCATGCTTCACTGATGAGGTGGTATGCTTAGGATCATGAGCAGTTCCTTTCCTTCTCCATACTCTTCTCTTCCCATCACTCTGGTACAAGTTGATCTGGGTCTCATCTGTCCATAGGATGTTGTTCCAGAACTGTGAAGGCTTTTTTAGATGTCGTTTGGCAAACTCTAATCTGGCCTTCCTGTTTTTGAGGCTCACCAATGGTTTCCATCTTGTGGTGAACCCTCTGTATTCACTCTGGTGAAGTCTTCTCTTGATTGTTGACTTTGACACACATACACCTACCTCCTGGAGAGTGTTCTTGATCTGGCCAACTGTTGTGAAGGGTGTTTTCTTCACCAGGAAAAGAATTCTTCAGTCATCCACCACAGTTGTTTTCCGTGGTCTTCCGGGTCTTTTGGTGTTGCTGAGCTCACCGGTGCGTTCCTTCTTTTTAAGAATGTTCCAAACAGTTGTTTTGGCCACGCCTAATGTTTTTGCAATCTCTCTGATGGGTTTGTTTTGTTTTTTCAGCCTAATGATGGCTTGCTTCACTGATAGTGACAGCTCTTTGGATCTCATCTTGAGAGTTGACAGCAACAGATTAAAAATGCAAATAGCACACTTGAAATGAACTCTGGACCTTTTATCTGCTCATTGTAATTGGGATAATGAGGGAATAACACATACCTGGCCATGAAACAGCTGAGAAGCCAATTGTCCCATTACTTTTGGTCCCTTAACAAGTGGGAGGCACATATGCAAACTGTTGTAATTCCTACACCATTCACCTGATTTGGATGTAAATACCCTCAAATTAAAGCTGACAGTCTGCAGTTAAAGCTCATCTTGTTCATTTCATTTCAAATCCATTGTGGTGGTGTATAGAGCCAAAAATGTTAGAATTGTGTCGATGTCCCAATATTTATGGACCTGACTGTAGATCAGACCAAAATGAGGGACAAATGAGGAGTAAGGAGGGACAGAGGGACTTTGTTCAAAATCAGGGACAGTCCCTTGAGATTAGGGACAGTTGGGCGCTATGCTATTCCTCCCACTGACACCAATGATGGGGCACTATTCATTCCACTGACTCCAATGAGGGGGCACTAGTCATCCCACTGACACCAACAATGGGACACTACTCCTCCCACTGACACCAACGAGGGAGCACTATTTCTTCCACTCACACCAATGATGGGGCCCTACTCCCCCCACTGACACAGATGACAGGGCTTTGATCCTCCTCCTACCGACCACAGGCACAATATAATTGTTTAACGCTGACCACCAAGCCTGAGACATTGTCTACTCCCACTGACACGGGGGAGTTTTTCTACTCCCCCTGGCTTCAGTCTGGCTCCCCTAAGGTCTGAGGGATAGTAAACCAGCCCTTTGTTTAGAAAGTTTGGAGATCCCTGGTCTAAAGTATCCTGTGGAAAATTTCAGCTATATTCAATATTGGTTGTCTCACTTCCCAAATCATAACGATCCAACAAAGTGTCTCTCTGGATCAAGATACTTCCAAAGCAATTTAAAATGTCTCCAATTCAGTCAAGTGAATACATTGTATATGCCTCAGCAGAATAAGGACACCATCTAAAAATTTCGTATCAAATGTACTAACAAAAAAGAAATGTAAAAACATTTCTTGCAATATAAAATAAAAAATCTAATCATGCATGCTTATATAACAGCCCGGGTCATGGGACACAATACCCCATCCTCTCGATAGCTTTCACAAATCTCCTCCAATGGCATGATGACATCACATGTAGACTCAGCTCATGCATTGCATCCCTGAATGGACTTTGTCTGCTTGTGTGTATGTGAAATTGCAATTTGCATCAGCTAGTTCTTGAATAGAAGTGACTAGTTGCAGCTCTTGGATGCTTTAATTTGCTCTTAATATACCTGCACATTACTACAGGCATTCGTGCCACTGTGCAGTTCTCTGGTATGGCAGATCCATAAATCTGTTGCCACTTCTTCACCCACCACAGTCATCTGCATTTCCGCTTCTCTGAGGTCATGCCATGCACACAGGAGTTACATTGTACCCAGCATCCGGCTCTATTTTGGCATGAGGAGAATAGTGTTGTGATATACAATGCATGGTGCATGCATTCCTACCCAATATGATGCCATATTTGTGACATCCAGAATTTGATATCAACAATGATTCCCAGGATGCATGTTTATGGGACAATTGTTCTCTATATACAACTATAGATCTTGATGATTGACATTGATATGGGAATAACATTTAAGGGTGAGTGTATAACATATATACTGTACGCTTATTAGGGTTTTTTTCACCAAAGACATGTAGCAAAATACATTTTGGCCTAAATTTATGAAGAAATTACATTTTTTGTATTTTTTTCAAATTGGATATGTTTTATAGCAAGAAGTAAAAAATATTGCTTTATTTTCAAAATTTTTGTTATTTTTTAATATTTATAATTATTATTATTATTATTATACAGTATTTATAAAGCGCCAATAGTTCGCTCAGCGCTGTACATTACAAAGGGGGACAGAACATGTGACAGAACAATACCAATACAATGCAAAACATGAGGGGATTGAGGGCCCTGCTCTTTCGAGCTTACAATCTAGGAGGGAGGGGATAGCAGTACAGGAGGAGATAGCTGTGGAGGATGGAGTGGTAGGAAGAGTGGAGGAGGTCGGCAAGTTAGCAGGGGGTGGGGTAGGCTTCCCTGAAGAGATGGGTTTTCAGGGTGCGCCTAAAGGAGAGGAGAGTAGGTGATAATCTGATGGGTTGGGGCAGGGAGTTCCAGAGGATGGGTGACACCCTGGAGAAGTCCTGGAGGTGGGCATGGGAGGAGGAGACCAGGGAACTAGAGAGAAGGAGGTCTTGTGAGGAGCGGAGTGTGCGTGCTGGGCGGTACTTGGATATTAGGTCGGTGATGTAGTTCGGGGCAGTATGGTGGACAGCTTTGTAAGTCAGTGTTAGGATTTTGAATTTGATCCGTTGCGCAATCGGAAGCCAGTGGAGGGATTGGCAGAGGGGGGTGGCGGAAACAGAGCGGTTGGAAAGGTAAATGAGTCTGGCAGCCGTATTCAAGATCAACTGAAGCGGGGATAGCCAGCGGCGAGGCAGGCCAGTGAGGAGGGAGTTGCAGTAGTTGAGTCGTGATATGATGAGGGAGTGGATGAGCTGTTTAGTGTTTTCTGGGGTTAGGAACGTGCGTATTTTGGCGATGTTGCGGAGGTGGAGTCTGCATGAGTTAGTTAAAGATTGGACTTGGGGCTGGAAGGATAGGTTGGAGTCCAGAATGACACCAAGTACTCTGGCCTGCGGGGCGGGTTTGATGGTGGCGTTGTTGGATGTGATGGAGAAGTCAATGGGGGGTGGTGTCCAGGCTGGGGGGAAGACAAGAAACTCGGTTTTGGAGAGGTTCAGTTTAAGGAAGTGGAGCGACATCCAGTCTGATATGTCGCTCAGTAGGTGTGTGATTCGGGCGGAGACCGAGGGGGTGAGGTGGGGGGTTGAGAGATAGATTTGTGTGTCTTCGGCATAGAGGTGGTAGTTGAAGCCGTGAGAGTGTATGAGTTGGCCAAGGGAGGAGGTGTAGATGGAGAAGGGGCCCAAGGACAGAGCCTTGAGGGACACCAACAGAGAGGGGGAGTGAGGGGGAGGTGGTAGCATTATAGGTAACGCTGAAGGAGCGTTGTGACAGGTAGGATGAGAGCCAGGAGAGAGCAGAATCTCTGAGGCCGAGGGAGTGTAATTTTTTGAGGAGGAGGGGGTGGTCGACTGTGTCGAAGGCCGCAGAGAGGTCAAGGAGTAGGAGCACTGAATAGTGGCCATTAGCTTTGGCGGTTAGCAGGTCGTTGGAGGGTTTGAGTAAGGCGGTTTCGGTGGAGTGTAGGGGACGAAAGCCGGACTGTAGGGGATCGAGGAGGTTGTTGTCATTGAGGTGAGAGCTTAGGCGGGTGTAGACGAGGCGCTCGAGGAGTTTAGATGTAAATGGGAGCAGGGAGATGGGTCTGAGGTTGTTCGGGTCATTGGGGTCCAGGGAGGGCTTTTTAAGTATGGGGGTGATGTGTGCATGTTTCAGAGGGGAGGGGAAAATGCCTGAGGAGAGGGAGAGATTGAAGATGTGGGTGAGGGAGCGTAGGATGGAGGGGGAGGGAGGTCGTAGGAGTTGTGAGGGGATAGGGTCGAGGGGGCAGGTGGTGAGGCGGGCATCAGAGATGATCTTGGAGACTTCCTTGATGGTAGTAAGGTCAAAGGTGTGGAGTGTTGGGGGAGCTTCAGTATGAGGAATGTAGGGTGGGGTGGAAGTGGAGGTCAGAGCAGTGGTGGGGCCGTGGGAGAGGGGTGATGAGTGGGTAGCTGAGTGAGGGGGAACGGGGTTGGAGGGAGTTTGAGCAGCGACGAAGTCCCTGCGGGTTATGTCGAGGGGGAGGGGGATGAGGGGGTAGCTGTGTGAGAGGGGACGGGTTGAGAGGGCGTGTGAGTTGCGGCGATGTCCTTGCGAATTGTGTCAATCTTGTTTTTGAAGTGATTGGCAATCTCAAGGGCGGTGAGTGAGGTGCTGGGTGGAGGTGGGGGTGGAGAGAGTAGAGAGTTGAAGGTGGAGAAGAGTCGGCGAGGATTGGAGGAGAGGGTCTTGATGAGGGTCAGGAAGTAGGCTTGTTTGGTTGGGTGGAGGGAGGAGGTGTAGGTGTGGAAGGCAGATTTGTAGCAGGTGAAGGCTTGTTGGGATTTGGTTTTGCGCCATAGTCGCTTCAGGGCACGACTGTGTCGTTTGAGGGTTTTGGTGTGATCAGTCTGCCAGGGCTGGAGCGGTCGGGGTCTGATGTTGCGCGTGGTTAAAGGCGCTAGTGAGTCAAGGGCTGTTGATAGCGCGTTGTTGTAGGCAGTCATAGCCAAGTCGGAGCAGGACAGGGGGAGGATGCTGTCATGGAGTTGATCAGCTGCAGAGTGGAGGGGGGCAGGGTTAAGGTTGCGGAGGTTAAAGCTGGTAGAAGTGTGACAGTTGGAGGGGTAGGCGTTGGAGGACGAGGAGATAGAGAAGGTGATCAGGTTGTGGTCAGAGAGAGGGAAGGGGGTGTTAGTGAGGTTATGGGGAGTGCAGCGGTTGGAGAAGACGAGATCAAGGATATTACCGTTGGAGTGGGTGGTGGATTGTATGCACTGTGCAAGTGCAAAGGAGGAGGTTAAGTGGAGGAGATGGGATGTGTCCGGGTTGTCGAGGTTGACAGGGATGTTGAAATCCCCAAGGATGATGGTGGGTAGCTCAGAGGAGAGGAAGAAGGGTAGCCAGGAGGAAAAGTCATCCAGGAAGCGGGGTATGGATCCAGGAGGCCGGTATATCACAGCAATCTTCAGGGGGGTTAGGGAGAATAGTCGGACGCAGTGGGCCTCGAAGGAGGAGAAGGATAGGGAGGGGGGGTTTGGGAGGACTCGGAAGGTGCTCTGCGGTGACAGGAGCAGACCAACCCCACCACCTTTACGACTGTTAGGCCTGGGTGAATGGGTCCAGGTGAGACCTCCGTAGGAGAGTGCAGCAGGGGAGGTAGAGTCAGTGGGCTGGATCCAGGTTTCTGTGATCGCTAGGAGGTTGAGGGAGCAGGAGACAAAGAGGTCGTGGATGGCGGTAAGCTTGTTGCACACCGATCAGGCGTTCAGGAGTGCACATGAAAACGGGGGGGAGATTTTAGGGAGCAGGGGGACAGATACTAAGTTGTGGGAGTTGCAGCAGGACGTGGAGGCGGGAAGGTGTTGTGCAGGTGAGGGAGTTAGTGGAGGGCCAGGATTCAGGGAGATGTCCCCTGCGGTTAGGAGAAGAGTGAGAAAGGTGGCATGGGAGCGGGATGTGCAGGAGCGTGAGAAACTACTAGTGGAGGTGTTCGGGTCAGTGGGAGAGTGGAGTAATAGGAGGAGGTGGTGGGTGCCGTAGAGGGGCGAAGGAAGCAGTGAAGACACAATATACAAATGTTTGGGAGGAGCAGAGGGATATAGTGAATGGATTTTGGGAACGGAGGAGAGGAAAATGAGAAGGAGTGGAAGAGGCATTTTATAATAAAAAAAAGTGATCAAATACCACCAAAAGAACACTAATTTGTGTGAAACAATTATATAAATTTAATTTGGGTACCAGTTAAAGTAGCGCAGTGCGGTATAGCAAAAAATGGCCTGTCATGAAGGTAGTATAGCTGTGTGTGCAATATTAAGGCCTGATTCACACCAATGCAGTTTGCTTTTGATTTGTTTTGTCAATGCATTTTTACCACATTTTGAGTTTTTCCAGCTTTTTTTGTGTTTCGTTTTTTGTTAAAGGGGAAATGTTTTTGTTGCTGACAGAATAAAATTGCGAAACGTGGCAAAAACACACTACATGCATTTCAGCAGCATCTCCATTGGACTCTATTGTAGCAAAAATGCTGCTTTTTGCGTTTAAAAAAAGTCCCTGACCCTTTCCAAAAACACAGCAGCTGAAAAATGCAGAGATGTGAACATGTCCCATAGGAAACCATGTTAAATGGACTGTAGTGCGTTTCTGCAAAAAAGCAATAAAAAAACTCATTGGTGTGAAAGTCCATTTTCATTATAAGTGTTCTTTGCGATAGCTTTAGCAAATATGTCAGTCTCTTGAACATTCTTTTTCATCTTAGTAATAGCTATACACTGATTCTGCAGCTAACTTTTCACCTTCTTTGTTCTGCAAATATATATTTTCATTATTTAGCCTTTTTTTTTACTCTTTCTCACAGTGTTTTTCCTCCTGGCAAGATCTGTTTTGTCACATTCATAAATTAAAATGCCAGTAAATATGTTAAGTAAGTTGTGTGCACCTCTAGTGCAGTTAAACAGGAATATTTAACCTATCCTTCCTTTTTATTTTTAGCTCTGGAAACACAATCTAGCTGCTGAGTGGATCTAATTTTCATGGTGGAATGACTCTCTTATTGCAGGTATACCCATCCTCTGAACGGCCCTTAGCTTGATCCCGGCAAAATCCTTCCAGCCCCTCTCCACATACAAACAGGAGTATGAAATAAAGTTGACACAACATAGATCCTCACTAATGAGGTTTTATACCATCCTAGAAGTTTGTAATTGCCTGTCCTTCATAATTATTAAAACTTAAATCAGAGTTAAACTGAAGTGAGGCTACGACTTTTGCACAGTTGAAGTGTTTCCTGTATAGGTTGTTCCCAGTATTTGTGAAGAAATGGTTTGAATCTTGAATTCTGCAAGAAATATCTGTACCACCATAGACACTGATAAGTTGTAGCTGATGAAAAAAAAAAATGGGCGGAGGCGATGGACCACTTAGTCTTTTTCTGCCGTCTCTTTTCTGTGGTGGCCACTGAAGATATTATATGCTTTATACAGTTATTAAAGTTGAACTTCAGACAAAACATTTATCACCTATCAGTACTGGTGCTTTTATACCTTAAAGCGGAGTTCCACCCATTTTTAATACTTTACCTTATTATGTAGTCCCTGTGAAATAAAGAACAAGTTGGATTTTTTTTATTTTTTTTTAAATATACATACCTTTTAATCCACTGCAAGCCTGCATTTCCGGTCCCGACCGCCTAGGCGATGATGTCGTAAGGCGATTTGCAAGGTCTCTTGGGATGTCGTTTCCTGTATCCCAGGAGTACTTTGGTTTCCTGTAATCGCGGGACTTGGAAACCAGAAATGGCGCAAATAGGAGGTGTTTCCCGCCATTTTACCGGAGTCCATGATTACAGGAAGACGTGTATTCAGTATCCTGCTGTGCTCTATGCTTGAATAGCATTGCTCCCTTTTCCTTTTCCTTCCATTCCTTGCAGTACAGTGATGTACAGGTTGCCTGATGGGGCGGGGGGGCGGTAACTTCATCCGTCCCCACCATTGTTATGGCAACCTGTACTGCACACGTCATGCCGAGCAGTGTCCGTACTGCGCATGTGCGAGAACAAGTGGTGCATGCTGGGATAGCCAGCAGCATGATTCCAGGAAATAAATACCTGCGGGCTTCAGATGCCCACAGCCATCATGGTGCCTGCCTGCTTCCGAGATCATGGTAAATGTTTAAGAATTACTAAGTAATTACAATGCTTTTACTATTGAATTATTCCAATTGTTAATGCTATTTGAAAGGTCATCGTGGATCTGCTTTTACCAAAAATGTATTAGGGGAACTGGAGCTCCTCTTTAATGTTAAGCTTGTTGTTCCTTTCCCCACTGTGTCATCTCTGGAAAATCCAATGTGCATTTTTTTGTTTCTGGGCTTCATTCCCTGTGGTATCCTTGCTGTAAGACCAGTGGCCACTATTCTGTCTATCTTCCTGGCCACCAGTCTTGTCTCTTTACAGCAAGCAGTGATGTCATTACGTAAGTCGTAAAATAAGACACTAAAGCCTCATACACACAATGAGAATATCGGAAAAATGAATAGGTTACTAAAGTTATGAAAATTCTCATATGACAGAATACAACTTCGGAAGTGATGTAATGTGTTGTATTGTATTGTAATGTATTCTTTCATTTCTGAGTATGCGTGGTCTTGCTGTTCCAATTTGTTGTGGATAAATACTGTACTGATTAAATTAAATTCGCACATTCTGGTATCATACGAAATTTTATGTTTGTCCCATTTCAGACAAAAGTTGTGTACTACTGATCAGATTATCATACAATCGATTTGAAAGCAGTATTTATTGTCCGATTTTCTGATCATGTGTACTAGGCTTAACCATTTCCCGTCCGACCCATGTATATAAATGGTTGGACAAGAGGATTGCAGGAGTGGGTGGCCGTTTATAAACCTTCTCCCCGCTTCCCTGCCTGTGCGCTCTCCCTGTGAGCGCACAGCACCGTGATCTGGTGCCCGCTGTGTCCCTTGGACACAGCGGAACACCAACTGCTGTACAGGACCTCTGTGTGAGGTCCTGATCATATGATCACTGATTGGCCAATCAGTGATCACATGAATAGTAGTAAGCAAGATGTCACTTCTGACATCATTGCTTGCTACTAATGAAATCTGTGAATGCTCACAGAGGTCACATGGTACAAGGTTATTTACAACAGCCTTGTATCATGTGACAAGCTGTGACCAATCACAGCTCACACAGTATTTCTCAATGGCTACAAGAATGCAGCCAGAGAGAAGAAGAAATTATTGCATTTACAGCCTTTATTAAAAAAAAAAAAATCTTCATCACCCCCCACAAGTAGTACCTACTATGTAAGTAGTAGTTACTATGGTGACACTGTACTGCTAGGGTGACAGTATGTTAAAAAAAAACATAAATAATAATATAAAAAAAATAAAAATGTCAAAACATTTTTTTAAAAATTATAATTTTTGGTTATGAACTAATTTGCGTTATTTTTTTTACTAAAAAGATAGATGAATACATTTTGTCCAAAATTTATGAAGAAAGATTATTTATTTGCAAAATTTTATAAGAAAAACAATTTTTTTTCTAAATGTTTGGACTTTTTCATTTATATAGCAAAAAAAATAAAAATTCCAGTGGTGAATAAATACCACCAACATAAAGTTTTATCTGTCTCAAAAAAATGCTAAAAAATTCATATGGGTACAGTGTTGCATGACTGCGCAATTGTCATTCAAAGTGTGATAGCGCTGAAAGCTGAAAATTGGCCTGGACAGGAAGGGGGTAAAAGTGTTCTGACTTGAAGTGGTTAAGATTTAAACTTTGTTAGCTGTTTAACAGAACATTGGGAGAGAGATCTGCAATTGAAAAGGTCACTAGATCCTGGAGTTTAGATTTAAATACAATACTGGGCAGTACAGTGGCTAAATGGTTAGCACTTCCGCCTGGCAGTACTAGGGTCGCTGGTTTGAATCCCAGCCCCGGCACCACCTGCCTGGAGTTTGCATGTTTTCCCTGTGACTGCGTGGGTTTCCTTTGGGTACTCCGGTTCCCTACCACACTCCAAAGACATGCTGTTAGGTTAATTGGCTCCTGTCTAAATTGTCCCTAGTATGTGTATGTGAGTAAGGGACTTTAAATTGTACGCTCCTTGAGGGTTAGAGACTGATATGAATTTACAATATATGTATGTAAAGCGCTGCGTAAATTGACTGCGCTATATAAGTACCTGAAATAAATACTATATATTGTTATTGTCTATCAAAACAAATAGATGAATTGCAAATTATGCTGCATACATACTGCATATTCCCTTTTCGAGGTTGATTTACTAAAGGCAAATAGGCTGTTCATTTTGCAAGGGAACTTTCAATCGCTGGCTTCCCTCAAACTAGCCATACATGGATCTAAATGCATCTGCTTCAGCAGGGACCTGTCGAGATTCGATGCATGCATGGGCAGGCTTATTGTACCCAAGTCGATACATTGATTGACTTGGATACAACCAGCCTGTCAAATGTTTTTACATGCGATTACTGCCAGTGGCTGTAGCCACTGGCAGTAATCATTTTGTTCTGGCAACCGGGAAGGCTCCCCGCACCCTCCTGCCTCCAGAACACAATAGCACTGCAGGAGGCATTCCCCCATAAACACTGATGGTGTTGATGGAGAAATTGAGTGATTTTTCTTTCCTTCCACCCATGGTGGGAGAATAGAAAATCAAATAATAAAATGGGCTGCCTTAGTAGCTTAGAGAATGAGGTGAAGCTTTGCTGACTTCCATCATCCTATCATGTGCAATAAACAATACTGTTTTTGTATTTTCCTTGCACACGATAAGGTTTTCCTTTCTAAGTAAACTTTACCGGATTCATCAAGCTAACAGAAAATGACCTTGTAAAGTGAACAACCTATTTGCTTTAGTAAAACAGCCCCTTTGTGCTTTGCCTATAGTAAAATGACCCTTTTTGTATCTTTGTAATTAACAGAAGACTATACTGCTGAAAAGATAGCATGAAATACATGCATAGAGCACTGTACAGCCAACAGTAGTTCTGTTGAATGCACCAGAGCTGATCATGTTGTACAAACTACTATATACACTGGCCTTGGTGTCTGTCACAAGAAGAAAAGTGTGAACTTTAATAATGAGAATAATAATGGATATCAGGTGCACTAATTTTTGCAACAAACAAAGGCAGAACTGTATATTCCCTTGTGGAAAAAGCTAAACATCCTATAGAATAAAACACAGTTTTGGATAATCCTTCATTTAGGATAGCAACCCACAGAACTGGCTCATATAAAATTCTCTTAGTGATTAGACCTAAACACATTCAGAATGATGTTCTATATACCTGAATAAATGTGGCCCTGCACAAGAGATCAAATATAGGGTTCCCCTTAGGCTGGATAGCTACAGATTCTCTCAACCTGCAACGTTTTTTGCAGAATAGCCTCTTCTAAGGGTCTATGCATGAGATTACACAAGTACAGACCTTATTTCCAAAAGCATAATTTGGGGAGCATCTTTCCATGAACAATCAAGCCAATATAAGCTTGCTTTGCTTGACCCCTTACTGTCACAGACTAGGTATCCAAGGAAGCACCAAGACACACCTGCTTGTCATGCCAAATTAGTACCTCTGTTTAACAGCTGGTCTACTTGTGCATCATGTGGAGCACCACACTGTACCTATGCAGCAGCAGGCCTCCTAATAACCTAGGTGAACAGTATGTGTAATTCACAGGCACAAATCAGCTCACTTCCACACTGACTGACAACCAGGCTCAACCTTCATGAACGTACACAAGCACAAATCACTGTTTAGGCAACATTTTCATATGTTGGGTGAGCCACCTGGTTAGTCTGGCTGAAAAAAGACAGAAGTCCATCCAGTTCAACCAATAAAAAAAATTATAATCCTATACCCACAGTTGATCCAGAGAAAAAAACCAGCAAAGAATGATCCAATTTTCTCCTGCAGGGAAAAAAAAAAGTCCTTCCTGATCCCCCGAGAGGCAATCGGATATTTCCTGGATCAACTTTACCTATAAATGTTAGTATCCAGTTATATTCTGTGTATCTAGGAAAGGATCCAGGCCATTTTTAAAGCAATCCACTGAGCTGGCCAGGACCAACTCTTGAGGGAGTCTATTCCACATTTTCACAGCTCTCACTGAAGAAACCTTTCCGTGTTTGGAGATTGCATTTCTTTTCCTCCAGACGTAAAGAGTGCCCCCTTGTCCTCTGTTATGACCTCAGGGTAAATAACTTTACACCAAGTTCATTATATGAACCACTGATGTATTTATACATGTTGATCATATCCTCCCTTAATCTCCTCTTCTCAAGAGAGAATAAATTCAGTCCCTCTAATCTTTCCTCATAGCTGAGCTCCTCCATGCCTCGTATCAGTTTGGTTGCCCTTCTCTGTACTTTCTCCAGTTCCCCAATGTTCTTTTTGTGAATCGGTGCCCAAAACTGAACTGCATATTCCAGATGAGGACTTACTAATGATTTGTACAGGGGTAGAATTATATCTCTCTCTCTCTCTCTGGAGTCTATACCTCTTTTAATACAAGAGAGGATTTTGCTCGCTTTAGAAACCGCAGCTTGGCATTGCATGCCATTATTAAGCTTGGGATCAACCAGAACTCCCAGATCCTTCTCCACCATTGATTCCCCCAGTTGTACTCCCCCTAGTATGTATGATGCATGCATATTCTTAGCCCCCAAGTGCATAACCTTACATTTATCAACATTAAACCTTATGTAAACCTTTAAAGGAAATATGTTGTACCTTTACATTTTCAAGCGAAGTGAACAAAAAATAAAGCAATCTGGTCATGATCAGTTTCAGTTAAAGCTGAATTAACATGAAGATAAAATCTTTTGAGGGCTAAAGAATTCTTTGTCATCATGACTTGGATATGGACAGGAAAGCTTCCAATTGGACTCTATCCAAAAGGTACTCATAGGCAGTGTTTGATATCCAAGAAGGACATGTATAGTTGCAATGGATGCGTACTCTTGCCACAATTACTGTATTTCCCAACAACGCATATAAGCGGTTCTGTTGCATTAGTAAATCCATTTTTTAAAATTATTAAATCTTTTATTAATTTTTTTTTCCTTACAAAAACACAGCAGAATAACAATTACTTCCAAAATACAACCATTCCCCTAAAATTTTGCAATATACCTCCCCACACCCAAAACCTCCTAATGATGTACCCTGGGTCCATGTAGCTCTTCCCTTCTCTTTCCAACTTTCCATTCTATACCTATGATCTTTCTCCTCTATCCTCACTTCCAACTCTTCCTTTTTTTTTTACTATTTTTCCTTTCCATCCAGCCTTTCTTTTCCCTTCTCCTTATTCCTGCTATTGCCTTACAGATCATTCCCTTTATTCCTACTTCCAATCAGATCCCTGGACCTCCCATTACTTCAATATATTTTCCAGATGCCTTGAAGTCATACCATCTTCCCCAGTCCTTTCTAAATTTCGTCATATTACCTTTGTCCATATGGTATAGTTCCTCTGGGTAAATCCATTTATTTGGAATATCTGCATCATGAAAAAGTGAGGTAGATAAAAGCACATGATATAATGATGAGTTGTGTTTAAAATACAGATAAAAAGGAAACAAGTTTATATAACTATCAGCAAGTCTAAAAGACCACAAATGTCACCGAGTATCAAGCTTCTGATCTAGAGTTCAAAGACATTCTCGAAGTTGTTGAAAGACAAACACTAGTTATCCTGCAGGGACCATATACATGATATAAACAGTATGCTGCATGCATCTCAAAATTCAGCTGTGCTTCTGCAATATTTTAACATTGTAGAGCTTTGTAGCATATCAGGAAGGAAATGGGTTTGCATAGCCATGATCAGACTCTGAGGACATTTTTACATTAGAAATATAAGAGGCTTGGTTAAAAATACTAAAATCTGCACTTTCTTGTCTAAGTCTACCCCTTCAGTCACTTCTGTCCCTGCCCTCAAGGAGCTTCAAGGTCCCTAACTCACATGCATACATACACATCCTAGGGCCAGTTTAAACATGAGCCAGTTAACCTAGCAGCATGTCTTTGGAGTGTGGGAGAAAACTGGAGTACCTGGAGGAAACCCACACAGGCACAGGGAGAACAAAAGCAAATTATTGCACAGGTGGTGCCAAGGTTTGGATTTGATCTGACCCTAGTGCTGCCGGGTGGAAGTGTTAACCACTTAGCCACTATGCTGCATTCTTATAAATGGGAGAACATATTAAAATTACAGATCAACTTATTCAGGAACTTATCAGAACTGATGAACAACGGTGAGTTCCTGAGACATTTTATTGAAGAAAAACTTCGCAATTATATATGTATTTGCATTTTCCACGTAATATTAAAAATGATCTTTATATTCTAGTCTGCAACAACTGCCATTTTCACCTGTTTCTAATAAGGCAACCTGGAGAAATTCTGTACACTCTCCATGAAATAAAGAGAGGAGGGGGGGATACAGTACAAGGGGTGCCAACATCCCTGGAAATATGGAAAAGAAGGGGGAAAGGTCCTCTACTTGGTGGGACTTTGAAGGCACAGGTTTGTAAATTAATAACTAATAAATCAACCGTTACAACAAAACACTCAGTTTTATTTATACAATCTTAAAAAAGACATGACAAATTGAAATACATGAATTTTGGCAGTGACTATTAAAAGATGTACAGTATAACTTAATACTGATGGTGGAAAATCGGTCATGCAAGTGTTGCACCACCTGCATGACCGATTTTCCACCATCAGTATTAAGTTATACATGCTTTGACAGTCACCACCATAATCCATATAATTCAATTTGTCATGTCTTTTTTTAAGATTGTATAAATAAAACTGAGTGTTATGTTTTAATGGTTGATTGATTAGTTATTAGCTTACAAACTTGTGCCTTCAAAGTCACACCAAGTAGAGGACCTTTCCCCCTTCCTCTCCATAAAATGAATGTCATTTGACGCTTGGTAATTGGCTCACTGATTTTCCCAGAAGTCCTCACTAATATCCAAGTCAAAGGTTTGCTTCCTTAATAAAGGAATGCAGACACTGCAACTTAATGCATGAGAACACTAAGATTTTCATAGTTATAAACTGGCCCTCCTACTCAGGAATCAATCACCAAAGGACAAAGTGGAAAAAAACAGCTAATTCTTCAGGATGGATAAAAAGGTAAGTATCAGCAACAAAGTTTGCTGAAATCCGTGCAATGTATATAAAGTAGAATTGTGTTTTTCTCAACAAAACTGGAGTTATATTTGAAGCTGGATATATGTAGTAACGGAGAACTACATCATTAGACCCTTTAGTAATTCCTGCTTCATCCAGTGTACACAGATACAATTCAGTGTATGTGGATTGATTACCCATTACTGCCTATGATATAGTGGTCTGCTGCTTTTGTATCTATCGCTATTCTATCAGCAGAGATCAAAGGAAATGTACAGCTTTTCCCAATCTGTTGTATCTATATTGAGGATAATACTGATTTCTTAATGCAAATTCCAAAGGATACCACAGGATGCCTCAGGTGTGCCCTCACACAGTCCAATTATTGTCAAGATTAAATAGCTTCAAACCAAATCTGCTGATAATAGGTTATATATCAGGCACAGGTGACCATGCCAGCCAACAAATATACTTTATATTCTTTACTAAACTAACTTCAGCTAAGATTCTCTAACTGAACTTGAATGTATATGTGTATGGCTTTCTCTATGAATATATATACCATATATATAAATGCTACGTCTAGTTGCCTGGCTGTTATGCTGATGCTTTGGTGTCAATGTTTACAGGACATTTGATCTGGAAAAAGCATAGAGATCAGGATTTTTTTTATTATTCTCTATGATTTATTTGCTACATGCCTGTTCTGGGCAGTGTTTTGCAACTACTGTAGACAAAGCCAGACAACGAGTCTTTTCCAAAAAAGGTCAGCAATGGTAGCCACAGCGGAAGAAACTATGTACAGAAATAATAGCTTTGAAGTAATCTTGTCATTACCAGAAAACAAATTTCAGACAGGCATTCTTCTTTCTAGGAAAGAAGAACTTGAATATTTATCACTTCCAGCATAGCCTGCACACAGAAGTGCTCCACGTGTTCTCCCACAGCACTCAGTGGTACCTCCCACTGACTTCCATGTCATTATAGGATGCATGTCACAAAGAATATTTTGCTGAACAGCCATTGCCAGGTAGGTGGATTCTGAGCCCCGTGTCTACTTTGAGTTTAAAAGAATTTCTGAACCTCACAAACATCAGACTGCCCTTGTTAATAGAGTTCAACAAAATTTTCAAACAGCTACCTACACAAGCCTATAGTCACAGTTGCAGTGTACCTTTAAGCTCAGTTCATATACCACTATATACAGTATATACTGTATGTGTGCTTACTGTAAATTGAGAATTTATATAGTTATTTCCCTTAGCCATTGTTTACTAGCTTTAGTATAATTAGTTAATATACTCCCATATTGTGGTTATGGAACCATCTTTTTCTGTCTTCCACCCTGTGTTCCTCCCACTTGTGATGCATTTCATCTTCCTTTTCACTCTGTCTTTACTGGGATAAATATGGCTGCTAGTCTCTAGGCCACATGTAATCTGCTTGCATCTGGGAACACATCACCATGTTTTGACCTGCAAATACCAACTTTTCAATCATCTGCTACATCTTGTTGTCTGCTGTACCTTCCTGCATTGCAATAAAGGATCCATTGATGAGAAACATTGATGTTTGGTGAGTTCAGCTATCTGATAAAGACTGTCAGCAGTGATTGTATCTGCTTATACAGGCATAGAGGTCTCAGCAAGGCATAAGTCACTAATATAAAAGTTGGAGTCTTAATAGTATGAACATGTGCATTCACCCAATAGTGCAAATATCATAATACATAAATCCACCAAAAACTAAATATAATCTAGTTAGGCTTGAAATCTGCCAATCCCTTTGTGATTTCCACCACCACTTAAAAAAAATCAGCCACTTATCAAAAAGAATGAACCCAAAACATGAATGGTCAAATAACTCTTTTAGATGCCTGAGGGCCTTCACCGCACTCCACCACAGAGATCATGAACCACAGGGCACACCAACAGGGATCAATAGGAATCAGCTAAAAAGAAAACAGTACCTCCGCTCAGCAAGCATGGACACATAGGATAACATGCTGGGGAGACATCTTTGCATGTAGCTTCAAGAAGTAAGTAAAGCTGAATTTTGAGAGGCTGCTAGTTCCTCACACATAAAGGGCAGCTACTGATCTGTAGCGACTGACGACTTTCAGGAAAAGAACAGTCCAGGATCTGTCTTTGTACATAGGATGGAAGTGTCCAACTTCCATTGGTTCAAGCCAAATTGGGCATCCTATCTAAGTTGATTTCCCCTAATGAAACAACGAAACCAAGCCCATAGACTGGTCATTGTCTTTGGATGCAAATCTCTTTGAGAAATACCTGTTGCCTGGCTGTGCGGAGAGAGGCTTAGACCTGGTTCACATATATGCGGGTGTGCGGGCCGTGTTTTCCGCGAGCACAAGAGCTCATTCAGTTGAATGGAATCCCATGATCCGTGACGCACAGGGAAGAAGTCCCTGCACTTCTTATGAGAAACACAACCCGCATGGGAACCTCAGTTCCCAGCACGGTTGCATTTTCCAGTGTGGGTGGCGTGCCATTAGAACAAATGGCACCAGCCGCGGGTCCGCATTCCTCTGTGCGGGTAGTGCGGCTGCACGGATTTTCGTGCGGATCTGCAGCGGCTCCACCTGCACATATGTGACCCAAGCCTTAGGGATACCTGTCACAATCATGCACACAGGGCGAGGCGAGGTTCACCATTTTGCTCCAAACTTCTGCATTTTGGTATTTCTCTTAAATTCCAAATCAGTCTCCCTCCTCCGACTTTCCCCCTCCCTCAGGAATGCAATCAGTGTATATTGCTGAGCCCCTGCCTAACAATCCTTTGACCAAATAAGGCAATTGGGTTCTGTTGTAAGAGACACCCCGTTGATTTTGAGTAGAAAAGAGGCTGTTATGTTTTGTGTGTAGACAGAGAAGTGAGGACCTTCTGCGTTTTAACATCTAGCAGACAAAGAGCAAAGGAGAATCTCGCTGTAACAACGAAACTGAGTGCGAGACCAGAAATCCCTTTTTAGCTCATCAGACTAGAAACTGCTTAACCCCAGGCATCTATTTGGCAAGTACTTATTTACCTAAACTTCTTTCTGTTATCCGTTTGCTGTGCTGTTGTGCTCTGTATATATATATATATATATATATATATATATATATATATATATTGGTTACATCTTTTTTCTGTAAATATTTCTACTGCACCCTTTTGACCTTTTAGTAATAAATCTTACTTTCTGAAAGTGTTGAACTGTTTCTATAGCTCTTTAATGTGACTTATGAATCCCTGCCGCTGAAGAGCGCTACTATGAGTGTTTAACCCTCTGTATAACCTGTCTGTGGAGATAGCGGTATACCGACGATTAACCAAACATCCTAGTGTATTTCTGAGTTTCTGTATGCTGTATAAAAAGGAGGTGGTGGCAGTGTGAAGGGTTAATTGAATTATTAACCTGACCCAGTAGCAAACGCTCCCAGGCTGCAGGTATTGTGGTTCAATTAGCTGGAAAATCAGTGTGCAGGGTGCAGCTGGGCGTGGCATTGTTACACATGTGACATTGCGGTGTTAGATTGGCTAGTCCTTCGGTCACGAGTTTGGTGAGAAGGTCAGGGGTCTGACGCACACCCATCAAAATACCCACTACATAGCGGCCCTCACAAGGGTAGCGCTACACATGTATTAAACATTTTGCTTCATTGAAGCACTGCAGCCTCCATCAGACTTTTCAGCATTTAACACTGCTGGGAGTTTCAGATGCCTGTCTTTCCCCCCCAAATATTGTGGTGCAGGGGTGTTTTAACAAGACAGGTGAAAAGTGACCCTTGGCTTTATGTACAATGTTCCTTCAATATAAGTCAACAAGAAACTGCACTATACAGTATACAGTCAGGTCCATAAATATTGGGACATCAACACAATTCTAACATTTTTGGCTCTATACACCACCACAATGGATTTGAAATGAAAGGAACAAGATGTGCTTTAACTGCAGACTGTCAGCTTTAATTTGAGGGTATTTACATCCAAATCACCAGTGAATGGTGTAGGAATTACAACAGTTTGCATATGTGCCTCCCACTTGTTATGGGACCAAAAGTAATGGGACAGAATAATAATCATAAATCAAACTTTCATTTTTTAATACTTGGTTGCAAATCCTTTGCAGTCAATTACAGCCTGAAGTCTGGAACGCATAGACATTACCAGACGCTGGGTTTCATCCCTGGTGATGTTCTGCCAGGCCTCTACTGCAACTGTCTTCAGTTCCTGCTTGTTCTTGGGGCATTTTCCCTTCAGTTTTGTCTTCAGCAAGTGAAATGCATGCTCAATCGGATTCAGGTCAGATGATTGACTTGGCCATTGCATAACATTCCACTTCTTTCCCTTAAAAAACTCTTTGGTTGCTTTTGCAGTCTGCTTTGGGTCATTGTCCATCTGCACTGTGAAGCGTCCAATGAGTTGTGAAGCATTTGGCTGAACATGAGCAGATAATATTGCCCGAAACACTTCAGAATTCATCCTGCTGCTTCTGTCAGCAGTCACATCATCAAAAAATACAAGAGAACCAGTTCCATTGGCAGCCATACATGCCCACGCCATGACACTACCACCACCATGCTTCACTGATGAGGTGGTATGCTTAGGATCATGAGCAGTTCCTTTCCTTCTCCATACTCTTCTCTTCCCATCACTCTGGTACAAGTTGATCTCGGTCTCATCTGTCCATAGGATGTTGTTCCAGAACTGTGAAGGCTTTTTTAGATGTCGTTTGGCAAACTCTAATCTGGCCTTCCTGTTTTTGAGGCTCACCAATGGTTTACATCTTGTGGTGAACCCTCTGTATTCACTCTGGTGAAGTCTTCTCTTGATTGGTGACTTTGACACACATACACCTACCTCCTGGAGAGTGTTTTTGATCTGGCCAACTGTTTTGAAGGGTGTTTTCTTCACCAGGGAAAGAATTCTTCGGTCATCCACCACAGTTGTTTTCTGTGGTCTTCCAGGTCTTTTGGTGTTGCTGAGCTCACCGATGCGTTCCTTCTTTTTGAGAATGTTCCAAACAGTTGTTTTGGCCACGCCTAATGTTTTTGCTATCTCTCTGATGGGTTTGTTTTGTATTTTCAGCCTAATGATGGCTTGCTTCACTGATAGTGACAGCTCTTTGGATCTCATCTTGAGAGTTGACAGCAACAGATTCCAAATGCAAAAAGCACACTTGAAATGAACTCTGGACCTTTTATCTGCTCATTGTAATTGGGATAATGAGGGAATAACACACACCTGGCCATAGAACAGCTGAGAAGCCAATTGTCCCATTACTTTTGGTCCCTTAATAAGTTGGAGGCATATATGTAAACTGTTGTAATTCCTACACTGTTCACCTGATTTGGATGTAAATACCCTCAAATTAAAGCTGACAGTCTGCAGTTAAAGCACATCTTGTTTGTTTCATTTCAAATCCATTGTGGTGGTGTATAAAGCCAAAAATGTTAGAATTGTGTCGATGTCCCAATATTTATGGACCTGACTGTATTATATATAAATAGATAGATCTACTGTAGATATTATACCTTTTACATTTGCTTATACATTTTTTACCAAGGTGAAAAAGGAAGAGTTTTCTCTAAAAATATGTAATGCACATGCTAAATGTAGATAGCTGTTCTATTTACAATTAAGGCTGGATGAAAGGCATCAGCTAGTGTCTCAGTTCAATCATTAAGGCTGGTTCTAGAGAACTAGCACCAGCTGTTCATCTAACATGATTCCAAGTGGCAGTCATAGATGGTAACACATTAGCCTATTAACCCAAGCAGTGCCTAAGCTGTCTAAATCAAGCAGATTAAAGCTGAATTTTATGTATATCAAAATACAAATTAATGCAGCTCTGTGATCATTAATACACCTATAAATGTATTTTTTAAATGCACGATGTGTAAGTATCTAAATTTTACCTTGTATCAGCTCCTTTCACTCACTGCATAGCAAAGTTGGGGTACGAGAGGAAGAAGCAGTAAAAGGAGTCAATCAGTTCATGAACTCATCACTGTGCTGCCTCCCCTTTCACAGTCCAATCACAGGCTGGGGCAGGTCAGAGGACAACATGGGCTTAGAGAAAGTGGGTTTGAATCATGCTGACTATCAGATTCTGGACATGTAGAGGCAGAAAAAGTACTGTAGGGGGATCTGTCTGCATTGAAAGTAAATATTGCAACAAAAGCTGATTTTGTTATGTTATTAGTTAGTGTGCTATTTATTCTTTTATCTTTTTGTTTGGATGGAGTTCTTCTTTATCTGTTTACTGGTAATAAGGAAACTAGTCTAGGTTTGATTCACAGGAAAATACAGGAACCCAGTTTGAAATCTGCAAATATCAAACATAGTGCCCAAAACCCATTGAAGTCTATAGGAGTCAAACCTTGCAATTCTTTTGCATCCTCTTAAAAGCCAATTTGCAAGCTTTTGTTTAAAAAGCATGGGTAGCTAGACTCTGCAATGGGGGTCATGTACCAATGTGAAACAAAATGTAAGAATAAATACTTTAAGTGTATCTGTACCTGTTCACTGATCTTCTCCTCCTGTTAATGACCTGGAAGCAATGTGTAAAACATCACATCTGGGCACTGGTGTCATTGTCTGCAGAGAGGATTGGATGATGTTAGCTGGAGGTGAAGCTGTCTCCTGAAAACTTCGGCCAATCCGTGAATAAGAGGTATCCAGCCCATGAGGTGCCTCTCAAGCCGTGCTGCATGCAACTTCACTGCCTCCCAGCTTCTCAGTCAGTCTGCACGCAGAGCTAACATTGGCAAGGAGTAGCTCCATGTGGAATATTTTGAATTTTGTTTTTTTTTCGGGGGGCAAGTAGCTGGTCTTGCCTAGGGCACAAAATAGTCTAACAATGGCCTTGCGTGTGGGAAGCAAAGGCTGCCCGTGTAGTCCGCTCCAATAGAAGAGCTACTGTAGATCAAATTGCTGAAAAATCTTATGCTGGTTCCAACAGAAAAGTGTAAGAACATACAGTGCATTGCAGTTTGTTGCATATGGGGCTGCATAGGTGCACACCAGTCAGGGTGGCCATGCTGACCCGTGTCCACAGCCAAAAGCATGTATAATGGGCACATGAGCATCAGAATTGGACAATATAGCAAAGGAAGTAGATGGCCTGGTCTGATGAATCCAAGAATGGTTAGATGAACACTACAATCAGTCTGAGGTGTAGACTTTGGAATTCTCCAGATTTCAATCCAATCAAGCATCTGTGGGAAATGCTTGAAAAACAAGTCCCATCCATGAAGGTTCCACCTTGCAACTAACAGGACTCAAAGAATCTGCTACTGATGGCTTGATGCTAGATACCACAGCTTACTTTCAGTCTAGTGGAGTCCATGTCTCTACAGGTTATGGTCGGTGGTCATTATGTAATGGGTGATCGGTGTATACTTTTACATACTGTAACTAGAACATGGTCCTGAAAATGTTAATTAAGTTTTTTGGCTGAATCTGGGGATCTACATTAAGGACAACAATCATTTCATTACAGTTTTTTGCTTATGCTGTGGTGTCCCAGGCCATATTTTAGAAAACTCTGCTTCTTTCTCTCTATTATGCCAGGAGAAAGAGTTAAATGCATTATCCATTATATAACATTTTTGCTTCTGGCAAATAAAAGCCAGCAACAGGGAAGCCCCATTCAGTAGGGATTTGAGCATTATTTTCAGTTCTTGTCAGAAGTATTAATGTATTTTATGTGCTGCTAACAAAAAAGCATTACAGATTTATAGAGGTCAAGGATTTCCATCTTTTTCCTCTGTTTCTAACGCTATTCCTCACAGATTATAAAACCAATCAATCCATCAACACTTAACTAGCTGTGTATGCAAAACACAGACATGCATTAAAACTCCTTCAAAGAAAAAAAGTTGGAAGCAGCATAACATTAAATAATGTTTACTGCACAGTCCTTAGTCTCTACATTGCAAGACAAAATGTACAAGATGAAATCTGTTGCACATAGCCACTGGGCATCCTGCTTGACAAAGTCCCACAGCATTTCAAATACATGCAGGCAAAAAACCGAGGCTTCTGCTTCATACCCAAAATTACAACTCAAATATTTAGCTTTTTGTCTCCTGCCATACACAAGGTGATCACTTCTTCTGTCTAATATGTATTCATATCAGGATATTTTGGTATAGCTGTTTACATTTCAAATGTTTACTCTGCATTTTATATCATATATTTATGTATTTTAGAAACCTGCTGTGAACTATTCCTCAGCTCTGTTAAGAACTTTGTGTACCCTACTAAATTATTAATTTTTAGTTTAACCAATAACCCTGTGTACTCTTCAAACACCCAATGAAGATTACAGGAGTTAGTGTATTTCAATATGAATATAGATATATTATGGGGGGTAATTTACTAAAGAATTATTCTGCCAAGCAAAGCTGTGTCCACCGTGTCAGGTTCAGGAAAAAAAAAAATCTATCTCGAAATTGAACACACATTTTGTGCAACAATATGTCCATCTCCTAGATTGTAAGTTCTAACAAGCAAGGCCCCCTGTTTCCTCTTGTACCAAATTGTATTGTAACTTTAATGTCTACCTTCATTTTGTAAAGCGCTGTGCAAACTGTTGGCACTATATAAATCCTGTATATTAGTAATAATTTGTAAATCTTGCAAATTAGTAATGTTATATTCTTTTATTTATAGTGAATCATCTTATGTTGAGGGACTTTACAGAAGGGTGTACTGTGATTAACCACTTCAAGTCTGGACGCTTTCACCCCCTTCCAGTCCAGGCCACTTTTCAGATTTCACCACTATCACATTTTGAGTGACAATTATTCAGTCATGCAACACTGTACCCATATGAAATTTTTATCCTTTTTTTGACAGATAGAGCTTTTTTTTGGTGGTATTTGATCACCGCTGGGTTTTTTATTTTTTGCTATATAAATTAAAATTTTGCAAAAAAATAATTTTTTGCTTAGTTTTTGTTATAAATTTAGGCCAAAATGTATTCTGCTACATTTTGAGGTAAACATAACCCAAAACAGTTTAGTCTGTGTGAAAGCTAAAGAGTCTACAAACTATGGGACATATATTTGATAATTGATTGGTTGAAATCCTAAAATGGCAGTGATCAGGATGCTGGTATGGGGTATGGCGGTGATCAGGACATTAGCATGAGGTATGGCAGTGATCAGGATGCTGGTCTGGCAGTAGCCAGGATGCTGTTATGAGGTATGTGGGTGATCAGGATGCTGGTATAAGGTATGGCTTTAATCAGGATGTTGGTATAGGGTATGGCGGTGGTCAGAACGCTGGTATAGGGTATGGCAGTGATCAGAACGTTGGTATGGTGGTGAACAGGGTGATGGTATAGGGTATGGCGGTGGTCAGAACACTGGTATAGGGTATGGCAGTGATCAGAACGTTGGTATGGTGGTGAACAGGGTGATGGTATGGGGTATGGCGGTGATCAGGGTGCTGGTATGGGGTATGGCAATGTTCAGGGTGCTAGTATGGTGTATGGCGGTGATCAGGGCACTAGTATGGTGTATGGAGGTGATCATGGTGCTGATATGGTGTATGGAGGTGAACAGGGTGTTGGTTTGGGGTATGGCGGTGATCAGGACACTGGTATGGCGGTGATCAGGACATTGGTATGGTGTATAGGGGTATTTTGTGTGCACTGGGACAGGTGACAGCACCTCCCTGGATTATTTATTATTGATATTGAGGGACAGTGATCAGGGACACAGGGGCACTAAAACTGGGGCACTGGGGTGGCCGGCACTGCAGTGTGTGAGTGTACAATCAGACTGACAGGTTGCTGTACACTCACACACTGCAGGATTGCTTCTGTCTGCTCTCACACTGAGAGCAGAGAGAAGTGATCTTTAATTTCAGTATCATTGTTTACTATGTGAGGGCTGTGATTGGTCACAGCAGTCACATGGTAAAACACCACGTGACGGCCCGAACACAGCAGTAATGTGATCTGCTGTGTCCGGGCGACAAACTGATCACCGGGCTGTGGGGTGCATGCTCTGGGAGCCACGTAGGAGACATTGATATGGGCTGACGTACAGAAACGTTAGCCCGCAGCGGCACTGCTTCCCGTTCGCCCATTCTACAGAGACGGCGGAAGTGTTACTAAACCCACAACAGTAAAATCAGTCTGTATATGCAGTAAAGCATGCTTGTTATACTCAGAGCTTAATCCTCCGCATTGTGTAAAAAGGATGTTTTATCCCATCTTCTCTGATCCTCCCCTCCTTCTACTGTCCCCAATCCATCTGCTTATAGAACAGAGCCTTGGGGGCAAGCTGCACATGCTGAGTTTGGTTTGTATTACTAGAGAGTTTTTTTCTTTTTTGAGGGAGTGCATGTGTTCAGCACAGAGCTAATCAGCGCTGTCCAGACAGAGAGTAGGGGTTAAGCAATCTCATATTACAATGAGGAGGGAATTAAAACTCCTCCTACAAGCTTTAACCAGTGTTCTGCTGGACACTGATAGAAGTCACATGACTGCTCTAACTTCTGATGAGAAAAGGAATTTAGCAGTATATATTAACTAACATAATTGACAAAAAAACCTCCTTAGCGTCTGTGAATCTTCAAATTATCAAACGCCAACTTGATTTATCTCCAAGATCAATCCTTATGTGTTCCTGTGTACCTCTAAAAAACAAAATAGCTGCATATAGTGCATTACCCCCAATTTTTCCAAAATCAATATTAATCTGCACTTATAATCAAACTTATATATAAAAAATCACCCGGTATCCCTCAAATATAGTTGAATAACATACTTTTACCCTAAGAAAACTTTACATGGCTTTATCTCTCACTTCCCATCAGGATCCAATCATGGCCGATACGACGGACTCATCATCATCAAATAAGGAATACCTCTGAAAAAAACGTATCATAGCGTGTCATCCTTTAAACATGTGATCAGTGCTCCCCTCTTCACCATCACTTAGTGAAAGGCAAAATCACTCTCCACCACCTTCCAAACCATGCACCTTACTGGACTACAGATGTCCAATCGCATAAATACAGTAGATATAGGATGGCTCCTCTTAATCCATACTGATCCGATCTCCAATCCCAATAAGCATCGTATAATATAATTCAAAAGAAGAGAAGACCATATAGTGTAGTAAATTTGATATAAATGCTCTATTTATTAAAATTGTGCTTACAAGATTCAAAAACTGTCAAATCGTATATTTTTTCAGTGAAAAGCCATGTATATTCATCCACATACAGCACAGGCTGTACAGAACCTCTTCAAAAATGGCCACTCCGCTATTTCCAGTCTATGTCTTACGACTGACGTCACGTCCCTTGGCGCGTTTCGTCACTTCCGACTTTTTCAAAATAATTGCATTTCCATGTTCTGTGTACTGTGGGAGACTAGATATAGTGAATGCAGGGTCCTAGGTCATTATTATTATTATACAGGATTTATATAGCACCAACGGTTTGCTCAGCGCTTTTCAATATAAAAGGGAGACAATACAGCAATGATACAGTTCAATACAAGAGGGTTAGGAGGGCCCTGCTCCTTGGAGCTTACAATCTAAGAGGGAGGAGCTGGTGGTACAAAAGGTAAAAACTGTGGGGGATGAGCTGATAGGAGGAATAGAAGATGCCATTATTAACTGAAGGCAGGAGGATAGGCCTCCCTGACGAGATAGGTTTTCAGACATCGCCTAAAAGTGGGCAGAGTAGGTGATAGTCGGATAGATTGGGGTAGAGAGTTCCAGAGGACGGGGCAGGCTCTGGAGAAGTCCTGGAGATGAGCATGGGAGGAAGAGACAAGGGAGCTAGAGAGCAGAAGGTCATGGGAGGAGCAGAGAGGGTGGTTTGGGTGATATTTGGAGACAAGATTGCTGTTGTAATTTGGGGTACAGTTATAAATGGCTTTATATGTTGTTGTTATTGTTTTGAATTTTATTCATTGGGCAATGGGAAGCCGTGGAGGGACTGGCAGAGAGGGAAGGCAGATAAGGAATGGTTAGTAAGGTGGATGAGTCTGGCAGAAGCATTCATGATAGACTGAAGAGAGGATAGCCTGCAATGAGGTAGGCCAAAGAGGAGGGAGATACAATAGTCAAGACAAGAGATAACCAGGGAGTGAATAAGGTGCTTAGTGGTTTCAGAGGTTAAGAATGGGCGTATCTTGGAGATGTTGCGGAGGTGAAGTCTACAAGATTTGGACAGTGATTGGATTTGGGGCTGAAGGGACAGATGGGAGTCCAGGATTACATCTAGTACCCTAGGTGTAATCCTAGGTGTTAGTAACAGCATAGATTGTGAATACAGAATATATTTATGAGAGCTCTTCTTGTTGGAGTTTACAAGAATGACTACATTTTATAGTCAAATAACAGACAAGCTTTTCTTTTTAGTCAGGCTCATTCACATTAAAATGCATGCAGCACAGGGTTGCTGTGACCCTTCAAAAAAAAATTCCATAATCTTCTCCCAAGTGCTGGAGGTGCCTCACGCATGAAGGTTCCATATGTTTTGGAGTTGTACAGTTCTGAAAACTTTCTGGACACAGGTGCGAGATCTGGTGCTCATGGTTACGTATGTTCAACTCAGAAACCATCCCGCTGCCTACCTGATTCACCTGGTTCCCCTTTCATCCAAACAGTATAAGAGATCACTCTTGATTCATGTGCTTAATGCAGCTAAAGTGTGCATTCCATTGTATTGGCAATAGACAATTCCTCCCCCCATGAGTGCTTGGTTGCATTAAATAACTAAAATCTATACAGTGGAAAAACATTATTTCTTGCTCTAATCACAAAGAGGAACAGTTCTGCAGAACCTGGTTTTATCTTATTGACTATACCTTTTCCTCTACCGATTTTGCGGATATCTAAACCTAATAGGGGTTCTCATGCCTTTCTGCAGACCTGAACATGACTTTCCTCTGATGGACCAACTTGGACCTCCTGTAGGCGACTGGCTAGTTACTAAGGTGGCTTTTTGTTTTTTCACACCATCCCTTGATTTGCCATTGTTGGCTATCTTCATATGTCACCACTTCTGTGTGGTTTTCTTATTTAGAAGCTTACTCTTTGTCTGATGTTAGGTCCTACATTTTTTGTTATGAACATAAAGAAAAGGAAGGCACAGACCAAGGTCTAATGAAGGAACGTACTGTGCATGCTCCAAAATGCTTTACTGCCCCCATCTCCTGTCACATCCAACGCTGCGCTCCATGCCTCAGAGTTATCCCTGCTCTTACTGCCTGACTCTCACATGACCATGCTGCCGCTGGACGGTAGGATGTCCTACCAGGAACTACAGATATTATACGATGAGCCTTTTAACACTTTTATCTTGTAAGTGCAATTCATAAATTGTCTATTATTAAATTGTCAATATTTCACTGAGAGGCGCCTTCCTTTTCATTATGTTCATTGCATTAGAGCCTTGCCTCCACTCTAAGAAGAGCTGCCTCAGTGTCACTGCTTCCATCTATCCCTGATATCCATCTGGTACCTCTATCCCATAGCCAGAGGTTGGTCTCTAACAAGAGCGTCCCATGGAACAAATTTTTCCTACATTTTTTGTTGTCTTTTTGTGTGACTGCACATAGATTTTTCCTTACCTTTGTTTCATTTTATGCAATGCCAAAAAACTTAAAGTGGAGCTCCAGGCTCTCCCCAAAAAAATTAAAAGTCAGCAGCTACAAATACTGCTGACTTTTAATACGACACTCATTTTTACGGGGATCCAGTGATGAACTCACTTGAGGCGGCTTCGGGTGTAGATGGTGGCATCACAGCCAGTCTCTTACTGAGCATGCACGAAGCACGTTGGTCTTTGTGAATGGTCTTGCAGTCTTCTGGGACCTGTGAAGTGTCCCAGAAGGCTGCAGTAAAAGGAGGGTCAAACTTCCAGCTTGAATCTGGAAGTGGGAGCGGGTACCTGTCAAAACCAGGTATCCATTCCCCCCTAAAAAGTGCCAAATATGGCAGTGGAGGGGGAAAGGATGCCAACAAGCAGAATTTCCCCTTTAGGGTGAAGTTCCACTCTAAATAAAGAAGTTTTTTTTTTAATGCATGCAGCATCATAGATTGTGGTAACACACATTCACATATGTTTCACATGTGCTACATTTTGAAAAGCCCTCATACAAAGGATGTAAGATCTAATTCAATGATTCTAAAATAAAGCTAATTTTCTCCTTTCTATTTGGTAAAATGTGTAATTTTTGGTTCAGCAATACTTAACTATCATTTAATCTAGTTGTTATTCAGTTAAAAAAATAAATAAATAATTTTTAATTAGTACTAGTGTAAGTTCCTGAATCTGTAGACCAGGAGAGGGAGGAGCAGTCCTGTAAACCAATCAGGACACTGCCTAGTGCATTCTGCTGTCAGTCTATTACTTTGAGCATGCTGACAGGAAGAGACAGCAGAGTGATTAAAGTGATGAGCAAAGGGATTAGTTTATTATTTAGCTATTCACTTTGGCAGGAATTTCTGAAAATCCAGCAAGTAAAGCAGTTCACAAATGTGTAATGATGTGCAATTCAACTGCATATTTTGCTGATTCTTACAGTTCAGCTTTAAAGGCAAAGGGAAATCATTAATAAAGAGAGAAAAGAAACACAGTCTGTACTATTATTTTTATAGAGGGTTAAAGAGCATGTGTAGAAATGTACATTTGAGCGTCATCAGCACACAGATGGTATTTGAAGCTAAAGCTACTAATTAATTTCCCTCAGAAATGCAGTGTGCAATAAGAACAGGAGGAGAACAAGTAATGACCCCTGTGGCACTTCTTTATCTTTGTTAGAGATATAGAAGAAAGTAGAACCATTGAAGAAAATGCTGAATGAATGGTTGAAAAGGTATGAAATGAACCATGCTAAGACAGTGTCTTTTAGACCAAAGGTGTTCAGAGACTAAATGAGAACATGCTGATCTGTCATATCAAAAGGCAGCAGAACAATCATACGTGTATCATTAATAAGAAATATTTATGGTTGACTTTGGTAGTTAAAATAACTCAGTGGCTGTCTTAGTGAGAACAGGGTCAGGAAATTAAAGTGAGTTGAAGTCAGACTTAAAAAGTCAGTCAGAGACTAATTTGAGAGGAATTTACAGTTAGGTGGGTTAAATTCAACAACATATCTGGAACAAAAGAATATCGAAATACCACTCAAGTTTCTCCTGTGATTGGCCAAAAAAATAGCAATGAATCTCTTGAATCAGCCTTTGATAGATATGATAACTATAATACTTTCCTAGATTGTATTAAACTGTATTGTTGCTGTATTGTCTCCCGTTATATTGTAAAGCGCTGAGCAAACTGTTGGCGCTATATACATCCTGTATAATAATAATAATACTGTAACTCAATCAGGTGTCCTGTCAACGTCTGACATTTTTTATTACTGGCATGACCCCATTTTTGGGTATATATGGAATTCAGCCTTGGGGTTAAAGATAGGCAGTGCAAGCCACTAATCACAGAAAACAAAAACAAAATTCAGAACAAAACATCTTTCCACCAACCAAGGCCATTATAATGTTATGAATTTACATGATCTTACCAATCCACAACTGAAACTATGGCAAGCAATACAAAACAGACATTTGCTCACCACCTTATTGGGCAAAAAGATTTCCTCATGACTACACTATTTGAGGATCTGTGCCATAGGACAGGGCCACTGAGACTTGTCAGTATCCTACCAGGTATGGATTAGCTCTCCAGACCAGTCTCCCCCTTCGTTTATCCAGCACTAGGAAAAAGACCTACAAAGGTCCTTTATAAAGGAGCAAAAGGACTACCTGCTCTATTTCACACGCAGGTCCTCTATTTCTAGCAGATTACAAGAGTCTAGTTATAAAATCCTTACCAGGTGGTCAGGGTCCCCGCCATTTTTATTGAAATGTTTTCCTCCATCTCCCTGTTGGGCCGGAAACCCATGCTTCTTTTTTTTTTTTGGAGTGCTCCTCACTAAAGACCATCTGGGCCAGGATGTGGTCCTACATTTACTGTATAAACTGATAAATGTACAGCTGGTTCAATGAACAAGTACCCAGCCACATTACTTTTACCCATGTTCCCCCTACCCAAAAGACATTACCAGCTCTCATTCAACTGGTGTAAGCTCTCATTCTGTGCTTTTAAAAATCCAAATATAAAGTTCATCCTTTTTGTCTGGTAGCAGCGTCAAGTGGAATTTTAGGTAGGTAATAATAGACCATCATTCAATCCAGTTGTGTATTTATTTTCAGTTAGCACTGGTATAGGTTCCTGAATCTGTAGACCAGGAGAGGGAGGAGCAACACTGTAAGCCAATCAGGCCACATGCAAAGTGCTATTAGTCTTTTACTTGCTGACAGGAGGAAACAGCAGAGTGATCAAAGTGGTTACTTCATTAGTGCACTAGAGATCATTGAGGTCACCAACGTAGCTATTCTGTCTGGCAGGGGTTCCTGAATCATGGGACTGATTCACATTTTATGGCAAGTAAAACAGTTCACAGATGTGCTATTCATCTGTATATTTTGCTGCTTCGCGGACTTCAGTATTAAAGGTAAAAAGAAGCCATTAATAAGGAGAGAAAAGAAACAGAGTCTGTACTATTATTTTTTATATAGAGGGTGAAAGTGCATTTGTAGAAATGTACATTTGAGCGTCATCAACACACAGATGGTATTTGAAGCTGAAACTACTAATTAATTTTCCCAGAAGTGCAGTGTTCAATAAGAACTAGAGGAGAACAAGTAATGACCCCTGTGGCACACTAGCTGTTAGTGATAAAGAAGAGAGTAAAACCAATGAAAGAATTGCTGAATGAATGGTTGAACAGGTAGGAAATGAACCACGCTAAGGCAGTGTCCTTTATACCAAAGGTGTTCAGTGACTTAATAAGAATATGCTGATCTGTGGCATCAAAGGCAGAAGAATAATCATATAAGTATTATTAGTAGGAAATATTTATGGTTGCCTTTGGTAGTTAAAACAACTCAGCGGCTGTCTTAGTGTGAACAGGGTTAGGAAATTAAAGAAAGTGAAAGCCAGACTGAAAGAAATGAGTCGAGACTAATCTGACAGCAATTTATGGTTAGGTGGGTTAAATTCAGCAAGGTATCTGCAACAAGAGAACATTGCAATACAACTCAAGGGTTTCCTGTGACTGGGCAAAATTATTCCAAAGAATCTCTTGGTACCATGTTGGCTGTGATAACTCAGGCAAGTGTCCTGTCCATTTCTCAAATTCTTATTGGCATGACCCCAGGGTTTTTGGCTGGAATAGGTCTTCGGGGGTTATAGACAGACAGTACATGCCACTAATCACAAAAAATAAATTCAGATCTAAAAATCATCTTTGCTTGCTCCCTCCTCAAGGCCCTAAAAATATTGTGGATTTATGTGGTCTTACTGATCCATGTCTGAAGCTATGGCAAGTACCGTAGTTGAGACACTTCCTCACTATGGGGCAAGAACAAAGATTTAATCACAGCTACATTGTCTGAGGATCAGGGCCTTGAGACAGGGCCATTTAAACATGACTTGTCAGTATCCTACCAGGTATTGATTAACCCTCCAGACCAGTCTACCCCCCACACACACACCCCTTTATCCAGTACTGGGAAAAGACCTACAAAGAACCTATAAACAGGAACAAAAGCACCACCTGCTCTACTTCATACATTGATCCTCTGTTTTGAGCAGAATATAATAGGTTACTTATAAACTCCTTACCAGGTGGTACAGGTTCCTCACCATTTAAAAAAAAAAAGTGCTGGAAATGTCAAGAAGCACCGGACACTGGGGGGGTTATTTACTAAAGGAGAGTAAAAAATCAGGCTCACTCTGATCATCATGACATCATCCAAAAGTCCCGCCCCATTGGATGACATCACGATGCTCAGGGATCATAGCGGCGAGAGAGGTATTGCACAGGACCGCAGCATCATAGGTACACGGTTTAAAATTAGGTGCGATCTGGCACCCTTTACAAATGAGTGCAACTGTATCTGTTTACTTTGATGAAATTAAAAACTTTGAAGGATAAAGAAGTATCTAAAGTTTTAATTTGCATGAGACGGAGTGGTGAATGAGGAGAAGGTGAGCGGAGAGCTGTGTACACATACAAACAAAATCTACAGTGTCCATGAAAGGGACAAAAATCGTTATATGACCGAACAGCTGCTGTGAGGTCATATACAAGAGGTGAGCAGACATCTAGTGGTCGTGTTGTCACTTACTATTGCTGAATCAAGCACAGATGGTGGCACATATTGGAAAAAGCACAGCACAGTGTTTTGCAAAGGACTTTATTTTGTATTCTCTATATTATTAGTTTTATTGTATTTCTATTGTTATAAATGGATTAATTTTTAGGGTTTGATATTTCACCCAATAGCGCTGCACAACGATTTTTAGTTTTGGTTATATCGCTGAACTGTATGAGATTCGCCTTTGGTGCCCAGCTACTTATTTGATGATTGGTAATTTTGTTTTTTGACATAGCAGCTCGCAAGATTGGTATATAATAATATATATATATATTTTTTTTTTTTTAAATTGCCGTATGCCCCACACATCTGTGCAAATACAAGCCCAGGATGTGCATGAGTATGTAAACACCACACATGTGACATATCATTGCGAGAATCAAAGTGAGAACAATAATTCTAGCACAAGAGCTCCCAGTTAACTCTGAACTGATGCTTTTAAATCATCACCTATGGTGATTTTTGGGCACTAATGATGGGCTGTATGTTTGAGTCGAACTTAAGCTCAACTCAAAACATGGGCTGTTTGTGTGTTTGGTGAATACACAAACGATACAGGCAGGTGGTGGGCTGTTCGCCTGCTGAGCCCAAAATGCACTGTGCCCTAACAGTGCATTGTGATTGGCCAAAGCATTGCAACTGACCACAGATCAGGTGCAATGCTTTAGCCAAACACAGGACATGATGACGTCACAAGGGGGTGGGGGTGTTCCCGCCCTTGTGACGTCATCACCCTATTTAAGAACTGTCATCATAGTGCAACTGTCAGACGACGGGAGACAGCGTCAAGGGCAGAGCGGATTTTTTTTCTTTTTTCAGGTCGGTGGTGGTGGCAGGCATCGTGATTGGCGTTGGATCTACTTCAGGGGACATTTTTTTTCATTTTTATTAAAGGTCTTGTCAAAGACTATCTCCTGTCTTTTTTTACACTACACTTTTTTTTGTGAATGGGTAGCAGTACCATGTATTCCATACTTATTCATATAAGCGTGGACAGGATCTGGGGGCCCCCCTTGTTAAAGACGGCTTTCAGATTCTGATAAACCCCTGCCCGCAGACCCCCTTGGCCTGGTATGGTTCAGGAGGGAGGAGGGGTGCTCACTCACCCCCCCCCCTTTCCTGACCTGCCGGGCTGCATGCTTGGATAAGGGTCTGGTATGGATTTTGGGGGGGAACCCCACACCATTTTTTTAAAACTTTGGTATGGGGGTTCCTCTTAAAATGCAGATCCGAAGGGCTTGGTATGGATGGGAGGAGGGACCCCATGCCGTTTTTTGTTTGTTTTGTTTTTTTAATTGTCCAGCAATGCTGACAATTCTTTTGACATTTAGCTGTCAGCGGGGAATCCTGCTGACAACTGAAACATGAATGAATGTTTCACTACTAAAATACCGCAATACTTAATAATAAAACTCATGCGGTATTTTAGTAACTGAGAGATATCTTGCCGCATACTCAGATGCAGTAAGCTACCGCTCAGTAAATTGTCCGTTCGAAGTGCGAGGTCGAATTTTTGTATGTTCGAATGCGAATCGAACAGGGGGGTGTTCAGCCCATCACTATTGAGCACCATAGTTTTTGGCAATATCGCAGGCGCATGTAACTGAGCGATATCTTGCCGCATACTCAGATGTGGTAAGACACCGCTCAGTAAATTGTCCCTGTTCGAAGTGCACAGTCGAACTTTCAGTAGGGTAGGCATAGTCGAACAGGGGGGTGTTCAGCCCATCACTATTGGGCTCCATAGTTTTTGGTGATATCATGGGCGCATGCAATTTTAAGACATGGAATGTTTGGTACCTATTTACTCAATGCAACCTCATATTTTATATTTTAACCAAAAATGGGTATTATATTGTGTGTTTTGCACTAAAATTTATTAGTTTTTTTCCTGAACATTTGCGTTTAACCATTTGCCGACCGGCCTATAGCCGTTTGGCGGCTGCAAAAATGCATTACCTTTCCGGGGTGTACGCCATTTGGCGTCCTCCCACACATGCACAGTTCGCGCGGGTGCAGAGCCGCACAGCAGCGCGAACTGTCACCGGCCGTATACCTGGGACACGGCCGATGACAGATCTGAGTACCGGCCCCTGTCACAGCAGGTCACATGAGAGTTGTATACAATGGATGGCTTCATTCATGCCATCCATTATATACTAGTGTCTAGCTGTGAATGGTCACAGCTAATCACATGCACATGTCATGTGATTAGCTGTGGCCAAATCACAGCTAAGCACAAAAAAAAAAAACAACCTGAATGAATCGATTTCACTCAGGTAAATGCTTGTTTATAGCAAAGTAATTCTTTTCTATAAGCAAATTGTGTAAAAAAAAAAATAAAATACTGATCACTTCCCCAAAGTAGTGCAATGTTACTATGGTAACATTGTACTACTTTGGTCATAGTGAAATATGGAGAATAAATCTTTAAAAAAATAAAAAAAATGTAATAAAAAATAATAAAAAAATATATATATATATATTTTTTTTTTCATACTGTCACCAGTCAGTGTCCCTGTTCACCGCCATGCCAGTTATATGATGATGCTGTACCGCACTGGTGACAGTATGTAAAAAAAAAAATAGTGAAAATAATTTTTTTCATTTTTTCATTTTCCAAAATATTATGACAAAAAAATACAACTTCAAAAAACTCACCATGCCTTTTATGAAGTACGTTGGACGGTCTACTTTCCAAAAAGGGGTCATTTGGGGGATATCTGTACTGTTCTGACATTCTTGGACCTCAAGAAATTAGATTGGCTGTCAGTACTTCAGGATTGATCAATTTTCAGATCTATACCATAGTTTTTGAACTCTATAACTTTCCTACAAACTAAATAATACATCCCAGGATGCATGTTTATGGAACAATTGTTCTCTATATACAACTATAGATGTTGTTGATTGACATTGATATGGGAATAACATTTAAGGGTGAGTGTATAACATATATACTATACACTTATTAGGGTTATTTTCACCAAAGACATGTAGCAGAATACATCTTGGCCTAAATTTATGAAGAACAATTATTTATTTGTAAACTTTTATAACAGAAACAAAGAAAAACGTGTTTTTTTTGTTAATTTAGCAAAAAATAAAAACCCCGGCGGTGATTAAATACCACCAAAAGAAAGCTCTAGTTGTGTGAAGAAAATGATAAATATTTAGATTGGGTACAATGTTGTATGACCGCGCAATTGTCATTCAAATTGTGAGAGCGCTGAAATCTGAAACTTAGCTTGGGCAGGAAGGTGTAAAATTGCCCAATATTGAATTGGTTAATAAACAGTTACGCAAATATCACGTGACTTAAAAATTTGCAACGATCAGCTTTCTATTCTACAGGGCCTCTGTGTTCAGAATATATATATAATGTTCTGGAGGTTTGAGTAATTTTATTGCCAAAAATTTAGATTTTTACATGTATGCAAAAAATTTAAACAAATAGTTCTGGAGCCAAGCTGGTTAAAATACAGTTAAGACATGACAGCCAATTATTTTCAAGATTACTGACAGCAGATCAGTACAAGATGATTTCTGGTTGATATGATTTACGTTATTTTGTTTTAGGCTCCATGCAGACTAGCGTTTTTTAAAGAAGCTATTCTCAGCATAATTTTTTCTGCTCCTGGAAGCTAAATATTGTTATCCTATGTATCCTTGCACACTACTTTAGGCTATTAGCATTTTTTGAGCTTCAGCATCTAGGAGCAAAAAAATTGTTTTTGTAGAGTTTTTTTAAGCGTTTTACCAACAAAAAAAAATGTAAGCTCCTAAACACTGCTAAATGCTACTAAAACACTCCTAACAGCTTTCTTCTAGCTTTTTTTTTTTCTTTTTCTCTACATGTACTGTAAAAACGCTAATAAAATACTAATAAAACGCGTTGCTAAACGCTTTTGAACGCTACTAAAATACTACTAAAATATTACCAGCATTTTTTACCCAGAGTTTTACACTAAACTAGTGTGCATGGAGCCTTAATAAGGATAAAAAGCTTCTTTCTTATTAAATAAGCCTACTAGGTTAAATGCATTATTTTTCATACTAAAAATATCTCCATCTGTAAATATTAGATGTAACTAGTAAAGTCATTAATACGTAGAAATTTTCTTATGGTCAGGATTTAGCTGAACTAAGAGGATGTTTTTTTTTTTTATTTTGTTTGAGGTTTCACTTCAACCTATATGCTATTATATAACTGGTTAACACTTTCAATGTTCTCTTTAAGTTAAATAGACTCCAAATCCAAGTATATTAACAGGGTCACTGAGGTTTATTATGTGAAATATAAAAGTAATTTCCATATAGAATGATACAACAGTAATAGGTTTGCTCCTTCTTAACACATTACACCTCAAAGCTACTAATTCACTCCCTTGTTATCTCTTGCCTTGACTATCTACAACCGTTCTGTGGCCACCTCCCTTTCTGCCAACCCCCCTACTGGCTTCTGCTTTCACAATGAAGACATTCAAAATACAAACATACTCTACAAATCCATTTTGCCTCAAAAAAACACTGAGACCTTCCTCTCCGCTACTCACAAGACCTCCAGCTCTCTAGTTCCCTCATCACCTCCTTCCATGCTCACCTCCAGGATTTTTCCAGAGCTTCTCCCATGCTCTAAAGGTCCCTACCCCAATCTGACTGGCAGCTTCATACTCTATCCCTGATCCTTGAAAACTCATCTCTTCATGGAAGCCTATCCTGCCTCCTCCTGAAAAAAAGTACTTTCTTTATCAGCACATGCCTTGCTGTTTTGTGCCACCTGTCCCTCCCTTTTAGATTGTAAGCTCTTAAAAGCAGATGCCCTCTTAACTGTCTTGCATCAATTTGTATTGTAAGTGCACTGTCTCCCTATATATTGTAAAGTGCAGTGCAAACTGTTGGCGGTATATAAATCTTGTATAATACTAACAGTCAAGGCTGCTGTTAGAAACCACAGGGCCCCATACATGCAACCTGACCAGCCCCCCCCCCCCCCAAAAAAAACAAAAAACAAAACAGTTTACTATGCGTCAGTTTAGAAATGAACACAGTGACTGATCAGTACCGATCACTCATTGTGTTCATTCAGGAAAGGAAAGGGCTGGTTAATGTGACATATTTACTGCACCCTTCCCCCACTCTCCATCCTGCAAGGTTAAATTTGTGTGCTTGCAGCTGTCGGTGGAAAGGATCAGAGGGAATCCGGCAGTAATGTGGGGGTGGGGACACACAAGGGGGCCTGGGCAGCAGGGGGCTAGTTATGGTGCACAGAGAGGGTGTTGGGTGCAGCGGGGGGGGGGAATTACTAGAATCAATCCCCTGTATAGCTCTCTCTGCAGCAGCTGAAAACCAACAGGAGGGAGAGGAGAAGAAGTCATCTTTCAGCTGGTGCAGAGAGAGCCATACAGGGGATCAATTTCAGTAATTGTTCCCCCCCAACCATGCCAATCACCCTCCCTGCCCACATCTGATTCACCCAGGGCCCCCCTGATGGCCTGGGCCCTGTACAGGTGGGTTGGCGGCACCCCCTTATCCACGGCAGTGGTGTATTTTGGTTATGTGCTGCCTTAGGCAAGAGTAAAATCGTGCCCCCCCATGTGGGGAGCAATGATCAGGGAAGCTTGACGTCCCTGCTGTGCCTGTGTCTAATCTGCTCCCCATCCTCAGCCACCGGCTGCAATGTGTGTCACTTCTGCCAGGGGGTGGCGCCGCCCCCCTGAAAAATGCCGCCCTAGGCAAACGCCTTGTTTGCCTTGTGGTAAATACACCCCTGATCCACAGCCCTGCTAATAGTAATAACATCACACTTGAGTTTCACTTTCAAATTTGTTAATTAAAAGCTACCAACAAACAAAGTTTGAATATTGCATGTAGAAGGGAAATATCCTGCATAATTGGGCCTATGCAAGAAAATGGTGCATGCTTTCATTACTCTTTGGAGTACAAAACTTTCCTATTTCCCTTAGAAAACAAGCCATTCAAAGAGAAATACTCTTCTTATTACAGTAGATGCAGTATCACCAACTGCCTGGAGTGCTGTATAAAGGACATAAAGGTGACTTTTATTCAACCTAAATAAAGTCTAGCTTCAGCCAAAATGTATTTTTGTTTTGGGCATACAGTAGTGGGAAAAGGTTGGAGCTTTTGTCAGACGTTCTATTTCCTTAGCTTTTTGTCCCAGTGACAGGAGGGTCAGAAGAACAAAAACTTCAGACAAATATGTCCAAAGGGAATAGAGATCAACAAAATATTTATTTTAGCACAGAAGGGAAAATTTAATAACTTCTGTAACGTTTTCATTGCTGTATTTGTTTTCCTATACCAGCAATCCCATCCTCTAATTTCTTGTCCTGCTGCAAGAATAGAAAAGTTCTTACCTGAACTCACAGCTTGCCATCAGAATGAAGTTCCCTCTGCTCATCGCCTTGTGCTGCATCAATCAAATTTTATCCTGGCCAGCATCTCCCGTGGAAAAAACGATCATATGTGCTAATGACTGTGACCTAACAGATCCTGTTACCAATAAGGAAGACACAACACTGATTTTTAAGGACCAAGGAGAGGCTTCTGGAGATGACACAACACTGATTTTTAAGAATCAAGGAGAAGCTTCTGGAGGTGAGACACCACTGATTTTTAAGGACCAAGGAGAGGCTTCTGGAGATGACACAACACTGATTTTTAAGGACCATGGAGAGGCTTCTGGAGATGACACAACACTGATTTTTAAGGACCACGGAGAGGCTTCTGGAGATGACACAACACTGATTTTTAAGGACTAAGGAGAGGCTTCTGGAGATGACACAATTCTGATTTTTAAGGACCATGGAGAGGCTTCTGGAGATGACACAACACAGATTTTTAAGGACCAAGGAGAGGCTTCTGGAGATGACACAACGCTGATTTTTAAGGACCAAGGAGAGACTTCTGGAGATGACACAGAACTGTTTAGAAATAACCAAGGATAAAATGGGTTTAGAGATAACACTGGACTCTCTGGAGTGGTTCTGGAGATCTAGTGGTATTTACTGGACAAACCTAAAGCACCACCTGCCATGGCACCACCTGCCTGGAGTTTACATGTTCTCCCTGTGCCTGCGTGGGTTTCCTCCGGGAACTCCGGTTTCCTCCCACACTCCAAAGACATGCTGGTAGGTTAATTGGATACTTTCTAAATTGGCCCATGTATGTATGAATGTGAGTTAGGGACCTTAGATTGTACACCACTTGAGGGTTAGGACTGATGTGAATGTACAATGTATATGTAAAGCGCTGCGTAAATTGATGGTGCTATATACGTACCTGAAATAAATGAATAAATAAATAAAAGGAGAAGAATCTTCCTAATGGTGTCACAGGTAGAATCCTGACAGAAGTTCTAACATTTTCCCACTCTATTCCATTATAAAATTATACATTTGACTAGAATGTACAGTATGTTTCTTATATAACAGTAGTTGGTAAATGTAATTAGTGAAGTAGTGTGATTGGTTCAGAGAATTAAAGTTTGGATCAATCATGTTATTTTCTTTTTACCAATGTTAATTTTTCAGTTAAGGTGATATTAAACCCATGAAAATCCAAGGAATGCATCCACACCTCCGCAGCACACACAACCTATAAATACTTATTTTTTATAAAACCACCATCTACCTTTTCTATGTAGCAGTATGCACGTGACATGCAGTAGTGCCCAGCCGAGCAATAAATGTTCTTTTAGGAGGAGATTTCACTATCTTCTGATGTCTCCTGTGATGCTCACTGACCCATGACCCTCTTTCCAGCCAGCGCTGATTGGGTGGAGGATGGGTTGGCATGGTGGAGCAGGGAAGGTCTGGGCTGTTGTTTAGGATCTGTATACATGCCCCAATCCATGATGCCGTTACTTTCCGTTCAGCATCAACATTTTCTATGGGACACTATGCTACAAAATACTCCCACAAATGATTGCAAACAAGATTTGTTATTTTGCACACACAAAAAAATATTTTTCCTAAGAAATTGATTCAAGACCATGTTACAAAAATGAATACACCCCAATAAAAGTCTTAGAAGCAAAGCTAAATTTTAGACAACAAAATCCTAATTAACAAGAGTTCAACTACAGGTGAGTCTAATTATTCATTAAACAGGTGTCCAGCAGACAGTTGATTATAAAAGGGCATTATTTAACAAAGAAAACCCCTTCCCATTTAATGCTGTCAGCAATGGCACCACATGGAAGAGAAATGTCACAAGGCCTGAGAAATAAAATAATTTCTTTACACAAGAAAGGTGAAGGCTACAAGAAGATCAGCAACGCTTTACTTATCAGCGAGAATACTGCAGCAAAAGTGATACAAAAATTTAACAAAGATGGAACTGCAACCATCTCACAGAGACGTCCAGGCCGTCCACGGAAGTTAACAACTCGGCAGGAGCGTCTTCTGATGAGAAGGGTTGAAGAAAATTACCATGCACGTTCATTGCAATTAGCAAAAGACGTAGAAAGCCAAACTGGCTTACACTGCAGAGGAATAGCATGCATCCTTGAAGGAAGCATGTTGTCCTTGAAGGAAGCCTTTTCTTAAGCCCATGCACAAAAAAAGCCTGCCTAGAATTTGCTAGGGCCCATTCTGAAAAAGAAGAAGACTACTGAGACCCTGTACTCTGGAGTGATGAGACCAAGATACATTTTTTGGAACTGATGGTTTTAAAACTGTATGGTGTTGTAAAGGTGAGGAGTACAAAGAAAAATGCATGGTGCCTACAGTGAAACATGATGATGGCAGTGTCCTTCTGTGGGGCTACATGAGTCCTGCTGGTGTCAGGGAGCTGCATTTCATTGATGGTATCATGAATTTACAGATGTACTGCTCTTTATTTGAAAGAGAAGATACTGCCATCACTTCGTGCCTTTGGTCGTCATGCATTTTCCAACATGACAATGATCCAAAACACACATCTAAGGCCACTGTTGCATTTGTGAAGAAGAACAGGGGGAAAGTGATTCAGTGGCCAAGTATGTCTCCTGATCTGAACCCAATCGAACACCTATGAGGAATTCTGAAGTTGAGCATCACTCTGCATCTAGCATCCAGGCTCTAAAAGAGATCGTTTTTGAAGAATGGAAAAAGATGGATGTTGCTATATGTCGCCAACTTGTTCATTCCATCCCTAGAAGACTTTGTGCTGTCCTTACAAATCATGGAGGACATACAAAATACTAGATGTAGTAGTTTTTGTTGTGGGGTGCATTCATTTTTGCATCAACTAATTTGAGTAAAACTGAGGTGTCCTGCCTTCTCTGCAGTTATGAAAGAGTTACAGAGGGTAACAGGCAGTATAACCTTTGATGTCCAGACAGTAACGAGTCGATGATTGATAACCAATGATCTTTTACTGATAACATGTGACATAATGAGAATGGTAAAACTGGAATACAAACAGAATAAACAGACATGAGTACTAGAGATGAGCGAATCGAACATGACGAAGTGGAATTCGTTCCGAAGATTTGGAAAAATTCGATTCGCGACGAATCCGAAGATCAGCAAACTTCGGGTGCACGAATCGAATTTTCCCAAAAATGGCGGCGACATGTGTGGCGACAGGAGAAAATGGACAGAGAAGATGGGGCGGGGATCTCTGGGAAGGCGCGCAGACAAGGCGCGCTGACCCATAATGCATTCATGAGTCATGAATCATGACATGTGATCGCATTAGCCAATCAGCAGCCAGCCAGCACTGTGTAATGGTGGAGCTATAAATCGCGGCCATCTTAGAATTCTCCATTAGCCTCCGGTCATTCAAGAGAGACAGACCTGTGTGTATTAAGGGACAGAGTTAGGGCCACAGAGACTTTAGGGCCACAGAATCGTTACTCAGGGACACAGAATCGTTACTCAGGGACACAGAATCGTTACTCAGGGACACAGAATCGTTACTCAGGGACACAGAATTGTTACTCAGGGACACAGAATCGTTACTCAGGGACACAGAATCGTTACTCAGGGACACAGAATCGTTACTTAGGGCCACAGCTATCAAAGAATCGAAAATTTAAAGTGACATACACCCTTTTTTTTTTTGGTGGCTGTCGTGCACAGTTGGTGCTGCAGTTTGCCGATTGTGCAAAATAAACTGACTTTCTGCTTCACAACCACTATTGTACGTTCAAAGAGTTAAATCCATTTACACGCCGGCTGGCGGTAATATTTTTTGGGTGATTAGTGCATTCCAGTGACATAAACGTACAGTTTCCAGCCAACGACAAGCTGCAATTGACCGATTGTGTACAATAAACTGACTTTCTGCTTCACAACCACTATTGTATGTTCAAAGAGTTAGATCCATTTACACGCCGGGTGGCGGTAATATTTTTTGGGTGATTAGTGCATTCCAGTGACATAAACGTACAGTTTCCAGCCAACGGCAAGCTGCAATTGACCGATTGTGCTAAATAAACTGACTTTCTGCTTCACAACCACTATTGTACGTTCAAAGAGTTAAATCCATATACACGCTGGGTGGCGGTAATATTTTTTGGGTGATTAGTGCATTCCAGTGACATAAACGTACAGTTTCCAGCCAACGGCAAGCTGCAATTGACCGGTTGTGCTAAATAAACTGACTTTCTGCTTCACAACCACTATTGTACGTTCAAAGAGTTAGATCCATTTACACGCCGGGTGGCGGTAATATTTTTTGGGTGATTAGTGCATTCCAGTGACATAAACGTACAGTTTCCAGCCAACGGCAAGCTGCAATTGACCGATTGTGCTAAATAAACTGACTTTCTGCTTCACAACCACTATTGTACGTTCAAAGAGTTAAATCCATATACACGCCGGGTGGCGGTAATATTTTTTGGGTGATTAGTGCATTCCAGTGACATAAACGTACAGTTTCCAGCCAACGGCAAGCTGCAATTGACCGATTGTGCTAAATAAACTGACTTTCTGCTTCACAACCACTATTGTACGTTCAAAGAGTTAGATCCATTTACACGCCGGGTGGCGGTAATATTTTTTGGGTGATTAGTGCATTCCAGTGACATAAACGTACAGTTTCCAGCCAACGGCAAGCTGCAATTGACCGATTGTGCTAAATAAACTGACTTTCTGCTTCACAACCACTATTGTACGTTCAAAGAGTTAGATCCATTTACACGCCGGGTGGCGGTAATATTTTTTGGGTGATTAGTGCATTCCAGTGACATAAACATACAGTTTCCAGCCAACGGCAAGCTGCAATTGACCGATTGTGCTAAATAAACTGACTTTCTGCTTCACAACCACTATTGTACGTTCAAAGAGTTAGATCCATTTACACGCCGGGTGGCGGTAATATTTTTTGGGTGATTAGTGCATTCCAGTGACATAAACGTACAGTTTCCAGCCAACGGCAAGCTGCAATTGACCGATTGTGCTAAATAAACTGACTTTCTGCTTCACAACCACTATTGTACGTTCAAAGAGTTAAATCCATTTACACGCCGGCTGGCGGTAATATTTTTTGGGTGATTAGTGCATTCCAGTGACCTAAACGTACAGTTTACAGCCAACGGCAAGCTGCAATTGACCGACTGTGCTAAATAAACTGACTTTCTGCTTCACAACCACTATTGTACGTTCAAAGAGTTAAATCCGGTTTTATTTTTGGGGTGCTTATTGAATTAAAGAGTATGTCAGACAACACGCAGAGGAGTGGCAGAGGAGGCAATGTTTCAGGAGCGAGCAGACGTGGAAGCAGAGGAAGGGGTCGAGGCAGCACTAGTCGCAGCCAGAGGCCAGTGCTCCCGGTGTCATCCAGCGGTCGTGTCTCCACCGACAACCCTGCCGTCATCGATTGGTTGACTCGGTCGTCTTCCTCTTCCCAGGTCACCTCTGACACCTACAGCCAACGGTCGGTGGGTACGTCAGACACAACCGTTAGTTGGCATGGCCCGGGAGCAAGCCCACTGAAATCACGTGTCCTCTACCTGCCCCTGTCCTTTGGTGTTCCCTCACCAAGCGAAGTATCGCATGCTGTGGGCTCAGCCCCACTGTACAGTGAGGAAGAGCTAACAGAGGGCGGTCAGGAACGGGGGGAGACATCCGCCTCTTCAGCAGCCAGGCGAAGAAGTACTGGCGAGGAGAGTGGCTCGGTAGCCGGTCTAGAGACAGGTCTGTCTCCTGACCCACACGCAGCCGAGGGGGCTAGTAGTGACGCGGAGACCCTAATTGATGATGATGAGGCTGATCGCACTTGGCAGCCTCGTCGTCATCAGGCTATTGCTTCCGCATCATCAGGAGAAGAGGGTGCCAGCTTGGCAGCGAGCAAAACAGTCGGTGGGTTGCCCAGGAGGCAGCAGGGTCGCAGCAGTGTCAGTGGAGGCAAACGGCCACGGAGTAGAGCACCAGCTCCACTGCAGCCTACCACCACGGCCAGTAGTGGTGCCGGTGTGCACGGAGGAAGTAGCAGTCAGCCAGTGAGGAGTAGCGGGGGCAAAGTTTCCTACTCAGCGGTGTGGCAATTTTTCGTCAAGCCGCCCGAGGAAGTAAATGTAGCCGTATGTCGACTATGTGGCCAGAAAGTCAAGCGTGGCCAGGGGGCCCATGTTGGGACTACAGCGTTGCGTCAGCATATGCAGCGTCGCCATTCGGTGGCCTGGGAAAACCGTGATAAAGATACGGCGGTTCTGCCTGCCCCAGCCCCCGTTCCATCACCCGCTCCGTTACTTGCTCCGTCACCCGACGTCAATCGCCCTCTATCAGCCAGTCAAGGCTCCAACACCTCTGCTGAGGGGAGTTGTCGCTCGTTGGCATCTTCCGCTCGTTCAGATGCTCCTTCTCCTGCTACTCCTCTTCACGGATTCCGTCAGCAGTCTTTCTTGGAATCCGTTTCCAAGAGACAACAGTTTGCGAGCACGCACCCGACGGTGCAGAAGCTGAACGTCCTCCTGTCCAAGTTGCTGGTGCTGCAGTCCCTCCCTTTCCAAGTGGTGGACTCAGCACCTTTCCCAGAAATGATGGCTTGTGCCGAGCCGCGGTGGAGAGTGCCAAGCCGGCATTTCTTCGCCAAAAAGGCAGTGCCAGCCCTGCATTCACATGTAGAAGAGATGGTGGGCCAGTCTTTGAGCATGTCGGTCTCTGCCAAAGTGCACGGCAGCACCGACGTGTGGAGCTGTAACTACGGTCAGGGACAGTACATGTCATTTACGGCCCACTGGGTGAACGTGGTGCCGGCACAGCCGCACCAGCAACTTGGACAGGTCACGCCACTTTTGCCTCCACGTTTGCACGTCCTTGGTCCAGCAAAGATGTCCGCCTCTACCACCTCTTCTTCCGCCGTGTCCTCAGCCGCCACCCCCGTGCCAAGTCCCATTACCCGACCGGCATATCACATGTGCAGGGCGCAACGGTGTCACGCTGTGCTGCACCTGGTATGCCTTGGCGAACGTAGTCACACAGGGGAGGAACTTCTGAGTGTAATGAACAGAGAAATCGACAGATGGCTGTCTCCGCGCAAACTGAAAATCGGAACCATGTTGACCGACAACGGAAAGAACATGGTGTCTGCTCTGCGTCAAGGAAGGTTGTGCCATGCGCCATGCATGGCTCACGTGTTCAATCTGGTTGTCAAGCGGTTCCTAAAATCCACCATCGCACTGCAAGACATCCTTAAAATGTCACGTAAACTTTGCATGCATTTCAGCCATTCCTACACCGCGAAGCACACCCTCCTTGAGCTGCAGCGGCAGAACGGAATTCCACAGCATCGCCTGATCTGCGACGTTGCAACAAGGTGGAATTCAACCCTACATATGTTAGACCGCCTTTACGAACAGCGAAAGGCCATCACCGATTTCCTGATGTTACAAGCGGATAAAGGTACTCCCCTGTGTAACTTAGATGTCAGCCATTGGCAGCTCATGCGTGACACCTGCCACTTGCTCAGGCCCTTTGAGGAGGCCACGCTATTCGTGAGTCGGCAGGACTATGGGATGAACGACGTCATTCCTCTGTTGCACGTCCTGGAACAAATGCTGTTAACAATGGCTGGTCAGGGTGCGGTAGACGTGGCGCACAGATCTCAACGCCACATGACCCCTGTGGGGGCAGGACAGAAAGAAGAGGAGGAGGTAGAGGAGGACATTGGTGCTCAGGAATTATTGAGTGAAATGGGTGGTTTTTCCACTCAGCGGACAGGAGTGGAGGAGCAGGAGCATCTGGTAGAGGAGGAGGAGGAGACAGAGGACCCAGATGCACCGTGGCAGTATGCTGTGGAGATGGAGGCAGGGAGTCCCTCGCATTCCTTGGCACAAATGGCCCATAGCATGCTCGGTTGCTTGCGTAGCGACAGCCGAATAATAACCATCAGACAGAGGGATGACTTTTGGCTGTCCACCTTGTTGGACCCTCGCTACCATTCAAAAATAGTGGCCTTTTTCACACCTGCTGAGAGGGAGGCCAAAATAAAGTACTATAAAAACCACCTATGTAGTCAGTTGGTCTCTGCCTTTCTGCGCCAACGTCCATCCTCAGACACTGTGGGCCCTGTGCGCTCGCGTTCTGCTGCCATGGCAGCAGGGGAGGGGTGGGGTGGTAGGAGCAGTGGCAGCTCCACCAGCAGAGGCTGCCTCAGTCTGCAGTCGATGATGAGTAGCTTTCTTCACCAGCGCAGTGAGGAAACTACTAACCAGCCGCAGCAGCAGCAGCATCAGGTGGACCTGGAGCAGGACCTCAAACAACAGGCTTGGGCCTACTTGGACAGCACCCTGCCAACCGAGGTAGACAATCCCCTTGACTACTGGGCAACGAAACTTGACCTTTGGCCCCAACTAGCTGAATTTGCCCTTGAAAGGCTGTCATGCCCGGCCAGTAGCGTGGCATCGGAGCGCGTGTTTAGTGCGGCAGGAGGTATTGTAACTCCGCGGAGGACACGACTGTCCACCCAAAGTGTGGAGAGACTCACGTTTGTGAAAATGAATCAGGCGTGGATTAGTCTGGATTTCAAACCACCAGTTCCTGACACAACTGACCTAATAACCTAGCCGTTCAGGCCGCTCCCTGAACACCTCGGGAATTGCTTTGTATATCTGTCGCCTTAGAGGTTGCTGTCTGAACAGCTCATGAATTGCTTTCTATATGTGTCGCCTTTGAGGCCGCTGGCTGGACAGCTGATGAATTGATTTGTATATATGTACTTATTGTCCGCTGTCCGGACAGCTCATGAATTACTTTTTGTATATAGCCTTCCAAACCACACTCAGAATAAGTCATGATATTCATGCTGTGTATAGCCTTATAGGCCAATGGTCAATCAAGTCATGATTGTTATAGTGTGTATAGCCTTATAGGCCGCTGTCTTTACAACTTTATAATTCCATGCAGTATATAGCCCTATCGGCCACTTTCTGGCATCCAGTTGCTGTAGCCCCCATCACCACACTGTGCCACGGGCCCCTGTACCGCCTTCTCATACTGCTGCCAGATCCATCCTCTGCCATGTGCGTCTTTGTCGTCTGCTCACGCTGCTGGGTTCCAGTTTTAAACCTAGGCCTGTGTATGGCTTCCGAATACTGCTGCCTCCACCGCCACCCTGCGCCATGTGCCTCTGTCGTCTGCTCACGCTGCTGACGGCTTCCGCTTTTTAACCTAGGCCTGTGTATGGCTTCTGAATACTGCTGCCTCCACCGCCACCCTGCGCCATGTGCCTCTGTCGTCTGCTCACGCTGCTGACGGCTTCCGCTTTTTAAACTAGTCCTGTGTATGTCTTCCGAATACTGCTGCCTCCACCGCCACCCTGCGCCATGTGCCACTTTCGGGTCTTCTCACACTGCTGCCAGGTCCATACTGATTCATGGCCCCCTGTACCGGCTCCTCATGAACGTGGTTCAGCGGGTTTGCATCACTTAACGGCAAATCGTTGACAAACGCTGGGACGTTCAGTGTTGTGCGCATTAAGCCAGACACCAAAGGGCAGCACAGATCTGTTATTACTTGCTCAAGCATGGCTGAACAAAACCAGTCTCTACCACAAATTGGACCCAGACCTGCCCAGGGTCTCGTAAGTAGATTGCACGGAGGAGTAGAGTTCGTTATTGGAATTAACTGTGAGGGACTTTTAAACCTAGGCCTGTGTATGGCCTTCAATTGAAGCTGCTTCTGCTCCGCCACTCTGTCATTGGACTCTTGATAGTCGTCTCCCCACGCTGCTGCTGGGGGGACTTTTTAACATAGGCCTCTGTATGGCCTTCAATTTTAGCTGCTTACGCTCCGCCACTCTGCCATGGGCCCCTGTACCGCCTCCTCATGCTGCTGCCAGGCCCGTAATCTGCCATGGGCCCCCGTACCGACTCCTCATGCTGCTGCCAGGCCCGTAATCTGTCATGGGCCCCTGTACCGCCTCCTCATGCTGCTGCCAGGTCCAGAGTGTGTCATGGGTCCCTGTACGGCCTCCCATTGCTGCTGTCTCCATCGCCACACTCTGCCATGTGCCACTTTCAGGTCTCCTCACACTGCTGGTGGGTTCCATTTTGTCATAGGGTGCTGTATGGCCTCCCATTGCTGCTGCCTCCACCGCCACACTGTGGCTCCACACTCTGGTTTTGGCCCCGTGACTGCCCAAATGAGTGAAGTGTGCGGTGATTCTAAGATCGACGGCACTCATCTGCATGTCATACTGACTGACAGTATTATTTCTCTTCCCCAGCAGACTCCAAGGGCATTTAAATTAAAGGTACAGTGTTCTGCACTAATATAAAGGCTCTCTGAAGCCTAGAAACACCCTTTTTATAAGTTAAATTCGCAGCGAATATATTCGGCACGAAGCGAATTTAATCGGCGAATTCGGCGAATCAGCCGAACCGAATTTTTGAATAATTCGCTCATCTCTAATGAGTACATATCTAACTACCTAGCTATATGCATAACATTCCTCAGTATATAGGAGGGGTACTTACAGACTTTGGGGCTCTAATCAAGCCCATATATGAAGAGAGAACAGCATCCCACATCTACTTGCATAGTAGAATTTCTTCAGTCTGAAGAGATGAGGTCACTTCCTCCCAAGTTAGCAAACAGGACATCCCTGGCCTTAAAGGGGACAGACACTGCTGAATGCTAAAGAATGCCTTGTGTAATACAAGGCAGCACATGAGGATTTTGTAATCCAAGTTATATTATTAACCTTACTTTCATGTAATGAGCTAAACAAATGTTCTATAAAACTCAGCTTTGTCAAAATGTAGAAAATTGTTATTGTGTTAATTGAGATATTGAATGAACAAAAGAGAAATGTAAATCAAATAAATATTTGGTGTGACCACTTTTGCCTTCAAAACCACATAAATTCTTCCAGGTACACTTGCACACAGCTTTTGAAGGAAATCGGCAATTAGGTTGTTCCAAACATCCCGGAGAACAAACCACAGATCTACTATGGATGTAGGCTTCCCTTAAATTCTTCTCTTCATGTAATTCTTTTCTTCATCTAATCCCAGACCAACTTGATGTTGATGTTGAGATCAGGGCTCTGTGGGGGTCACACCATCACTTCCAGGACTCCTTGTTCTTCTTTACACTGAAGATCGTTCCTAATGACATTGGCTGTATTTTTGGGGTGGTTGTCCTGCTGCAAAATAAATTTGGGTCCAATCACACACCTCCCTGATTATTATTATTATACAGTGTTTATATAGCGCCAAAAAGTTTGCTCAGCGCTATACAATATAGTGGGGGACAGTATGTGAGACAATACAGTAACAAGACAATATACGAGAGGTTCGAGGGCCCTGCTCTTTCGAGCTTACAATCTAGGAGATGGTATGAAATAATGGATTTTTTTTTTTGAGGACACCATTGATCCTGACCAAATCTCCAACTCTATTTGTAGAAATGCAACCCCAAACCCAAACACAAGGAACCTCCACCATGCTTCACTGTTGCCTGCAGACACTCAATATTGTACCGCTCTCCAGCCGGCGAAAACAAACTTCCTCTTGCTACAGCCAAATATTTAACATTTTGTCTCATCAGTCCAGAGCACCTGCTGCCATTTATCTGTACCCCAGTTCCTATGTTTTGGTGCATATTGGAGTCACTTTTTTTCCATGTACTATGCACAAAAACATGTGCTGTGGACTGATGAGTACATTCAAAGTGAAAGCTTTGTCTTGATTTCTTATTTAAATTTGGGAAATCCATATGTTTGACAAATTGCAGCAAATGGGATTTGACTAGACAAACACAGTTGGAAAACACGCTTCGTGTGTGCTAGAAATTCTTTAATGGTGGAATAGAAGTAATTGATCAGCAAATAATTCATTGTTTTCTTTGTAAATATGCAGCTTTGTTCTTCGTCTCTTATTTACCTGTTAGTGGGCTAGCATTTTTTCATACTGTACATTGTTAGGAGGCATCTGAAATGGACCTTGCAGTAACTGCAGTCATCCACCTGTCCTCCATATATGAAATGTGTTCCATTCCAAGCAGCTGTAGTAACGGCTTCTATTAATGGAGAAGCTAAGTGAAAAGGACAGGTGTAGTTGGGTATAGACAGCGCCTCAGTTCTATTAACCCCCATTGCACTGGAAGATTACAATGGTGGAGTTGGGGGATGGGCATCAACAGTGTAACATTTCACTTAAAGAGGAGCTCCACTGTCCCCCCCCCCCCCCAAAAAAATGTCAGCAGCTACAAATGCTGTAGCTGATGACTTTTACTATAAGAACACTTACCTGTCCAGGGATCCAGCAATGCCTTCACCTGAGCCGATTCTTCAGTCGGCTGTGGGTGCAAGCAGCAGCATCTTAGGTAAGCACGCTTCACTTTGTGAATGGTCCTTCAGTCTTCTGGGAGATGTGATGTGTCCCAGAAGGCTGCGGGGAGGAGAGGCTGAACTGAACGTCACCTTGGCAATCTGATCTGTCAAAACCAGGTACCAAAAAAAGTGCCAAATGTGGCAGTGGAGGGGTGGGGGGATGCAAACAAGTGGAACTTCGAGCTTTGAGCCACTTGGGAATTTACATTTATTGCACTTTGGTTTGTTAAGCCCAGTACACACATTATGTTTTCTTTTTCGTTCAACCTAGTTAAAGAAAAAAGAATTTACTATATGGCACATCATGGAACCAGTTATAGTAATAAATTAGAATGTGTCCAGATACAGTCAACTTGCATCCTTAGGGTCCTTTCACACAGGCGTTCAGTTTTGATCATCAGTACAGTCACGTTTTTTTCCAAGAATAAACAGACCAGTTCCCATCAGTTTTTCATCAGTTCACATCAGTTTTTCATCAGGTTACATTCATTTTTCATCCACTTTTTTTGTCTGTTTACATCCGTTTTTGTTTGTTTACATCTGGTTTTGTCCGTTTACATCCGGTTTTCATCCGTTTATATCTGCTTTTGTCCATTTACATCTGTTTACATCTGTTTTTGCCCATTTACATCTGATTTTGTCAATTTACATCTGTTTACACCCGTTTTTTCCCATTTACATCTGCTTTTGTCAATTTACATCTGTTTACATCCGTTTATGTCCATTTACATCAGTTTTTCATCAGTTTACATCAGTTTTTCATCCATCTTTTTGTCTGTTTACATCCATTTTTTGTTTGTTCCATTTTTTTTAACGGAAGAAAAATAGGGTTTTCTTCCATTAAAAAAAACAGATGTTACCACTTGTCAACCGCGCTATAGTGCCGAATGACGGCTACAGCAGTTCTTGGAGGGTGTCATATGACGTCCTCCAAGAATGCGCCCTCCCGTGCACCCCCGGGGGCGCGCACCCGGCGATCGACACAGCTGATCACATGATGTGATAAAAGGCCAAACAAAGCAGCCTTTTACCACGTGATCAGCTGTGTCCAATGTTGCCGGTTATCGGCTGCACTTTCATGAGGAAAGTACTGCCGATAACCAGCAATTGTCAGAGGACAGATCAGCACCAATCATCAGGGCACTGATGATCAGTGCCCAGCAGTGCCGCCCACCTGTGCCCAGCAGTTGCGCCCACAAGTGCCCAGTAGATGATTATCCATTTACATCCGCTAGTCCATAGAAATACAGGGGTGTCCGTTTTTCATCCGTAAACGGACAGATGGAAAACGGACATATGGAACGCACGTGTGAAAGGGGCCATACCCTACTTTAAAAAAACAAAAATGGAGAAGTTGTGCACTTACTGCTGTTGTGTCTACACACAGGCTTAGTTTGCACTTGTGATCGAAGGGCAGTGAAAAAGATGGTTGAGCTCCAGCTGCAAAGGCAGCCAAACAGGGTTGTACACATTCTGTGTCTGTGATACTTTGCTTTGTAGTGTGGCAAAAAATGACCCCCCACAACCATCAATGGAGCCATGCCGCAACTGTGAGCCAAATAATCAAAGTCGTGCCATGGTATTCCAATTTACAAAGTCCATTTAAAAAAGAAGCATTCATTCCTGTACCACTCTATGAAAAGCAATCCAGCATGGATCACTTTTCACAAAGCAATTCAAATTAGCTGACACTTCTTTGTAATATCAGTGCTGTGTTTTTTGGCATTATATGACAGGTCTTCTTCTCACCTGTTCTGTTTGATATAACCACGTCTTTTGTTTTGTGTTTTCTCGGCTTGGAGAAACATGTCATACATTATCAGCCTTTTTCAAAAATATTCACGTTCATGTACTTTGTTTTACATGCTAAATTTATCTACAACTAACAAACATTTTCCAATTAGCAGTTCTAAAAAGCATTGAAACTTTTACTTGCAGGATTAAAATTGCAGATTTGAATTCAGCTCTAATGCTAAATTTATGCAAACCATAAGCTGGGGAAGAAGCAATGTTTGGAGGTTCAGTTTTACGATTTATCTAAATAAGATAATTAGGTTTTTCTAATTATTTTTGTAAATGTTGCGGCTGCTGGATAAATACCCACAACAAAACACATTTGGATGATTTTTGTGTTGTCTCTGTCTGAGTTTTCATGTTAGAACCTCAGTTCTGCAGTTCCACATGACTTCTTTATCTTTTGTTGAAGGAAAACCTCAGATTTGGAAATGTTCTCCGTGCAATTTACCAATTGCTCCTCTATATATATCGCTGCAAATCCCATTGATGATAGCAATAACCAAAGAGATGATTCATCTGGCATAGACAGCTTTAGAAGTGTTTAAGCTTCCCAGGTTCAATATTGATTTTCGTTTACTGCCAAAATGTCTGATACGTTACATTTTTACTATATATGCTCTGTAAATATAAAAGCATCAGGAAATCTCTTACTCTGGAGGAAATGTTCAGATATGGGAGACACAAATTTAGTGAAAATGCATATCTTAAACAAGTGGCACATATTCTCTTTTCTAACTAAGCGCTGAGTAGCTTTAGCTCTCCTGAAAACATCAGTCTTAGGTTGCATGCACATGGACATATTAATATAATTTCATCTACACTGCACCTTTCTGGAGTTGGCAGAAAAATCTAGCATTAAAAATGTTTGGTATGAGTCCTATATACATGTGTTTATGCATGTATGGCGTTTAGATGAGTACGTGTGTAAACTATTCTATTGGCTTGAATACTCATTTATTCCAACCACTAGAATGAAATTACATGCACATATATGTGTGTTTACATGCATATGTCTGCAAAGTATGCCAGTATGCTTTCTCTGAATGCAGGTTTGAGGCATTTTTCTGTCTCTAAACTCTGCTTTAAAATACAACTTTCCTCTCATTTCCCACTGCTGCCCACCTGTCCCACGCCCCCACCCATCCTGCTACCCCCTCCTGTTCCACAGCCCACCGTCATGCTGCCCCCAACCTGTCCTGCTGCACCCCTCTTGTCCCACAGCCCCCCCATCACACTGCCCCCACCTGTCCCACTACCCCCTGTCCTGCTGCTTCCCTTCTGTCATGCTGCCCCCTCCTTTCCCACTGCTCCTCACCTGTCCCATTAACCCCCACCTGTCACTCTGCCCCCCTCCTGTCCCGCTGCCCCCTCCTGTCCCGTTGCCCTCCTCATGTCCCGCTTCCCCCCCCTCCTGTCCTGTGGCCCCGTCACGCTGCCCCCCTTCTGTCCCGCTACCCTCCTCCTGTCTTTTCCTGCAGGGGTGGATCTTAAGCAGGAAGGGGTGGGACAAATTTAGATGGGGGGCGCTCAATTTTAGTCTTGCCTACGGCAACACAAAATCAAAATACACCACTGGAGGTAGGGGCAGACAGTTGACTAAGAGTCTGCAGGATCCAGGCATTGCACCCACGACCTACTGATCACGGGTGCAATGTTTTACAGGCTGCAGTGTAAAAAAATATTACATGCACATTTTTTTTACCTGTAAAATGACGTGCATTTATTTTTTCTTTACAAAAGGTGAACTTATCCTTCAAATGCTGGCAGTGAAAATATCTAAATTTAACGTTGTATGAGCCTGTTACTGCAAAGCAGGATTCAGACTCCGAGATGGAGAAGCAGGGCTAGGAGCCATCCTGATGTGCTGCAGTGATCATGTTCTTGATAGAGAGAGCAGAGTAACAGATTGGACAAGGTGGACAGGAGGGACAGTAACATCACAATCTCCACCTTGTCGAATTAAAGAATGCCTTGTATTCAATCAATAAATACAAGATGTTTTGTGATTAGTGATGGTGCCAAGTGAGCAACCCCCTGTAGTCAGTGTGCAGTGGGGCAGCCACTTGGCGCAAGACCTGGAAGATAGCAGCAATCACTGTAGTAGTGCTGACTACTACAGTTATTGTCCACTTCCACAGCAGTCCGTTAGGTATGAGACATGTATACTTATATTATGCCAAGCTGGACCAATGTTACTATGCAATTAAGATCATACTTGGAGTTCCACTTTAAATAGGTACATAAAATGTTATTACTAAATGATAAAGATATTACACAAAACATATTATTGTTATATTATACTTCTCATAATTCACCGCTTTTTCAGTTTATCCCTATACTCTTGATACTAAGACCTACCACTTACAATTATTGGTTTCTGCAACTGCAACTGGCTAAGCTCAGTATGACCTCTCTCATACTCAGATGCTTGTTGACGTATGATTTTTCCCACTGTCTTGGTTTGATTAAATACACAATTCTAAGTCTTTGAAAATCTACATTATGAAAACACTTTTTTTTTTACCAGTCTTTTTTATTTAGAAATGAAACATTTGATGAAAGTTACAAATATTGGAGTCGTTCTGTAAAAAGGTTTAGAATTTGTAAGTAGAACATATCATGCTATTAAAATTGAGTATTGCACAGAGCTAATCTAATTCTGATACATTCCTTTAAGTCTCATTACATAGAAATGACTTAGTATATCTTATGTAAGTAAAGACAGATTCATGAAAATGAAGAAAAAAATGTGGTAATATTAATCTCAAAAATGGTAAAAGATTTTGCATAGCATATTATGACTTTAATGTAAAATAATCAACAAGAGGCAGAATAAAATATAAAAAAAAAGAAACTTGAATGAATCTTTTGACTTGTAATTCAGGTTTAAGCTTCTGAGAACTATTTTGCTCTGTGAACCAAAAATAGACTTATTTTAGGAATGCCATTTTAGACAGTTTTGCAGATTTTGAAATAAGACGCCACCGCAATGAAATAAATGTGGTCAGCAGCAAAAGGTTAGGATGGCAACTCACTAAACAGATAGACCCCAACTGTTCAAAGATCAATATGCATTTGTACAATTAAAGTGCACATTTACAATATTGTAACTTTAGACGTCAGACTCCATTGCCATGAACCGAACGTGATGACTAATCACTATTCGCTAAGGAATACAAGAACCCGGCATTTCCCAATTTAGACTTGAAGTGATTGTAGCCGTATTAGTGCACTTGTTCTTAAAGGAAATTTCAACACTATTCAGGACAGGAAAACCTTTGAACTAACAATGATATTTCTATTTGATACAAGAGATAACGGCCTTAATTTGGACATGGGATTCCTCACTCATTTTCCAACAGTTTTACGACCCCTCTGTGAGTGTTCCCCCACAACCCCCCCCCCCACACACACACACACACACACACACTGTCTTTGCTTTTGCTCTGTCTTATCTCTAGTCTAATCCTAGTTTTACAACCATTGCTGTGTACATTTGTTTGTGTGTGTTTTGTCTGTTTTTTTTTTCTCCCCCTTTTAACATTTCTTTTAACATTCTGCTAAAACTTTGTGAAGTAGTACTGCCTGGACCTTGAAGAAGGGGACATACCCCAAAAGCTTGTCCTCCATATTGTATGTTAATGCAAATAAAAAAAGTATCATGGACAGTACCCAATTTAGACAAATTCCACGGCTGGAGCATTTAAGGAATCTCCCTTGGACTTTAACCCAAAAAGGTAAAAAAGGACTCATATGGTATAGAAGGTCTTTTACTATTTATTATATAGTGATGGTGGCAACAACCAATTCATGGCAGTGGAGTCACACTTTTAAAGCTGAATTGTTGTTAATGTGAGCTTTTATTGTATAAAAGTTGTAGGCAAGAAGAGGGCTCGTAGAGATGCAATCCTGACACTAAAGTGTTTCTAAGGGTTCCCTGCCCATGTTTAGTTGTCAGAGTTGCAACAAACATGACCAAACTAAGAGGTTCCCTAGCAGGGTAATGTAATCACAGTCCAATAAACAACAAAATGACCCACACTTGGTCTGCTCATACCTGCAGACATGTTCCTTCACTGCCTGTATGCAGCCTTCTCCAACAAACACACTGTTCATCACAGGGAAAAGATAATTATTACCCTAGCCAGTGCCTAAAGCAGCCTTTCTCAACCACAGGAATCCTAGTAATAACTTTCCGTTCTCATAGAACCTCTGCTAAAAATTACAGTATCTAAAACTCATGGTGCATTAGTCAATGAGAAGAATGATCCTTACACTTGTGGTCATTAGGAAGAATGACTCCCTTACAGATAGCTAAAAAGACCAGTGGTGTCAGTGGGAATTTATGAGACAGACATTTTTCATTCTACGGAACACTGGTTGAGAAATCCTGACCTAAAGAATAAGTTCACCTTTAAAAAAATGTACATGTTTTTGCATGTAAAAAAATGTGCATTTCTTATTTTTCTTTCAGGAGCCGGCAGATCTTTACAAACAAACAAGATATACCAGTGCTCAAATCCCAATAGCTAGTACATGCATTTATCCATCAGGCGCTAAAGGGTGTAACCACATATTAACACTAGAAATTCTGAAGGGCCCTCTGCACACTCGTATATACCCTCCCAAGCAGACTTTGCAATACATAGGGATATCTGGTTCACACATATTGCAATACATGTTTAAGCTGGCCAACTGTGTCAAAGTAATCCCTGTATGGCCAGACCTACTCTGCTCTGCCTGCAGATCATTACACTCATGATCAGCAGATTACGGTGCAATGTCAGTTTCCTGCAGACATTCAGTCCATTTGTCTGCCCATACCTTACGTACCTCAAGAGTGCCCTTGCATTGAGAACTACAAGCCATCTGCCATAGGGGAAGATGGGACTTGTACTTCATTCATTAACAAATCAGAGTGAATGAATGACACAGGTGTGCAGGTGGATCCCCAAACAGCCTCAGTTTTTTTCATTGTGACAGCGAAGAGAAGCTCCCCCGCCTACTGATCGGGATTGGGAGGGTGTGAGAACAAGTGCTGAAGCATATTACACATTACACCATAAATATGGGTGTAACGTGTAATCTGCTCCAAAACGTGAACTTAGCCTTTGACCACATGTATACTGCTAGACAGCTATCACTGTCACCAGTTTATTATATGAAACGGCATTGCCAAGGCAGTAGGTAAAATTAATCCATGACTCTTCACCCATTTGTAACAATGCATATGGCCATCTAAACAGTTGGGGTCTATCTATTTGGTAAGTTGCTGTCTTTTCCTTTAGCTCCTCCTAATATTTATTTCATTGCAGTGGAGTCTCATTTCTAAAGCTGCAATATTGTATAAAATGTATATTGACCTCCAGAGTTTTGGGGTCTGATTATTTGTGGATGATCGCAGTTATATATTTAAAGCTTCACCCACAGTGCTGCAATAACCCAAATTAAAAAACAAAAAAGTTTTCATTTTATATCAGAGTTTATGATTTAACAGTTTTAATAAATACTACACTATATTGCCATACCTTCTGTTCCTGTGGTGAGCTTCTCCCCCTAGGAGGATCCTTTGCTGGTTTTGCATAGCCCTGACCCTGGAGAAGTCCGGTCCCTATATATGGCTTTCTGAGACTCCCCCCATAAGGATCAGCATTAACGCTATTATACAAGTAGCGTTCTGGGGAGCACACATCTATATAAGGTGGTGGATTCCTATGTTGGATCATGAGCACTCTTGAGCATCCCAGCTGGTATTGCTGCACCTTGTAGTTCCATGAACACCGGACATTGCTGTGACCTGTAGTGTCATGGACCATGTATAATCATCATTGTTCTGTCTCTCCAATCTAAGCATTGATAGTGTGATCTCTGTAACTTACAGTTGTAATGAGATAGTGATAACTTCAATCTCAGTTGGATACCACAGTCAGTGACTCAATCGATAAGACATCTTGAAGATCTTGTGAAGTTTATTCCATAAACTGAATGAATCTTACAACAATGAGCATTCGAAAGGTCAAAAGATCATAATGTTTCCTGCTCCATGCCATGAGCCTAGAGCTGCAATGCCTTACTAGGAAAAGGGGTGGGATATCTATACAGCATTAACTAAACCAAAGGAAAAAGAGAAGCAGAAACAAAATATAGAAACTCTTAAAGGCATATGACAGTCAATATGACAGTCATGTGAAACATGACACTCCCCGTCGAAATCTATGATTTCTATTATAATAAACTTTAGTTCAATCCAGTATAATTAATGAAGATTCTTTCCAGGAACATCTGTAAAACAAGAGGGAAGGGAAGAACAAAGGAAAACAATGCAAACATTTAGCATAATACTTGCAGATGTTGGTCTCGAAAGTCAAGTCTAAGACATGGAAATTCATATTCAGAGGGGACGGCAGCAACATACACGATTCCTTCTTACCTCCCTTTAAATCAGGTTGATGACTTGTCTTCCTCTTTGAGCAAAAGAAGTACTAATTCCTTTATAGGCCTGAAGTAAAGGTGTGCAGAACCTTCTTTCATGGTGGATATAGCCAAGATGTGTCCCAAAATGCAGTAGTCAGCAGGGTTGAGACTTCTGGGAACATAGTGCCATTGTTCAGGCGTAGAGAACTTACTTACGCGTTCCACTCTGTTGCCAACATACACGTAGAACTGTCTTGTGCGATTGTTTATATATCCTAGCACTATTTTGCTGTCTGTATAAAAGTCAAAGGAGTCTATTTCAACATCTGTTTCAAGTTCTATAAGCGCAGCAATTTCCACAGCTAACATAGCTGCACAAAGTTCAAGCCTTGGAATAGTATGTGCAGGTTTTGGCGTGAGCTTGGTCTTGCCCATGAAAAATCCTACACCCACTTTACCGCTGGGATCCGTAGCTCGAATAATGGCTTCGTTGGAAGCATCGGAGAAGACATGAATTTATCTTCTGGTGGCATTTTTTAAGGATGCTTGGGTGTAAAAGCATGGTATCTGGAGTTGTTCTAATGCTCTTAGAGACTGTTTCCAGGATTCCCACCTTTGTTGTTTCTCTTTGGCTAAGGTAAGGTAAGGGGTTATCCCAGTCTGAGCTTTCAGAAGTAAGTTGTCTCAGCAGTATCTTACCCTGAATGGTGAAAGGTGTAATGAAACCTTACAGATCATAAATGCTGTTCACTGTAGACAATACTCCTCGCTTTGTGAAGGGCTTGTCACAGGCGGATGCTTGAAATGTGAATGTGTCTTGTTTAACATTCCAAAGCAATCCAAGACTGCGTTGTGTAAAAGAAAGGTCAGATCCTAGTGGAATTTCTTCACACTGACAGCATGGTGATCAGAAGGAAAGGCTATCATGACTTTGTCGCTGTTAGAGATGATTTTGTTAAGTTTGAGGTTTGCAGTGGCAAGCATGTTCTGGGTTCTAGTAAGAAGGTCAATAGCTTCTTCTTCATTGGGCAGAGATTTGAGTCCATCGTCTACATAAAAATTCCTTTCGACGAACTGTCTTGCATCAGATTCCAATTCTTTCTCACTCTCTTGAGCCGTTTTCCTCAGTCCATAAATTGCTACTACAGTAGAAGGACTGTTACTGAAAACATGTGCCTTCATTCTATAGTCTATGACTTCATCGTTGACATCATTATTGCGGTACCAACAGAACCTGAGGAAGTGTCTGTAATCTTCACGGACGATGAAACAGTGGAACATCTGCTGAATGTCAGCTATAACAGCAGTTGGCTCTTGTCTGAAGTGAAATAAAACTCCTATGAGATCGTTGTTCAGATTAGGCCCAGTGAGAAGATTGTCACTGAGGGAGACATCTTCATGACGAGCACTTGAGTCAAAGACCACCCTAATCTGATCAGGCTGGTGAGGATAGTAGACACCAAAGCATGGTATATCTCTGGTATTTTAGTAGTGAAACATTCTTTCATGTTTCAGCTGTCAGCGGGATTCCCCGCTGACAGCTGAATGTCAAAAAAATTGCGAGCATTGGCATCCACAACATCCACAAGAAAAGGTATATTCTAAGAGGCACAGTGTGTCTTTTAAGGACTTAATTTTTTGCCTGTTTTGGAAAATGCTGAATAAAAATGTATTTATTTACACAAAGTTGTCAATTAATTAGATATTTCTAACACATAGCAGAGCATATGCATACTTAGAATTATATTCCAAAACACATTCTGCTATTTCTCCCAAGTATGGCGATATCACGTGTGAGACTTTTTCACAGCCTAACCAAATAGAGAGGCATACATTATACAACTAATTTCCTGAGTGCCTATCGCATTTTAGGAGGCCCTGGAGTACCAAGACAGTATAAACACCCACAAATTGACCATATTTTGGAGCTTAATCACCCAAGATGTTAAAAGACTACATGGATTACCGTACGTGTTTCAAAATGCGGAAAAAAATGAAACATTTTTTTTTACACAAAGTTGTCAACTTATTAAGATATTTTTCAACTGTTATTCTGTTCACTGTATTTTAGTGCTCTCACCAATGGCTGGAAGAAATCAGACTTCAGATATCAAAAATAGATAAACTTGAGAGGGTGTTAGGGGCACACAAGAAGTCAGGTGGGATGATATTTAACCTCTGGGTTGGGTCATTGTCTTAGTCAGAAAACAGAGTTTATTTGGCTCTAATAAAATTCTGGGAGCAAGTATTAGGGCACAGAGAACCCAAAGAATGTGTCAGACTCCAGAATTCTTTTTACAATCTTCACAGGGAAAAACACTGTCATTCTTGAACGCTTGACTGTAGTGTAGATGCAACTTAAACTCCCCAGGCAGGACATCAGACTCTCCTGTGAGGTCCAAGCAAAATTCCAGTTTTGCAGGCACCTCTAGCAGCTGAAGTTCCTCCTTGGTGTCCCTTCTCAGGATCTGACCCACTGCTTCTTGGACAACTACCTCCATAAAGCAGTGCAAGCTTATGCCTCAGACTCAAGCTTTTCTCCTTACAGCATAGTACATGCTGCCTCCATAGGCAGCAGGCCCAGGAGCTCAGGATCAGTAGTATTCATCCTTCCCTGGCAAAGCCTGGGGATAAGTGGGGTACTGAAGGTCACCCCAATTTTTATGTCCTTCCCCAGCATGCATCACTGTCAATAAACCTACTAGCTGGACATTCATAACCCTGATTATTGGTACAGCTTACACCATTGCCAGGAGCAGGAAAAACAATAACCAAGATTAAACAGCTAAAGGATGCAAATGGTACTTTATTTGCAAACAACAATCATAACCATTACTTTGTCCTATACAATATTTTTTGTATATTTATTACATAAAAATTTTATTTTTAAGTCAATTATTGTTTGTTATTGTTTTCCGCATGAACATATTTTCAGACAAGAATTTGCATCGTTATAGGAAAATGCTATTACCTTAATTTGCAATGTATTGTAGGTTGTGAAGTCAAGGCACCCTGGGTCTTAAAAACACTCAAGAATCATACTCATAGCCAACCAGAAGATTCATAGAGGCAGGTAAGGACAGGCCGGGAAAATACATCTTCATGTATTTATTGCATAACTAGCAAACCCTAGATTCTTTGTCAGTAAAAATGCTAACTATGTTTTTATTATTACCAGCGAGAGAAATGAATGTTCTCTGCAAGAAATAGTAACTTCTTCAATATTTTGTTAGCACAAATAACAATGGATTTTACTGTTTTTGACAGAAGAGGAAATGGGCACTGGGATTAATAAAGCTGACAATACTTTATTGCTACTAAGAATGTCTCTGTATTATTATTATTATTTGCCATCAGCTGAAAAAATATAGCTTTGTAAACATTTTATGGAATACATATGCTTAAGGTTTTCGATTTCAACAGAGGTATAATTTATAGCTTCAAAGAGCTGCCTCCAGGGTCCTAGAAGACCTTGGGGAACATAGATTGAAAGTTGGGAGTAGCATAGAATGACTAAACAGGACAGCCTCTAGGTTCCTAGAAGACCTTAGGGAACATAGATTGAAAGTTGGGAGTAGCATAGAATGACTAAGCAGGGTAGCCTCTAGGGTCCTAGAGGACCTTGGGGAACATAGATTGAAAGTTGGGAGTAGCATAGAATGACTAAGCAGGGTAGCCTCTAGGGTCCTAGAAGACCTTGGGGAAAAATAGATTGAAAGTTAGGAATATCAAAGAATGACTACTCAAGGTTAGTCCACATTGGTCTGCCATAGCTTGTTGGGTGCTGATTCAGCTCATCAATGATGCAAGAAAAGGTTATGGCAAAAAAACAAATAACTGATGGTAAATGTTAATAACGCTGCCTTCACACCTGAGCGAGAGTGACTTTCAGCATTTTTATTTGAGTGTTTTTGAGCACATATTTGAGGATTTTAACACTGTATTTCAAGCATTTTAGATGATTTTCTGATCTTGCATGTATTCCAACTTTGGGCCGTTTTGTTTTAGACAATGGAAAGCTCTAGGCTAGGGGGAGGAGACCAGTTCTAACAGGCTCAAAAGAGCCTGAAGTAAGCATAAAAAACTTGAAAAGGCTTGATTCAAGTGTTTCCGGGCATTTCCATTGAAGTCTATAAGGCCAAAAATGCCAGACTCTGCTTCACAAGCAGCTCATATAGCTTTTGACCATCAAGCATGCAGCTACAGCTCATATGTAAATGGCCACCATTTAATCAAAAGGAATTTTGTTTGTTGAGAGTTTTGAAGCTTTGAGCTTCAAGCTATAAAACACTCCGGTGTGAATGCCAAAGAGGATGTAATTGTTTCTGATCATTTTCTGCCAAACTCCAATAAAGGATTTGAATTGCAGTAATGTTTGCGTTTGTGCCATCGCCTAACCTTTATAGTGAAATATTGTAAGATTTCCAGCATGCTGAAAAAGTGGGTGAGGCTGTTTTTTGTTGTCCATATTTGCTCTTTTCCCATGTCCTTTCTTACATTTTGGATAGAGTAAGGCAGGGTTTTACACCTGTCAGTTCTCTTTACATCCTGTCCCAGGGCCAAAACAGGAAGTGAGAGGAAATCCCTCAAAGTTAGGGAATCCCAGGTTGTCACCAGGGTCACTGGATCTTGTAAATAAAGACCTGACAGGTGTTCTAATCCCAATCCACTCTATCCAAACCTAGAAAAAAGTTTTGCCTTTAGTTATCCACTTGTCCTCCAGAGAATTTACCCGCCTTCCTGACCAGGCCATTTTTTGCAATACGGAGCTGCTTTACTTTGACAATTGCGCGGTCAGGCAACGCTGTGCATAAATTAAATTTATGTAATTTTTTCCCCACAACTAGAGCTTTGTTTTGATGGAATTTGATCACCTCTGCGTTTTTTGTTATTTTTTGCATTATAAACAAAAAAAGACTGACAATTTTGGAAAAAAAAAACAATATTTTTGACTTTTTGCTATCCAATAAATAAATGTAAAAAATAATTAAATTTCTTCATAAATTTAGGCCAAAATGTTTTCTGCTACATGTCTTTGCTAATAAAAATCCCAATACATGTAAATTAATTGGTTTATGTGAAAGTTATAGCGTCTAAAAATGGTAGTATATATACTGGAATTTTTTTTTTTTTTTTCAAACTAGTAATGGTGGTGATCAGGAACTTATAACTGGACTGAAAGACTGCGGCAGGCATTCTGACACTGGGGGTAACTGACTAACTGCCACTGACATCTCCAGTGACACTAATACAGTGATCAGCGCTAATAAAAAGCACTGATACGGTACTAATGGCACTGGGCAGGAAGGGGTTAACATCCGGGGAGATCAAAGGGTTAATAGTGTGTTTTACTGTGTGCTGTGTGTTACTAGGGAGACATGCTGTTTTGTATCTCTTTGCTGTACAGAGAGATACAAAACAGCATGTCCATGCTGACAGGAGAGAGACCTGTGCTGTTTACACACAGACCTCTCCCCTGTCAGCTTTCCTTGATGATCGCCAAGTGCCGTCCTAGAATCGCCGTCCGGGACCTGGTGATTGACATCTGTAGCCGCCAATAGTGGTGCAGGTAGGGCGGTACGTGTCCCCTACCTGGAAATGCAAGTCACGTATATATACATGTGATTTTTCACAGCCCTGCCGCCCTGTAGCAGTAGTTTTACTATTGGGTGGAGGGAAAGTGGTTGTACTTTAAATTTAGATTAGATTATGAAATCTGTTTTGAATTACATGGCTGAAAGAACCAAATGTATCATTATTGCATGAAAAAATACATAGTTAATAGTCAGTTAATTCAAAAAGTAGATACATGACCCAAGGCTACATAGAAATCATAATTGCAGTGTTTATCAATAGGCATTAAACTGGATGTCTGAGTGACTGAACATGAAGTAGCAGCTATTCATGTAGAAGAATGGGAGTACTGTTTTTTTTTTTTTGTTATTCAATCCTGACAGCAACATGGAGTAGAGGGGGTGCAAAGGGAAGGTGAGAGAAAGTAAGAGAAGCTGTTGCTTTGCCTTGCTTGAGCAAAGTACAGTGAGGAACAGAAGTATTTGAACACCCTGCGATTTTGCAAGTTCTCCCACTTAGAAATCATGGAGGGGTCTGAAATTCACATTGTAGGTGCATTCCCTCTCCGAGAGACAGAATTTTTTAAAAAAATTCAGGAAATCACATTGTATGATTTTTAAAGAATTTATTTGTCTTGCACTGCTGAACATAAGTATTTGAACACCTAAGAAACAGAAAGAATTCTGGCTCTCAAAGACCTGTTACTGTGCCTTTAAAAAGTCCACCTCTACTCCACTCATTAATCTAACTTAGTAGCACCTGTCTGAGCTCTTTAAAGACACCTGTCCACCCCACAGTCAGTCAGATGCCAACTACTACCATGGGCAAAACCATAGAGCTGTCAAAAGACACCAGAGACAAAATTGTGGACCTCCACAAGGCTGGAAAGGGCTACGGGGCAATTGCCAAGCAGCTTGGTGAAAATAGATCAACTGTTGGAGCAATTGTTAGAAAATGGAAGAGGCTAAAGACGACTGAAGGGCTGAAAATCACACATAGCGCTGAGTCACACAGGAGTTGCACAGGAATGCAGACCCGTGTGATTCAGGTGTGATCTATATGTCTCAGGTGCAATCCAGAAAACAAATGAATAAAATGCTTTCTACAAAGTCAAGACTACAAAATATTTCTTTCTAAAGTGACTGTGAGGAGCACTTCTAATCAGTGGCGTCCCGAGGCAGGTGCGGGGGTTTGTGGCCCACACCGGGTGACACCGGACCTGCTCCACAAAAAAGGTAAGTTGTAAAGCAAGCCGACAATCCCCACAGGATGGATCCGATCTATCCTGCAGGGATTGTCAGCTTTCTTTACAACTTACCTTTTCGTGGAGCGGGTCCGGCGTCACCCTGTATAGTTTGCATGCTGACGATCCTCGCAGGATGGATCCGATCTGTGGATTGGGGAGCATAATGGATTGGACTCCGATCCATTATGCTCAATCTGCAGATCTGATCCATTCTGCAGGGATCGTTGGAAGGGGTGTCATCAAGTGTTATCGCACCAGGTGACACCAACGCTAGAGATGCCCCTGCTTCTAATAACTGCCCATACGTGTACAACCATGGAGGATGACATAACTACATTGTAGAGAATTTGCAGGATAAGGTTACATGGAGAATTCCCACCCATATAGGGCAAAATAACAGGGTTGATTCTCTGCACCCAAAGTCACATTCGATCAGGTTGATTTCTTACTCTATAACTGTCATATTGGAGTGTCAATAGACTTTAGAGTAGCGCACCCTATTAAACCAGTGCAGAGGGAATGAGGACAACAAAACTTGCAGATATTGCTGGAACTGCTTATCTTAGTGGAGAACAATATCAGGATGAGTTTTTTTTTTATTTTTTACTTTCCTGATGGTTCACTCAAGAGCTGTCGACCAGCAGATGCCTGCATGCCAACCTTGAAAAACACTGCCTGGCTCGTTGGTGGTCATCTTGTTTCTATAGGCTTCTGAAGCCATATTGCCTCAGACAAAGGAATGCACATTACATTTTCCTGGTACAGCCAATAGGTTGTTGCATGAAAGCCTTCTATATGTTATCTGAGTACTGAGGAGTTGAATTAAATTAAGCTACTGCTATGGTGGAATCAGTTCAAATCTGGCTGTAAGCTTTAATTGCAACAGTGTGTACTAGTGTTTATTGGCTAGGCTTAATAGGGCATTTCTAAGTACTTGCTAATCCTCATAGCTCCAGATAAGGAATGCTAAGCCAGAAGCTATTGTCACTGATCTCCATGTAAATTCTCTGCATTGAGCAATCCTTCAAGTTATAGCAAGCTGAGATGTTAAGTGTTGTTAATACCGGCAGCACCATTACTGTAAATTCTCCACTTACTTAGTTTTATATACTTTGTGGGGTAACCCATACTTCAGGAACTGTTTTTCTTTAATAATGTTTTGTCTGTGTTATAGATTTACTGCCTGTACCTATAGAGCTAATGAAGTTTTTCTGAATTGCCTCTATAGAAAGGAAACGAAATGGCTGACTGTAATCTCACGCTGATGAGCGACTTAGCCTCTTGATGATAATGAAATCAGAGTGCTGCAAAATGAGGTAATAGCTGACAAGTGGTTAATTCGCTCAGCATTAAGAGGTTAATGTCACAGTTTTTCTTGCCTCACTTACAAAGACGCTGTAGATTTTACTTTACTTTATAAAATTTCACATACTAAACCAATCAACAGCTCTGCATCTTCAATGTGCAAAATACACACTACTTGTTAACACTATGGAATTAGGTTATGTTTAATTTGCTGCATAACAGATTCCTCGCATACAGAAGTAGTCTGAAATATCTGACTGAAGCATCAGAAACATCTATGTTTCAAAAGCAAATATGTTTGATCATTTAAAAAAAAAGTAAAAAAAAAAGTTATATATATATATATATATATATTTTAAGCCTCTGACATACAGTGTGTGTATATATATATATATATAGTAAGCCTCTGACATAAATTATGAACAAAACACATCCTTCTTTACTGTGTACTCATCTCTACCCAAAGCACTGAGTGCAATTTCTTTCTGCCACCTTGTTCCTCTGTTATATGTATGGGTCATTTTTTACAGGTTTTTCTGACACCAAGAGATAAAAAGGTGATGGAGGAGTGAGCTCCAGCACACAGTCTATGATTCATATACTTAGCTCTACATCATTCTGGTGTGCTGTGTGGAGGGCAGTGTGTCTCTTCCCGCTAAGCAGCTCTCAGACCTCTCCTTACAGTGTGTAACTTGTAGGCATAGGCCCCACACCGCTTAAGGGCCCCACAACAACAGATCATGATAATACTGATTTGATCTTGAAAGAAAATTGCAATGAAGGTTTCTTAAATTGTTTACAAAAGATAGGAAAATGAATCAACTCACCCCAGTGACACCAATACAGTGATCAGTGATCAGTGCTAAAAAAAAAAAGCACTGACACTGTACTAATGGCACTGGGCAGGAAGGGGTTAATGTGAGGGGTGATCAAAGGGTTAACTGTGTGCTGGGAGTGTTTTACTAGGGGACGGGGGGTGTTCTTCCCTGTAAGCACACTGATCGTGATGGCTGTACTGTGCACAGCCATCCCAAGCAGTGTGCTCGAGCTGACAGAGAGGAAGATTGTTTGTAAACAAAACAATCTCCCTCCTCATCGGAGATGCTCGATAATTACTGGCTGGGACCCGGTAATTGACATCTGTGGCGCGAATGGCAGCGTGGGTAGGGCGCGGGTAGGACACTCGCGCGAGCCCACTACCCAGAAATGCAAATATATACATGATTCTGCACACAGATGCCGCCCTGTAGCAGTATATCTGCTATAGGGTGGTTCTTAAGTGGTTAAGGACTCTGTGGAGAAAATACTGTGTTGATGGAATGTACCCAATAACAACGTAAAGTACATAAGCCATAGACATCAGGTTCATATTACAGTTTGTCTCTTAAAAGCTCATCATCTTTCAGCTGTCAGTTTGTAAAAAATGTAAGAATTCAATTTCCATGACCACAGATGCTTCTGTGCATTTACATACAAGCTTATATATGAGGGTTCTTCAAAAAGTTTCTGAACTTTTTAAAAAAATTGCAGAAACTTTTTGAAGACTCTTTGTATATATGCATACAGTATGTCCTGTGCTGGCATTTCCATTGGTGAATAAGGCTTTTTTTTCTCCATCTTGGATCCCCTAATAATTTATACTGGCCATTGAAATTAATTTACTCTCAAGTGCTAAACGTGCCTAGTGTTAACATGTGTTTAGATGCAGTTAGCTGCGTTTACACGCGTCAAGAAATGTTTCTGCCAAAACACTACTGCTCCTGGACCCACTGGCCCTGGGGGTTTTTTCTGCGGGTAAATACTACTGCTACTAAAAGCTTCTAAAAGTCTATGTGTGCCTGGACACATAGGATAACATGGAGGGATGTTTGGAAGCAGTAAAAAAAAAATGCCTGACGCCCTTAAAAGTGGACCTTAATAATATTGCTATCTGATAACTCCTGCACTGCATCAGACCCTGATTGGCTTTTATTGGTACTACTCCTGATATCAAAATCCTGTTCAGAGTAGTACTTGAAACTCATAATAGTACAAATTCGGGTACTTAAAAAAATAAATGTATTGATTATTTTATTTAAAGCATCTTAACTGGAATGTTTCATATACGCAGGCAGTATGTCTTTAAGCCTTTTTTAATTTGAATATCTCTTTTATATCTAATATGACTGAGTAGCTAGGTCAGTCTCTTTCTGCTATGTAAATGCGGCTTCTAATAATATATTTCTAGTCAGCAGAATTTGCATCACACAAAGATAGCTAATGAATATTTTGCATATCTGAATTAAACAGTTACTCCTGCGTCTTACAGATATTTGGTTCAAGATGCTTGGCAGTGCCAGGTACACAAACTATCACTGCCATGATAATCCACCTCTGTTCCATTGGAGTATATTATTTATAGCCCATAATATCACCTGAGTCAGGCAAACAATATCGTAGCTGCCATTCATATCAACAAATGCAAATATGCAGAGAAATTAGGTTCTCTGAACATAATGACTTGTGCTCATGTACTTTGCAGAAACTGATCGGAAAACAGGTCCAAGTAAACCAGTCTGCAAATAAGATATTGGGAAAACTGGTCGGTAGCAGGTGGAAATAGCCCTTCTCTGTTTCACACCAATTAAATAACTATTGCAGGAACTTCTTTCTAGCTACTTCGCAGTGTGACAGTCAGCCCATGAGTCTGGCATCAACACATTTACACGACAAGAAAAAGTGATAGGAACACTAGAAAATGAGAATTAATGATTATACTTGACATTTCACTCAGTTATCCACATAGGATGGAATTTGCCAAGAAGGGACAAATGATAACATATCATGCACTGTGGTCACATGAATGGGGACAGTCTGAACCAGTATGAGACAGCAGAAAGATATTATAGGAAGGAAAGCTAGTTAGAGGGAAAATATATAGAAAGTGTATGTTTTAAATGATGATCAGTGACTAAGCTTTAAAGTATGCATTAAGTGCTCATGCGCGGGCGGCCGGTCTCCATGTCCCGGCACTAGCTCCGCACACCCCCAGCACTAAGAGCATCCCATACACAGGCACCAAGCCCCCACTGCTCTTGGGACTCACCCCGGACCTAGCCTGGACCCCGGGGCCCCGAACGAATGCTGGGACAGATAGCAGGGAGGAGCTGCTGTGGTTCCCAGCCCTCAATCCCTGCGGGCAATAGGAGATCCAAGATGGTGCCCAGCTCGGTGTCCACGGCCCCTGTCACCTCCTCTGCCTCCACCAAACCAGCACCTCTCCCTCAGAGGGCGAAATCGGGCCCTACCCTCGCTCCTGGCTGGGTCGGAACAGCGGAGGCTCCACCATCTGGGGTGAGTGATTCACCACGCCCACCCCAGTCACCTTCCAGCCCTGCACTGCCTGAGTCCCAGGCTTCGGCCTGTTCATTAGGCCCCGATTCCCCTGCTTTCTCCCCTTTGGATGGCAAGCTGGCGGCCATCTTTTTTAGCCAGAGTAGCAGCCTAGAACCTGCACCTGAATCTGGCAGCCCTGCTCATTCACCAGCAACCCTTCCGGATCCACCACAATACTCAGGTGCTACAACCCTAATAGCTCGGTTCACTGATTTACTGCAATGCGAATTGGATAGAGCTACAACAAAATTGGCAGCTCACCTTAAACAAAACTTTCAGGAATTAGACCAATGCCTGGACAATATCGAGTCTAAAGTTGATGCAACAGTCCATGGTGTATCTCAAAATTCTAATATGATTACCGATTTGTAAGATCGCTTGGAGGAAGCTTACTCTAAAATTGATGATTTGGAAAATCGGGCTTGGCGCTACAATTTCCGCATTCGAGGACTCCCTGAGTCAGTTAAGGAGCTCACTAGCTGCGCACAAACCCTCATGCGGTCTGCGGTACCCGATATCGACGATCTTCATACACAAATTGATCGTATACATAGAGCATTGATCCCCCCTAGACATGGAGGGCCTCCTAGAGAAAACATTGATAAGCCACACTATTTTCAGGTCAAGAAAGCGGTTATGAAGTAAAGTAGGGAGACTCCGGATTTGGAATTTGCGGGACATAAGATACAAATATTTGCAGATGTCTCTCCGACCACTATCCAGAAGGGGCGATCTCTTTAGCCACTACTTTCCCACTTAGTGCAAAAGGATATCAGGTATCGGTGGGCCTACCCTTTTCACCTACAATTCAATTTCAATGGAAAACCTTAGGGGTTCTCTACATTCCAGGATGGCAAAGAACTGTTACTTCAGCTGGGCATTATTTCCCATAGCCCCACATCCCATTCCCCTGCAAGGTCTACTTCTCGGCCTCAGACGCTTTCACCATTGTGGGCTGCTCCAAATTCTAGGCAGACGAAGTCACCAAGATCACTCAGAAAGACTTCTTGAGGTTAACACTTCATTTTGTGGGGGTTTTTTTGGGTGGTTTTTTGACATGTGGCGGCTTTTCAGTGGTTCCTCGGGAACGTTGGCTACCATTACTCGGGTGCTTTGGGAGGATTGTGGGGGGTGAGGGTGAGAGAGGTATTATCTTTAAGTACATATATGTATACTATAACGGGGGTGGTTTGTTCGGGGGGGGGTTTTGTTTTTGTTTTTTTCTCCCTCTCCCCCGTGCCCTCAATGAGGTTGCATTAGACCCGTCTGCTAACTACGGTATGAGAGGGCTCGGTTATTCTTATATTGCACTATGTTATTAATGGGTTCTTGTTCTTGTTGGTGCCAGGGAGTGTCTATGGGCCCTCCTTGATTTGGAAGACTCTCCCCTGAGTTGTTTCTCTGGGTAGATCCATTCCTTTACAGGGCTATAGCCCTGATACTACTGGTATATTGTTTGAATTGATTATATTAGTATGCTTATTACCATTAGTTACTCGACACAAGGATTTTTATATTCCGAATGTCTTTTTTTACTTCTTTTTTTTGTTTGAACTCTCTTGTTCTTTTTTTTCTTTCCTTTTTTTCAAGGGTCAGCCATCAGTATCCCTGGATTCTTTGGACTTTTCCTATGCTCCGAGAGCAGATGGTTCTCATTATATATAGTTCCTTAGTTGTTCATTATGTCTTCTCCACGGTCTAATAGTGGAGCTATTCGTTTACTATCTCACAACGTTCAGGGGCTTATTCTCCCTCCAAACGTATAAAGGCCTTTAATGTATACCGTTCTTTTGAGGCGGACATTGTTGCCCTACAGGAGACACATTTTCCCCCTTCATTCACCCTAAGATATGTTCATAAAGATTATCCTGTTTGTTATTTTGCTAATGCTACAGAGAAAAAACAGGGGATTGCCCTTTGGTTGTCTTGCCGTCTGTCGTTTGCTGAATCTAAAATTAAATGGGATAGAAAGGGGCGATATCTTCTGGTGAAAGGCCACTTAGGAGGACACCTATTCACTTTTTTAATTTACTACACTCCAAATACCAATCAGGTGGAATTTTTTCAATCCTTATTGAGCTCCATGGCCTTTGAATTTGAAGGCGATGTTATTTTGGCTGGTGACTCTAATTTAGCTTTGGATCAGATTTTGAATCGTTCTTGAACTGCCATGTTTCAGCCCCCTTCCAGACAGAGTCGTAAGTTTGCCCAGCTATTGTATCGTTATGACCTAGTCGATGCTTGGAGAGAAGCTAACCCATCTTCTCGAGATTATTCCCGTTACTCTAGGGCTCATAATTGCTACTCTCATATAGACCACATCTTCCTTTATACACACTCACTTCCCAGACTGCTTACAGCTAAAATCCTTTCCACGCCTTGGTATGATCACGACCCGATTTCTATAACACTTTAATCCTGGATTCATGGTAAGACTGCTTATAACTGGCGCCTTAACAAATCTATTTTGGTCAATGCTTCATATTGTCAGGACATTTCCTCACATCTACAAACGTACTTCGTACTCAATAAAGCAGAGGATACGAACCCAGCTATTAATTGGACAGCCCATAAGGCCTCGGTTAGGGGGTTTATTATTCAACTCTCTTCACGATTCAAAAAAGCCCGAAATTCTCTACTTTTCACTAAAACTCAAGTATATACTGACCTGGTTGCCCAGCATAAACGGAATCCCAATCCGGACCTGTTGGTTAAACTTGATCAAGCTCAATTGGAACTTATTCTATGCCTTACTACTACTGCTGACAAACAGCTACGAAGGTCCAACCATAAATTCTTCACTTGGAGGGATAGACCAGGCACTTTATTGGCACGCAAGTTAACCCCCAAACATTCCCAAATGGCTCTCCCTAAACTCAGACTAGATAATGGCACTTTATCTCAAGATCCCAGTAAAATTCTCCAAAAATTTCATTCTTTTTACAAGGATCTATATTGCTCGCCTCAGAGAGATGTTTCTTCATCTCCCGACAACTTTTTGAGCTCTGTTGCTCTTCCTTCCCTTCAGGAGGCCCATAGGGAGTCGATGGAACAACCTATCTCTTGCGAGGAGATTCGGAATGCCTTGAAAACTCTTGCCCCTCATAAATCCCCAGAACCACATGGTCTTTCTCATAACTATTATAAAGCCTTCCCTGATATCCTGATTCCAAATATGGCCCATTATTTTAATTATTTACGGGATGGGGGACTTGTGCCTCCTGATGAAAATAAGGCATTCATCACTGTTATCCCCAAACCCCATAACGATGCTACTTTAGTCTCCAATTATTGACCTATCTCATTAAATAACTGTGATCTAAAGATTCTTACTAAAATCCTGGCTTAACACCTCCACAGATTTTTGGCTCTTTATATTCACGATGATCAATCAGGATTCATCAGCGGTCGACAAACATCAGACCAAATTCGTCAGACTTTGGCTTTATTGTCAGCTGTACAATCCAATTGGGACAAATCCTCACAGAGGTAAGTCTTATTGTTATCGCTAGGTATTCATAAAGCATTTGACAGTTTATCATGGGATTATTTATTTCAGATGTTGGGTAGGTTAGGGTTTGGCCCTTGTTTCACAACATTAATACGGGCTCTATATTCTAACCCTTCAGCTCAAGTTTCCATCCGCGGATATAAATCAGCCTCCCTGTCTATAGAGCGAGGTACTAGACAGAGATGCCCACTTTCTCCCTTACTATTTGCTTTGGCAATGGAATCAGTTGCGATTGCTATCCGCTCTGATCCCACTATTTCGAGCATCCTCTGTGGTCAACGAGATCATAAATGTGCCTTATTTGCTGATGATGTCCTCATGTATATATCTAACCCTCGAATGTCTTTACCTGGTCTCCTCCACTTGTTTCATCGTTTCTCTGTGGCCTCTGGTCTCACTCTTAATTCCTCTAAAACAACTGCTTTAAATATCTCCTTACTTTATTGGGAGGTCCAATATCTGTGGAACAACTTAAATTTTTAGTGGGCCTCTCGTTCTCTCCCTTATTTGCGGATTCAACTCACGAACTCTATCTTGTCGTTATATTGGACCAATTATCCCCTGCTTTTCAAACAACTCAATACTGACCTATGAGACTGGGAGGATCTTCCCCTATCCTGGTTTGGTAAAATTAGCTCTATTAAGATGACCTATTTACCGAGATTGTTGTACTACTTTAGGACATTACCGATCATGGGGCCCAAACGGGAATTGTTACTATTACAAGCAGCAGTCTCTAGATTTATATGGAAAGGAAAACGACCTAGGGTTAACAAGTCAACTCTATTTTCCCTAAAAAAGCATGGCGGTTTGAGACTTCCTAATCTTTTGATTTATTTTCAGGCGGCTCAAATGGCACAGCTATCATGCACTACCGCTAGGAATTATGTTCCCCAGTGGGTTGGTATCGAGGCCTTATCTTGTCATCCTTACACTATTGGTGCTCTCATGTGGCTTCCTAGTTGATTGCGTCCTCCTATCCTATGTCCTACGTTGTCCTATTCATTAATGGTGTGGGATAGATGGCGGGCACGCAAACCTCTCTGCTCTCTACATACCCCATTAGCTCCAGTTTTTTATAACCCCGAGTTTGTTCCTGGCTTATCACCATTTGCATTTCAATGGTGGATGAATAAGGGTTTACTGCTTATTGGAGATTTCCTGGATGGACTTCGTCCTCGTTCTCTCCAATGCTTTTTGACGAATTATCAGATGCCCTCCAGTGAATTGTTCCGCTACCATCAACTTATATATTTTATCACTAGTAAACTTAAATTACTTGTAGAACCTTGCACACTCACTCCTCTAGGGATCTCCTGTGGGGCTACTGGGATGATGAGAGGCCGTTTGTCTATTATCTATGCTTCCTTTGTCGATCTACCTATTAAATTATCTTACATGACTCAATGGGAAAGGGATTTGAATAGCTCACTAGACCTGGACATTTGGCGGAATACGGCCCATACTCTATCAAAGATTTCGATTAATATTGCTCTTGTCGAATTCAATTATAAAACACTACTTCACTGGTATCTAGTTCCTACACACCTTGCTAAAATGTTTCCATCAGTATCACCTAACTGCTTTCAAAATTGCGGACAAGAGGGCACTATGCTCCATATCTGGTGGAAATGTCCAGTAGTGAATAGATTTTGGATCTGAATGTTTAACTTCATTTACTCGGTAACAGGAATAAACATTCGTAGATCACCGGAAGTAGCTTTATTTAATTTGCTCCGGCCGCTGACATTCCCAAGAAATCAACTAAATTAATTATTTATCTCTTATTAGCAGCACGTATTACCATAGCTAGATGTTGGAAGCTATCATCAATTCCACTAGACAGGGTTAAACAAAAACTTAATTGGATAATGATAAATGATAAACTTACGAGCATCGTCAATAATGATACTTCTAAAATTGAGGTTACGTGGGAACCATGGATCAGATATATTTCTATTATTTAATAGAGCTACGGCTGACCCTTTCTCTCTCCCTTTTTCCTTTTCTCTCTCCCTTTTTTTTCTTTTCTCTTTTCTTCTTCTTTTATTTTTAATCTTTTTTTTTGGTTTTCTTGTTGTTAAATATGTATATGAAACTGCCTATGCATACTGACTGATAGAACATTTGTTACCCTATGGGGATGGTGTTTCCTGTTTACAACATCATCGACTAATGTTTTCTTACGTGCCTATATATTTTATAAAAATATAAACATGTTTGCTCACCCCAACTCACCATGCAGGTGGGTAATGTTTCTATTTCTGTGTTGTGGGCACTCGCTTCTTTGGTAGAGCTTTTCTTTTCAAAAGCACACAGCAACTCGCTTCTTTTTAAGGGCCTTTTTGCCCAATTTTATTTACAAGAAAAAGTTCCATAAAGGTTTCCACACAGGGGTATCCATCATCAACCAAATTAAACAACATTCAGCCTTTTGGCTCTCTCAGGTACACCGCTTTATGTCTATCTCCTACAGATTCCTTCCAAAAGGTTGTTTTTGCACACAGCAAACCTCTAGCACTCTAGCTAGTCTGGCTTCCACCTCTCTTTGGTGAAGCCCACCTGACTCCAAGGCAGAGACCACCTGTCTGCCAGGGTGGAGCCCTCCTGACTCCTGTCTGCCGGGGTGGAGCCCAGAACTATGGCCTGGCCTCCACAAAAAGGCCTGCATGCACCTGTGCAATCAGCGCGCCGGCTGCTCTCAAAACATGGGCCCAGGACTGGAGACTTCCACCGTGGCAGGATACTGCACTGCCACAGTGTATACCAATTTTTCAATAAAAATATTAATAAGTATGCATTAAACACTAAGGACCAATAAAAGGGTTTGCGGGGACAGGGAATGGCAGTTCTTCTGGACATCTGTGACTGGGCACGATGAATATTAGAAAATATACGTGAAAGTCTCCTCTGTATAGTGCAGTCCCAATTCTAGTGTATGAGAGTCTCCATATTGAAGCATACATATACAGCAATGGATAGATTAACCCCTTCACACCTAAGGGTAAAACAATTCTAAATGCCTGAGCATAATTTTGCAATGTTGACATGTGTTAGTAAAACCGTACATATCACACCTACTTTCTACATCCAGGTGAATTATACCTTGTTTTTTCAGGACAAATTGGGCTTTCATTTGGTGGTAAATGGTAATGTGATTTTTTTTTTATTATCAAAGGAAAACTGGCCCAAAATAGTAAAAAAAAATCATTTTTTTTATTTAGCTGTGTGTTTCTTGTTACTACCATAACCTACCACCAAAGAACAACCCAAAATAAATTCTCCAGCTCTTGACGATCGTAGCAATACCATATATGTGTATGTTATTTGTTGTTTGTACCCACATTACAGCCCAGAATCAATAGTGCACATTTTGTTTTTGTCCTTTTTTTCACCTAAAACACAGACACTGACACTAACTGACACTGATACCATTTTTTTTTTTTTTTTTAATCCTGACCTTTGACCCTGATCTTGACCCAAACACTTACCGTGGCACTGAACTAGATCAAACCTTTATCTAGGTATTTTTTCTTTATTTTTTCTTTTATTTTTTAATATTAATTTATTTATGGAGCAGCACAGTGGCTAAATGGTTAGCACTTCCGCCTGGCAGTACTAGGGTCATTGGTTTGAATCCCAACCACGGCACCACCTGCCTGGAGTTTTCATGTTCTCCCTGTGCTTGCGTGGGGCCGGGCTGTACAGTGACTGATCACTGTGATAGCCCATCAGAGGCTATCACAGCAATCATGGTACCCAATTGTTAGAACGGGACCCGGTGCTCTCAGTGACACCGCGGTATTTGTGCTGGGAGTGCACCGTGTGGCACACTCCCAGCAGAAAGACAGGTATGCAAATATGCAGCCCCATGGAAAAAAGACCAGTTCTGTGAGGCCGCATATTTGTGTTATGTTGGCGTCAAGGGGTTAAAGAATAAGTTCACCTTTCCACAAAAAAATAAAAAATGCACATTTTTTTTCAGGTACAAACAATGAGAATGTATTATTTTTTGAGTTGGGAGTCTGTAAAGCATTGCACCAGCGATCAGCAGATCACTGGTGCCATGCAGGACTCCTGCAGACTGTCAGGCTATCTACTTGCTCATAAATCCCATACGGGCAAGCCGATACTTACTGACAGAAAGATTCAATTAACTACAAGCCGACAGCAGCTTAGGCTGTTGGGACTTGTCAATTCATTCACAGAACACTGTGAATGAATGATGCAGCCATATGGCATGTGTGTTGCTGGGTCTGTCTTCCCTGCTTCTTGCGGCTGTCCTCCTGGTCACCCTGACCCATGTGATCTGGGTCCCTTCTACTGCCTATCCATTCACTGCTCCCCTCGGGGGGGGCATTATATTTGTCCACAAATTAGTTATCCTTCCTATCTTCTCCATATGTATTATGTCTGTCTCCCATAAAGAATTGATGTTTTATCCTGGAATGTAAGGGGTCTGGGTGATAAAACCAAATGGGGTGCTGTCTTCCACGTACTTAAACATTTAAAACCATCTGTAGTATGTTTGCAGGAAACCCATTTGAAATCTGACATTGTCGGTACCATCTGCTCTAGTTTATTTCCCATACAATAGCATTCCTTCCACTCTACGTTTTCTAGAGGTGTGTGTATCCTCATCTCTAACTCTGTTCAATTTGTTCATGTGCAGGAGTGGATTGATGCGGAGGGCAGGTATATTTTTCTGCTGTGTACTTTGAATGGGTTTCCCTGCATAGTGGCTGCAGTATATATCCCTCCGCCCTATTCTTCAGAGGTCATTAAACGCCTAGCTCAATTTATGGCCAGTCATCCTGATGTTCCCCTATTGGCATTGGGTGGTTAAAACTATTTCTTACTCCCTAGCTTGGATAGATTGCCCTTGCGCGATAGGGGTAGACAATTATCCTGTCAGCCTACCCCATTTGCTAATTTATTGGTGGAATTAGGCCTCTGGGATGTGTGGCGGATGAAGTATCCGACAGCAAATTGTTCTTCATGTTTCTCTGCTATTCATGATGGGCTTTCATGCATAGATTTGGGCCTTGGGAACTCAATTATCCTGCCATATGTGTTTGATGCTGCATATGAACCCAGGGCTCCGTCTGACCATTCCCCTTTTTGGGTCAAGCTACAGGTGTGTTATACCCGTTCTTGTCCGCTGTGGAAGGTAAAACCATTTTGGTTGACGCTGTTCCGGAGTCCGAGTTGATTCCGGGGGAGTTGTCAGACTTTCTGCAGCGGAATGAAGGCCTGTCCCTGTCAGGAATGATTTGGGCTTGATTATCCAGGAAATTTCAGCGGTTAAGCGTAGACCCAGGGAGTAGGTGGAGAAGATACGGTCAGATGTTCAACAGCGGGAGATTCAGATGATCCAAGCCCCTGTAACTGCACCTCCTGGAAAAAAGCCCAAACCCTTTATGAATCAATGCTTTCTCAAGTGTCTGACAGGAAGAGATATTTTATGCAACAAAAATATTTCGAGGACGTGGAGAGTACGGGCACCTTCTGGCTCTTGTGACGAAGTCACAACAAGGGGTGTCCACTATAGACAAGATTGAGGATGCTGACGGAGTGATTTGCACGAGTCATGCGAAAAACCTGAGAGTTTTTCATCACTTTTATGATGATCTGTATGCTTCTAAAACTGTAGCCACCCATTCTGAGCTTTTGCAGTTTCTAGATACCTGCTCTTTTCCTGTTTTATCGGAGACCAACCAGAGAGAATTGGAGATGCCAATTACTGTTGAGGAGCTGTCTGAAACTTTGGCAGGCACCCCCAGTAATAAAGCTCCGGATTCAGGCGGATTGCCACTCTAGACTCCAACCTATCCTTCCAGCCTCATGTCCAATCGCTGGCAAATTCATGCAAGCCCGACCTCCGCAACATCTCCATAATACGTTAGTTCCTAACCCCAGACACTACTACACAACTCATTCACTCCCTTATTATCTCACGACTTGACTACTGCAACTTCCTCCTCACCGGCCTACCTCATCACAGACTATCCCCGCTTCAGTCTATCCTGAACTCAGCGGCCAGACTCATCCACCTTACCAACCGCTCCGTATCCGCCACCCCCCTCTGTCATTCCCTCCACTGGCTTCCGATTGCCCAACACATAAAATTCAAACTACTAACATTGACGTACAAAGCTATTCATAATACTGCCCCAAACTACCTCACCGACTTGATATCCAAATACCACCCAACACGTACTCTTCGCTCCTCACAAGACCTCGCTTTGGCATTAGACCCTTTGGCTTTTAGCGGCTTTATTTCCTGTACTCCCTTGTGGAACAATCCGAAATATATAGAACTGGCTAAACTGGAGGGTTTTCACAACTGGAGGGATCGTGGCCTGAAATTCATATCTCAGCTGTATTCGGGGGCAATCCTAAAGTCCTTTTCACAACTGCAAATGGAATTTACACATAAGCATTTTTATTGATATTTTCAGCTACGCCATGCGGTACAGGTTAAGTCTTTGCTCTCTAATCTACATTGACAGATTCAGTTTTTCTTAAGGATGTAACTCAAGCAACCCATAAGAAGGGCATGATTTCTCGTGTATACTCCCAGCTGTTGTCCACAGTACAGGATTAAGCTAGTCTCCGGGGAAGGGTGCAGTGGTCCCGGGATGTTTGAGAGTTTGCTGGAGATGTCTGGGATGATGTTCTGGAATCTGTCCCGGTGATTTCTCTTTCTCCCTCTCATAAATTGTCTCAATTGTTTATTCTCCATCGAGCGTATAGGACTCCTGTGCAACTGTACTGGTGGGGCAGGCGTGATTCACCTGATTTTCCGAGGTGTAGGGTCCAACAGGGCAATTTTATTCATATGAGTGGCGCTGCCCCAAGTTACATTGATATTGGAGTGAGGTTCTTTAGTTTATTTCTCTAGTATCACAACATACTGTTCCCCAGGATCCCTTGCAATGTCTGCTGGGGGCAATTGACCAAGAACTATTCCAACCAGGAGTGTATATTATGGTAACTAGACTTTTATATCTGGCTAGGAAATTGATAGCAAGGTACTGGTTATTGTCGGCTTTGCCAATTAGTAAGCAATGGATAGATTATGTTAATTCGTTACTCCTGCAGGAAAAACTCATGTACCAACATTGCAATGCTTACCGTAAGTTCCAGCAGGTATGGCAGAGTTGGCTGGATACACCTGGGTTCGCCCCTCCTCATTTGATAGCGGACTGACTTTTGCAGGTGTGATATTTTATATCAGGTGTGTGGCTCCACTCCTCCCCGTAGGGGAAATCATGTGCATCACTCATTTTGTTGTTGATGTGGTCATTTTTATGGTTTGAAGGCATGTTTTGTGCTTTGTTCCTTTCCCCCATTTATATTTACATCTGGATGGAAAGTAATAAAAGGTAAAAAGCAAGGTATTGTGAAGAACGCTTTGGATCCTAGTGATCTATGTTTTGTTTGATTACTATTTCTGTTATTCTGTCCGTTACGGGATCTGAGTATCCACAATGCTCTATTTATGTGTAATCCTGCTGATGCAGTAATATTGTGGATTCTGTAAGTACTGTTCCATTTTCTTTATTATCTTGACAATAAAAGTTGTTTGGATTTAAAAAAAATAAAGGGGCATTGACAAGGCAGGGTGACTTCCACAATGTTGATGTTTTTAACACAAATTATTAGACATTGCAATTTTTGTTTTTTTGCTGGCTAGCTTGTAAGTGTGCTGGGAAAATATGTTTTGTTTGCTGTGTACAAAGCCCATCCACATGCACCTTATATACTATTCATAAAAACTTTCAAGATTATTTAGGTCATTTGTCAGGCATTGTGTTTTAAATGTGAACTGATGATTCTACAATGCCTGCAGTACAAAATATATCTATGGATAACAAGTTACAAAACTGCTATGCAATGTATATGTATAGGGGTTAGTATCCAAAGACTACTGTCAATAACAGTGGTAAATCCACAAAGAGACTGCCATCTGTTAAAGTGGAAAAGCCACAGACAATGCCATCAGTCTCTGGGGTAAAGCCACACGTAATGCTATCGGTCACAATGCTATCTGGTAAAGCAACAGAGACTGCTATGAGCTAAAGTGGTAAAGCCACAGACAATCCCATCTGCCATAGGATAAAGACTAGAGATTAAATATTTCTGGAAATTTTGAAGCCATGAGAGAAAACTTTTTTCCCTGTTTATTCCAGAAAAAAATGGAAATTTTCCAAAATATTTTAAAAAATTTCAGTGTGCAGTTTTACAAATTGAAATAAATTTTTCTGTACTGGGAACGTGAAATGCAGCATATATAAAACTATTATTCTTGAAATACAGCTTATTCAGTAAATAAACTAAACTTGATTTTTAACATTTAACTTGTATTACAAATGGAATAACGAGTGTATATGTTGAAAAATTTATTTGTTAAAACAATTTACCCTCTTACCTGTCAATTAAGGCCTGGAAGGAGGACATAAACTATTATATACTGCAGGGGTCTCCAAACGTTCCAAACAAAGGTCCAGCTTACTGTCCTTTAAACTTTAGGTGGGCTGGACCTTGGCCAGAGGGGGTAGATAATGCCCCAATGTCACTGGGAGTAAACAATATCTCAGGCTTGGTGGTCAGTGGGAGTAAACAAAAATTGCATAGACCCTATGGTCAGTAGTCATTTGTATTAGTGGGAGGAATAGTGCCCCATCACTGGTTTCAGTGGAGAGAATAGTGCCCACTATTGGAACAGTGCCTCATTACTGGTGTCGATGAAAGGAATAGTGCCCCATAGTTTGTGTCAGTAGGAGGAATAGTGCTCCACTGTTGATGTCAGTGGGACGAATAGTGCCCTGTCGTTACTGTCAGTAGCAGAAATGATGCCCCACTGTTGGTTGTGCCTCATCATTATTGTCATTATTATCAGGAAGAGGAAAAGTGCCTCAAGGGACAGATAAAGGCAAGCAAAAGGCTGCATCTGGCCCATGGGCCACAGTTTGGAGACTACTGATCTACTGTATCCCAACAATCAACCAACTGTAGGAGGTACAAGATGGAGCTTTTTCCCTGCCATACCCCCTAATGGAAGAAATGCATATTTCTCTTGTTTGAGAACTGAGTATTGAGAAATACAGTGACACTTGAATTATATTTCAGGATTTGCTTGTCTTCAGTTGAGAGAACTGCAACAATTAAAGATTTTCATAAAGTATCAGAAATATTTTATTAAGGTCTTCATATTATATAGTTTGAATACCATGTCATGGATTTATTATTTATCATTGAAGAAAAAAAATTCCACACTCAATTTTTCTGAAAAAAAGAACCCCAAAAAAATGGCTTTGGAAAAAAAACAGAAAAAAATGTTTTTTTCCAAAATTTTCAATTTGTTTTCCAGGTCTTACCATCTCTATTAAAGACACAGAGAATGCCATTAGTCAAAATAGTAAAGCCACAGAGAATGCCATCAGTCATGTGGGTAAGTATGGCAGTGCCAGGATTTGTACAAAGTTGTTGTCAACATAGGGTTGTCACATAAAGACAGACTATCTGAAAGATAATAAAAAAGATTAGGCATTTGACTTCAGTTTAAACCGATATAACGAGTTTTAGAATGGATAGATGGTTTTTGTGGGGAAATAATTTAGGGAAAATCAACAATTGTCACTAGCACAGTGCCAGGTATGCTTCTGAATTAGGGGGATATCAAGGAAAAACCCAAGTGGTAGGTAGGTAATTGATATATATTATATCAATATATCTGGGAGGGGCATTCCAGCTTCCTCTTTAGGCCTTTGCAGCATCAGTTTATTTATAGGTCTAGTGGTACTCCATATGAGGGAGGAGAACAAAGAGTTGAGTTCCTTCCTATGTAGCCCTGGCAAAGGGAAAAAAGATAGGGAAATGAGACCGTTGGCCAAGATCTTGGATTGTTGGTGGACAAAAAGTAGTTTAATCCATTTGTGAAAATTTGGGCCCTGGGACCAAAACAGTCAAACCAGATGTGTAACAAAAGGCCTTAGCTGTGTCTAAAGAGGCCATGTCTCTGGGAAATAGTTGAGCCACAATTTGGAGATAGAAGGTTGTTGTTGCTTAGCAATATAGGCCAGTAGTTTATTGGGAGAACTAGAATAGATATTTCTGCATCAGAGGTGATACAGAAGTAGTCACAAGGACGAGGCTTAGGAAAAAGATACAAGACATACTGTATGTCTGTGACAATCAAGCATAGCAATGCCACTGATTCTATAAAACGGAAAATGATGATTACTGTAAATATTTGACTATGGTAACAATCATGGAAGCCACACACCATAATGTAGAGTAGGCTGGTCCAGATGGAGTTAAAGCTTGGAGCTGAGTTGTTCCTATTTTCCAAATGTGAACTGAAAGCAATCTAATAATTTAGTACAACCCTAAAATACTATGAGGGGTTTCAGTCCTCCAAGTTGGATGTGGATCCCATTGTTGTTTGCTAGTAGGCTATATAAGGTGTGACCCCTCAATGTTACTCTATAGAGGGGCCCCGGTCACATACAAGACTTAAATTTGCATTGGAAACCTCCAGTAATATAATGGCTCACTACAATTTAAATACCTTTTAAGCCACTAGTCCGAGGCAGAAGGATGATAAAATGTGCAAATGATTTGTAAGCAAGTTCAGTATTTAGGTAGGTAGGTTATGCTAGATTTATACATTCAGAGGGTTCCTGCATATCAGAGTATTTACTCTTTACATTTTGGCATTTTTGATTCAAACGGAAATATTCCCAGCAACACTTTTATTGAACTTGTATTGCGTCTTGTACAGGGTCTCCTTATACTATTGTTTATTCATGAGTGTTAGAAGCAATTTCTCTTCCAAACCTTTTATAGACACATTTGTGAATTTTAAGTCACAGGTGTTTTCCTGCTCAGTATTTATGCTTTCATGTCCCTCAATGAATTTTACATGATTTTTTTTTTATGAATTTGATATAGTTTGGTATCTATTATTAATGTTCTGTCAGACATTGTGCAGAAATTCATTTTTAAACACTTACACTCTAAATAAAATAATAAATCAATAAATTATTACGTAAGAAACTAAGAGAAAATTGTACGGCAACATACTTCATTTTTTTTGGAAGGCAAATCTTGTCAATCTTATTTAAAAAGACAGTAATACCAAAATAAATGAGCATATCAGTTATTAATGGCAAGCCAATTGAACTTGCTTGGCTTGTGCACTTGGAATGGGATGGGATTTCAGCTCTTGTAGACCTATGTGGTTCTTATGTGAAACCCCTTGATAATTAACCACTTCAATACTGGGCACTTTCATCCCCTTCCTACCCAGGCCAATTTCTAGCTTTCAGGGCTGTTGCACTTTGATTGACAATTGCATAATCATGCAACACTGTGCCCATATAAAATGTTTATAATTGCTTTGGACAGATAGAACTTTCTTTGGGTGGTATTTAATCACCAAAAGGTTTTTAAATGTTTGCTAAAATAACAAAAAAAAACAAATATTTTGAAAAAAACTTTCTCAGTTTCTGTTAAAATATTTTGCAAATAAGCAATGTTTCTTCTTCATTGATGTGCACTGATGAGGCTACACTGATGAGCACTGATATGCTGCACTGATGGGCACTGATTGTGTAAATGTGTGCTGTCAGGATTGCTAGTTATTGGCTTTCCTTTCCTCACACAGTGACAGCTCTGAGGAAAGAAAATGCTGCTAACCGGCACGCTTGTTTACATGTAATCCACTGTAATTGGACACAGCTGATCACATGGTAAATAGCTGCTGTGTTTGGCCCTTGACGTCGAACTGTGATCAGCAGTGTCCAAAGGACACAGCATTCACAGAGAGCGCCTGATGCGATGGGGGCAGAGATCTGGGAGAACGTTTATAGATGCCCTCCCAGAACTAGACAACTGTATTCTAGCTGTCTTCCGGCTATCCCACATGGAAGAAAAATATATTTTAAATACTATTCCCAAATATATTGACATATATTTGAAATGCTACAATTTTGACCATATTCAATATATTTCAAAATATATTTCAATAAATATATATATATATATATATATATACTGTATATTGAAATGCCTTTTTATATGTTAAAAAAATCTGAAGAATATATTTTAAAAAACATATTTAAAAAAAACATAATTTTAACATATATTTTCACATATATTTGTAAATGCATTCCAAAAATGTAGATTTGTATTTTTAAAGACACACAGTATATTTGAAATGTATTTTTAAAAATATTTTTCATATATTTTGTAATAAAAACACATTTCAACATTAATGTATATATATATATATATATATATATATATATATATATATATATATTTGAAATATATTGAATATGGACAAAATTGTAGCATTTCAAATATATATCAATATATTTGGGAAGAATATTTTTAAAATATATTTTAAATATATTTTTATTCCATATGGGATGGCGCAGTCAGGAGGTGCTTAAACAATCTCATCTATACACTATGACATTTTTCATTATTGCTTTTTTTGTATCTGGGCCTGTTCTTTGTATTTTACATTCATGATGGCTAATGGACAGGTCCAGCAAAGCAGTGCTGCAACTAGCTTTAAATTCATTTAGCATTATAAGCTACTCACTAGCAGGGGCGGACTGACAACCCGGGCAATGGGGCCCCTGTGTACTTGCTCAAACTCAAAAAAGCCTATGAAAAAGGTACCAGGGGCATCTCATGGGGCCCCCTACTGACCCCGGGCCCTCGGGCAGTGCCCGAGTTTCCAAATGGACAGTCCGCCCCTGCTCAGTAGTCATGTTTCTGTTTCTCCCACATCAGCAACAAAGCAGTATTGCTGCTCCATGAGTGTCGTTCATTGCTTTATTACAGTTTATGCTGAGTGACAGAGGTGGGTGAAAGTTAAAAGGCAACAATTAAAATGAGCCCTTGTTATGCAATTTAGCTGATATCACATTCTGACTTTATAAGCGTAAAGCTGAATTCTATATAGACACAGGAGATCAAAACACTGCTGCAGGTCGGTCCCCTGTTCTACCTCTGCTAAGACTCTATCAGGTGCTGGCACCATTCACAGCTACACATCTAAAAAACTACTTTTATTGAAGAATCTTCAATAAAATCACAGATCTACAAATACAAAAGGGGACACAGCATGCACAGCTAACGTGTTTTGTGCTAAATCAGTGCTTAGTCATAGCTCAAGGTATACATTTTATCGCATAGTTACATTGGTCCAGCTAAGTATGCATATGCCATAACTGTGGGCTGACTGTGAAAGCAAAGAATCACTATTGTAATCCCTGCTACTAGAGTAATTGCTGCTGTCTTCTTGGTCCTAAGCACAGGGGTTCATTCGCTCAGCACAGCTACCATTCACAGAATGCCTTGCATTTCTCTCAGTGAAACAAGTAATTCTCTGATTGGACGAGGTGGAGACTATTACATTGAAAGTAATGCAAGGTGTTCTGTGAATGGCACCTGCACCAAGTGAGCGATGCCCTGTATTCACCATGCAGTAGGACAGCCAAATGGCACAGAGCACAGAAGACAATGGCAATCACTGTAGCAGTGACTACTACAGCGATTCCTCACTTCCACAGTGGTCCCAGAGGTATGGTATATGCGAATGGCATATGTACATTGGTCAAGGAAGGAAAATATTTGATGCTAAATGCCTTCTCAAAATTCCCAGAGCAGCTTTGCATTCTGCATGCCCCTTTTTTGTAATTGATATATTTTATTATTAATTTTCAAATTATCATTACTTACATACAAACACCCACAAACCAAACAGAATAAAATAAAGCTCAAACGTGCCTGACATTGTATCAAAATATTAACATCCGTCATTGGTATCCTTTTTTCCCTCCCATACCACGCCTCCCAACAAACATCCCCCCATCACCTAGACAACCTAGACTCTGCAATTTTTCAACTCACTCTAGAGATCCTGATCCAGAAATATTCCTGATTCAATACTACCTTTATCTCCTGTGGCTTCTCATCTCTCTTACTTATATTCTAGATATGGTTTTGATTTTTAAAATTCCTCCCATTTTTCCCACCTTATACAGAAAACCTCCATCTTATCCTTGTCCATATGGTAAAGTTCCTCCATTCTATATACCTTTCTGCATGCTCCTGAGCAAGGGGGAGGGGCACTAGGTGGGACAACTATCCAATGCAAGCTTTTCTACAGCAGTAAAACCTGAATGCACTTAATGTTGTTTTTATTAGGTGCTACAGAAAAGCAAAATGCTTCTCTGAGAACACATATAAACTGAGCCACCGTCTTTGAGTGTCTTTCTGAGTTTCGCCTGCACAGGGGGGTAGTTTTGGCACTTTTGTATAGTTTGAAAACCAAATAGTATAAACTGGAACCCCCTTCAATATTAATTATTAAAAAAAACTATTTTGATCTTGTATCATAGCAGGAATGAGCTACAAATTCCAGACAGCTGAAAAAATACCTGGCCTTTAAATTCCTGGCCTAGCACAACGTTTTCACTAAAGAACAATATGATCTCTAGGGAAATATCCAATTTTGGTAGTAGTAGGATATTGTTGTTTGCAAACGGAATTATAGTCAGGATTACAGTGGGTATTGGAAGGCAAACAGATAATTATACAGTTGAAAAAAATGTAAATAATTCTGTTCAACTACTCTTCTGATTCACGCTTATCTCCCACCCAGGAGGGAGCTACAACAATTCAGAGGCTGGAGCGCTTCAGCTTCCTGTGCCTCCTCCTTGCCTCCAGCTTTCAAACTGGAATTTGGACAAGCTTCACCATGCTAGTAAAGTTCCCATGTGTTTTGGATAGCTCTCCTTTCAGCTTTTTATACCTTAAAAACATTAGGATGATAGCACTGAGCAATGCAGTACAGGCTGATTGGCTGACATTATCAGCCTGGAAGAACATTCAAACTGGTCCTTTGAATGTCCAGGAGCTTGTATCTTTATACTCAATTTGTCCCATGAGCCCTAAAGCATAGGAAGTTCTGTTATTAGAATTCTGAACAAATCTCACATCCCCGTGTTTTGGTTCCCTGTAAGACCATTGGTTAGCAAGGCCATCCATCATATTTATTGACCAATAGAGAGATGAATGTACATCTGGGTGAGCTGCAGTAGGGTCTTCCAGGCTCGGACTAATATGCCCATAACACCGCTAGGTTTGGTGCTCATAGGACATTTCTGGAAGTGCAGATATCTGTGGCCAGCTGGGGGTGCCTGCTATGGAGTCAAGGGGCAGATCTGAGATGTCTGCAATTGCTCCAGGTACACTTTAAATTAGAGCATTGATTAAGAATGAGTGTAAGATTTTTTTTTTCACCCAACAGTAACTCTTTTTTATTTTATCTTTAAATAGCTGTATTACAGAAGTATTTGTTTATTTTCTGGATTTGATATTGCAGTCATTGCTGCAATAATAGTTATTACACTGCAGAATAATATATGTGGAGAAAAAGAACTATGCGCAGAAGGAACTTTTGGAAAAGTGAGTAATACAAAAATATTTGACATAATTTCATGTCCAACAACAGAAATTCAGTATTTTTCATAAAATGTATTTTCTATACTAGTAGTAGACAAATGAAGATTATGGGGCCTATTGATAAAGCAACAACAGGTCTAGTCTCCAATCATTTGCTGCATTTCACCACCAAATGTCTAATTCATTACAAATATAAAGCAGATTTGCCTGATTGCGTTACATTTGCTGCATTCAATATAAGATCTTCGAGTAATATTTGCCGTAGTTCTATACAGCCAATGCCACATAGGCCATCTCTGATAGCACTTAAACATTTGCTGTTCTAAAATAGTGTATCATTGTTATTTTTAATGAAATTGAGTTTCCTTGCCTATGGTCACAGTTGTTGCACAGTCAATGGACTGTAAATGAGGATTTTTAGCCTAAGCTCTTCATTGCAAGTTCACACATTGATGCTCTGAACCCGACACAGCAAGATGTTATAGCTAACTAAATAAAATGTTTAACTCAGGCATAGGGAAGTGTCTGGATTTGCCTTTAATAAGTGAGATTTATAAAAATATTAAATACAAATGATTCAACTTGTAAACAGCTCACCAACAAAATATTCAGCGTATAAATATTCTGCTCTAGTCATTTCTCTGAGACCCAACATTCCCCCAATTGGGTGCCACCATCTTACCTTTTTATACTGTATAGAAAAGGTGAAATTTGTCAATCACAGCCTGCACATCAAACACACTTCAGTCTATCCTGTGACAGTCAGGTATCAATGTCCCCTGTATATGTTCTTGGCCAGGAAGAGTGAACCTCAATCTATGCACGTTGAAGTATTTACATTTTCTGAGCAAGCTGTAAAAGTATTTTGAAACCTACCCTTGCTGACTCTTGTAGCTGAAGGCATTGTGGGGAAATTCATCTTTCAATTTCACAAAACAGACACTGAAATGACAACTCTTTTCCCCTTCATTCTCCATGGAGACCAGAAACAAAATTAAATCTGCTGCTGAGAACCAAAATAAATCTAACATTAAATTCTCTGCTGTGATGTTTCAGAATGAAATACTTTATAGTACATGCAGCTAAAGAAGTCAGGGATGGCTTGTTTTAAAACAAACTGATTTTTTTAAGAATAAAAAAAATAATATCCATACTCATGTCCATATTTATAAGTGAACATCAAATATGGAGATGAGGGCTTACCTGTTGACTTTTGACAAAAAGTCACAATTAGCATATCGGTAGCATGGCTCAATCTAGGCTGGTGCTGGGATGGGCTGCGCCCCCTTCCCTCTCCCGCTCTCCAGCCTCCAGCCCGGGACATTCTGCCCAGCCACTAAACTACTTCTCTCAGAGCTGTGACAAGGAAGGTGCAGTGAATAGAGGCAGGGGCACATTGAGAGCTCCAGCAGCTCCCTTCTTCCTCTTCTTGTAAAAGAAGACACAGAATGCAGTGTGGAATTAAAGGAAATCTTCTCCCCTGATAACAGGACCTTCAGTGTACACAGCCTTATCTACTGCCTGGCTGATTGTGTATTTCCAGCTCCACTCTATAATGAGCGATTACTGAACACTGACAGTCAGCCCGGCAGTAAATAAAGTTGGGTAGGAATGTGCAGTGATCGTTCATGCCTGCTTGCCAGACCTGCCAGTATAGAGTGGAGGTGGAAGAACACAATCAGCCCAGCAATAAATAAGGCTGTGTAAACTGAAGGTTCTGTTATCAGGGGAGAAAGTCTACTTCTGTGCAATTGTTTGCTTAGCTACTTATAGGCAAGCCATACATTATGCAATTTTCTTTCCTTCAGCCACATGTTGAAGGAAAGAAAATCACTTGGTTCCCCCATCAACAGATTCAGTGTTGATGGGGAAATTCCTTTTGTGGAGCTATTGTATTCTGACAGTGGAAGTTTTTTCAGCCATCAGAATACAATGATCGCTGCTTGTGGCTATAGCTGCCGACAGTAATTGTACAAAAAAAAACCCCAACAGGCTTGTAGTACTGAAGTCGACTGATAGATCAACTTCAGTACAACTGGACTGCCCATACATGGATCGAAATTCGTCCAGTTCCTGCTAAACCTGCCAAATTTTGATCCATCTATGGTTGGCTTTAGAAGCCCCCTTCATTTTATCTTTCATTCTTGTTGCCTATAATTCAAGAGGGGATATTAGGACCCAGATGTAAGGAGTAGTGGGACCCTGATGTAAAGGGGGACTATGAGGGTCTGATGTAACTAGGAAAACACTGGGTACTCTCCTTTAAGGAAGTGACTCTAGGGACTCTGACATAAGGAGGGTAACTCTAGGGACACTGACATAAGAGGGGTAACTCTAGGGACCCTGATATTAGAGGGTGACTCTAGGGACCCTGATGTTAGAGGGGTGACTCTAGATACCCTGATGTTAGGGAGGTGACTCTACGGACCCTTATGTAAGGGGGATTACTCTGGGGACTCTGATGTAAGGAGGATTACTCTGGGGATCCTGATGGGATGGAGGATTCTTGGGACCCAAGGTAAAGCTGAGGAACCTGATGTTAGAGGGTGACTCTGAGGACCCTGATGTTAGGGGGGGATTTTTGGGACTCTAATGTAAGGGGGAGGACTCTGATGTAGAGGGGGGACTCTGAGGGGGAATTCTGATGGGGATTCTTGATGTAAGGGGGGAATCTGATGTAAACAGGTGGGGTAGACCTGATACTGTACTCTATATGTTGTTTTGTAACACCCCGACAGATCGTCAATATGCGTTCTATTCATCCCCTCATGATTCCTTTTCTCGCATTGACTATCTTTTCTACTCACAGCCTTTCTTGTCCCTACTACGTAGAATAACCATTTCCGATATGGCCATCTCCGACCATTGTACCATTCTATTACAGCTGTCTGGGTTGAAAACTCCAAAATCCCCTAGCCCTTGACGCTTCCCCGCTTTTTTAGCCAATAACAAAGACTTCAAGTCTCATCTCTATGCAGCATGGCAGGAATTTGCGGACACGAACGGAGCACACATAACCAATTCTAATCTATTTTGAGAAACTGGGAAGGCGCTCATTAGAGTGCACATAATCTCTTATACCACGCAATTTAAGAAACAGTCCCAACTGCTTTACCAACAGGCTAGCGAATCTCTTTGTCAGGCACATATTGCGCTCTACCTCAATTGCACAATCGCACACACAAGAACAGGCTGAATTGGCAATCTGCCAAACGAGCCTTTGATTATTGGGCTGAAAACCAGGAAGCAGCCAAATCGGCCTTTTCCAACTTAAAATGTTATAGATATGGCAATAAGGCTGGAACTCGTACTCCTACTCATATCTCTGTGCTCCGGTCTCCCGCGGGCAATGTTTTAACACTGTCCTCTGATATTAATGACCTTCTCATGTCCTATTACATTTCCTTGTATTCAGAAGACCCGATTGACTCTAAAGCTTCTGAGGACTTTTTAGCCTCTATAAATCTGCCTAAGCTCTCCAGATCCCACCTAAGCGCCTTAAATGCTCTCATTACACGGGATGACAGTTGTGCCACTATCAAACATCTACCCTCAGCTAAAACTCCTGGACCTGACAGTCTTAGTGCGAAATTCTATAAATTGACTTCGGAATTCATCCCTGACACTCTGTATCACATCTATAAAGCAATGTGGGAGGATGGCCCATATCTCCCAACTGGCTCCCAAGCTCATATTAAGCTCATAGCTAGGGGGAAAGACCCACTGCTTCCAGAATCTTATCGACCTATCTCTTTAATTAATGTAGATGCCAAAATACTTTCTAAAATCGTGGCATCCAGGTTGGTCCTACTGTTTCTCGACATATTACATCCAGCCAGGTTCATGCCAGGTCGCTCGGCAACACTCAACATTCGCAAAGTACTGTTAGCCCTGGAACATGCTAATACACACCCACAGATTGATCTAGCACTTATATCATTAGGCGCTGAAAAAGCCTTCGGCAACATAAGCTTTGCCTGGCTCTTCATAGTTATAAGAAGGCTTGGTTCTTCAGGCCCCATTTTGGACTTTTTACGACAAATGTACTCCTCGGCTACAGCTAGATTAGTCACACCTGATTTTATTTCCCCGAGCATTCCCTTAGCCAAAGGCACCAGGCAGGGCTGTCTGCTCTCCCCCCTCCTCTTCAACATTGCCCTTGAACCTTTGTCCAGATTACTTAATTTGATGTCAGGGGTTAGTGGTGTCACGATTGGCGACCTTACTTTCCACTCAGCTCTCTTTGCTGATGATATATTACTGCTCTCTTCAGATCCATCGAAGATTTCCTACTACTGCAGGACCTGTTTGCGACCTTCCGTAAATGCTCCGACCTAAGAATCAATTTTGATAAGAGCGAAGTACTCCCTTTGAATTCTACTACCTCAACGCATTGGATTCCTTCCCCTTTCTTTTGTGTAGCTACACATCCACTACTTATTTTGGCATCCACATAGGCAGAGAACCATCGTCTCTTTATTACCTAAATTACCCTCCTCTAATCAACAAGATTGAACAGGAACTGGAAGCTTGGATGACTCTTCCCCTTTCACTCTTTGGGAGATGTCATCTCTACAAAATGGTTTCATTTGCAAGATTGCTCTATCCTTTGCAAACACTCCCTATTCTGTTGAAACATTCTGATGTTCAGAAGATTCATAAGGCCCCACAGGCCTTTCCGTGGCAGCGCAAAAAAATGCGTATTGCACTACAAAAGCTAAGTCTCCCAAAGAGTGAGGGGAGTGAAGGCCTGCTAAATAGTATATTTTACAACCTGTCCTGCCTTCTTCGTCATAGTCTTGATTGGATTACTGGGAAATCACGTTACTCGAATTACTCCCTAGAGGAGACCTTGGTGTCTCTGCTACACCTTTCAGCCATTCTGCATTCTAACCTCAAGGCCCTACCTCGATCTCTCCAATCAAATCTCCTGATCAGAGACACAGAATTGGCCTATGTGTAAGCTACTTGGCCTACCACTAAGGATATCCTCCCACCTGCCTATTCTTGAAAACCCTATGTTCCCTCCAGCGAGCGAGTATGCAGCATTTACCCACTGGTCTCACAGTGGACTTACTAAAGTCATATCCATCTTTGATGATACCAAACACACCGTCCAGCCCTTTTCAGTACTAGCTATCAAATACTCCTTACCGGGATCTCATATCTTTTACTACCATCAGCTGGTGACCTTCCTCCGGACATGCTATTCTCCAAAACAACATCCTTTCCAGCACTCCTTAATATAAATTCTACTGCATCAGGATAACTATTCCTATCTTGGCAATCTACTCTCATCTAATCTCACATGAGTATGCAAAATACCATCTTACTCCTTTTAAGTCATGGACTCCCATACTGTCTGCTGATGAAACTGCTGAAGATAAAATATTGTCGGGATACAGGAAAATCTCTTCACTTGTCCTCTGCGAAACGTGGCAGAAAACAATTCAAAATCATTCACAGAGCTTACTATCCTTTCTCAGTGAATCCAGCTGTCACTCCCCACCCTACATGTCCTTGGTGCGACCACACTCGACCTACTTTATTTCATCGCCTTTGGGAATGTGCTCGAGTTTCTACCTTCTGGGATCAAGTTCTTTGTTACATTAATCAATTATACGCCATCTCTCTCACCAAATATCCTATGCTCTGTCTCTTCAATTATCAAGACCCCACAATGTCAGCAAGTCCTAATGCTCTTCCTCAGTGGATCCATATTTGTTTATTGGTAGCTCGCAGAGCACTCATGCAAGCTTGGATACAGCCAAACATCCCACATCTGAAAACGGTGATAAAGGCATTAACTGCCCTATTTAATCTGGAGAAGCTGGACACCATTACTCAGAATTTTAAGTCTACACCTCGCTTTATCTCTAGATGGCGGCACTTCATGGAATACTCCTTTACTCCTGCGGAACTAGCCACTCATATGGAACCTTTTTGATATTCGGTTTGGTATCTCAAAGCTCAACTCACCAATACATTGGGTAAAGTACGATTGTCCAACTCCTCTTGTAGCCCCACCCCACAGCTATCTATTCCCCAGTCACACAATGGAGCCCATGCTCCTCCTTATGATTCTTAGCTCATACAACACTCTTTCTCAGTTGTCTTTTTGATAGAGATGTTCTTGTTCAGGCCTTCATAACCAAGCTTCCGTTCCTAGGGAATTGCTTAACTTTTGGAATTTGGCTTATGTTATACTGATTTGTTGTGTCATTGATGTCTATTTAGTCACTGCCTTTTGTTTGTATTACAGAAGTTGAACTGACTTCTGTACTCACCACACTAATGAAAAATGGTTTACAGATTTGTATGTCAAGATATTTTTGTACCAACTGTATAAAAGTCAATAAAAATTGTTTAAAAATAACTGTCTTAATTCTTCATGGCATAGATTCCAGCAGGTTTTGGAAACATTCCTCAGAGATGTTGGTCCATATTGACAGGAGCTATTGACAGGAGCTACTGTTGCCTTTCTATCATCTCGAATCAGTCTGCCCATTCTCCTCTGACCTTTAACATTAACAAGGAATTTTCATCCACACAACTGCCACTCACTAGATATTTTCTATTTTTGGGACCATTCTCTGTAAACCCTAGAGATGGTTGTGTGTGAAAATCCCAGTAGATCAGCAGTTTTTAAAATACTCAGACCAGCCCGTCTGGTACCAACATCCATGCCACATTCAAAGTCACTTAAATTCCCTTTCTTCCCAATTCTGATGCTCAGTTTGAACTTCAGCAAGTCATTTTCACCACATCTAGATGCCTATATGCATTGAGTTGCTGCCATGTGATTGGCTGTGATTAGCAATTTGTGTTACCAAGCAATTAAACAGGTGTACCTAATAAAGTGGCCAGTGAGTGTACATTGAGAAATTGGAAGAGTCTTCTTGTTGACCTTGCTAAAATACATTAGTGGAGGTCAAATAAATACTCACTGCATTGGGGAAATCCCTAGAAGTGGAGTCCCTAACTGTAATGTGCTACTTTTCTACTTCTCTTGCTGTTAAAATGAACCACTGATCTGTACGCTTGTACTTTGCACCATGTGAGATGTACATGGACTTTGTTTGGCAAGTTGCCACAAAAGGTTGTTTAAGTTGTGTACATTTTAAAACGCAAAACTCAATAAAAGCTGTTTTAAAAAAAAGAAGTGGAGTTCCTGGCACTTTGGTGGATACCATATTTTGAGTCGACATGTTTGCAATATATGAGAGTAGAAGAAACACACTTGATAAACTGGACATTTTGCTTCACTATACTTAAAGTGGAGATGTACTATTTATTCACATGGGAATTCTAAAGTGGTGCACATTGTGGAATATACATAACAAGGTTGATTTACTGAAGACAAATAGGCTGCTCACTTTTGCAAGGGAAGTTGCATTTTGCAAGAGAATATTCTCTTAGCTTAATGAATGTGTTGCAAATTTACTTTACCCAATAACATCCTAGGGAAAAATAAAAAAAAACAAAACACTGTTTTTGTTTGCACATGATAGGAGGATGGAAAGCAGCAGTGTTTCACCTTATTCACTAAGCTAGGGGAAAATCCCCTTTCAAAGTGAGCAGCCTTTTTGCCTTTTGTAAATCAACCCCATTGTCTCTATGTTCTATACCAGTGTTTCTCAACCATTTTTCAGTCAAGGCACCCTTTAAAATTATAGAAGGTCCTGAGGCACCCTTTAAAATTATGGACAGTCTTGAGGCACCCCTAGACTGTCCATAATTTTAAAAGGGCACCCCATTCTAAAATGCGAAAAACTATTCTAATAGTTTTACATAACGCAGCAACATCCACACATGTAGGACACCCAACATTAGAGGTGATTTATTCTTCCAAATCAAATTCACTTTTGCACACTGGTACTGACTAGTATTCCAATGTTTCTCTCCTCCCTCCATCATTTTTCTCCATCTCTGAGCTAATGTGACCCCAGCACTGAATGAAAGGGTCAGGGGAGGGTCAAACCAGGATGCTGTAAAAGCAACCGACTTACTCCTTATCAACTAATGATGTCATTGGTTGTCAGGATGGCGGTGGCTAGAAGGTCGTAATGGTGCACAATGAAAATCTGTGCCTTTGTGTAACTAAAATGTAGGCTTGTTCCACCCACTGGCTTGTATACAAGTTTTCGGCAATTTTTAGACATATTGCTAAGGCACCCCTGAAGATACCTCAAGGCACCCCAGGTTGCCTGGGCACCCTAGTTGAGAAAGGCTGTTCTATACAACACAGATTGCCTCTTTTGTTCACTTAAGATTTTAGAGTGTTATTACAATTATTAATATTAGCACGGCATAATATCCATGTTTATTTGATGAGTTTGATGAATTAGTGATCAATACGTCAGGCCAAATTACAGATCAGTGAGTCACAGATCAGGGAGTTTCAGACAATTTTCCAATACTTTCTATAGCTTCACTGTTCATATATGTTACCAGTCACTGAACGGCTACTTTTCTATGGCAGCAAAACTTGATATTGTATTAACCTTCGTTTTTTATGAGCTGCAGGTAAATGTTTATGGTTGTTCAATTTTATTGGTATGTTTAACTAGTTACTAGGCCAATAGTGGGATGCTGCCAAATAGAAAAAAACAAAGAATCTACAAAGCTTTACCTGAAGATGTTCTCCATATATGCTGGCATATCAATCACAGAGCTTTTATCACTACCCAATCACATTCAAAGAAAAGTTTTTTTAAAAATGTGTTTTTGCTTGCTGATTGGACCGTGGAAATCAGCCAAGCTTTACCTTATTCACTAAGCTATGTGAAAATTCCCTTGCAAAGTGAACATCCTATTTGTCTTTGGTAAATAAACCTTATTGTCTCTATTTTCTATCCAACACAGATTGCTTATACTGTTCACCTATGATTTTGGAGTGTTGTTACAAAAGCAGTTATTAATACTAGATCACATCTATGATCATTTAGAATTTGACAGCTTTTAATTTTTGGTGCAAGCTGCTTTTAATTTTTAGGTTTTAGCACATTGTTTTAGGGAGTGGGGAATGCCATTTCATACCTGTGTGATTTTCAGAACATTATGGAAGGGCATGTATTAAGGGCTTTAAGAAAGCTGCTTAAAGTTTGCCTTGTGAATGCAAGCTGTACATGTTGCTCTTCAGAGTAGTGTTCAACAGCTGAAGCCAAGTGATCTAGGCCTCAACCTGGTGGCATATGATACATTCAGGGGCGGACTGACCATTTGGAAACTTGGCCACTGCCTGAGGGCCCGGGGTCAGTAGGGGGCCCCATGAGATGCCCCTGGTACCTTTTTCATAGGCTTTTTTGAGTTTGGGCAAGGACACAGGGGCCCCATGATCCCCTATTGCATGGGGGCCCCATGAGTTGTCAGTCCGCCCCTGGATACAGTTTTATTGTGCAATCACTTTTAGATTTACCAACTACTATATACTGCAATAGCCAACTTGATTAGATATACATTTGTTATATTGCTTAGGCTAGCCCTTGCCTAAGCAATCTGATTGTTGCTAAACCTAAGGGTTTTTCACATAATGCACTATGCCACTATGCCCTTATCCTCATGCATTGCTACATTTTGCAATTTATTGCTTGCTGCACTTTTTTGCATGACTGAGGGACATGCAGAATATCGAGGCTAATACTTACCACCAAACCAATAAAACAACCACCCCCTCAACCTTCTCCCACCTGAAATAACCACGCGATTTATTTAACATTACATAACACTTACATAACACTTTATACAGTAAATCAAATAATAAGTGATAGTAATGATCCCAACTGAGTCCAAGGTCTTTGAAGGCACTGTTACTCACATCAACAACTCGGCTGTATCTGATACCCAATGATAAGGCCCCCAGCCACTACTACACCGCCTCAGGGAGAATACTATGTAGCCCCAGATACAGCCCATGAACTCCCACCTTACCAACGTAACCTTATAATTGGGAAGGAACACCCATACCTATGATGGGCCCAACCCATAATCTACCAAATTGTCACTCTAGCACCACCTTCAAAGACACAACAACCCTAAGCCAGCTGCCATGACAAAACAAAAACACCAGACAAACACCTCAGGACACAAAATGCCGATCAAGGAAAGAAAACAAAATCAAGGAACCCACACAAAACCAAACAACATGAAAAACACAAAGGACAAAACCAAAAACAAAAACAAACAAAACAGGAAAACAAAACAACGAAACAGGTCTAGGGAGGGAGAGCGGGAGAAACCACACCCATGCTGGCACAAGCTCCCACTGACACCCGACAAGTCCCAACCCCTCTCCTCATCCTGGAAAGGCAACCCTCAAGCTCGAATACTCCAATCAGGTGAGCAACCACCCCTACCTCCTGAATATACTCCCACCCAAATCCAATCTCCACCTTGTCTGCAAGCCCCAGTCATGATGGCCCTCCCCTTAGCTTCAATCAGTCCAGGCCATGACTGAACACGCACACCAGGGGCAGACTGACAACTCATGGGGCCCACGGGCAATAGGGGATCATGGGGCCCCTGTGTCCTCACCAACACCCAAAAAAGCCTATGAAAAAGCCAATGAAAGGTACCAGGGGCATCTCATGGGGCCCCCTACTGACTCTGGGCCCCTCGGGCAGTGCCCGAGTGTTCGAATGGTCAGTCCGCCCCTGCAGCACAGATTGTGCGCTGTGATTTGTGGTGCATTGCGGTGGTGCATTGTGGTGCCATTCAAAATGGATGGCATCACAATCCACATCAAGCTGCGTACAAAGTACATTAATGTGTGTTTATAAGCAAGCCCTAAAGGATATTATACAGAAACCATAAATTAAACTGCAACAAATGTGGCCAGCTTTAGAAAATCAGCCCAGTTATGGCAAAATCACAAATCAGTGAGACAATGATCAGAGAGTTTTAGATGCTTTTCTAAAACTTACTATATTTTCACTGTTCATATACAGAATGTTAGCAGTCACTGAACGGCTGCTTCAAAATGTGATATTGTATTAAAAGCTCTTTTTTATGAGCTGCAGCAGTAAATAAATGTTTATGGCTGTTTTTTCAGTTTTATCGTTATGTTTTACTAGGCAAATAGTGGGATGTCACCAAATAGAAAAATTCCAAGCATTTCCAAAGCTTTACCTGCAGATGTGCTCCATATACAGTCATGGCCGAAATTGTTGGCACCCTTGATATTTCTCCAGGAAATCATGTATTTCTCACGAAACGTATTGCATTAACACATGTTTTGCTATACACATGTTTATTCCCTTTGTGTGTATTGGGACAAAACAAAAAAAGGGAGGAAAGAAAGCAAATTCGACATAATGTCACACAAACCTCCAAAAATGGGCTGGACAAAAGTATTGGCACCCTTTCACAACTGCGGATAAATAAGAATGTTACAAGCATGTGATGCTCCTGTAAACTCACCTGGGGCAAGTAACAGGTGTGGGCAATATAGAAATCACACCTGAAAGCAGATAAAAAGGAGAGACGTTCACTTAACCTTTGCATTGTGTGTCTGTCTGTGCCACACTAAGCATGGACAACAGAAAGAGGAGACGAGAACTGTCTGAGGACCTGAGAACCAAAATTGTGGCAAAATATCAACAATCTCAAGGTTACAAGTCCATCTCCAGAGAACTAGATTTGCCTTTGTCCACAGTGCGCAACATTATCAAGAAGTTTGCAACCCATGGCACTGTAGCTAATCTCCCTGGTCGTGGACGGATGAGGAAAATTGATGAAAGATTGCAACGCAGAATAGTCCGGATGGTGGATAAGCAGCCCCAAACATGTTCCAAAGACATTCAAGCTGTCCTGCAGGCTCAGGGAGCATCAGTGTCAGCGCGAACTATCCGTCGACATTTAAATGAAATGAAACGCTATGGCAGGAGACCCAGGAGGACCCCACTGCTGACACAGAGACATAAAAAAGCAAGACTACAGTTTGCCAAAATGTACTTGAGTAAGCCAAAAGCCTTCTGGGAAAACGTCTTGTGGACAGATGAGACCAAGATAGAGCTTTTCGGTAAAGCACATCATTCTACTGTTTACCGAAAACGGAATGAGGCCTACAAAGAACAAAACACAGTACCTACGGTAAAATATGGTGGAGGTTCAATGATGTTTTGGGGTTGTTTTGCTGCCTCTGGCACTGGGTGCCTTGACTGTGTGCAAGGCATCATGAAATCTGAGGATTACCAAAGGATTTTGGGTCGCACTGTAGGGCCCAGTGTCAGAAAGCTGGGTTTGCGTCCAAGATCCTGGGTCTTCCAGCAGGACAATGACCCCAAACATACGTCAAAAAGCACTCAGAAATGGATGGCAAAGAAGCGCTGGAGAGTTCTGAAGTGGCCAGCAATGAGCCCAGATCTAAATCCCATTGAACACCTGTGGAGAGATCTTAAAATTGCTGTTGGGAAAAGGTGTCCTTCCAATAAGAGAGACCTGGAGCTGTTTGCAAAGGAAGAGTGGTCCAAAATTCCGGGTGAGAGGTGTCAGAAGCTTATTGATGGTTATAGGAAGCGACTGATTTCAGTTATGTTTTCCAAAGGGTGTGCAACCAAATATTAAGTTAAGGGTGCCAATACTTTTGTCCAGCCCATTTTTGGGGTTTTGTGTGACATTATGTCATATTTGCTTTTCTGCCTCTGTTTTATATTTGTTCCAATACATACAAAGGGAATAAACATGTGTATAGCAAAACATGTGTTAATGCAATACCTTTTTTGTGTGAAATACTTGATTTTCAGGAAAAATATCAAGGGTGCCAACAATTTCGGCCATGACTGTATGTTAGCATACCAATCACAGAATTTATCACTACTTTTCACGTCCACATTTTTGACTAATAAAGAGAAAACGTCAGGTTTCTGTGCTGGAATGTGGAACTTCATCTGACAGTTTCCCAAAAGATGAATGATAGTGTTTTTAAATAGCAACAGGGAAGACGTGCCGATGAAAACACTATTTCTTTCTTCCTTTTTCTCCCTCTATAAGAGCCTGCTCATATTTATCCGCATGTGCTCCTGGAAAGCTACATTTACATGCTGATTTTTAGATAACAATTACACTGCTGAATGTGGACTTTTTAGAAGGGCCTTTAACAATCAGTGCTGAGATGACATTTTTAGTCATTGTAATTAGCACTCCAACTAACCTAACCCAGCCCCAAGATGCAAACATTAATACACAGGCAAAATTGCTGCCCTACTTAAATAATTGAATTAGCAAAATGGTTGTTTCTCAGCAAATACTCAGGTTTATTTATTCATGTTTGTGGAAAGTATATTTTACTGCACAAAAATTCCCCAGCACGTTCTCTAGCTAGTCAGCACAAAAAATGTTAATGTCCCAACATATAGTTTATTATCGGAATTTGGTATATAGAGTTGCAAATACATGTAAAGCGACGTCAATGCACCTGTGTAAAGTGTGATCACAAACTCAAAGGTAAATTATTTGAGCTTGCAGCATACGGTATGCACAGGGCTGTCTTTTTTATTGATTTGACCCTGGGCAAACATTTTCTTGGGTCCCTCCACCCCCCTAGCCTGCTCACATGGAATTTCACTCTCAACTTGATCTAATACATACAATAAATATCAGCTTGACTCAAAATCAGTTTACTGCAGTAGATTAGGCAGCGATTGTGATTGCTTTCCAGGGGTTACAGCACATCATTACAGCTCGTTGACTGGTTGCTAGAGCTTACAACACATCATTTCTGCTTTTTGATTGGTTGCTAGCGGTTACTGCACATCAGTAGCCTCTCTGGCGGTATTCCCGAGTGAAGCTCGGGGTAAAGTTTCAGTACCACAAGCAGTAACCCCAAGCTACACTCGGGAATACCTTGCAAAATAGAGGTCCAAGAATGTCAGAACAGTACAGATATCCCCCAAATGACCCCTTTTTGCAAAGTAGACAGTCCGACATACTTTATAAGAGGCATGGCAAGTTTTTTGAAGTTGTATTTTTTTGTCATAATTTTTTGGAAAATTAAAAAATTAAAAAAATTAGTTTCACTATTTTTTCTTTTTTACATATTGTCACCAGTGCAGTACAGAGTCATCATATAACTGGCATGGCGGTGATCAGGGACACTGACTGGTGACAGTATGAAAAAAATATATATATATATTTTTTTTTTATTTTGTTTATTATTTTTTATTACATTTTTTTTCTTTTTTTTAAGATTTTTTTTTCATATTTCACTATGACCAAAGTAGTACAATGTTACCATAGTAACATTGTACTACTTTGAGGAAGTGATAAGTATTTTTTTTTTTTTACACAATTTGCTTATAGCAAAGAATTACTTTGCTATAAGCAAGCATTTACCTGAATGACATCGATTCATTCAGGGTTTTTTTTTTTTTTGTGCTTAGCTGTGATTTGGCCACAGCTAATCACATGACATGTGCATGTGATTAGCTGTGACCATTCACAGCTAGACAGTAGTATACAATGGATGGCATGAATGAAGCCATCCATTGTATACAACGGCCCCGTTGCCGGTACCATGTGACCAATCACAGCAGGTCACATGGTATCGGCAATGGGGCTAATACTCAGATCTGTCATCTGTGCCTCGCACACGGCCAGTGACAGATCGCGCCGCTGCGCCGCTTTGCAGGAGCGCAATCTGCGCATGTGCGGGAGGACGCCATATAGCGTCCACCCGGAACGCTGATGACATTTGCCGCCCGCCGTTCAGCCATAGGGCGGGCGGCAAATGGTTAAAGCAGAACATCACTGTCTCAATCAACATCGACTATTTAACCTTTTTTTAAATTATTAGTTCTTCAGTTACTTCCTGGTTTACAGGCCTAGCCAAATGATGACTTCAGAAGGGGAGGAGGGTTTTTCTCAGCTAAGCACACCCTCCTGAATGCAAGCCTGAGCTAAGGGCAGATAGATTCCAAGAAGTAAATGGTACATGAATCATCTATCCTTACACAAGATGGCCACAGCCAGAAATGCTAGGCGGGGGGGGGGGGTGTTTTTCAAAGTGATTTCTCAGCAAAATAAAGCATGGAGATATGGATGGATGATTGAGTTTGCTTTGAATACTATAAATGAATTAAATATTGCTTTTGGTTTGTGGTGTTCAGATGCAGTGTAGTTCTGCTTTAAACTTTAACTGTGTCAGTAAAGAGACCTCACTATCACTAAGTGTCCTCAAAGGGAATCTCCATAAGAGGGACACAGACAGCAGTAAAAACTGTGGAGAGATGTAAAATCTCTCCAATGGCAATACGGCTACAATCACAGTTGTAGTACAGTGAGGAAGGTTTTTAGACAAGGGCAAGGTTTTCGTTGCTATCTGCACCTTCCTGTTCCAATGACAACTGCACTCTGCAAATGTGAGTGCCCTGAAGACTGAGCTTGAGCTCTGCATTCACTTTTGCAGCAGTTGTTTTCTTATTCCGGGTCACAATCCTACCTGTAGTCTTTTTGTCTCTTTCAGCCAGTTGACTATATTGACTGCGCTTATGCTGATCAGATGACGGTTTCCCGGAAACTGTACATACCATCAGAACCTTTGATACTGTACCACGACACAGCAAATAAAGTGCCAACTTTAGTCACACTAACACCAGTTAAGTGCCACCAACAATTTGCCCTCTTTGAAGCTCAGTAATCTCTGACATGACTCCGTATTACTAGCAACACTCAGAGTGAATGACGAAAGTGAGGTTTCCCAGCTGTTAGCTAGGTGTCTCATCACACAGCGTAAAACATGTCATCCCTTTTACACCTGCAAATCGTACAGTGTTTCCATTTCATTGTCAAACCCCTGTAAACCTGTAACAAATCCATCCAGCACCTGGCCCTTACTTCCATAGGTGGGGAATGCACAGCTAACAGTGATACATTATTATGAATAAAAAAAAGAAAAATCCATAGACCTCACATTTCTATTAAGGTCATATTACAATGCTGACAGCAGAATGCCATTATACTATATCATGCTTGGTTTTGCTTATTCTGCTGCCACCATCATGATATGACTTCATTAAAGTGATACAAATACTTTCAGATTAAATCAGCAGCTAATTTGATCACTTACTGAGTATGCAGCTGCTTTATCTTTTAATTCTTGCCTATGTTCATACTTAAGCTTTTGCCATGACCACTGCCCATGGTCTCCGGGTGGTTGCTTTCTGTTGCAGTGTCCTATAGAGTCACCCTTGCATGCAGGGACTAGAGTTGTGTTTCCCTACACTGTATGTATCAATAGAAACCTCCCACCTCCTCCCTTCTCCAAATTAACAGACTGGTTGAAGACTGCACTGTTCACTGTTACCTCTTTCCTGTGAAGACTGGAACTTCAGGGAAGCAGCGCCAAGAGAGCAGAAGCCAGCAGCATTGAAAGCTGTAACCTACAAGTGCTGGAATAAGAATTTTAACAAATAGTTTGCTGGGAATGTTTATTGTATTGTGTTCCTGGAGCTATGCTTAAAAAGCTGAGGGTTTAATATTAATTTAAACTGTGATGTCTACAGGTTAAGTGCTAGGGAAATATTAAATTGGCACAAATTTTAATTCTTGCCATCCCTAGTAAAGGCTAAAAAGTAAAAATATGGAGGAAGCTAAAGTTTATTAAAAAATCAAAGGGAACAATGTTTTATGTTAATAACAAATATTTAGTTTTGTTTTTCTGGAATGAATATGTATAGATCAAAGGACAATTCTAAGATTTGCATATAAACACCAGAAAATACACAGTAATATTAGTTACTATACATTTATAAATGAAGCTAGCAAAAAATATTTGCAGGCTTCATTCATACTTTTATTTATACATCATACATATTTCCTTTAGATTGTAAGCTCCACGAGCAGGGCCCTCATATTCCTTCTGTACTGAAATGTATTGTAATTTTACTGTCTCCCTTATATTGTAAAGCGCTGCGCAAACTGTTGGAGCTATATAAATCCTTTATAATAATAATAATACTTTATTCATACATCATACAGCCTTAATTCATACATTAATAAACCATACAACCAAAATACTGTACATTTTACAATATTTTTAATATGTATATGGAAACAAAGCTTGCATCCACTGTTTGCAGGCTTCATTCATACAGGAGCCAAGCTTGGCAGATTACACTGGTAGAGCAGCCTCCCAACACATGCTCCCCTGCTCGATGCAGCTCCCAAGGTAAGCTGCTATTCTTTCTTTGAGTTGGTCTGGCCCTACACTACATATTTATACCCAATTATTCTGCAAACATTTTCCTCTGATTGCTGTATTTTAATGAAAAAATCAATAAAAAAAAACACCTCCCCAAAAAGTTTAGCTACAATTTTCAATACAGCTAATTTAGATTTAAAAATCCCAGTTAAACCTTCTGTATTTATCACTGTAATACCGTTGGGGTGCACAAACAATAATAAATATTCTGCTCTTTTAGGTTTTTCTTTTTTTTTTACTTGCTATGTGCTGAAGTACGTGTTAAAACAACCTGTGTAGCCAGTATGTTGGATAATCAGACTACTGCTTTCAGATACAATGCAGAGGCCTGGATCTCCTGGGGTCCCATACATCCCCCTGCACACTGCCCCAATCAATGATCTCACTACCTGAGCAACACAATTGATTGGAGCAGTGTGCAGGGGGCGTGAGTCCTGTAGGCCTGCGCCACTAATCTGTGTGTGAGAGCAGCGGCCTGACCTTCCAATGTGTTGCCAGCACAGACTGCTTTAACCTTTCATTGTATCAAATGTATAAAAAAAAAAAAAAACTAAAAGAGGAGCACTTGTACTGCTGCAGCCTGACTTTATTACTGTAATAAATGCAGAACATTTATAATCCTATGGTTATAAAGGTAAACTTTAAGGAAAATAAAACTCTTTATGCAGATGCTGTAGAACATTCTGGAAAATGGCACACATACACGATTCAGTTTTTTTATACCTATGAATGACTTTAATACCTGAGATAATGCAATGGCTCTTATGTGTTTCACATTAGAATAGACCATATTATCATTGACTTTGTATTATCAGAACTGGGTACTATTCATTTCTACATTACAGAGGAATGACATTAAAAAAAAACTTGATAGTCAAAAAACTCATTGTGCAGCTTATTAACTTATACCAGTGCCAAGGACTTAATACACAAAAGCAAGAAATAAATGAAGTAATTAAGTTTATGGGTGGAACTCATTCGAAGTAGGAAATGAAAGGAAGAAGATTTCCATGGCAACCCTCCCATTCTTGGGTGTTAATATCTAAATGCTGTTCTGTACTGTAGAATGGGAAGGATCGGTCCTCATAGCAATCTGTTTATTCTGTACTGTTACCGATCAGCCTGCTGTTGTTGACATTTTGGGGATGCATAGTAATTCAGTTCTATGTGTCTTTTACAGTGATATCATTAAAGGTTCAGCTACATGTGAGGTTTTAATCAACAGCATGAGATTTAAAAGTCTACACTGTCCAAAAAGTAATGGAATAATGCAAAAGGTTTGTAGTAGGCTCCTACTTTATTAGTTTGTGTTTTATACTGATAGGTACACACACATGCAGTGATGCTCAGGTCACTAGGAATGGAGCCCATACCTGAGTACCATTGCACCTGTATGCTAGTTGTAATGTTGGTTTAATGAGTTAGCGGCTGTACAAAACTAGGGGGAAGGGGTTAAGTTGTGTGCTCAGTTCCTGGGCTTTTGGGTCTTAGCCAGCCCACCTGTGATATAAAAAGGGGGAAGGCTGAGGTCCTGGACAATTTTCGCACTCTTGGCTTGACTCGTGAGAGGGACTGCTGTGCCTTGAAGTCTGCTGAATGCTTTGGGGTTCCAGAGGAGATCCAAGCTATGGAGACTACCACTTTACAGAGGTATGCCTTTGCAGACACACAGCTGTAGTTAGGATAGTGATTGAACGTGTTCATACACATTGAACTGTACTGTTGATGAATTTTTCCAGTAAAGCTACACTATCTGTTTTGAGCCTGGTCTGAAGTTATTCAAATGGGTGCATGGTAGTATTGGTATATCTAAAGAACCAGGATCTGTATAGCACAATGGGGTATGAACTCACACTAAATGGAGTCTCACTACATTAAGAAGCAGTTTAACCCAGCAAGGTCAAGACATGAAGCAGCCAGTTGTTAGGCATGGTACCTGGCAAGGTGGCAGGTCCTCTGGTAGCAAGGGGGTTGCTGTCTGGCTCTCTTCCGAGTCGTCCGTCTCCCATATGACTGGGAGCAGACCAGTGTTATGGTTATCCATGACCTGGCCACAAGGTACGGGATGTGAAGGAATTAAAATTCAGCATACATGAGGTCTGCCCTATGTGCTTGGCAGGACCCGATTCTGTTACTGGGAGTGAGGTAACAGAGATACACTAGACTGTTGTAGTGGGCACACGCTCTGCATGTCCCTCCTAATGCCACAACTACTAAAGCTGCAGTGTGTAGTTACATGGGACACCACATTTTCAGAGGAATTCTGTATTTTTACTGCAAACAGTGAAGGCTCATCTCTAAGTCGGGGAACTGCCTTAATGTTAGATTTTTCACAAGACTGCAGTCTTCGCCTGGTCCCGGGCATTGATGAGCATGCTCTGCGTGAAAAGGTACCCCCGCATGCAGGGCGAACATGACCCCGCCCACACTCCAATCCCATGACAATATAAAACTTGCAATTTATTGCAAGAAGAATGGAGAGTATACATATGTGTACCATAACTAGACGTACCAGGTCTTGCTTAGGGCTGCAACAGCAAATTGTGTGAGTACTGACAAGGTAGAAGAAGGACTTTCCAAAAAAAAAAAAAAAGCTACAAAGCTTTTGCATTCATTCATTGCAAATCATAGTGTTCCTCTTACCTCCTCATTGACAGTTATCGCATGTGCAATACATGGAACTCAATGAAGCCAGATCTTAACAAGTAGTGAAATTCCATACCCTCAAGCATTTAAAATCCTACATGCAATTGAATCCTAAAAGACAAGTAAAATATACAAAATTGTACTTGTTTTCATTATTAAAGAAATGTAACATATTTAAGTTTAAAGTGTATTAAAGTCAAAAATTCCTAAAGATTTTGATAGAAGGATTTTTTTTCCATTTGTTTACCATTAGGGAAAAAGTCCTTCACTTTCTTTCCCAGAGATGCAAAGAACATTGATGGAAATCTCCCAAAATTAAAGTAATTTCCCTCTTACACAGTTGTCCCCAGCAAAAGTGTCCCTATTTAGATTTACTTACTCTGGTGACAACTATAAAATTTGGGATTTCCTCTCACTTTCTTTTTTTGGTGACAATGGTCAGAAGAACAACCAGAGAGGTGAATCTCCCCTCAGATATGATAAATGCATGTACTAGCTATTGGGATTTGAGCACAGGTATCTCTTGTTTGTTGTATTGTTGAGTCAGTAGCCAGACCTGAACCTTGTAGCTCTCCCCATTGTGTCTTTTCCCCTATGCTAGCATTGTGTCCACAGTAGCATTTGCGTAGGCAGAGCAGAGTAGGACTGGCTATAGAGGGATTACTTTGACGCAGTTGGCCAGTTTAAGCATGTATTGCAATATGTGTGAACTAAATATCCCTATTTATTGCAGAGTCTGCTTGAAAGGGTATATATCGGTGTGCAGAAGGTCCTCAGAATTTCTAGTGTTAATATGTGGTTACACCCCTTTAGCACCTGATGGATAAATGCATGCACTAGCTGTTGGGATTTGAGCACAGGGATCTCTTGTTTGTTGTATTGTTGGGTCAGTAGCCAGACCTGAACCTTGTAGCTCTCCCCATTGTGTCTTTTCCCCTATGTTAGCATTGTGTCCACAGTAGCATTTGCATAGGCAGAGCAGAGTAGGACTGGCCATAGAGGGATTACTTTGACGCAGTTGGCCAGCTTAACCATGTATTGCAATATGTGTGAACCAAATATCCCTATTTATTGCAGAGTCTGCTTGAAAGGGTATATACCAGTGTGCAGAGGGTCCTCAGAATTTCTCCCCTCAGATAGGGACTCGGACAGCAATAAAACTTGACAGAAGGTCTAACCTTTCCTCACTATCCAAAACTAAAAAAAAAACAGGTTTTGCCTGAAGAGACACATTAATTACACTGTTCAACAGGTAAAATGTTTTGGGCATAAAATTAGCTAATCGTACATAATTTTGGGGTGCTGAAAACGAAAATGACCCTAAAAAATGTTGATTGGCTCTAGTTTCCATGATATATTCACCCATCTAATGACGTAAGCCATTCAAAATTATGATGCAACTTCAGCTGCATATTGCGCAATTGATACTGGTGACCAATAGAAAATTGCATGTATACTGAGATGATGCAATATTAGCCTTTAATTGCATCACTTCACTGCATAAAAGCTGCAGTATCTGTAGCTGATTGTAGTTCAACAGCGTCTTTACATTTCGTTTTATGCTTATATAGGCTACTCAGTAATGCCTCGAACTTGTGTGAATAAAGCAGATAATTTCTGCTATATCTGCGGGGAAATAACTTTTATCTCACAAAAAAGGAGGATAACAGGAATGATTAAGAAGGCCTACAACTTGTATTTTGGCTGCAAGATAGGAGACCAGGACAAGAGCTGGGCACCACATATATGCTGCAATTCTTGTGGGACGGCACTGGAGCAATGGTTGAATGGAAAAAAGGCATCTATGCCTTTTGCTGTGCCAATGATTTGGAGAGAGCCAACAGATCATGTTAGTAATTGTTACTTTTGTATGGTGCCTCCAATTGTAAAAGGGCTAAATAAGAAGAAAAAGTTATCTGTGCACCATCCAAATATTCCATCGGCAATACGTCCAGTTCCTCATGGAGAGGGGCTACCAATTCCTAAAGCACCAGAATCCTTCGTGGTTGAGTCAAGTGAGGAAGAACCTGAAGCGTGTAGTCACGTGCAGTTGTAAGAGATAGCCCTTTCCTCGAATACAAGAGAAAAGCCAAGAGAAGCAAAACCGACACAAACTGAAGACAAAACTAGTGAGAATCCTAAGTATTAAAATGATTCAACTTAGCTTATGGCTATAATTTTTCTTGGTAATCCTATGCAATATATTATGCCATTTAGGCTTTGTTATGTAGTCAATATCACTTGCTTTATATTTGTGGAAAGACATCTATCTATATAATTATTGTGCATTATGTAGTCATTACGCCTATAGTAAAAAACTTTCCGTTTACAGAAAAACTAGAGCCAATTGACAAATTTCATTGTTATATTTGAACTCAGAATGTGAAATTCATTAAGAAATGGATCCTTTTGTTTCCAAAACTGGCAAAAAATAAACATTTGTTGAACAGTGTTATCAAATACCATTGCAGCAAATATAATATTGCAACAGACTTGGGGTCCCGTAAACATTTTGGCAGAGTTGGGGGTTGAACTTGTGTGTACAGCTCTGGCCAAATGTTTTGAGAATGACATAAATATAAATTTTAACAAAGTTTACTGCTTCAGTGTCTTTAGATCTTTTTGTCAGATGTTACTATGGTATACTGAAGTATAATTCTAAGCATTTCACAGGTGTCAAAGACTTATATTGACAATTACATTAAGTTTATGCAAAGGGAGGCGTTGCTTGGCCAGTCGGCCATGTGAGCAGACACACTGTCCTATGGCTTCGACAGAATCCTGTATTTTCTCCTGCATAGCGACTTGAATATAAAACGTACCGCTACATATTATTGCCACAACTGTGTGGCGACTCAGCCTGTCTTTTTCTCCATTGCTCCGGGACTATGACTAGGAAGAAGGAGGAAGGTGTCTCTTCCGTGCAGCCTACCCAGCATGACGGGACCCCGCTCCCACAGCGTGCTATGAGGGACCGACATACGGATGCAGACGCGAGGCTGGGGAAATATGCCCACACATCACATAGGGCCCACTCACCTTCGGATCCTCCGTCCTCTTCGCCTTCACGGTATTCTGCCGCAGATCATTTAACTAAAAGGCCTTTGATGCCGTCCTCCCCTGGGACCATGGTGAGTACCTTGGGGCCCTCGCCCCTTCTCACAGGGCATTCAGAAGAGGTCCACCCTGAACCTACACCAAAAGAAATCCTTACAGCTGTCCACACTTATGGCTCTACACTTACTCAATTGACCCTGGAATTTAAGGGCATGAAGGAGGATATCCTATATATTAGACACGATATGCAGAAGATAAGGGAGAGAGCCACTGCATTGGAGGGTAGAATGAGCACAGTAGAAGATGATTTTATCCCCCTGGAGCAAACAATTCGCACCATTAATGCTAAAACATTCAAGCATGCATCTAGAGTCGAGGATATCGATAATAGACTCAGACACAATAATTTATGCATTGTGGGTATGCCTGAAAAAGCTGAGAGTAAGAGCCCTGTCAATTTTATTGATGATTGGCTCTCCACTACTTTTGGCAAAGATAATCTGACTCCATTTTTTTCTGTTTAAAGAGCACACAGAGTGCATCCCAGGGCTCTGCCACCAGGGGGCCCTGATAGGCCTTTTCTGTAACTTCTTCATTATAAAGATAGAGATGTTATCCTACGCCTGGCTAGGCAGAAAACAACTATGGAAATCCAGGGCTCCAAAGTATCTATTTTCCCCAGGGGTGGACTGATAAGTCATGGGGCCCCCGGGCAATAGGGGATCATGGGGCCCCTGTGTCCTCGCCCACACTCAAACCACACCCAAAAAAGCCTATGAAAGGTAGCAAGGGCATCTCATGGGGCCCTCTACTAACCCCGGGCCCTCGGGCAGTGACCGAGTTCCCAAATGGTCAGTCCATCCCTGATTTTCCCTGATTTCTCAGCTGAGGTCCAGAGAAAGTGGGCCAAATTCTTGGAAGTTAAAAGACATCTACGTTCCATCTCTGAGGCATATTCCATGTTATATCCTGCAAAATTGTATGTTGTGGCTAATGGCTTGGTTCAATTTTTTGATTTTCCAGCAACAGCATCTCACTGGTTGTACCGTAATGAGCGCAATCTTCGACCAGAACCCGCCTGATCAGTCTATTGAAGGGTACCAGAAACTACGTTTGAATAAGCTTTTCTGCATCACTTTTACTGGAGCTCATGAAAAATCTCCTGACAGATCCGAGCTGTCTTCATGCTTGCTTACATGGTTATTAGATACTGTTGGCAAAAGCCATTGTTTATACCCCCATTTTGACCATGCGGGGTATTTTTGAGCCCATCTTACAAGTTTCCAGATTGGGCCTTAACTTTTTTTATATTGTTTCAGGTTTTTGTTTGTTTTACAATATTTATCGGTTGCCTTAGCTTGTCCACCATACTCTATACCCTATGCCTGCCACTATCTCAAGTTCTAATTGGACTGCCGTATGATTTCCTGAGTGCCTGGTTGCTGGTTTCTAGATCCCCCTTCCATATGCCCTCCTCCTCCCATCAGGGAGTGGTTTTTGATCCGGAACTTGTTCTCAGTATTGATCTGTACTAAAAACTAATTTAGACACAGTTCTCTCCTGGAATGTGAGGGGATTACATGGCCCGAAGAAAAGAACAGCCATTTTCACTATGGTTAGCCTTAATAAACCTACTATATTGTGCCTACAGGAAACACATCTGAGTGAAGACTCTAAACACTTACTGCAAAATCCCACATATCCGGTTCAGTTTCATTCTACGTAAACACAATACTCCCGAGGAGTGAGCATACTGATTTCCCATAATACTCCTTTAAAAGTGAACTCGACAAAAATTGACTGTAAGGGCAGATTCATTTTTCTGTTGTGTAACTGGGACTCATTCCCTTTTATGGGGGTTGTTTACATTAAAAGATACTTTTCTCCTTATGAGTCACCTAGGGTGAGACTTCAGATGAAGGCGCAATCTTAATTATCATCATTGTTCTGTCAACCTATATCTGATTGTTTACTTAAGAGAGTAAGGAATTTAAAGAGCAAGAAACAGACAGCAGCAAGACTATAAAATTGTCATTTTGCTGATCATCTAATAAAACGTGGATTGTCTATCACAATCCACTACACCATGTCTGTATTTTGGCTAACATCTATATTCCACCTCCCTTTCATCCTGAGGTTCTACAATGTTTATTCCGATTTATAGCATGCTATCCTCAAACACCAGTCATAGAGGTTGGCGATTTTAATAATGTACTAGATGTCTCACTTGATTTATACAAACAATATTTTCCGCAGGGTCCCAGAACCTTGACTCCTTTTGTCCGACATGTAGCTGAGTTGAGCCTGATGGATCTCTGGCGGACCAGACACCCGCTTGCAGCCCAATTCTCTTGTCACTCCCTCACTCACTCATCTCTTTTACGTATAGATCTAATCTTTGGCACAGAGATGACATTTACTCTAAACCTTCAAGTTGAATATTTAGTTAGAGGTCTGTCTGACCACTCACCAATTAAATTATCCCTGTCATTACGTAATTCTCGTTACTCAATATTGTGGAAACTTAATCCCTTTTGGTTAACTCTTTTTCCCAACTCTGACAAAATACAATTGCACTTGAAAAACTTTTTGATTGATAATAGGCACTCAACCTCACCTATGATTCTGTGGGATGCGCTAAAAGCTTATTTTAGAGGCCTTTGTATTCAGGAGATTTCCATGATTAAAAATAATACCAGGCAATGGGTAAAAGATGCCAGTATAGCAGTAGATAAAACAGAGCAGGAATATCTATCTAATCCTACCCCTGCGTCGGAAAAAGCTTGGATTAATGCACAACAATGTTATAAGTACACAAAAATGCAACAGGCAGAAAATAAAAGGTTATTCACCTCTCAGGCCTTCTTTGAGGAAGTCTCAACAACCGTCAACCTATGTTTCAGCACTGAAACTGTCTTCAACATAGATGGCTACGGACATTCATACCATTCTACAGGGCTTTAACTAGTTGTACTCTTCCTTAGGGCTCGTCCACACTTGACTGTTTCACCAACGCTTGCCAAATGCCCCTATAGCGTTTGGCAAGTGTTGGTCTGGCGTTTGTGGAGCGTTTTTTTAACACTTGCAAACACTCCGCAAACACCGCATGCGCAGTTTAGCGGCGGTTGCTAGGCGTTTGCCGAGCGTTAAAAACGCTCCACAAGTGCCTATAATGAAGTTTAAATGGTGTTACTGTTCCGCAAACGCCCCGCAACCGCGTTGCAACCGCGCCGCAAATGCCGGCTGAGGGTTTGCAGAGCGGCACCATAGACTAGAATAGGAGGCTTCAATGCCTCCTGACTCGACCAGAGGCGTCCGTTTTGCCACGACGCTAACACTCCTGTTAGAACAGCACCATGTGCTGCAATGTGCAGAATTGTCAGAGGCGTTTGGGAAGCAGTAAAAATGCTTCCCAAACACCTCTTTGCCACCTGCACACAACGCTAGTGTGAACGTAGCCTTATACTCCTCTAAAACATCCTACTCCATGGGTAGGCTCACTGAGTTCCTTGCTGGGGTGAGTCTTCTGCAGCTCTTGGCGACAGATAGGAAGAATCTAAATCCCCCGATATCTCTCGAAGAATTGCAATTGACAGTGAATTTGTTCCGTAATTCCAAGTCTCCAGGTAGTGACGGCCTGCCCATAGAAGTCTATAAGATGTTTGGGGAAATACTGCGCCCATAACTTTTGCAGGCAATTAAGACTGCTGTAGCACAGGACACTCTCCCATTTTCCATGAACGAAGCGATCATTGTAGTTCTATTAAAGATCCTACTCAGGCCAAATCATACCGCCCCATTTCCCTGCTGCCTACTGACTTGAAGATTATTATAAAGGTACTTGCAATGCGGCTTTCCAAAGTAATTGCTAAACTCATACACCCGGATCAGTCGGGATTTATCCCTTATAGATCGATGTCCATTAATCTCCGTAAGTTATATCTTAATTTGCAGTTACCGACAGATAATATGGGTAATAGAGCCATTCTCTCTCTTGATGCCGCTAAGGCTTTTGATAGCGTATAATGGCAATGTTTATGGCAGGTTCTTGATAAATTTAATTTGGGGAATAAGTTTATCTCTTTGCTTCAACTGCTTTATAGGGCCCCCACTGCTAGAATACGAGTAAGTAATGCCTTATCCTCCCCCTTTACACTACACAGAGGTACGAGACAGAGATGCCCATTATTGCCCTTGCTCTTTGCATTGGCGATAGAGCCATTGGCAGCGGCTATTAGGGAGGACCAGACTATAGAGGGGTTTAAACGAAGTGAGCTTGAAGAAAAGATGATGCTCTACTATTTTTGGGCAATACGTCCCACTCCCTTACTATATTGATGGCACCTATTAAAACCTTTGGATCCTGTTTTGGTTTCAAGATCAACTGGGATAAATCTACCATTACCTTTTGACCCGATTTCAGCCCCTGTACAACAACTTGCATCCCAAATCCAGGTAACAGACTCCTTCCATTATCTGGGAATCCATATCCATCCTATTTTGTCTAAATATGTCCAGCTTAATCTCTGCCCTCTCCTTCTTAAGTTTAGACAGAAAATGGTTAGTTGGAACAAACTACCGCTTTCGGTGGTTGGTAGGTGTAATCTTATAAAAAATGATCTGCTATTATACGTTTTGCATAATGCACCATATTGGATCCCTATGTATGTTTTCAAACAATTTGATATCGTGTTCCGCTCTTTGATTTGGAAAAAACGCTGTCGCATAAAACTGGAAATATTACAGAAATCTAGAGAGGCAGGGGGATTGGCGGTTCCTAATCCATTCTACTATTATATAGCTACACAACTTCAACATCTTACTGCTTGGCAGGACGGTAACCATGTAGACACTGTTAAGCCACTCCTAATGGGTGTTTTGTCCAATGATAATCTGGTAGAATGTTTGGAGGCTGGTGAGTTTAGAAATATGTCACAGTATCCCACTTTGATGTTGATTGATAGAATTTGGTCCAAAGCTAAATGTCTCTTCCATTATCTGGGTTATACCTCATTCATTCATATTTTTCATAATGCTCATTATTTTGAGCTGCAGAAGCTACAGGGCTTTGCTGGGTGGCTGATGAAGGGAGTTAGATATATATATCACAATTATATCATGGTCAATTACTGAAAGATTTCCGTACTTTGCAGCTTGAATATGATTTGCCTAAGCACTTCTTTTTCCAATACCTACAGCTTAGACATGCCAGTACTGCACAATCAAAAGCCTCCCCATGGATATTTACTGAACCGGTACTACTTAATCAAACTATAGCCTCAACCACAAGAAAGGGTCAAATATCTTCAATTTACCAATCCATTCTGCTCAAAGTTTCCAAGACAATGTCCCTTAATTGTAGAACACAATGGTCGACTGCCTTACACACTATTTCCAACGAGGAATGGTCCACAACAGGGGCGGACTGACCATTTGGAAACTCGGGCACTGCCCGGGGTCAGTAGGGGGCCCCATGAGATACCCCTGGTACCTTTTTCATAGGCTTTTTTGAGTTTGGGCAAGGACACAGTGGCCCCATAATCTCCTATTGCCCGGGGGCTCCATGAGTTGTCAGTCCGCCCCTGGTCCACAATATTAGAAAATGTAATTAAAGGCTCCTTGTCTCCAGCTCAGAGGCTTACCCAGCTCTTTATTATCCACCGTACTTATCGTACGCCTCAACGACTATATGCTTGGCATAGGAGAGATTCTCCCCTTTGCCCTAGATGTGAAATCCATAACTGTACGCTTATCCATAATATGTCCCAAATTAGTAAGATATTGGTCCCATATTATAACAATGATCAATAAGATTTGGAATCTTATTGTACCATTAGATCCAAAGCTTTGTCTACTGGGAATGTTGGATGAGGAACTGGTTACTCCACATGTTTATACAGCAATCCTTAGGGTACTGTTTATTGCTAGGAAACTTATACCTCAAAAATGGTTATCGCCCTCACCTCCTTCCCACACCCAATGGATTAAAGCGGTCAATGATGCTCTGATCAGAGAAAAATTAGTTTATCAATATAGAGGATGTGCACAGAAATTTACAAAAGTCTGTGATGCCTGGTTGGGGAAACCGGGATTAGCACCAACACAATTAGTTAAGGACAGGCTCTTAAGCGGTGGAACCCCATCGGGCCTGCTGTGAGAACTATCCTTCTATCAACCCTTGAATAGGAATTGGGATATAGATGTATCCATATGGTAAAACAATACTATTGGCAAAAAGTTAGATAAGACTCCTTATTTAGTTCGTAGTAATACTCGAGTGGACAAAACAAGTAATTTTCAAATCCTCATCAGACAGAGGTACAGTGCCCTAGAGATAAAGTGACTCACATATGGTGAGAGGTAGGATTGTGGAAGCAGCTAGGAATAAATGATTTTCCTATTACGCCTCTCACCTGTACACAATCTTATAGTTGCTCATCTCCCACATTTTTTTGTATGACTGTAACATCTCAAAATAAAGATTTAAAAATAAACCAAAACTTTCAGGGCCCCAGTGCAAGAAACCATGAAGGGCCAACCTGACCCCCGGCTGGGGCCCTTCCCACTGAACCAGGAGCCCTTTACTCCTGTTGTGGGACCCCGTTGCAGGATGATCTGAAGCAGGCCCACTTCTTGCGATTTCGGAGTGCCCACACGGTGGCAGAACTCTTGGGCACAGTCGTAGGTGCGACCTTTGCAACCCTGGTAATTCTGCCACTGGTGTCAGTAGTTTTTTATTTTCGTTATTTTTTTGTTATTATTTACCATTTTATTGAATTTTTTTTTTTTCTACAATCTTATTTTTTACAGTTTTTTAGGGGGCTTTGGTGTGATATCAGGGGTCTGAACAGACCTCTGTTGTTTTACCTTTGAGACGAGAAAGGAGATTGAGAATACAGTCCTCAACCTTCATCTCTGCAATCGCTGAAGCCTCAGCAGCACAGAATGAATGGACCAAAATAGCTCTGTACAGAGCTTCCTGTTCATTCACAAACTGAAGCATAATAAACATACTGAAACATATATTCACAAACTGAAACATAATAAACACAAACTCAGTGCCAATCACTAACTATGTGCATTCAGAAAAGGAAGAGGCCAGTAAATTACATATTTACCTGTGCTGTTCCCATTATCCATTCTGGGGGAGCCAGGGGATCGCACAGGGGCCAGGGGGCAGCAGGACCTGGATAGGAGGGGCATCGGGGTGGCATATAGAGTAACCGATCCCCTCCATTTTACTACTGCAGCCACTGAAAGCCTGCTTCAGGCTTTCAGCAGCTGCAGGAGGAAAATGGGGGGCACGGGTTCTCCTATATGATGCCTCTCCTATTCAGGTATACAAGGGAGCTACATGGCCCCCTGGAACATGTGTCCAGGTCGCAATAGTGACCCCTGTAGGCACACCCCTGCAGTATGCTCTAGTCATTTCCTGTGGGTGCAAAGCCAAAATAATGCAAATAGGGATATGTTTACAAAAGGTTCAAGCCCTGATATATAAAATCATAGCTACAGCATGAAGCTATGGATGATACATTTAATTGTTTGGCCTTTACTTAACTTTTCCTTGCTTTTAGCCTTGATGGAAAGGAATTTACCCCTCTCCAAAGCAGAAAAATTGTTCTATTTCAAAATGTGGTAAGCACATTGAAGTGAACAGTGAAATGGGAAAAAAATGCTATTAACATTTATACTATAGTATAGAATGACTATCACAAAATCTCATATAAGCTCTGATGTGTAAATGCAAAATTAATTTTCCATATTCTTAAATCTGCAGCTTCTGCTATGAAGGTCCTTGTCCATGCATTTCCTGTTATATGGTGACAACGTTCTGTCCCTAAAGCGCTATTGTGCTCCTGTATTGCAAACCTGTCACATGTGCTTAACATGGAGACTACAAGTGGCTGTGTCAATACACATTACACATTTGTGTTCCACTGTTGTCAACATCAGAAATCCTACCCTGGGTAATATCATGCAGACATCACTGGAGTATGTGTATGTAGCAGGATGGGGTTTATTTATTTTATAAAGCTGGAGAGTCCAAAATCAGTCTCATTTCTGCATAGAAACCAATCAGCTTCCAGGTTGTATTGCCAAAGCTTAATTGAACAAGCTGAGGCTAGAAGTTAATTGGTTTCTATGCAGAAGTGAGCCTGATTCTGGACTCTCCAGCTTTATGAAATAAACCGCAATGCATCTGCAAAATAACAGTGGGAGATCAGCAGACTGTGATGCAACAAAGAATTAAAAGTTTTTCAGCAAACGAAATACTATTTAGTTAATATTTACATTTACTTAAAAGCTACACTAATCATTCAAAATGGAAGTTCTGGAGAAAATCAGTTAAACATTAAATTTATATATTTAGTAAATACAGTATATCCCATTAGTATAAGTAAATAATTATTCATTTTACTTAAAGTAAATAAATATGCATTGCATAACTTTCTTGCTAGAAGGTTCCCAATTGGAGTGTTTACTACTGGAGTGAATAATTATCCTGACTGTTTTACGTAATGAAAGTATATCCTAACAACATGCGGTTTTTATTTGCGTGTAGTAGAAAATCTATTTTTTTTCTATGCAAACTATGTCATGTTAGGGATTTCTATTTGCTTTCTTTCCTGCAGATACAACAGGACACAACAGAATTTTTCTTTACATGAAGAATATCTCCTTTTAGACAGTTGTTACCAGAACGAGTGTCCCCATTGGAAGATTTCCCCCTATTCTTGTTTTGGTGACAATTCAAATTTTAGACTTTCCCTCACTTTCCGTCCTTATGAATACTATGATAAAGACAACAAGAGAGTAAATCACTAGAACAGCAATAAAAACCTGCCAGGGATTCTAACCCCCATAACACTCTGAATCAGAATGTAAAAGCAAATGTTTTGACTTTAGATATAGTTAATCTGGCTGAAATTGCTGTGGTCAAAGAAGACCCTATTTCTGAGAGTAGTAATAAATTGGAAGCCTAAGTAATGGGGTCTTATGTTTAATCCCTTTTGAATCAACATTTGTAAAGTTCAGTATGTTATGAAAACTAGAATATGTTGAACCTTATTGTCATTAGTCTTTTTCCAGCCTACTCACTGTGCTTTTTTCATATGAAAGTTTGCTTCATGTTATACCTAGATTGATCTAAAATCCATAAAACAGAATTTGGTTTGACAATTCATAACAAAGTGACACATATTGTATTGTGTTAAAATTGCTTCCAGATAGCTATTCATTGGTGTTACATTGACTGTACTTATAATATGCCAACAATTCATTCACAGACAGATGCCTGTTTTAACACCAGACATGATTCATAATATAATCTACAGTATTATAGCATCTTCAAAGCAATGTAATATTGGAAAAAATATCAATTATTTCCAACTCGCCATTATGATTCCAATGTTATGCAGTCACATACACGTGAAAAAACTACAAAATATCACCTATGTGTGCCCACTTCTGCACTTCAGTGGGCTCGTACTCATAGATAAGCAGATTTAGATGGAAAAAAGAAACTTGGCTCTGAGAGCATAGTAAAAAGTCTCCTTATTCTGTAAATTTCAATAACATTATCATCACTAAAAAAAGTGAAAGTTTATTCGACAAAAAATGTGTATTCTTTAAAAGTAGTCCTCCAAGGCAGCCATCGATCACTCATAGGGAATAAATAGTACTGTAAATACAAAAAGAATGGTAGAATTCAATATAGTGATAATAACACTTTTCTGGCAGTATGGCCTCTTTAACATGGCCTGCGTCTAATTCATAAAAGCTAATTCATTTGAAAACAAGTTGGGAGTAGGGTGGAGCCTGAACATGGCGCCAAGCGGAAGATCAATGTGAGATCTCCTAGCACCAGGCGTCCCCAATGTCCCGATAAAACATAGGAGGAAATCCCTGAGGAGCTGCCGCCGTGACCTACCCAAGTATGGGTACGCTCCCCTGTGGAAAAGAGTGTGTCTTTACCATCAGTGTAAGGGACCGCCCGGCGGTACCACTAGCGCTCCACTGATCAGGCGTCCCCAGAGCATAGAATCTAAGCCCCAGAGTACTTGTTCACCAGGGCCCCTGATGGTGGGGATGGACTTGGAGTACCCTGAGACCAGGTCGTGACTACTGAGCACGCCCGTCAGTGGTAGGAGTATTCGCCAGGGGCTCCCGCAGGGGAGAGCCTGATATGAGGAGGTCGGGTGACCCCGATGGGATGGATGGATGGCTGAGCAGGTGCAAGGTCAGATGAGCCGGGTCGGTAGCCATGGGGATGGTGCGGTACAAATCAGCGGGCAGAGAATAGTCGGGTCACACGCCAGGTCAGTAACATAAAGTCAGATCCAATAGGGGGCATCCGGGAGAGAGGTCAGGCAAGCCAAGGGTCAGAGCAGGAGAATACAGCGTGGTCAGGTACAATCCGGGTCAGCAACTTACAGGATACAGGTTCACAGAATCAGGAATGCAGGTAAGACCAGAAGGCACTGAATGACAGCTAAGGGCCGTTTAAATATCGCGCCCTGCGCCGTCATTGGTGCCAGGCGCGCGCCTATGGCTCCTAGTGCACATGCGCGAACCCGGACGCCGCAGCTGGCCAGGACCTAGTGCCCGCGTCCTTGCACAAGGCGGAGCACTGCGCCTGCGCCGGGACCAGCGCCGCGGGGATCCCTGACAATCAGACTATAGCTGGAGCTGTCAGGACCTCTGTAGGCATACCGAGGGAGCCCCCCCCGAAGGTTTATACCATCTGTCACTGAAGCGGGCATCCCACTCACCCAGGAGAGAACATCGAAAGCTGCCTCACTCGGTGTGGAGGAAGAAGGGGCTAAGAGAGTGAGTGAGAGTGGCAGATGTGATGAAATGTAATGAAAGAATTTCATTAAAAATGGGTGGAACTATGTAACAAAATAGAGGGGGGGTGGCACCCATGGGACTGCACCCAGGAGGTCTTCTCAAAAGAAGAAGTGGAAGGAAGATAAATTAAAATAGATAAGATCCAAAAGGGTTCTGGATGCTAACAGAGGTCTCTAGGAGGGGGGAGAGAAAAGAGAATAAGAAAAATTCCAACATGAAAAATAAATCGATAAAAGGAGGAGGGCCAAAGGCCTCCCACACAAGTTCAATTAAAAAATATATACCCCAACAAGAGAAACAGACCCCCGAGAGACAACATGGAATAAGTGGAAGAACTGAGATGGAAAATAGTACTGGAGAATGCTCTAGACTATCCCTGGAAATGACAAATATTAGTCGAAATATAAAAGGAGACATAGAAAAAATAGTGGATTTGGAGAACACAGAGGAACAAGAGAGGATCTCACAATTGCCCACTAAAATAGAAATAGCAAAAATGTTTAAAGGACTAGAAAGATCAATAAAACAGGAGATGGCGAAATTGCACAAAGATCTGGGACAGGTATTGTCGAGGGTGGAAGAGACGGAGGAAAAACTGGATAAACATGCCCAAGCCATACTAAATTTAGAGAGACGGATGATGGAAATGAGAAAACAACAGAGGAATCTGCTATATACAGTAAATTGGAAGACCAGGAGAACAGGGAAAGAAGATGCAACTTAAGGATACGAGGTTTCCCAGAGATTTCCCAAGGAGAAAATTTGATGGAAACAATAGGGAAAATGCTTATTATAGCAATGGACATATCTGCAACAGAGCTTCTTAAAATTGATAAAGTATATAGAATCGGAAGATCTCAGCAATAAGGTAGAAAAGAAAATTTGAGAGATGTGATTGTACAATTCCATTATTACCGAGATAAAGAGAAGCTTTGGAATAAGATAAAAGGAAGGGCAGCAATAAAATATGGCGAAATAAATCTGCAGATCTTTGCTAATCTAGCAGTGGAAACTTTAATAAGAAGGAGAACACTGAAACCATTACTAGAACAAATGAGAAAGCAGAACGTTCAATACAGCTGGGGATCGCCAGCATGTTTAATTGGTTGGAAAAATGGTTGTTCAGCAAGACTGAGATTCCCAGAGGACTTGAGAGATTTCTCTGAAAGTCTTGAGTTGCAGAAAATAGTTATTCCTGGGTGGGGGAGAGGGAGATGGGGGTTATAGAAAATGAGAGGTGGCAGGCAGCTCCTAGGGGGAATAAATAGTAGAAATATTAATGTGAGGGGGGGGGGGGAGGAGGGACGTGTGTGTTTTAATTTTTTTTCTCTCTCCTTTCTCTCTCTCTATCCCCATTTTGTACCATTCGCCCCACGCTTGAATTTGTGGGGGTGAGGGAGGGGGGAGGGGGGAAGAAGGGAAAATAATTTTTTCTTTCTTTCTCTTTTTTTTTCTTTCCTTTCCTTCTCTTTATCCATCTTCCCCCTCTCCCTTGGTTACCAGAGAAAGGCGGGACAAGGGAGACGGGACACGCAAACTGGAAGAATTACATGGTCAGAGCTCCACCTTAAAGTTGAATCAAAGGTGGGATTAGGACCCCAAATGATTCGTAGGCAAATTATAAGCCTAAAGGAGGTTAGGGAATGTATTGGGGGGGGGGAGGGAAGGGGATGGGAGGCAGGGGTGGAGGGAAAGAGGGAAGGAGGGATGGGAGGGTAGGTGGGTGGGCGGAGGGCATGGCGGGGGGCAGGTAGTTTAAGACTCTGCGAAATAGTAGGAGATATATTAGTTTGGAGAAGTCCTAAAGAACGAAGGGGAAGATATGGAGGAGAGAGGAGATGGGGGAAGATGGAGGAGAGGAGAAGAAGGGAAGAATGGAAGAGATTCACTTCGTGACTTATAATGTTAATGGATTAAATAGCCCTGGGAAGAGATTTAGGATATTTAAAGAAATTCAGCATAGATTGTCTTCAGTGGTTTGCTTACAGGAGACACATTTGGTACGAGAAACAAATGTGAAACTAAATTCCAGATATTATCCATTGTGGTTTTATGCAGATTTCCCAATTAGAAGAGCAAAGGGAGTGGCAATAGGTTTTACGAAAAATAGAAGGTTTAAATTGGAAAACAGATTGGTAGATCCGGAAGGGAGATTTCTGTTTCTGAAGAGAAAACTACAAGAAATAGATTGTACATTAGCAATATTTATTGCCCGAATAAGAAACCGGAGGTATTCCTAAAAAATACTCTGAAGAAACTAATGGATTTCAAAAAAGGCAGTTTAAGTGTGGCAGGAGATTTCAATCTTTGTATGGATCCTCAGATAGATATGATGTCTCCTGTGCAGAGAGAGGAAAGTAGGTCTCTGAAATCCTTGAAAAAAATGATATATCAATGCAAACTTGTAGATATATGGAGAATTAAGCATATGAAGGACAGAGACTATACATTTTATTCTCATGCACATGAGATGTACTCAAGATTGGATTATATACTGTTGGACCATCGACTTTGGTCAAAGTAAAGATAGAAGTGATGTCAATATCAGATCATGCTCCTGTCACAATGCAATTATTATGGGGAAAGGAGCTGAATGGGGGAAAAGTATGGAGGTTAAATGAGACACTTCTCCAGGATCAAGAGACGGATCAAAAAATTAAAAAATAAAGCAATTTTTTGAAGAAAATGATTCAGGGGAAGTGTCTGTAGCAACGGTGTGGGAGGCTCATAAGGCCTATATTAGAGGAATCTTGATAGTGATTGGATCAAAGAAGAAGAGGGAAAGAAGAGAAAAAATAAATACGCTTCTTAGTGAACTCTGTGAACTAGAGCAGACACACAAACATAGAGTAACAAAAGAGATTATGCAGAGGGTAATAAATAAAAGAGAATTAAATAATGTTCTTGAAGAAGATAAAAAAAGAGTGGTTAATAAAATGATAAGTGAGAGATATAGATGGGGAGACAGGCCAGAAAAGTATTTAATGAGGGCTCAGAGAAAAAAAACAATCTAGGAACTATATAGAGAAAATAAGAGATCTCAAAGGAGAATTAAAGTATTCAACTAAAGATATAGCTAAAGTGTTTAAAGAATATTATATTAATCTATATAATATTATTCCCCACAGTTCCATAAATAAAGATGATGTAGGAAAAATAGAAAAAAGACAGACATACTTAAAAAAGGTGGGATTACCGAAACTAAGTGAGGAACAATTAAAATTCCTCGAATTAGCAATACCTCAGGAAGAAATACATTTAGCATTAAAAATTACTACAGTTGGGAAAAGTCCAGGACCAGATGGATACACATAGATCAAGTAAGCTTTGTCCCAGGAAGAGTGGGGAGAGATAACGGATTGAGATCTTTGTTTCTCATACAAAAAAGTAGGAAAGAGAAAATCCCAGTGGTGGTACTGTCGATTGATGCTGAAAAGGCATTTGACAGAGTAGATTGGGGATATATGATGGATACATTGGAAGTATTGGGGATGGGACCCAGAATGAGAGAATGGATAAGGAAATTATATAGACAACACTCTGCAGCAATCATGGTTAATGGGGAATTATTAGAGTATTTTGGGATGCAAAATGGAACAAGACAGGGATGCCCTCTGTCTCAATTTCTATATGTTTTATCACTGGAATCTCTTTTGGCTACAATAAGGAATAATATAGATATAAAAGGAATTTGGATAGGAGATACAGAGCATAAGGTGGCAGCTTATGCAGATAATATGCTGTTCTATGTGGGAAACCCAAGGATAACATTGCCAAATTTAATGAGATCATTGAAAGAGTATGGGGAGATGTCAATTTTAAAAATGAACTACAACAGAGATTTTAAATATAAATCTTCCAAATAGAGAGAAAAATGTGTTACAGGAGGAATTTCCCTTTGTTTGGAGACAAAAATGAAAAAATCTATTAATACAATTAACTTCATCCTCCAAGAACTTATATAAATTAAATTATATCCCATTGTTAAATGAGATCAAGGATGAACTAAGGAAATTAGGAGGGGGAACTCTGTCATGGATAGGTTGTATAAGCTTGATAAAAATGGTAATTGTTCCAATAATGCTATATAAATTTCAAATGATACCAACTACCAGAAGTATACTTTAGAATAATTAAAAAAATGTTAACAAGATTTGTCTGGAGGAATAAAAAACATAGAATAAGTCACGAAAATGTAAGTAGAAACAAAGAGAGAGGCGGACTGGGAGTACCAGACTTGAAAAGATATTATAATTCGATAATACTGGCGAAAATTTTTGACTGGACACATAACACACAAGGGAAAAGCTGGGTTAAAATAGAAAATACACTAAGTAATACTAATTTAAGTAGAATGCTTTGGTTACCTCCACAATACCAAGGATTAGCAGATAGCACAAGTTTGTTCACATTGAATGTTCTAAGAGTTTGGGATGTTTTACACAAACAGATGGGGTGGGAATTTAAATCATTGTTATTGCCTTTAGGGTCCACAGAGTTTTTCCCCCAGGGTAAAGAAGGTATCACAGAAAAGTGGATAAAGAAGGAAGATGTACAATTAAGGGATATAATGGTGGGTGAGGAAATGGGTTCACTTAAGGAATTGAAAAAAAAAAGTGTGAAGTTTTCACAAGAAGGGATGAGTGGCGTTATTTTCAATTGAAACATTTTATAGGGAAGCTTCCAAAGCCATTGAGAACAAGGGAGGATTGGAACCCCTTTGAGCACTTATTAGATACACGGGGAGATGGGAACATGGGATTTCTAAAATATATAAGATTCTCACTGAAATAAACACAGATATAAGACCTTCATTTATAGAGAAATGGGAAAGGGATTTAGGAGCAACAATAGACGTGGAAAAGCAGAGGAAAATGTATAGACAAATTCATGGAAATGTAAATATGCAGGAGGTAAAAATGAATTATAAATGTTTGGCAAGATGGTATATCACGAGTGTGGCACACAGATTAAGCGGAGACAATTCACCTTCATGTTGGCGTAGATGCGGAGGTAGAGGCACAATATATCACATATGGTGGGAGTGTCCTAAAATTCAAGAGTATTGGGGAAAATAGTATGCCTGATTCAAAAATTACAGAGGTTAATATCCTAAAAGACCCAGAGATGTGCCTTTTTCATGGTACTAAGCTTTCAGTCAAAAAATATAAAAAATCTGGTTTAATGTATTATTTGAAGGCAGCAAAGGGATTGATACCCAAATTTTGGAAGAAACAAGAGGTGCCGAAAATGACGTGACGATAAAACATCACAGTAAAAACAGATTATTTGTCTGGTCCCACACAACATAACTGTCTCCAAGATATACTTCTCATATCCCAATAAATATCTGTATTACTCCAATCTAGTAATACACAGGTAGATTATAAACCGAAATATGGTAACAAATTATCCAAAGGGGGATTAAAAAGGAGAAGGCGGCCAGTTTTCAACATGTTTTGCAGAATATCCAGCTTCTTCATAAGAGGGGGCACAAGTAGGTGACAGTTTGATGAATCTAAAAGGATCATAATACAACCTTGATATTTTCTCAGAACATAACATGCGTCTTAGTGTAGTAATCAGGGCTTTTTTTCAGCTGGAACTTAGTGGAATTCAGTTCCACCATCTCTGGCTCTGGCCCTCTACTCCCTGCTCATTAATATCACTTGTAAACACAGAAGTATGGCTTCTGTTTATAGAAGTGATAGCTTGTCTCCCACATGGTTTCCACAGAATGATAACCCACTAAGTGCAGGACAGGGACAAGGGAGTTGCAGGTGCCTGGGGTGCAGTGCAGTCATGGGCAGAAGGGGTTGCATGGAAGGCTGCATCCTCTGTGATCTCCTTTTTTACTACTGGTGCCCGGATGCCCATAACTCCACTGGATGATATCTCCCTGCAAGTGAGAAAGGCGGAGCCACCTACAGTGTGTGGGGAGGTACCAGAGCCGGCTTTGTGCTTCTGCTTACCGCAAAAAAAGTAAGATGCATGGGAGATGGTGGAGCTTTTAAGGAAGAGAGGAGAAGATGAGGGCAGTGGAGGGGAGGTTTTGTGCACAGGTCAGAGCTGAAGAGGGATGAAAGTCAGATGTTGATGGGGAATGCACAGGTAAGTAGCTGTTAAAGAGGGCTCAACTCTGCACTCTGTGTGTGGTGTGCCCTTGAACTCTGTACTCCGTGCATAGCACACCCCTGAACTCTACACTCTGTATGTGGTGTACTCTATAACTCCGTACTCCGTGTATAGCACACCCCTGAATTCTGTACTGTGTGTGGTGTACCCTTGAACTTTGAACTCTGTTTGTGGCGCACCCTTGAACTCTGCACTCTGTGTGTGTGGTGCACCTCTGAACACTGCACTTTGTGGGTAGTGCACCCCTGAACTTTGCACTCCGTATGTGGAGCACCCTTGAACTCTGCACTCTGAACACAACCTTGAGCTCTGCACTCTGTATGTGGAGCACCTTTGAACTCTGCACTCTGAACACAGTACACACCCCTGAGCTCTGCACTGTGTGTGTAATGCACCCTAGATTTTTGCACTCTGGACATAATGCACTCCTGGTATTTAATGCCCTTTTAAGACCCGCCCACTGTTAGTGAAATTTGACCACACCTACCAATTGATGCCGCTTGGCAAGTGTACGTGTGTGTGGGGGGGGAGGGGTTGTCTTAGGAGGGATATGGTTGAGTTTCTGCACCTATTCTCTGAAGGAAAAAAAAGCCCTGTTGGTAATAGAAACATTATTATACTAACCATTCCAGAGATATCTAGCACCTGCCGGACCCCACTACCAAAATTCAGCACACAGGTCCACCCACTCACTCTGGGAGCGGAAAAGAGGGAGCACAGGAAGCCTATAAATATATAGACTGTTATTCTGGGTTAGCCTATAGCGATCTAATGGAACACTAACCTGTTAAAATAGGGATCTGTTATGCATAGATATCAACTTACACGGAAATATAGCAATATGGCATAACCAATCAACCAGTAACATCTGTATATAAAAAAAAGAAGGCTCCATGTAGGGATATACAATCACTGTTTTTGGTAGAAATGATATTTCTACATGGCAAATAATTTACTAGCAGGTGTAGTAGAGTAATAGAAATCCAACAGACCCAACAGTCATGACATGCATGCTGCTGATTCTGTGTAATTGAATCACTAATTGAAAGGGGCATGTTCAAAATAATAGCAGTGTGGAGTTCTATTAGTGAGGTCATTCATTCTTTGAAAAACAGGTGGCAATAATTGCCCTTATTTAACTTCTTGCCGACCGCGCATAGCCGAATGACGGCTTCACCGCGGCCGGCTAGTTCTGAGTGGACGTCATATGACGTCCTCCCAGAACGCGCTCTCCTGCGCGCCCCAGGGGGCGCGCACCCGGCGATCTCCGTGATCGCTGTGTCCTACGGACACAGCTGATCACGTGATGTGGTGAAAGGCCGATCCCACCGGCCTTTTACCACGTGATCAGCGGTGTCCAATGACACGCTGATCACAGGGAAATGCAAGTGCCGGTTCTCGGCTGCACTTTCCTCACGCTGTCAGATCGTGAGGAAAGTACTGCCGAGAACCGGCAGTTGTCAGAGCAGGGATCGGCACCGATCATCAGGGCACTGATGATCAGTGCCCTGATGATCGGTGCCCAGCAGTGACACCCGCAAGTTCCGCCCAGCAGTGCGCCCACTAGCCCCGCCCACCCGTTCCCAGCAGTGCCCCCACCTGTGCCCAGCAGTGCCCCCACCTGTGCCCAGCAGTGCACCCACCTGTGCCACTCTGCAGTGCCACCTACCTGTGCCCAGAAGTGCCACCTACATGTGCCCAGCAGTGCCACCCACCTGTGCCCACCCACCTGTGCCCACCAGTGCCACCCACCTGTGCCCACCCACCAGTGCTGCCCACCAGTGCAGCCCAGCAGTGCTGCCAGTCAGTGCCACCAGTCAGTGCCCAGGGGTTGTGCCAGTCAGTGTCGCCAGTCAGTGCCCAGAAGTGATGCCAGTCAGTGCCGTCTATCAGTACCCATCATCAGTGTCACCTATCAGTGCCGCCTATCAGTGCTGCATATCAGTGCCGCCTATCCGTGACCCCTAATTAGTGCTGTCTATCAGTGCCGCCTATCCGTGCCACCTCATTAGTACTGCCTATCAGTGCCCTTTAGTGCTGCCTATCAGTGCCGCCTATCAGTGCCCATCAGTGCCGCCTCATCAACGCAAATCAGTGAAGGAGAAAAAATACCTGTTTGAAAAATTTTATAAAAGAAACAAATAAACTTTTTTTTTTTTTTCAAATTTTTTGCACATTTTTTAATTTATAGCGCAAAAAGTAAAGCGCCCAGTGGCGATTAAATACCACCAAAAGAAAGCTCTATTTGTGAGAAAAAAATGATCAAAATTTCATATGGGTACAATGTTGCATGACCGCGCAATTGTCAATCAAAGTGCGGCCTGGTAAGGAAGGGGGTATAAGTGCCTGGTAGGCAAGTGGTTAAGAAAGGAAGGCAGCAAATGTTGTACATGCTGGTTACAGTGCATTTCTGTATGGGTCGACCCAGACATTGTTCAGAAGAACAGCGTACCTTGATTAAAAAGTTGATTGGAGAGGGGAAAACATATAAAGAAGTGCAGAAAATGATAGGCTGCTCAGCTAAAATGATCGCAAATGCTTTAAAATGGCAACCAAAACCTAAAAGACGTGGAAGAAAACGAAAAACTACCATTCGAATGGATAGAAGAATAGCCAAAATGGCATGGACTCAGCCAACAATCAGCTCCAGGAAGATCAAAGAAGGTCTAAAGTTACCTGTGAGTACTGTTACTATTAGAATTAGAATTTGCCAAAGATCACATTGACTGGCCTAAAGAGAAATGGCGCAACATTTTGTGGACTGATGAAAGTATGATTGTTCTTTTTGGGTCTAGTGGCCAGAGACAGTTTGTCAGACGACCCCCAAACACTGAATTCAAGCCACAGTACACTGTGAAGACAGTGAAGCATGGTTGCGCAAGCATCATGATATGGGGATGTTTCTCATACTACAGTGTTGGGCCTATTTATCGCATACCAGGGATCATGGATCAGTTTGAATACATCAGAATACTTGAAGAGGTCATGCTGCCTTATGCTGAAGAGGAAATGCCCTTGAAATGGGTGTTCCAACAAGACAACGACCCCAAACACACCAGTAAATGTCCAACATCTTGGTTCCAGACCAACAAGATTGACGTTATGGAGTGGCCAGCCCAATCCCCGGGTCTTAATCCAATAGAAAACTTGTGGGGTGACATCAAAAATGCAGTTTCAGAGGCAAAACCAAGAAATAGAGAAGAACAGTGGAATGTAGTCCATACATCCTGGGCTGGAATACCTGTTCACAGGTGCCAGAAGTTGGTTGACTCCATGCAACACAGATGTACAGCAGTTCTCAGAAACAGTGCTTATACAACTAAATATTAATTAAGTGATTCAAAGGAAAGCAAAATCTTCAAACATTTTTCAGTTTATATAGTGAATGTCTGAATTTGTAAAGAAGAATACAAACACTATTTTTTTTTTTTTTTTTTTAACAGTCTAATATTCACTTTTCTTCAATTTTGTTAGAGGAACAACACACATTTGATATATTTTTCTTCATGTTTTGATTTGGAATAGAATGTGTAGTGTTCCCAATGCATTTGTGTGTATGGAAATAAAAGCTATTAGAAGGATTTTGAGCTTTATTCACTTTTTTCAACACACTGCTATTATTTTGAACACAACTGTATACTTAAAAGAGTCAGGTAGCATGTAGTGCTCCATATTGATAGTTATTACCTTAAAGTCCAAGGTTACATTTTAAGGGGTAAAGAGACACCTTCCTCCATTTTATCTAAATTCCCTTATGGTTCATAAAAGCTGTGCGCCAGCTTCAGTGCCAACACCAACACATGCACTGGATTCGAGTAGTTATTACTACCCAAACGTTTAGCTGTAACAGATGCACAGATAAGCAAACTGGTGGTAATTAAGGCCAACTCTGAGTTGGCATAGAGAGATACACCAGTTCTCACAATTGGCCATATGTGCTGGAAAGTTGTCATCAATGTTAAAACTATCTGCACAGGGTTCCAGGGTGTTAGGATGCAGGTGGCCACCATATTCCTCACGATGATCACTCATCACTGGGCCCATTCAGCTACTGGCTGGGAGATTCCCTGGCTGCAATAGAGAGAGGGCTCCCCCCACGGCTAAGTGCAGTGTGTCCCTGGAGGTGGAAACAGGAGGTGCAGTCCCCAAAGAAGCACGGGTTGCCAATGGTATTGCTGCTTGGAAATGCCTGATGAGATGGAACCCGTGGGTCCTCCAGTTGCAGGATGAGTTTCTCCAGAGAACACGTGGATCCCAGAGGATGGGTAGAGTAGTCAGTAGCCAGAGCCAGGATCAGCAGACAAGAGCAACATCAGGATCAAGCCAGGGTCATACACAGAGTAGCAGCAGACAGGAACAAGGTCAGGATCAAGCTGGGTTGCTAATGGGTAATCAGCAGGAAACTCAGGAACACAGGAACGGGAGGGACTGCCGATAATCCAGCAATCACTGAGCAGAGCTGCATTCCTTATAAAGGCCACTGAGTGTCAGCAATTAGTACACCCTACGTGTGCTGGTGCATTTTTCTGCACAGGAATGCTTGATTATGCGTCGCTCGCCTATGCGCATGCACACTTTTTTGCACGAATTGGCATGGCCATATTGCGTATTGGCGCATTTGTCTCGGGCTTCCTCCTCTGACAATGGTCTTGAATTGATTTGTTGGGAAAAATACTTTTTTGTGTGTGCAAATTAACTGCATTTGTGGGAGTATTTTGCAGTTTAGTGTCCCATAGAAATTGTTAATTCTGAAAGGAAAGTAAAGGTTTACTGACAAATCTGTTGGGGTGTACTCATTTATGCTGAGCACTGTACATTTTAGTGCTTCCTTCATTGCTATGACCTCAACATAAACCCTACAACAGGGGCGGACTGACCATTTAGAAACTCGGGCACTGCCCGAGGGCCCGGGGTCAGTAGGGGGCCCCATGAAATGCCCCTGGTACCTTTTTCATAGGCTTTTTTTAGTTTGGGCAAGGACACAGGGGCCCCATAAGTTGTCAGTCCGTCCCTGCCCTACAATATATATAAAATAAAGTGTTATGTAAAGGAGCTATTTAAGGTAGAGCCAGAAAGTATAGTGTGGTTAGTGTTGTTCTGAAACTGAGAGACCCTACATTTGTAAATGCAGTTATTTGTAGCGCTAGCATGCACTAATGCTATGTGAGTGAATGAGCTGAAGTTTTTGGTGTGTTTTACATACACAGGTATATGAAGTCTGTATACCTTTCCATGACAGAAAAGTACAAGTAGTCCTCCAAGTGAGTATCTGTCCATGTGAAGGTGATGGGAAAATAAGTACAGCTGTAAAATGACAGAAGTTTGAAGGATTGGATTTTATTCTAAAGAATATTTGATCTTGATCCAATTTTTAGATGGATGTTTTCTTCTGGATGCACCTTGCATAGGAATGAGATATTTGATCTGATTTGCTATTTGATTTATATAAATGAACTTTAATAAAGAAATGTATCTGATATTTTAACACTATATATGAACCTTTTTAAATGTATAAGGATATCAATGCACTATATGTTGCATATATGATTATTATTATTATTATTATATGGGATTTATATAGCACCAACAGTTTGCACAGCAATGTAAAAAAATTAATAAATGCACATGATTTTGCAGGTAAAAGAAAAGTCAGCTTGTTTTTTTTTGGGGGGGGGTTTCACTGCAGCCTGCAAAGCATTGCACCCCCAATCAGTGGATCATGGATGCAATGTCAGGATGTTGCAGATACACAGTACAGCTGTATACCCATACCTTCCGTACAGGCATACAATTACTAAAGTGCAGGAAGAGTCAATGAACTACCAGGGAGCTCATCAGTGCTCTCATAGTTCATGGAGAACTACAAGCCATCTGCTGAGCTGGCAGATGAGACTTGTAGTTCATTCATTCACAAATCTCTGTGAATGCATGATGCAGCTGTGTTGGTAGAGCCTCACTGTTTTTGTATTGTTACACTGGGTGCTGGGAGAAGATTCCCTGCCAGCTGTCAGACTTGGGGGGTGAGGGAGGAGTGGTCGGCTGCTGCACACTAACATGTTACACCCTAAAAGGTGAATGTATTCTTTAAATATCTCAGTAACAAAGACAATTAATCTCCTGTGTATCCCTAACCCTGGACTCCAAACTTCATGATAACCAACTTGTTGGTGACACAGAGGGGGTCCACACAACCCACCAATATGTTAACATTTAACGCAGATTGGGTGTTTTTTATAATGTGCCCCTAGATCAACAATTCTAAACCAAAGTTCCTTCAGAGGTGACTAGAGTTTGTTTAACCTGTGGCTGATTAACCTTCCATTTCATGGTGCCTATATATTTTAAAATGCCGATGCCATTTGGCAGAGCCTGCAGGACACCAATGATCTTTTTAGCTGTCTTTAAGAGTGGCATTTTGACCTACACTGTAAGGGGCATTCTTTCCACAGGTCACCAATGACATTTTTCCGACTAACCACCAGTCTAAGAAGCATTCTTCCTACTGACCACCAATGAATGGAGCACTTTGCCCACTAACCACCAATGAAAGGAGAATTCTTCCCATTGACCACCAATATAAGGAGCATTCATTTGATTGACCAACAATATAAGGAGCATTCTTCCCACTGACCACCAATGTAAAGAGCCTTCTTCTCACTTAGCACTGATGTAAAGAGCCTTCATCTTACTGACCACCAATGTAACGGGGATTGCCTCCAATGTCAACCAATTGACATTATTTACATTTGCCACCAATGTATAGAGTGTTCTTCCCTCTGACCCCTCAATTAATTGGTTTTAGCACGGGTTCAGCCAGACCTAAACATTACTTTAACCGCTTCCCGTCCATCCTATAACAGAAATACTACGACAGGGTGGCATGGGTGCGAAAAATCACATATATGTACATGATTTTGCAGTTCCGGGTATCCTTTTGCAGCCTTGGCTGTCAATCACCGGGTATCAGCTGGTGATTACTCGCCGACACCGGGTAATTGCCTAGTATTACCGAGGGGGGAAAGAACGGTATGTAAACAATACAGTTTTTTCCCGTCAGCTCCTGCACACTGCTTTGTATGGCTCTTCATAGTAGAGCCATACAAAGCAGAGTGCTTACAGTTGAAAGCACACACACAGCATACTGTGAAACAACACACAGTTAACCCTTTGATCGCCCCACGTTAACCCCTTCCTGCCCAGTGCCATTAGCACAGTGTCAGTGATTTTTATTAGCACTGATCACTGTATTGGTGTCACTGGGGATGTCAGTGACACCAAGTCAGTTCCCCCAGTGTCAGAATGCCCGCCACAGTCCCGCTATAAATCGCTGATTGCCGTCATTACTAGTATAAACAAAAAAAATTCTAATATATACTGCCATTTGTAAACGCTATAATATTCATATAGACCAATTAATTTACACGTATCAGGATTTTTTTTTTACCAAAGACATGACGCAGAATACATTTTGCCCTAAACTTATGATGAAATTTGCGTTTTAAATTTTTTTTATTGGACAGGTTTAATAGCAAAAAGCCAAAAACATAGTTTTTTTCTCAAACATGTCGGTCTTTTTTTGTTTATAGCACAAAAAATTTAAAAAACAGAGGTGAACAAATACCACCGAAAGAAAGCTCTATTTATGGGGAAAAAATACGCAAATTTCATTTGGGTGCAGCGTTGCATGACCGCGCAATTGTCAGTTAAAGTAACGCAGCACTGTACCGCAAAAAATGGCCTGGTCAGGAAGGGGGGTAAATCCTCTGGAGGGCAAGTGGTTAAGGGCTCCTCAGGGGTCCAAAGGGTAAGAAAGGCTGCCCTAGATATTAGATGAGCATCACAATTCTATTTTCACGGAACAGGAAGAGGTTAATGGTATACAGTACATAACAATCTTTTAGGGAAGACGTTGCCTCATTTAAACAGATTTTGAATTCTTCAAAGGAAACGTTCATGTATTTTTAGTGAACAGATATTCTGAGTCATTATTGTAGTGTTTACCTTAAGATATTTGCATTTGATATCCTACGTACTCTCCAGCGCCTCAAGAAATGCACAGCCAAAAGTGAAGCCAAGGGAACCAAGACAGCAACAACCAAAAGGAAATGCTTCAGGGGTGCAGCCCTCCTCAGACGGGGGGATCAGCCACTAGATAGAAAATAAACAGGTGGTGCACACACCTAGTGCATTATCCAAGGTTTATTGAAAGGTATGAAAAGTAAAAACATACTCTCATCATCCATCCACTACACATCTGCACCAGAGGCTGGTCAGTAGCTCTAAGGAAAGGGATTTCTCCCCAAAATGCGTCAGCCATTTGACCGCACTGACAGTTGGAACACCTTGCTTGCCGTTGTGGCCATCGTCATTATGCAAATGATTTTTAGATACGTGCTTCATCTGTGAGTATGTTTTTACTTTTCATACCTTTCAATAAACCTTGGATAATGCACTAGGTGTGTGCGCCACCTGTTTATTCTATATTTGTATTTGACTCTTATATGCCTGCTTACTATATTTCCATACCTATATTACATGTTTGTAGATTATCTACTACACTGTCTGCATATCAAGCAGAGTCAGTCATCTCTCACTGATTGACAGCTGTTGAGATAAAATCTTGCAACATAGAGAGTGCCATGTTTTCAATGACACAGATTTGCATGAGTGACTTGACCTAAGAGAGAACAGTGAGATATGACTTTTTCACAGCCTTACAAAGCCAGAAGAAGAGGCTGTATAATGTAATTAAAACATATGACTGCCCCATGTTCCTATATAATTACAATTTCTAGGAAAAAAATGTTTTGTCTGCAAAAATGACTTAAACAGAGATGTTTCCTTTTATCTAGGTAATAGAATGAATGACAACAATACAGCCTCTGACTAGTCCAATAAATGTCATCTTAGGAAAAATAAATCTGTTATGGGTTGTGTTAAATGTCATAGTTTATAGACAGGTCATAAGTGAGATGACCCGAACCCTTTATTTGTACTGTGAAAGACGTACACAATGTAGCACTCCAGGCAACTTAGGAGAATCATATTGGACTTGTAAAGTAATATTTCCTGCTCTTCTAATGGTTCCCCAAGCCCCAGTCTCTGTCACTCCTATATTAAACATTTCTGTAATGAAGTACTCTCCTGCTATGTTTGATTTATTGGCATTTTAGTGGACCAAATTAAATCCACTTGGAGACCAGAGCCAAGCTACAGGCCAACGTTGTGAAAGCCTGGCAATAATGAAAGAAGAAAATGAAGGAGAAACACAGTATAAATTTATAACAGTGTCTAATGCAGCCTAGAGTAATGTTTTTGCTATGACAATACAATAAATATATGGTTGAACACGTACAGCAATGTTTTCAGCAGAGAATATTTCCTATGTGCATTGTTTTCGCTTACATTTCTTATTACTCACAGGATGCTACTAACGGCAGTATCTCCTGCTCTGTGTGCATAGATGGTAGAATCATGCTGTATAAATATGCAGGTAATTATTAAAGGTTCAGAATCTACAACCAAAAGAACAGAGGTCTTTGTTGCTTGGTTTCCCATGAGCATTACCATATATAACAATTAGCATTGGGCCATATAAAAGTAGATGTAAACCCCAAATCAATTAGATTTACTTTGCTGAAGCACTTTGTATCATACATATTGCCTTTTATAAATAAATTAATAAAAGCAAGTACTACTACTAATTATTATCATTATTATTAATAATAATAATTAAAATTATTTTAATTAAAAGATTTATTAATTAAAAGATAAAAATAATAATTAAAATACTTTTTGTACATTTTGCCATTTATTTTAGTTAAATACATTTCACCGTCTTTTTTTTTTACCTTTGCTGCATCTAAGTGCTACTGGTCTCCTACATACAAGTCCTGTCTACACAACATCAGTCCAACAATGACTGCATGGCATTTATCAGGCTGATTTCCTAAAGGTGACAACAGTGGACCATGCCTGCCTAATTTGTGTACAAATGACCACTTAAGCTGGACAGAGATAGATTCCTTCATCCACACAAGTGATGTGGATGGATGAATTCCCCCCTACTGTGCTGAGGCAGTGGGGGAGATTTACTAAAACTGGTGCTCACAGAATCTGGTTCAACTGTGCATAGTAACCATTCAGTTTTTAGGTTTTACTGTCAAAGCTTAATTGAACAAGCTGAAGTTAGAAGTTGATTAGTTACTATGCACAGCTGCACCAGATTCTGTGTGCACCAGTTTTAGTAAATCCCCCCATTGTATTCAGAGAGCGGGAGTCTATGTTGTCAGAATATACTGATTGGCGGGTGATCGACAATAGCTTTCCAATATTTCCGTTCAACAGAAGTTGATCTAACAATTGACTTTTGTTGAGCAGGATTGGCCACACATGGATCGAAATTCATCTAGTCCCTGCTGAATTGGCAGAATTGTGATTCCATTTATGGCTAGTTTTACAGTATAGTCTTTATTAGAAACCCATGTGACAGGATGACAATGCAGGAGAGCAGTTTGGAGACAGGAATAGGGCACACAATGTGCAACCAAACAAGTAAAGCGATATCAAAAAGCTCTGTTTGAAAGTGCTCAAGTGCTATGAGGACCATTTTACTGGATAAAAAACACCACCACCACCAAAAGCGCTATTAGAGAGTTCATGTGATAACTGGAAACTATGGCCAGTGATAAATGTAACAGCGTATAATCAGAGATGGACGCGGTTCAACCATTTTGGCTTCAACCTCCATCTTGGGAAAGGGGTTAGCCATCCTGACAAACGTATTTCCCCCTCATTCCCCCCCCCCCCCTTCTCTCTCTCTGTTAATTCACAAGGACATCTGGTTGTGGGTCACTGGCAGGCTAGAGCCAGCAGGGAGCCCAGAGCTATAAAACACCTCTCTGAGTTCTGGCCTAGCTGTCCAAAGAACCTGTGCAATTTAGCACCTCGTATAAGAAAAGGCAAGCTTTCCCCGGAGTTCAAAAAACATTATCTAACTGCGGGTGGAATGTCACTTGTGCAGATGGAAAGTTATGGGCCAAAATATGAGTTAGAGGAGATTTTGGCTCTAGTTAAGGTATCTGCCCATACCTACATGCCCTAAACGGGTATTGGTCCTTGACTTCAGAGACACCCCCTGCTGGGGAACTACAAATTAGGCTGTCAGGTCTAAGAAGAGTGAGTTGAAGACGTCTCCCATTTTAACATCAATACCACCTGGGGAGACCCGTGCCCTTTTGCTCTGAAACTTGGATCTGCTAACCCAGGACTTTGGCAAGTACCTTAACCCTTTCACCTCTCTCTGATATCTCTTTGCTGTGCTGTTGGTCTCTGTATGTTTATATATATATATCTTAGTCACATCTGTTCTGTAAATATTTTTATTGCACCCGTTTGACCTTTTAATAATAAATCTTTCCTTCTGAAAGTGTTGAACTGTTTCTATAGTGCTATATTGCAATTTACGAATTCCTGCCTCTAAAGAGCACGCTACTGTGTTTGTTTAACCCTCTGTATAACACGGTTACCTCAACCATTATAGTGTTATAACTGATATCGCCGAGTTTCCTCTTTCTCTGTACAAAAAGGAAGTGGTGGCAGTGTGAAGGGTTAATTGCGTAATTAACCTGACCCAGTAACAATCGCTCAGGCTGCCGGTATATCGATTGTGGTCCAATTAGCTGGAAAATCGTTGTGCAGGGTGCAGCTGGGTGTGGCATTGTTACGCACGTGACATCGCAGTTTTAGATAGGCTAGTCCTTTGGTCACGGGTTTGGTGAGAAGGGCTGGGGTCTGACGCCGCGATCATGACAATGAAAAGGTGCCACAATTCAGAGAAAACACTATACATTGTTAGCAGAACGCAATTACCCCTGCATAAAGCAGATAGGTCAAACAGCGCTTAAGTAGAATAGGATATAGCATCCAGCAGGACACCTTCTCTGACTGATGTGTAAGGTAAAAGCTTGCCTCCCAAAACACTCAAAGGCAAGATACAAAAAACACTTCCATAGTGTAAATCTCACAGTAAAATGTATTTAAAAGATAACAGAGACATTCACAATATTGTAGACAACAGCAGACTTATCAAGCAATACAAAATTGTCATATATGGCATTCCTGTGGGGCAGATGCATGTCAGGCATTGAACTCTGTCCAATCATGCTTTGCGTGCGTGATGACGTCACCATCAGAAGCCCCACCTGATGTGTTTTGTGAGAGGTCACATCGTCTGAGAGATGAGCAGTGTTTTAAATTTATATTAAGTTCTAAAAGAGTGCTCAAAAGCCTTTGTTAAAATTAATGGAATAATGAAATCCTACAAGAAAACCCCTGCTAGGAGTAAAGATGATCATAAACAGATCAAAATTCGGCCATTTTTGCAGTGAGCAGAAAAATTTTGATCAGTGCATGGCTGTTCCTGTTTGACAGAAGTCGGTCGTTTAGTTGATTTTTTCTCAAACGAAAAGGTTTGTAAATCAGCCGTTGATCAGTGTATTCAGACAGCTGCTGTCAGAATGCAACGTCCCAGTCGTGGGGGATTCCTTCATCCACCTTGCTTTTGTGGATGGAGGAATTGGGTAGCTTCTTCTTTTTTTTTTTTGTTCAGCCCTTTGGCTAAACAAAAATGGATGATAGGAAGGAAGGGGTGGATGGAAGGAAGGAAGGGGTGAAAGGAAGGGGTGGGTGGATTGAGAGAATGAAGGGAGGGGAGGGGTGGAAGGAAGGAAGGAAGGGGTGGGTGGAAGGAAGGAAGGGGAGGAAGGAAGGAAAGGAGAGGTGGGTGGAAGGAAGGGAGGGGTGGATGGAAGGAAGGGAGGGGTGGATGGAAGGAAGGGAGGGGTGGATGGAAGGAAGGAACAAACTAACAAAGGAAGTGAGGAGTGGATGGAAGGAAGGAAATGAGGGGTGAGTAAAAGGAAGGAAGGGAGGGGTGGGTGGGTGCATGGAAGGAAAGAAGGAAGAGAGGGGTGGGTGGGAGGAAGGAAGGAAGGGAGGGTGGAAGGAAGGAAGGGAGGGCTGGGTGGAAAGGAGGGAGAGAGGGGTGGAAGGAAGGGAGGGAGGGGTGGAAGTAAGGAAGAGAGAGGTGGAAGTAAGGAAGGGATGGGTGGATGGAAGAAAGGGGTTGAAGGAAGGAAGGTAAATTGGACTCACGTGACTCATTCAGATGCATCAGAGCTGTCGGCTGCTGTGTTCAGTTTCCTGCCCACGCCTCCTCTGAAACTGCATGGGCTGGAGTGTGGGTGGGCTCCGGGGGAGGCAGAGCAGATGCAGCCTCTCTCCCCTCTCTTATCCTATTGGTGTGGAGGATAGAGGGAGCGGCTGGGCACTGAGAGGAACACAGCGGCGGGGGGGGGGGGGGGGGAGGAACACAGCGGCTGTGGCGGGGGTTAGAAAGAAAACGGAATGATCAGGTATGTTCTGTGCAGAGGTGGTGGCGGTGACTAGCAGCAATCTTTTGTATGGCGTTCAATGAAGCAGCTGGAAACCGCAACTCCTCCTCTCCTTCCTGTGGCTTCCAGCAGCTTCATTGAAAGCCATACAGGAGATCGCTGTTTGTCACTGCCCCCACCTCCACCCCTCCTACACACCCCACCTTATTTCCACTTGCGGGCGAGTGGAAATTTTGAGGGCTGCAGGGATGGTTGGCAACTATCCTCTGGAAGGGGGGGGGGTGTTTAGACCAGCTCTGACCCCCTCCCCCTTATCAATGCCCCTGCTGTACAGTGATACTCGCGGTTAGGGCCATATGCATTCAGAGACATATATCCTGAACGCTACACGTGACTACTGGCCACCCAACAATGCCAGGATTTGAACACTGATGGTCCAAACTGACCCCTATAAGGCCATAAAGTATATCTAAAGCCAAAGCCTTTTTTATATAGGCAGATTAAAGCTTAGAAACTCTTTCAGATTACAATGGCTATGCGAGTTGTTTTTAAAAAGAACAGCAGTTGGTGGTTGAAAAAAGGGTTGTACAGGATCGGACTGTTCTTTACTCATAGGGGGCATCTCACCTTATGGTTTTGTGAAGAGCCCTTGATAATGCGGTTCTGTTTTAATCAACTTTCCCATTTCCTTCATACTATCTGGACAGCTAGGCATGAACCACCTCAAACAACTGCTTAAGAATGTTGATGTACTCAAGACATGGATCAGAAAGGGGGGGGGGGAATCTCTTTCATTTACAGGCTGCTCTTACAGTCCTCAGATAAGCATCCCTATATGTTGGCCTGGGAGAGGATGCTAATTGAGAATGGGACTGGGACATTTGGTATAAATGTTTATTCTGTTCTCTTAAGAGTATTATGAATGTCATATTAATGGAACCAAAATTTAAAGTGTTTACATGCTGGTATTTAGTTCCTACAAGATAAGCTAAAATGTACTCTTCCTTTTCTTCTTTATGTTTGCATGGCTGTAACCTCCTGGGTTTTATGTAGCATGTTAGGTGGGAGTGTCCCAAAAGCCATAGCTTTTGGAAGGGAATTTTTGCATTGCTGCACACGGTCAATGGAGTAGCAGTTCCGCAATCCCCTCATATTGCACTGTTTAACTCGCCTATAGGCGGGTTTTCTAAAAGCTCCCAACATCTAATCCAGTTTATTCTTTTGGGAGCTAAACTGGCAATTGCCCATTTGTGAAAGCAGCCTACACTGTCCCTGTTGCAGGCAAAGCAAAAGATATCGTGGATCATAACTCAACAATGTATAATGAGCACTTTACAAGAGACAGTTGCAAAAGTTAAAGGCACCTGGGAACCTTCGGCACAGTATATAGATATCTCTTTGAACATTGCTCAACAGGTGGTTTTCCAAGGGCATTGTAATTCTCCCCCTCTCCAGGTAGTCCTTTTATCTTTACTTCATTCTTTCCCTCTTTTCTTTTTTATTGTTTTCAATATTCCAGTTATCCAGATGGGCATGGGGTGATTGTCATTTATATTCACATCTTATCATGTCCCCCCTTTCTCTGGGGAAGGTTTAACAGGTAACCCTCACCATGGGGAGATTTACAGATCCAGGTTATTGCAATCCAGCGATATTGTCATTGCATTGTCTACCTGTATTATTCCCGTCTCCCACCTGTAATTTTGCTACTAATGTTGCTGTATTTTATAAATTTTGGAATGACTGGATTTTCTTGTATATTTCTAATACAAATTCAGTGTAAGGATCAATTAGGCAGAGTAGTGTATAAAGGTTTATTAAATATGAATAAAATGTCCATCTGCAACATTGCTCACAATGCAGTAAGGGAGTTTGTCTAGGGTGGGGAAAATAGCTTGGATAAATCTGCCTAAGGTACAAAGGAAGGGTGAGGATCATGCAAGGCTGGTAAAGCATTTACATAATTCTGCCTAGAGGTATGTCTCTCAGAGCACTATACAGAAGAGAGGTGCTGTTTACCCATAAGCACCTAGGGAAGTCAATGACAAAATGCGTAGGTCAGGACTTTGTGATCACATTTGGAACATAGAGTTTGGTTGTCTTATTGTGATTCAGTCTGCATACAAAAGCCACTACTGAGGTGCCATTTTAGAGTGTTGCTATATAGTTCTGTATTGTACTAGAAATATGCAAGTGTACCCTTGTTTTTTTTTTTGTTTTGTTTTTCATTTAATGAATCATTTAATGGTATTTCAGTCTTGTGAGCTCTGTTTGGAGTATCAAACGACAAAACAACCTGTGAAACCTATACGAAAGAGAAAGTAGGAAGATTAATCAATAAGTGCTGTGCAGGAATGCATTTAAGAATATATAGAGCTGATTATAATTTGGAGGTTAGTATTATATGAGTGATATTTCATCAGGTGGTGACACGCTGGATGGAGATTTTCACTAGTTTGAGTAGTTATGAACTGATGGAAGATTAATGATCTATGGCCTTACAAGATACATTGCTCTAAAAGGACTTTTTTGCAGGTGCACATACTTTATAAAGCTTTTTATGTTTAGGTTTTTACTATGGTCTGTGTCCCCACTGGAGAAATTGTTTTGGTGATCATTGCCACTGGGACTAAAAGGGAGGGGGAAAATCCAAACTTCTTGTCACTGTAGTAACAACCAGATATGGCAGAGTTCCCCTTTAAACTCTAACACTTCTAGCTGTCTCTGTTTGCAAAGCACGATTTTCAGCTAACTCTCCCCCTTCCTTATTGCCTGTAAAGTAACGTATACCAGCTTGTAACTAGTACCCTTATCTGCAGCTGCTATTTCAAGGTTATATTTTGCAGAGTGTATAGAGCCTTTTGATGTATAGAAAGTGAAAGAAGGAATGTATGCATTGTGATGTAATCATTGGTATATACGCTTGTAAGAAGTAGATACAAATCACTTGACTTTGCAGGCATGAGCCCGGCTGGGTCAAAACAGCGCTGTTTTTAATAAATCACTTGTTTTCCTCAAAAGTCCGTGTCCAGAGTTTTCCTGGTTTCCAAAATTGCTACTACATCACCACAACAGCAACAGAGGGAAACATTTTTCCAATGAGGACACTAATTACAATGTCAACTGTTTGCAATGCAGTGTACCAGCTGAAAGCGCAGCAAAAATCCTGCATGCTGCATATTTGGCGTGCTTTCAAAAAATGCACCATAAATACAGAACATAATAGAAGTCTATGGGAAACTGTGGGTACACTGAGCTGCACCAGCTCTGTGTGAAATGTCCCTAAGGGGATTTTCGATCACATCCTGTTGTGTCTACAGTACATAAAATGAAAATAATTCTCCCCAATTTGACACAGACCACAAAATCAACTAGTATGAGTTTAAGTATTCCCTACTATATCTACAACCTAAAAAAAAGTTTTGGCTTTAGATTTATTTTGACAGGCTGTCTATTCAGTAGAATCATGTCCTATTGTCCCAGCTCCATCAATCTGCAATCCCTAAATGATTAAAATCATCAGACATGAAGCCTATACAGAAATTCTACACAGCCTGCATATTTAATAAATGTCTTTATTTGTCCACAAAACCAACCAAGCTCTTTTTTAAAATATGTTATACCACTGCATCAGCTACAAAAGTAATCAGCTCAATGGCATTAGGCAGGTTAAAAAAATAAACAAAACATTATATTATACTCCTAGAAGTGTCAGTTTGGCTTTATACCTTTTGGCCTACAGCTACCTTCCTTTACACAAATGTGCCAATATATTATATATGGGTTTGCTGTTGGTAAGTTAAGAGTAGCGGTAATATTAATTTATTACTGTGCACAGGTTTCTGAAACAAATGTGGCTGTTATGGACTATAAATGTTATGGCTGATTTAAACCCCTATCTAATGCACGGTAAAACATCATTTTAATTTTTAACACAACAAAAAATGATGTATACATGTTTTCAGCAAGCCTTTATGGCATAAAAGTCTCTTTTTCTTGTTTTGGAACACTGCCACCACTTCACATTTTATAAATCCAAACACTCCTGTTGTTTTCTAATGCAGCTATGTAAATTTTAGGCCTTAAACTGGACATTTGCCATCTCCCCTAGACACCTTTCATCCTGACAGCAGCATTTTGGCAGAAAAAAATGCTTACACGTGTCAATAGTTATATTCAATATAACCTAACCTACTAAGTTATATATCAGCATGCACGTCACTCCACTTCCTCAAACTAAATCTTTCCAAAACGGATCTTCTACTATTCCCTCCAGCCTGTGCCCCCTCCTGTGACTTTTCCATCAAGATCCATAATACAACCATCAGTCCCTCCCCTCATGCCAGGATACTAGGCGTAATCCTGGACTCCCGTGTGTCCTTTCAACCTCAAATCCAAACACTGTCCAAATCTTGTAGACTTCATCTCCAAGATACCCCCGTTTTTAATCTCTGAAACCACTAAGCAACTTATTCACTCCCTTGTTATCTCTCACCTTGACTATTGTAACTCCCTCCTCATTGGCCTACCTAATTGCATGCTATCCCCTCTTCAGTTTAACATGAATGCTGCTGCCAGACTCATTCACCTTACTAACCGTTCCATATCTGCCACCCCCCTCTGTCAATCCCTCCACTGGCTTGCCATTGCCAAACGAATAAAATTCAAAACATTAACAATAACATATAAAGCCATTTATAACTCTGCCCCAAATTACATCACCAATCTTTTCTCCAAATATCACCCAAACCATCCTCTCCATTCCTCCCACGACCTTCTGCTCTCTAGTTCCCTCGTCTCCTCCTCCCATGCTTGTCTCCAAGACTTCTCCAGAGCCTCCCCCATGCTCTGGAACGCTCTACTCCAATCTATTCGACTATTGCCTACTCTGCCCACTTTTAGGTGATCTCTGAAAACCTCTCTCTTCAGGGAAGCCTATCCTGCCTTCAGCTAATAACGGAATCTTCCATTCCTCCTATTAGTTCATCCCCCACAGTTATTACCTTTTGTACTACCAGCCCCTCCCTCTTAGATTGTAAACTCCAAGGAGCAGGGCCCTCCTAACCCTCTTGTATTGAACTGTATTGTCTCCCTTTATATTGTAAAGCGCTGAGCAAACTGTTGGCACTATATAAATCCTGTATAATAATATTCCATACTCCCTCCCCCTCACACACCACAAGACAATATGTGCCATTCAACATATACCGCACTCACCAGACTAAGTTGACCCCTTGTATACACAAGAAAGTTCAGTCTTTCTTGTTGGTATAATATGCACCTCAGGACCGAGGATGGAAACCAGGGACAATGTGTGGTCAATCAGAGAAGTTGCCAAAGATGCCTTTTTCCACCGAAAGCAAAGCAGTATCGATGGAAAAAGGCATCTTTGGCAACTTCTGTGATTGACTTCGGTCCCCAAGTGCATATTATACCAACAAGTGAGATTTGACTTTGATTATACGAACAAGCGAGATTTGACTTTTTTACGCATACAAGGGGTAAACTTAGTCTGCCGAGTGTGGTATATGTTGATTGGCACATGGAGTGAAGCATACATGCATCTTGTGGTGCAAGGGGGAAGTTTGGAATATTGAATACCAGCTTTGTTTTGGGACTTGCTTTGATATTTATTATTTGTATTTAGTATTTGCATGTATTCACAATTATGTATAGATATAGGTGCACGCTCTGTTTTTCATTTTTTGTTATGCCAAAGCTCCACTGCTCCTGGAAGTGCTGTGTTTTTTTTTCTGCCTCTGAACGCCTATGTGTGCATGAACACATCGGCTACTATGCAGGGGTGTTTAAAGGCAAAAACAAAAAAGAAACCCACACACCAGACTCCCCTTACAGCCATCTTAAAAATGTCTAGTGTACATGAGGCCTAATTTTATGTTATATTTTACTTTATGTAGATGTTTTATATTTCTACTGAAGGGGTGTGTGGGAGGGGGGTGTTGAGATCATATTGGAATCAGTATCACCTTTCCAGCACTGGCATCACTAGGATGTGGTTGATCAGAAGATCCTACAAGACACCCCCAGTTTACTTTTACCAGACTAAGTAGAAATCAGCCAAGTTGAATATGGTACCAAAACTGACTGACCAGCTTATGTGCTTAGCATGCTTGGCTCACAATTGTTAGAACCCAATTTGGCCCTATAGCAGGGGTCTGAAAACATTTTAAACTCTGGGCCAGTTTGCTGTACATCACACTGTTTGGGACTGGTTAGTTGAAGGAAAAAAAAAATCAGTGTCAGTGGGATCAGAAAAGAGACCACTTCACCTTATAGTACCTGTTACATTGCAAGGTGATGGAATGCTCTGTGTTCCGGAACATGGTACCCACTGATATTCTAAATACAGCAGCTACATCATTGCTTGTAATGAGAAAGTCATGCGTGCTGGGCGTCCTTATTTTGGGGGCCAGTATAGCCAACAAGCAGGACATTGTTTGGGGACCACTGCCTTACAGCATAGTAAGGATATTACATTCCAAGCACCTTATAGGGGCTGGATTAAAGTGTACTTTGTACCAAAACACACAAACAACTACTGTTAATAGACTGCCATAGACAACTACTATGTAAAATATATAAAATATATGTACTATAGAGCAACAATAATTTAAAGTATGAAGAATAAACTATGATCAGCCATGTTTCCTAAGAAAAAAATGTACAATATATTGCCCAATTGTTTGATAAAATCTAAAAGATGATGTTACACCGAGTCAACAGATACCAAACATGACATTCTTTAAAATTGTGCACGCCCACACAGCGGAGACAAACTAAGTACATTTTTAATATCCATATGTGACTCTTTAAAAGCCTTTACAGCTCAGGGAGGGGGTGATTTTTTTATTTTAACACTGTCTTTTTTTTTGGATCACTTTTATTGTTATCACAGCGAATGTAAATATCCCCTCTGAGAGCAATAGACAGTGACAAGTACTCTTTTCAGAGAAATCTGGGGTCTATTAGACTCTAGATCTCTCCTTTAAAGCATCAGGTCACACCAAGATCAGTGTGAAAAAATGCTTTCCCAAAATGGCGCTGTTTATATCCAGCAAAACTGAAATGATGAAATGCTTGTTGCTTCCAGAGCATGATTGGAGCCTTTCTGGTCTCTCATCAGTGATCATGGTGAGACTGTGGAACTGCCGGCTGCATTCTCTGGTTCCCCAGTGGGACAGAAGACCCTGAGAAAGCCATGGAAGGAGGCGGGGGGCGGGGGGTGTACCTTCCGGCTGCTTGTAAAAGCGATCCAGCAGTTAAATAGTTGCTAGGATTGATTTTTCATGAAAGCCGACTGCCAGCTGAAAAACAATACCAGGATGATGCCTGTACATGCTCAAAGTGCAGTGATGTACCAATAAGTTGCCAGTCTTTGTTGGGCATATATATAACAGCAGATAACATGGGCATATGATGAATCGACTCTGTGGACCAATATGACCTCAATTAATTATTTTTTTGTAATAATTTTGTTTACATTCAGAAACCGTGATAGGTCTCCATACAGGTTGTCGAATTTGGGTGGGGGAGGGGGGATACATTCTACGTATAAATTGCTTTGGCCCACAATCAATTGATACAAATCTTCAGTTAAAAACAGCAGAGGGGCCAAATGCTGCTGGCAGCAAAGAGTTATGATCCTGTTAACACTGCATTTTTGGGGACACTATACTAAGGATGCACTAGTATAGTTCTGTTTGTGATCAATATATTACTCTGTACAAACACTATACTAGTAATGACGGTGATCAACGACCTATAGCGTGAGTGCGATAGTGTGTGGGCAATCGCTAGTGGGAGTAATACAGTGATCAGTGAAAAATTCTATATACTGACACTGTACTAATGGCACTGGCTGGGTGGCAGGGTAATCAGAAGGTTGATAGGGGCAATCAAAGTGTTAAATGTGCTAACCTAACTTGGGTAAAATGTAGAACTTTTACTCACAGTGTGGTGTTCTCTCTCCCCAGACTGATGGGGAGGGGGGAGGGGAGGTGCTCACACCTGAAATTAGAAAGCAGTGTAAGGGTACGTCGCTTTGCCCAGAGTCACTGCTTGCCCGCACATTGCCAGTAGCTAAAAAAATTCTCAATATTTAACATGTTTTATTATTTAAAAATAAAAAAACTTTCATCAAAGTAGTGCAATGTTATCATAGTAACATTGTACTACTCTGGGGGGGGGGGGGGGGGGGGGTGATCAGGGATTTTTTTAGTTACACTATGCTCCTGCAATGCTTGCTATGAACGGTCATGAATGGGTTAAGTTTATGAACAAGTGAACTGTGATTGCCTACTGCTGAACACATGGTACAGGGTGCTGTGATTGGCCCATGTGAGAGCTGTGGGCCATTCACAGCTCACTAGGAAGGGAAGCAGAGCTGTTATGAATCAGACTGATTCATAACAGCTTTGCTGACATTGTGATCATGTGATCATAGCAATCACATGACCACTGGGTCCCATTTACAGGGATCCTCATTCCGCGCTACACAGCAGTCATAGGGGGACATGCAGCACCCCCCTGTGCTAGTACAGCCAGAGTGACGTGCCGGTACATTGTGCTGCCTGTAGATGCTGCCTGTCCTAAGTACAAGTACTGCGGGTGGTCGGCAAGGGGTTAAAGAATTCTTCCAATATCAGACGTGAGTGTAATATCATAACAGGGTATGCCCCAACTCCGTTATTCAGTAATGGTGTTTCGATACATTCAGATGTCAGGGCCAAAAGTATTAGGGTAAGTATCAATTTCCTCTGATGATATTCCTCCTATTACAAGTAAACAAAACAAAAGCGAAGCATATCCAGGAGTATCAGAAGATGAACAGGTAATTTGGAAACAATGTAGCTCACCTTGGTAAGTGGCCAAGAAAATACCAATTTGTGTCCTGACTTAAACTTTTAAATATGCAGGAATTCACAGTAAACTGCCATGAGATCGTCAAAAACATCCCAAGACTGGATGTACCACGCTCAGCATCAGTGCTGCTGGGTACAGAGAGAATGAATTTCTCTCTCTCTTTAGGACCAACTCCAACTGGCATCAAAACTTTTAGAATGAAGGGGTTTCCCCCAAAATCTTCCACCTACTCTCTCATTCCCCGCCAGAGGATGAGTATGTCATCGATGTACCTATACCAGCCTAAAGTTCTGGATAAGTGCATTGACAAGCTATCATTCCCAAACACCTGGTTCTCCATATCACCCAAGAATAAGTTGGAATAATCTATAGAGTACATTTCGTGACCACAGCTGTTCCCTAGGCTTGACAAAAAGATCTTTGATCAAACATAAATGTACTGTGTTCCAAATTTTTAAAAAAACCTCAAAAGTTTGAACACAAATTTGGTATATACATTTCTATTTCGTCCTATCGATATACTCACCTTCTCAGTCAGAGATCTCCTCACCGAAATAATCAATCTCCGCTGGGGATCTCTAACTAATTTAGGAAGTCCATAGAATAATAGTTTCAAGAAACTTGTGGTCTTCTTATTCAATATTCCTTCTTGGTATGCTAAATCAATAAAGCTGAACAAGTGTTTCTGATCGCTTTCTAAATCTACTGTTGGTATATCGGTGAACGATACGTACAGGGTTTCTAGTGTCTTGCGTATCAGTCTTTGAAACACTGTTTTCTTTCATTGTTGAATTTCCCCTAGTAATGTTTCTAGTGTACCCAAACTATTCAAAACTATTCTAGTTATAAGATTTCCATGAGACATAAGCATAACTTTCCCATTCTAACATACCCTCGTCCTTACTGAGGATTTATTAGTTTAGATTTTCTACTGACTGACAAATCTAATTTTCTCTTTTCATGGAGACGTGTCTGTTTATAAGGCAATAAGGATTCAGTAACAATATCAATTTCCTACTTATCACACTTGATTGGTGTTCATAATATTCAATCAACAAAGTAATGATACATTTAGTGCAATTTTGTAGATTCTCCTCTCATTTAACCTTAAGTTTTATTTGTAATGTTTTTAATACTAGGAAAAATCTGTACATAAGTATTTGATCCCCTTCACAAAACATGACTTAGTACTTGCTGGCAAATCCCTTGTTGGCAATCACAGAGGTCAGATGTTTCCTGTAGTTAGCCACCATGTTTGCACACATCTCAGGAGAGATTTTGGCCCACTCCTCTTGGAAGATCCTCTCCAAGTCTTTAAGGTTTGGTGGCTGACGTTTGGCAACTTGAACTTTCAGCTCCCTCCACAGATTTTCAAATCGGATTAAAGTCTGGAGACTGGCTAGGCTACTCCAGGACCTTAATGTGCTTCTTCTTGAGCCATGCCTTTGTTTTGGGTCATTGTCATGCTGGAACACCCATCCATGACCCATTTTCAAATCTCTGGCTGAGTGAAGAAGGTTCTCACCCAAGATTTCACGGTACATTGCCCCGTCCATTGTCCCTTTGATGCGGTGCAATTGTCCTGTCCCCTTAGCAGAAAAACCCCTCAAAGCAGAATGTTTCTACCACCATGTTTGACAGTTGGGATGGTGTTCTTGGGATCATTGACAAGATCCTCACGTGTAGTTCTGGGATGATTCCTCACTGTTCTCATGATCACTGACACTCCATGAGGTGAGATCTTGCACGGTGCACCAGACCTAGGGAGACTGACAGTTGTTTTGTGTTTCTTCCATTTGCGAATGATTGCACCAACTGTTCTCACCTTCCCGCCAAGCTGCTTGGCGATAGTTTGGTAGCCCAGTTCAGCCTTGTGTAGGTCTACAATCTTGTCCCTGACATCCTTGGACCGCTCTTTGGTCTTTGCCATGGTGGAGAATTTGGAATCTGATTGTTTAAATTGCTCCTGTGGACAGGTGTCTTTTATACAGGTAACATAATGATATTAACAGCCTTTAAGAGACTGCTTCTAATCTCAGCTTGTTACTTGTATGAAAGACACCTGGTAGCCAGAAATCCTGCTGAATGATAAGAGATCTATCACGTACCTGGTGATGGAGGCCAATGGAGAGAGGGCTTCCCTTGTGGCTAAGTTCCGGATTCCCCTGAGTGTGGGACAGCGGAAATCAGGCCCAAAGTTGCACAGGTCACCCATAGGAGTGCTGGTTGGTGGTCCACTCAGAAGCACAGCTGGTGCATGAAGATACTGTAGGTCTGCAGACAGGAGGCACCTGTGTGTGGTATGCAAGCCCTTCTGGGATTTAGATGTTTACTGGGTAGTCGGTTCAAGGCAAGGTCAGATACCAGGTGGGAATCAGAGCAGACATAGTCAGATGGGATAGCCGAGGTCATACAGAGAGGAGCGAGATAGAGAGAGTATCCGTAAGCCAAGCCGAGGTCAGATCAGGGGTACAGCAGAGCAGACAGGTCCAGGAGCAAGCCGAGTCAGTAACAGAAAATCACAGGAAACAGAAACAGGGCACGGGGAGCTAGAGATCACCCAGCAACTTGAGAAAGTGATGAGCCTCCTTATAAAGGCCGTCTGGCACCAAACTGAGGCTGATGTGTGCTTCTGCGGCCATGCAGAGTACTGGCAGAAATGCCAGATCTTCCAGAACTTCTGCCGTGGACAGGACCCTGCCAGGATCAAATACTTGTTTCCCTTGAACATGCAAATCAGTGCATAATTTGTTAGACATGCATTTCTTTTGAATTTTTTGTTGCTATTCTGTCTCTCAGTGTTACAATACACTTACCATTCGATTTTTAGACTGATCATTTCTTTGTGAGTGGGCAAACATTCAAAATCAGCAAGGGATCAAATACATATTACCTTCACTGTATGTGACTTACATTCATAAAGATCTTTAATTTTAAATAATCTCAACATTTCCTTTCATGCGATATTCCACATCCTCCTTCTCAACAACCCTCTCAAAATGTAACTTATTGAAATGTTATATATATATATATATATAACCTTTACCCAATATTGAGTAGTGTTCTATGTACTGCTTGAAGGAAACCTCTCAAAAGGTGAATAAAAGGCTGTTGGTGCTCATCTCAGTCTTAAAAACTGTAATATTTACTAAGTAGATTCAATATTTAAGCCATTTGACCTAAAAAAAAAAAAAAAGTATACAGATTAGTGGTTGCCTGGTTACATGCTTCCTACATGTAAGAGACTCATAAAGCAAGAGGCAGTCAGAAAACTAGCTTTTTCAGACTGATGAAGGTAACAGGATATTGTTCTCAAGACAGGTGTTCTTTGATATATAATAGTTATCAGTGCTATATATAGTACATTTTTTGCTATAACAATTTTTACTCAGTCAAGATTTACACAACCCTGCCAGAGAACAGTGCCAGGATGGTGACCTGATTTTTCTCTACTATAGTTAGAAAAAAGCTTGGCCACTTTATTGCCCCAGGACAGTGAAGGAGCTGCAGCAGTTAAGCCCTTGGCTCACACTGCTCTTTGCTCCTGTTGGTATGTTAATGGTCAGCATATTTATCCACCCTACTATAAAAACTGAGTTTATTGGACGCAATCTGAAAGAACATACGTATATAGCACATGTATATGAATTTAACTTTAAAAAACCTGAAATTTTTAACATAAGAAAAATATTCCCTATTTGTTAGTGTTCATGTTGAAGAATAAGCACACTGGAGCAAACGTCTAATGCTTCTTGGATCACTTTCACCTTTCGTCAGCTATTAAAATTGATACTAAGCTCAGAGCTTGCTTTAACCCCTTGTGCCATTTATAAACATACCCTGGTAGACAAGGAGTTAAAGAGACCTCGGCATCAATTAATACTTTTCATGCTTTTTACTTACAGGTGAAACTCGAAAAATTAGAATATCGTGCAAAAGTTCATTTATTTCAGTAATGCAACTTAAAAGGTGAAACTAATATATGAGATAGACTCATTACATGCAAAGCAAGATTGTTCAAGCCGTGATTTGTCATAATTGTGATGATTATGGCTTACAGCTCATGAAAACCCCAAATCCACAATCTCAGAAAATTAGAATATTACATGCAATCAATAAAACAAGGAAAAGTATAAACATGCATATGTACTTAGTACTTGGTTTGGGCCCCTTTTGCAGCAATTACTGCCTCAATGTGGCGTGGTATGGAAGCTATCAGCCTGTGGCACTGCTGAGGTGTTATGGAAGACCAGGATGCTTCAATAGCGGCCTTCAGCTCTTCTGCATTGTTTGGTCTCATGTCTCTCATCTTTCACTTGGCAATGCCCCATAGATTCTCTATGGGGTTCAGGTGAGGCGAGTTTGCTGGCCAATCAAGCACAGTAATCCCATTGAACCAGGTTTTGGTGCTTTTGGCAGTGTGGGCAGGTGCCAAGTCCTTCTGGAAAATTAAGTCAGCATCCCCATAAAGCTCGTCTGCGGAAGGAAGCATGAAGTGCTCCAAAATCTCCTGGTAGACGGCTGCGTTGTCCCATGACTTAACCGCTTGCCGCCCTGCCACTGTGTTTATACGTGTGCAGGGCGGCAGTGGAGCGCAAAACCACGTTTAAAAACGGGTTCCGCGCTCCCGACACTTTCGCGGACAGGGGGCGCGCGCGCGCGCGCGCCCGCCGACCCGCGGGTGATCCGATTCGATCCAGGAGGGATCAATCATTAGATTTCAGCCAGTGATTTCTGGCTGAAATCGGATGATCGGTCCCTGTCCTATCCTGTCCTGTGTTGATATTTACACAGGGCAGGATATGATGTCATTCTTCTCTGCCTGGACACATTCCGTTCCAGACAGAGAAGAAGAGACATTTAAACGTGAGTAAAACACTACACTAACAGTTAGAACACACTCTAGGACACATTTAACCCCCTGATTGCCCCCCCCCAGTTAACCCTTCACTGCCCTGTCACCAGTGTACCTGATCAGTGAAGCGATTTTTATTGATCACTGTATCAGTGTCGCTGGCGACTTCCAATAGTGCTAGCGCCCTTCCCAGATAGCGCCAGTTTGCCCCCCAGTACACCAATAAAGCCATTTAACCCCTTAATTTCCCCCCCCACCCCCCCAGTTAACCCCTTAACTGCCCTGTCACCAGTGTCACTGATCAGTGAAGCGATTTTTACTGATCACTGTATCAGTGTCGCTGGCGACTTCCGATAGTGTTAGCGCCCCTCCCAGATAGCGCCAGATTGCCCACTAATACACCAGTAGTCCCGTCTAACCCCTTGATCGCCCCCCCCCCTGAGTTGACCCCTTCACTGCCCTCTCACCAGTGTCACTGATCAGTGAACCAATTTTTACTGATCACTGTATCAGTGTCGCTGGCGACTTCCGTTAGTGTTAGCGCCCCTCCCAGATAGCGCCAGATTGCCCGCTAATACACCAGTAGTCCCGTCTAACCCCTTGATCGCCCCCCCCCCCCCTCCCCGAGTTGACCCCTTCACTGCCCTGTCACCAGTGTCACTGATCAGTGAACCAATTTTTACTGATCACTGTATCAGTGTCGCTGGCGACTTCCGTTAGTGTTAGCGCCCCTCCCAGATAGCGCCAGATTGCCCGCTAATACACCAGTGATCCCGTCTAACCCCTTGATCGCCCCCCCCCCCTCCCCCCTGAGTTGACCCCTTCACTGCCCTGTCACCAGTGTCACTGCTCAGTGAACCAATTTTTACTGATCACTGTATCAGTGTCGCTAGCGACTTCCAATAGTGTTAGCGCCCCTCCCAGATAGCACCAGTTTGCCCGCTAGTACACAGATAATCACATTTGACCCCTTGATTGCCAGGAACACGCTTACTTGCACGCTAAACCTTCATTGCTAGTATAGTGTCTGATTGGATCAATATCTTTGATCAGATCAGCGCTATACCAGCATTCACATTACTTTAGTATCCCCAAAAACGCAGTGTTAGCGGGATCAGCCCCAACACCTGCCAGCACCTGCGTTTAGCCCCTACGCCCCCCCCTTCTCCCCCGGCAAGTGCAGTGTCAGTAGATAACTGTCACTTGATACATATTACACACAAAACCGCAGTGTTCACAGAATCAGGCCTGATATCTGTTAGCACTTGTCGGTAAATTTTTTGTAGCGGTTCAAGCAGTCCCTGACAGCCAGGCGCTCTTTTTCCCGTGAGTCGCACTAGGTACCTGTAAATTTAGTGGCCAAAATGTCTAAGCAAAGGTACACTAGTGAAGAGGCCTATAGGATTCTGAGCATGTCAAGTGAGAGCGAAGGGGAAGACTCACTGGCAGAATCAGGCTCAGAATACGAACCTATAGACAGCAGCGGCACCCTGACAGCTAGCTCAGGCGACGAGGAAGTGGTCCCTGCTAAGGTCAGGCGTACCCGATCCCATTCACAGGTTGCTGAGGTGGTACAAATGCATGATGACTCTCATATGCAGCAGAGTGCCAGTACTAGTGCCGCAGTATCTTTTGGTGAACTGGCGAGCACCAGCGGCCTAGTACGTCCTGGTCGTAGGCATACCAGCACTGCAGTATCACTTGGTGACGTGGCGAGTCCCATAAGTGCAGTACAAGCTGGTGCGGTGGCGAGCACAAGTAGTGTCCCGCGGCCACCAAGAATTCGCAGACAGGCCCGTAGAGCCCCTAGTGTCCTTCCGGATGTGCTTGCAAATCCCGATTGGCAGCCCACAAATTCTGCAGCACCCGTACTTCCCCCATTCACTGCCCAACCCGGAATTCAGGTGGAAACAGCAAATTTAAATACTCCCCTTAATTTTTTTGAGCTGTTTTTCACAGAAGATCTTTATGCATTGATTGTGGATCAAAGCAATTTATATGCACGCCAATTTATCGCCGCCAACCCAAATTCAAACCTTGCCAGACCATTCGCATGGAAACCCATTACGGTTTCCGAATTTAAAGTTTTTTTGGGCCTAACCCTCAACATGGGCATTAATGATAAAAATCAATTGTGGTTGTATTGGTCCACCGACCCTCTTGTTCACATGCCCGTGTTCTCTGCTGCCATGGCCAGGCATAGATATGAGAGTATAATGCGTTTTATGCACTTCTACGACAACTCACTCAGTCGTCCTCGGGGTGACCCTGAATTTGACCGGCTCCACAAAATTCGGCCCCTCGTAAATCACTTTAACCAAAAATTTGCAGATGTGTATACTCCCCAGAAAAACATCTGCATCGATGAGTCCCTCATTCAATATTCTGGCCGCCTTGTAATCAAACAATATCTCCCCAGCAAGCGTGCCAGATATGGGATCAAGATGTATAAGACCTGTGAGAGGGCAACAGGCTATACATGTAAGTTTCGGATTTACGAGGGAAAAGATAGTTACTTGGAGCCCCCCGGATGCCCAGACTACATGGGGAGCAGTGGCAAGATAGTTTGGGACTTGGCGTCATCCTATTTCCACATGGGGTACCACTTATACGTGGACAATTTTTATTCAAGCGTGCCACTATTTAGACATTTGTTCAATTTGGGAATTTGCACATGTGGCACTGTGCGATCTAATCGCCGAGGCTTCCCCCAACGGCTTGTAAATACCCGTCTTAAAAAGGGGGAAAAAGCCTGCTTGAGAAATGAAGAATTGCTCGCAGTGAAGTGGAAGGACAAACGGGATGTTTACCTCCTGTCTTCCATTCATGCAGATACGACCGTCCAAATTACCACGGCAACTGGTGTTGTTGAGAAGCCCCTCTGTGTCCACGATTATAACCTTAACATGGGAGGGGTGGACTTCAATGACCAGATGATGCAGCCGTATTTAGTTTCCCGAAAATCCAAACGCTGGTACATAAAAGTGTCAGTTTATTTATTTCAATTGGCTCTATATAATGCTTTTGTTCTCTATAAAGCAACTGGACATAGTGGATCATACCTAAATTTCCAGTTAGAGAACATCAGGGCCCTTTTGTATCCAGAAGGTGCTGTGCCCCAAATCCCTCTCCCAGATGCAGGTAGCCGTCTGCATGAGAGACATTTTCTCGATACCATTCCTGGTACCCCAACCCAAAGAAGACCCCAAAAAAGATGTTGTGTCTGCAGCAAACGTGGAATTAGGCGTGACAGCCGCTATTGTTGTCCCTCCTGTCCTGGCCAACCTGGCCTCTGCATCAAGCCCTGCTTCCGCCTCTACCATACACTAGTGAACTATTAGTATAGGGTACAGCACGGCACAGATCAGGGCACATTTACACAGGGTCTCAAAAGATGTTCGGTAGTCAGGAAACTGGCTATCGCATTTGGAGAGACCCTACCAGCTGTTTAAATGTTTGAAGTTTGGAAAAAAAAGTTAAAAAAAATAAAAAAAATAAATAAAAGTACAAATACCCCCCAAAAAAATAAAAAAATGTAAAAACCAAAAATAGTTATAGTTTTTTTTGTTGTTGTCATTTTTGTGATTGTTCGACTTTCACTGGTTTATTGTTGTTTTATTGTTAACCATTTCTGTTTGCAGGAATGCTTTCAGCTGCAGCGCTGACCTGTTTATTCTGACAGCAACAGGAACTTGCTCTCAGAATAGACATAAGTCAGCGTGAGCAGCGCTGTTGGATGAGATTTTTCATCCGCAGTTATAAAAAACAGAATATATGCCAAAGCATGGGGGCCTGGGGTGGCCTGTGGGTGGATGGCCCCTATGCTTCGGCATATATATTTTATATTTGTTGGCACATTTCATGTGTGCCCACCATTAGAAGTGGGTGGATTGAGGGAGGTTTCTAATGGTGGGCATACCACCACACACTTTTCCTTATAAAGTTGTTTTATTGAGTTTATGTTTTATTGTTAACCAATGTTGATTTTTTTGCAGGAACGTCAAACTGCAGCACTGACCTGTTTATTCTGACAGCAACAGGGTCTTGCTTTCAGAATAGACATAAGTAGGTGTGTGCAGTGCTGTCGGATGAGATTTTTCATCCGCAGTTAAAAAAAAGAAAATATATGCCAAAGCATGGGGGCCTGGGGTGGCCAGTGGGTGGATGGCCCCCATGCTTCGGCATATATATTTTATATTTGTTGGCACATTTCATATGTGCCCACCATTAGAAGTGGGTGGATTGAGGGAGGTTTCTAATGGTGGGCATACCACACACTTTTTCTGGCAGAGATTTCTTCTCTTTTTTTTCATTCAGCCCACAGGCTGCATAAAGAAAAAAAGAACATAGCATATACACCCAACAAGGACCAGTGACGTACTGGTACATCACTGGACTTTGAATGGTTATACCAGGGTGATGCCTGCAGCTGCAGGCATCATCCTGGTTTTATTTTTTTCAGCCGGAAATGGGCTTTCATGTAAAAGCATTCCTAGTGGTTAATTAGCTGCAGAATTGCCTTTACAAGCAGCGGGAGAAAATGGCCCCCCCTCCCCCTCCCTGAGATTTGCTTTCCAAAAAGGGGTCATTTGGGGGTGTTTGTTCTATCCTGGTATTTTAGCACCTCAAGAGATGTGATGGGCGGTCAGAAAGTAAAAGCTGTGTAAATTTCAAATTATCTATACCATAGTTTGTAGACGCTATAACTTTCACACAAAGCAATCAATATACACTTATTGGGATTTTTTTTACCAAAAACATGTAGCAGAATACATTTTGGCTTAAATTTATGACTAACTTTGAGTTTACGATATATTTTTTATAGCTGAAAGTAGAAAAAATTGTTTTTTTTTCAAGATTTTCGTGTTTTTTTGTTTATAGCGCCAAAAATAAAAAGCGCACAGGTGATCAAATACCACCAAAAGAAAGCTCTATTTGTGTGAAAAAAAGGACGTAAATTTCGATTGGGTACAGCATTGCATGACCGCGCAATTATCATTTGAATTAGTGCAGCGCTGTATAGCAAAAAAAGGCATAAATTACAGTATCTATACCATAGTTTGTAGACGCTATAACGTTCACACAAAGCAATCAATATACACTTATTGGGATTTTTTTTACCAAAAACATGTAGCAGAATACATTTTGGCTTAAATTTATGACTAACTTTGAGTTTACGATATATTTTTTATAGCTGAAAGTAGAAAAAATTGTTTTTTTTTCAAGATTTTCGTGTTTTTTTGTTTATAGCGCCAAAAATAAAAAGCGCACAGGTGATCAAATACCACCAAAAGAAAGCTCTATTTGTGTGAAAAAAAGGACGTAAATTTCGATTGGGTACAGCATTGCATGACCGCGCAATTATCATTTGAATTAGTGCAGCGCTGTATAGCAAAAAAAAGGCATAAATTACAGTATCTATACCATAGTTTGTAGACGCTATAACGTTCACACAAAGCAATCAATATACACTTATTGGGATTTTTTTTTACCAAAAACATGTAGCAGAATACATTTTGGCTGAAATTTATGACTAACTTTGAGTTTACGATATATTTTTTATAGCTGAAAGTAGAAAAAATTGGTTTTTTTTCAAGATTTTCGTGTTTTTTTTGTTTATAGCGCCGAAAATAAAAAGCGCACAGGTGATCAAATACCACCAAAAGAAAGCTCCATTTGTGTGAAGAAAAGGACGTAAATTTTGTTTGGGTACAGCATTGCATGACCGCGCAATTATCATTTGAATTAGTGCAGCGCCAAACAGCAAAAAAAGGCCTGGTCATTAAGGGGGGTAAATCCTCTGGGGCTCAAGTGGTTAATGAAGCACAGTGGACCAACACCAGCAGATGACATGGCTCCCCAAATCAACACAGACTGTGGAAACTTCACACTGGACTTCAAGCATCTTGCAGTGTGTGCCTCTCCATTCTTCCTCCATACTCTGGGTCCTTGGTTTCCAAATGAGATGCAAAAGTTGCTCTCATTAGAAAAGAGGACTTTGGACCACTGAGCAACAGACCAGGTCTGTTTTTCTTTAGTCCAAATAAGACGCTTCTGACGTTGTTTGCTGTACAGAAGCAGCTTGACAAAGAGGGATACGACATTTGAAGCCCATGTCCAGGATCCATCTGTGTGTGGTGGCTCTTGAGGCACTGACTCCAGCCTCAGTCCACTCCTTGTGAAAGTCCCCAACACTTTTGAATGGCCTTTTCCTGACAATCCTCTCCAGGCTGCGGTCATCCCTGCTGCTTATGCACCTTTTTCTTCCACACTTTTCCCTTCCACATAACTTTCTATTAATGTGCTTTGATACAGCACTTTGGGAACATCCAACTTCTTTTGCAATTACCTTTTGAGGCTTTCCCTCCTTATGGAGGGTGTCAATGATGGTTTTCTGCACAACTGTCAGGTCAGCAGTCAATCACCTCGAAATCCACGGGGGATTACATCAAGAGGCGTAAACTGAAGGTTTTGCCATGGCCTTCACAATCTCCTGACCTCAACATAATTGAAAATCTATGGATAGACCTTAAAAGAGCAGTGCGTGACAGACAGCCCAGAAATCTCAAAGAACTGGAAGACTTTTGTAAGGAAGAATGGGCAAAGATACCTCAAACAAGAATTGAAAGACTCTTGGCTGGCTACAAAAAGCGTTTACAAGCTGTGATACTTGCCAAAGGGGGCAGTACAAGATATTAACTCTGCAGGGTGCCCAAACTTTTGCAGACGCCATTTTTTTGTTTTCTGTTATTTTGAAAGTGTAAATGATGGATACTGTATACATGTAGATGCCATTTTATGAGGAAATTAACTTGCCCAGTTTACATTTTGCATGGTTTCTTTCAAGCTGAATTCCATCTTGCATTTCCCAGGGACCACAGTAAAAAAAGTAATCTTTACCAGAAATCCCAATTTAACCTAACTACCTGACCCTAAACAAAACAAAGTGTTATTATGTTCCTCCCAGTGAATCCTTCATAACAGTAGAACATCCGAACTGTTTAAATTTGTTGGTGAGACAACAATCAAACAACTGGCACTCTGCGCTGTCCCTTACCTCTTTCTTCAGCATTAGTATGATCCAGCAATATGCTAGTGTCTAGTACTTAAGCACTACCCTGCCCCAAGCAGAAATTGAAATTATTTTTCAGTTATTTATATTTCTTGAGGCAAAATTCTTCATTTAATTCTTATGCTCACTCATGTTTTCCAAAATGCATTATAGGTGGGATCACCCAATCATTATGTTGCATCTGGAACAAATGGTTTATTACAAAATACAGAAAAGTTACTAAAGCTTTCCCTGCTGCAGATATAAGATTCCATGGAGGAAAGGGACACAGACAGGAGCACAAGTCAGATTAATGTCTGAACCAACCCACCAATGTCCAAAAACAAAATATTTTCATCAATATTGGCAAGGACAATTATGATCATTAGTAAAGGCATTGATGGGTCAAATCACCTGCTCAGACTCCAAAGATAAGGGTTTAGCCTCTGCCTATCAATCCTATAAAGCAATAGCGATGGAGTTGTTTTCTCAACTCTACCCTCCATTATTTCTTCCACAAAATAGAAACTACTTTAGGGGAAGCTAAAATAATTTTGCTTTGTATAATGGCTGTGGTAGCCAGGAAAAAAAAAATCACAGTGCAGAGACAATGTGAATGTAGCTGTCAACATCCACAAATCCGACACTTTGATTTTAAGTAAAGCTACTCAAACATATGAAAAAGCTTAATACAATATCCTAGAGTCATCATGACCTGGCCTAAAAAGTGAAGCAGTACATGCACCATTGTTAGACCAAGTAGTTCACTACACTTCTCCTTGAAGAGTGTTCATAAAGTTGAATGAGGGTGGACTACCTACTATTTGACAGTGTCAGAACTAATGATGAGGTTCAGGTTTTCTGCTACCATGTGCTCCAAACTTTACACTTTGCACAATGTAGTCAGGCAAGTACTGTTCTCCTGGCAACTGTCAAACCAAGACAAGTCCAAGAGACTGCCAGACAGACCCATATGGAAGAAAAATATATTTGAAATATATTTAAAAAATATTCTTCCCAAATATATTAACATATATTTGAAATGCTACAATTTTGGCCATATTCAATATATTTAAAAAAAATATATATAAATATATATATACATACACATACACACACACACACTGTATGTTGAAATGCATTATTCCAAAATATGAAAAGTATTTTTGAAAATACATATCAAATATACTGTGTTTTTAAAAATACAAATCACATTTTTGGAATGCATTTACAAATATATCTAAAAATATATGTTAAAATTACTTTTTTATACGTTAAAAAATTCTGAAGAATATATTTTTAAAAATATATATTTTTTTTAATTTATTCTTCAGATTTATTTTAACATATATTTTTACATATATTTGTAAATGCATTCCAAAAATGTAGATTTGTATTTTTAAAGACATAGATTTGAAATGTATTTTTAAAAATATTTTTCATATATTTTGTAATAAAAAATTTCAACATACAGTATATTTATTGAAATATATTGAATATGGGCAAAATTGTAGCATTTCAAATATATGTCAATATATTTGGGGAGAATATTTTTCAAATATATTTTTCTTCCAGGTGGGGAGAAACGTAATTCGTCATTTCAGAGAACGTCTCCACTGCTCTAGAGTCCAGTGGCGGCGTGCTTTACACCACTGCTGACTTTTTGCATTGCAATTGGTGATGTAAGGCTTGGATGCAGCTGCTTGGCTATGGAAGCCCATTTCATGAAGCTCTCTATGCACTGTTGTGCTAATTTGAAGGCCACGCGGAGTTTGGAGGTCTTTAGCCATTGACTCTGCAGTCAGTTGGTGACTTCTCTGCACTGTGCGCTTCAGCATGCGCTGACCCCGCTCTGTCATGTTACGTGGCCTAACACTTCGTGGCTGAGTTGCTGTTGTTTCCATTTGCTTCCACTTTGTTATAATACCACTAACAGTTGACCGTGGAATATTTAGTAGCAAGGAAATTTCAGGAATGGGCTTATTGCACAGGTGGCAACCTATTATGGTACCATGCTTGAATTCACTGAGCTCCTGAGAATGACCCATTCTTTCACAAATGTTTGTAAAAGCAGTCTGCATGCCTATGTACTTGATTTTATACACCTGTGGCCATGAAGGTGATTGGAACACCTGAATCCAATGATTTGGAGTGTTATCCCATTACTTTTGGCAGCATAGTGTATGTGCATTTGCCTGGGAGAATAGTTTTTAAAGTGCAACTAAACACACAATGCTTAACTTACATTATCCCTTCTCTGTCTGTTGTGGATGATGGTACTGTAATTATTTTAATACAAAACACATACTAGCACCTTTTTCATAATCAAAATACAGCTGCGGCCCAGCTCATTCCCAGCCTGTCAGCAGGGAAACAGTTGCAGGAGTACTTAGTCCTCCGTTGATGTGCACATGTTCAAAAATGCCCCCAAAAAACAGCCTTTGGAATACAGTTTAAAATAAATATAAATACTGTAAACGGCTTTAAATAATTTATTCAAGAATATATTTGAAATCAAATCTTTGGATTTGTGGGCGGATCTCTGCCAGTCATATCCCTTGTCTTAGAATAACAAAGAGGTGAAACCTCCATCAACAAGTGCAATCCTACCCCCATTGTGTTTAGCTGGTTGGTGGGCATGATGGAGGAGGGAGGGAGTGGGCTGTCATTTACCATTATATGGTCAGATATGATAAGGAGGAAATGGTCAGCATAGAAACTTACTGAAAATTGAGCATGTGCAGTAGCTACCAACACTGCTCTGCAAAATCCCCAACTGCATTGGCGACGTGGACCAAAAGGGGGAGATAGAGAACAGTAGGATCAACCAGGTTCTTGCAGAATACAGAAACAAATCCCATAATAACGGAGTATGGACAGCATCTAATAGTTTTCAATGATATGGGTTTAGTAACACTTTAAAGCTCCTGGATATATATATATATTCTGGACTTATAGTTTAAAGGTAAATAAGGGGGGTTTGGTTATGTCAACCCCTTCACTATAAAATGGTGTGCACAGGACAGCCACAGTCTAAACGTATCGGAAGCTGTTGTAGGAAGAGCTGAAAAACTGCATAGGGAGAGATTAGAGTCAGTTAGAAACTGTACCTCAAGTCAGATTGCTAGCTTTTTGGGCAATTAACCCCTTTGTTGCCTTTTTTTGTTCTCAATATTTGTTTTTATTATGTGGTTGATTTGAAGTCATCAAACTTTTTTTGTGAGAAATCCATGTAAGATCAGGTTCACTATGTAATTAAAGGTCAGTAAATGGGAAGAGCTCCTGATAAATTAATTCAGTGAAACTTCCATCACAGTTTGCTTTGGAGAAAAAAAAACAGAAGACAGTAACTTAATATACAATAGAATGATAAAGGTCATTGTAAAAATTATTTATTTGTATTTACTAAAAAATTTTATTAATTTGATATTTGTTAATAGCTTTCCTTACTTTACTGTATATTGTATGACAACCTGTGACATAAATGTACAGATTTGAGTAGCTGAGATGTGACTTGTAGCAATATGTAATTGTAAATTTAATTCATTCTTTGTCATTAAAGAAATATTCAGTCATAGGTATTCAGAGACAGATGGTCGCCAGTTAGCATCTGAAGGGACAGAGCTTCCTCTGGAAGTGACACCTAGGTGCCAATAAGATTTGTCTATAATCAGACTTTGTCACCTTCTTGAAATTTGAAAGAAGAACACGAGACAAGTTGGCTTCATGACACAGCAGGAGACCAGGGGGGCTCCGATCTGTCTGGGGAGCCCCGACAAATATACACAGATCAAAGCTAAAATATTAGTTGCAGAGAGATGAAAATACTTCCTTCTGATTGGGCACTCCGTGGGCTACATCGGCATGAAAAAACTGTATTTGTGGCCTATGTAGAATGCCATAAAAATGCAGTAAATGGTTATGTGGCGCTGGATTGTGATAGCTGAACAGTGATTGGTACTGTCGCGATCGGACTGATGCACTGGTGTTGGAAATTCAATCCCCAACTTGGTGATTCAAACCGGTCCTGGTCCAATCAACTTTGGGCATTTCAGCACACAGAACATCCTGTGGGCGGGTACAGCAACACCCCACAGAGTCAATTGGCCAAGGACTAATGTCCAGCCCTTGTCCATATTCCCATAAATTGAGGACCCTGGGGTATGGACGTCATGATTCGTATGGCGCTAGTTCAATCGACTAACGGATTGCTGACTTTCCCTGACTTGCTCCAGTCGCAGGATAAATCTTGCTAAAAGTTTTATTTCTGTTTTATTTCCCTTTTATTTTATAGTGAATAGTCAATTGTGTGTCTTCTTGTATTTTCTGTAATTTTTATACTTTGTACATATTTTATGCACTGCCCACTTTCAGGTTATTAAATCTTAAAATGAATAAGTGACTTCTAGGTATTTAAGCACGGGCTCATATCTCCGGAGAGATTAGATTGTATTGTATTTTAGTGTCTTTAAATGCTTGGTCAAGTTCATTGCCTATCTGTATGCAATTGCACTGTGTGTTGGCAGATTGCGCTCAGATTGTAAAGGTAGCAGATCTGCCAGATGGAGATCTGTGTGTGGTGTTCCAACAGACCGTTCTGCGGAAAAATTGTTGGGTGGTGGCAAGCTACCGTTTGTGGTGTCTGGTGTGGAGGGATTTGGACAGTGGAAGAGTGATTAACACCGGGGTTCTGGCTTGTAGGACAGCTGGAGGAATCCTAGAAGGGTATGTGTGATTGCTAGGCTGCTCCTCAACCCTAGTTAGTGCATCAGATTGTGTGTAAGATTTTTATCTGCCAGTGTGTGGTCGGCTGGCTGGATTGGAGTCTCCTTCCAGTGGTGACCAAGAGGTAGTGCGGGCTGTGAAAGTGTATCACGGCCGGTCTTATATACTTTATATATTAGAAGTTAAGTCCCCCTTATTCCCTCTCACCCCAAGTCACGGCCGCACATGCGCGCCTCGGTTAGCTAGTCGTTGTGGGTGTGGCGTGCGGGTGAACCGTGACACAAGCATATTTTCAGTCACCTACACTTTAATATTTTAAGTGAACCCTGCGCCCACCCTCTTCCAGTATTTTGTTTTATCCTTCTCTATCCCCTCCCCCTAACAATAGAGTGAAAATACTTACAAACTTTGTTGCTGCAGAACTCTGCTCCAATCCTAAGAAATCCTCCCCTGAAAATAAGCTTTTACTGGTTCTTCCTGCTGACCTACATGTCATTACAGGAGACAGTATTTATGTGAAGGACTGCAAAAGCAACCAGTGAACAGGACCAAGGTAATTTAAACAAAGTATGTTTATGCCACATTGAAATGTTATGTCAGAGTAGATATGAGGTGAAGCTATGTTCACATTGACTTTCATTCATGCGTGAAAAAGATTATTCTAGTACATAATTGGTAAATAGATTAACCGCTTCTCAACCCTCCTATAGCAGATATACTGCTACAGGGCAGCACAAGTGCGCAAAATCACACACATTTTATATATATATATATATATATATATATATATATATATATATATATATATACCCACACACACACACATATATACACACAAGTGATTTTGCATTTCTGGGTAGGGGGCGCACGCCCTACCTGCACTGCCATTCCGGCCATGGCTGTCAATCACCAGGTCCTGGCCGGTGATTACTTGCAATCACCCAGTGATTGCAGAGCATCTCTGACGAGGAGGAGAACTGTTTGTAAACAAAACAGTCCTCCTCCCTGTCAGCTCTTGCACACTGCTTTGGATGGCTGTGCACAGCACAAGCATGCAAAGCAGTGTGCTTACAGCGAAGCACACAGACACAGCACACAGTTAACCCTTTGATCGCCCCTCATGTTAACCCCTTCCTGCCCAGTGCCATTAGTACAGTGTCAGGGTTTTTTGTTTTTTTTTAGCACTGATCACTGTATTGGTGTCACTTTGGATTGCCAGTGAGACCAAATCAGTTCCCCCCCAGTGTCGGAATGCCCACCGCATTCGTGCTATAAGTCGTTGATCGCCGCCAGTGCTAGTAAAAATAAAAAATCCCAGTATTAATACCATCATTTGCTATAATTTTCACATAAACCAATTAATTTACATGTATTGGGATTTTTTTTTTTTTAGCAAAGACGTAGCAGAATACATTTTGACCTAAATTTATGATGAAATTAGATTTTTTACAGGACATGTTTAATAGCAAAGTCAAAAATATTGTATTTTTTTTTAAACTTGTCGATCTTTTTTTTTTAATAGCGCAAAAAAAAAAAAAACCGCACAGGCGATCAAATACCACCGAAAGAAAGCTCAATTTGTGGGGAAAAAAAAAAAGGACAAATTTCATTTCGGTGCAGCGTTGCATGATCACACAATTATCAGTTAAAGTAACACAGCGCCGTAATGCAAAAAATGGCCTGGTCAGGAACAGGGGTAAATCCTCAGGAGGGCAAGTGGTTAAGGGCCAGTTCACACTACATGCATTTCAGTTGTTTTTTTCTGCATCCAAAAAGCACAGAAAGTAGGTTATATGGTTGCCGATGTCAATTTACATCAGTGCTTGCAGTTCCAGTGTGTTCCGGATGCAGAAAAAAAAAAAGTAGAACATGCTGCATTTGCACAGAACTGTACTGGAATGTTGTAAAACACATGAAAAACGTGCATGCGGAAAGCGTCCAGAACGCATCTGGACTGCACTTCTATAGTGTAAACTGGCTCTTAAACATACCTTATATACCAGTTCCCAATGTGAAGTAAAGTTTGACTTTATGGGAACAGCCGCAACTCCTTTAACCACTTGCCTACCGGGCACTTATACCCCCTTATTTACCAGGCCAATTTTCAGCTTTCAGCGCTGTTGCACTTTGATTGACAATTGCGCGGTCATGCAAGATTGTACCCATATGAAATTTTTATCATTTTTTTCCCACAAATAGAGCTTTCTTTTGGTGGTATTTAATCACTGCTGGGCACTTTACTTTTTGTGCTATAAGCAAAAAAAGTGCAAAAAAATTTGAAAAAAAAAAAAAGTTTATTTGTTTCTATTGTAAAACTTTTCAAACAGGTAATTTTTCTGCTTCACTGATGTGCGTTGATGAGGCAGCACTGATAGGCAGCACTAATGAGGTGTCACAGATATGCGTCACTGATAGGCAGCACTAATGAGGTGGCACGGATAGGCTGCACTAATGAGGTGTCACAGATAGGCTGCACTGATAGGCGACACTGATAATGGGTACTGATAGACAGCACTGATAGGTGCTGACATCACTGCTGGGCACTGACTGGCGGCACTGCTGCGCACTGACTGGTGGCACTGACTGGCAGCACGGCTGGGCTGCACTGATGGGTGGCACTACTGGGCACAGGTGGGTGGGCACAGGTGGGTGGCACTACTGGGCACAGGTGGGTGGGCACAGGTAGGTGGCACTACTGGGCACAGGTGGGTGGCACTACTGGGCATAGGTGGGTGGGCACAGGTAGGTGGCACTTCTGGGCACAGGTGGGTGCATTGCTGGGCACAGGTGGGCAGAACTGGTGTGTGGCACTGCTGGGCACCGATCATCAGGGCACTAATGATCAGTGACCCTGATGATCGGTACCGATCCCCGCTCTGACAACTGCCGGTTTTCGGCAGCACTTTCCTCACGATCTGACAGCATGAGGAAAGTGCAGCCGAGAACCGGCATTTGCATTTCCCGGTGATCAGCATGTCATTGGACACGGCTGATCACATGGTAAAAGGCCGCTGTGATTGGCCTTTCACCACGTCACATGATCAGCTGTGTCCATAGGACACAGCGATCACGGAGATCGCCGGGGCGCGCGTTCTGGGAGGACGTCATATGACGTCCACCCAGAACTGGCCGGCCGCAGTGCAGCCGTCATTCGGTTATCTGCGGTCGGCAGGTAGTTAATAGATCAATTATATTAAAAGAGAAGTTTGGGAATAGAAAAAAAAAACTACAAAATCATACCTACCTAGATGGCTGCAGCAAAATCCCAGCTGCAACTATCTCCCCGCCAGCTCTACCTCAAGAAATGAGCAACCAAAGACCACTGATTGCTGAGTTCTTGGTCTTCAGTGAGCCAGTGACTGTCAGTCACCAGCTCTCTGCTCTGCCCTGCTAGCACTCACTTGACCACCAGACTGTGCAGGCTGGCTCAGGCTCTGAGTGGCTTGCTGAGAAGCTGAGCCAGCTGCTGGTCCAGGCATCTAGGTGGATCCCTACTTTAAAGTTGGGCTCTTTCCAGAGTCTTGTCCATCAAGTGAAAATGGGTCATAGGAGTGCAGAACAATGTGCTCTTTTGTGATCCATTGGAGAAGTATAGCCAAAATAGCTTTGGCTATGCTTCTCCATTAAGGCCTTGATTGCACTGGCTGCAGAGTTTGCCATCCTTCTGAAAAACAATCTGCGGTGTATTTTATTTATTTTATTTTTTTTTAAGAGGTGGTTGGGATACTACTGCCTCCTTATTGCCTCTCTTTCTGTTTCCAAAAAGAATCTTGTATTGCAGTACTTCGCTGCAACTGGTTATGGTGTGATCTCTCTGACTTTAAGGAGCATCTCTGCCAAACAAAACATGCGGAGTTAAATTTGCCACACTGCAAAATTAAGCCTCATGGGCACCACAATGTGTAAGGAGCCAAATGGAATCAAATCAACTGTCTATTTGTAACACCCTTTTGCTATCCGTGTGAAAATGTTAGCAATATTAGAGAGTTGCTCCCTTAATTTGAAGTTACAACAGCCAAACAGTCGCCGAAATAAATTCTGTTTATATCCAGTTCACCTGGCAGTTCATTCTAATAAAGAAATAGTATTCAGAAACTGGCATCACTGATAAGCGGAGATCAAGCTGGGAACAGGATTAAAGCAAGCACAAATACAGCATCATTATTCAAAAGGAGACTTTTATTGAAAAGCCATAAATTAAAAAATAAATGGTAGGCTTAAAGTCCCAAATGCTTTCAAGCCATACAACATGCTTCATTCAGAGCTCTCAGCTTATCATCTGATTATATAGTGCTACCAGTTTCAGCTATACACAAACACTACAAAGATCAGGGACTTTTTATAGGACTGGCATCATTTAGACAGCAATAACATAAAACTCTTGGAAATGTGGCTGTGCCAGTTATGACAAGGTCTTTGTGTTCAGTCAATTTCTGAATGATTGATGGAAAACTTTATGTGAAACACTAGTCATTTATGTTACCACTGTATGTATTTGTATTATTAAAACTTTCAAAAGGTTTTACAAGGACATCAGGGATACAAGTGCACAAAAGTAGGTACTCGGATAAAGCAAGTATTACTTAACTTGACATAATTATAGACAAAGACATAATGCAGAGTGACAATGAAGCACTGAAATATGATGGGAAAAAAGGTTTTTGAATCTTTCAGTCAGAGTTGCTTTGCATTAAAGGCCTAAATGGGTGTTCATAAGAGATCACAAGGCCCAAAACAAAATTACATTTGATCTGAAATCACATTATGTATTTAAATTTCCCTAAAGTGTTATTAAACCAACAAAAGTAAAATCAGCCTGTATATGCAATAAAGCATGCTTGTTATACTCACTGTGGAACCTAAGGGGCTAATCCTCCACATAGTGTAAAAAGGCTGTTTGATCCTGTCTTCTCTGGGCCTCCCCTTCTCCTACTGTCCCCAATCCATCTGCTGATAGTACAGAGCCCTAGGAGTCACACTGCACATGCTCAGTTTAGTGTGTATTGCTAGAGAGATTTTTTTTTTTTCTTTCAAAGGGAGCATGTGATCAGCATAGGGCTAATCAGCACTGTCCATATAGAGGGTCAGGGGTTATGCAGCCTATATAAGACAGTCAGAGCAGAATGAAAACTCCTTCTACAAGCTTTAACCAGGGCTCAGCTGGACATTGATAGAGGTCACAAGACTGCTACAGTGGATATAAAGTCTAAACCCCCGTTAAAATGTCAGGTTTCTGTGATGTAAAAAATGAGACAAAGATAAATCATTTCAGAACTTTTTCCTCCTTTAATGTGACCTTTTGGGGGTGGGAAGTAAACATAAAAAACTAAAATAATGTGGTTGCATAAGTGTGCACACCCTCTTATAACTGGGGATGTAGCTGTGTTCAGAATTAAGCAATCACATTCAAAATCATGTTAAATAGGAGTCAGTACACACCTGCCATAACGTAAACTGCCTCTGATTAACCCCAGATAAAGTTCAGCTGTTCTAGTAGGTCTTTCCTGACATTTTCTTAGTTGCATTTTACAGCAAAAGCCATGGTCCGCAGAGAGCTTCCAAAGCATCAGAGGGATCTCATTGTTAAAAGGTCTCAGTCAGGATAAGGGTACAAAAGAATTTCCAAGGCATTAGATATACCATGGAACACAGTGAAGACAGTCATCATCAAGTAGAGAAAATATGGTGCATCCATGACAACCAAGAACTGGATGTCCCTCCAAAATTGATGAACAGAAGAGAAGAAAACTAATCTTGGAGGCTGCCAAGAGACCTACAGCAACATTAAAGGAGCTGCATGAATATCTGGCAAGTTCTAGCTGTATGGTACATGTGACAACAATCTCCTGTATTCTTCATATGTCTGGGCTATGGGGTTGAGTGGCAAGACGGAAGCCTTTTCTTACAAAGAAAAACGTCCAAGACCGGCTAAATTTTGCAAAACACATCTGAAGTCTCCCAAAAGCATGTGGGAAAATATGTTCTGGCCTGATGAAACCAAGGTTGAACTTTTTGGCCATAATTCCAAAAGATATGTTTGGCACAAAAACAACACCGCACATCACCAAAAGAACACCATACCCACAGTGAAGCATGGTGGTGGTAGCATCATGCTTTGGGGTGGTTTTTCTGAAGCTGGAACTGGGGCCTTAGTCAAGGTAGATGCACTGGGGTCCTAGGTTCAGCTCTCACCAAGTATCCTACCAGCATAGGATCTGTACTGTCTCTCTTTATGTTGGTCTTCTCCAGGTGTTCTAATGTCCTCTCTCACTATATACACATACAGTACAAACGCTTTATGCAGGTATGAAGAAATGCAGTAAAGTGAGAATGCTTTCAAAAAAATACAGAAGAATGCTTTCAAATATATATTTTTTAATTATTTAACAGAAGAAAAATCTATATCCACTCACTATTTCGTGTGACTGCCATTTGGCTTCAAACCTGCATCAAATCAGGGATTTTGTAGTATTAGAGTCAGGTGTATGTAAAAGTAAAACACCAAAATAATAAAAGTGTTTAAAGTCAGGTGTATGATTAACCAATTATACCAAGAAGGTGCTAATGATCATCAGTTTCATATGTATGTTGAAACACAGTCATTAACTGAAACAGATACATCTGTGTAGGAAGCTTAAAACTGGGTAAGAAACAGCAAAACTCTGCTACTAAGGTGAGGTTGTAGAAGATAGTTTCATGTCACACACCAGGGCAAGACTGAGCACAGCAACAAGACACAAGGTAGTTATACTGCATAAGCAAGGTCTCTCCCAGGCAAAGATTTCAAAGCAGACTGGGATTTCAAGATGGGCTGTTCAGTGTTGAGGACTGTAGACGCAGGGGTTGGCCAAGGAAACTTATTGCAGCAGATGAAAGACACATAATTTTTACTTCGCTTTGAAGATGTCCAGTAGTGCCATCGGCACAGAACTTTCAGAAACCAGTAGGTCCCAAGTACACCCATCTACTGTCTGGAAGAATTGTAGCCAAAAAAAACAGGCTAAGGGGTGCAAAGAAATGACAGCAGGTGCTCTGGACTGATCAACATTTGAACTATTTGGCTGTAGCAGGAGGCAGTTTGTTTTTCAAAGGTCTAGAGAGCAGTACAATAATGAATGTCTGCAGGCAACAGTGAAGCATGGTGGAGGTTCCTTGCACGTTTGGGGCTGCATTTCTGCAAATGGAATTCGAAATTTAGTTAGGATCAGTGGTGTCCTTAATACTGAGAAATACAGGCAGATAATTATCCATCATGTCATACCATCAGAGAGGCGTGCAATTGGCCCTAAATTGATTCTGCAGCAGGACAACAACCCCAAATATATAGCCAGTGTCATTAAGAACTACTGTATCATCCGTGTAAAGAAGAACAAGAAGTCCTGCAAGTGATGGTTTGGTCCCCACAGAGCCCTGATCTCAACATCATCGAATCTGTCTAGGGTTACATGAAGAGACAGAAGAATTTGAGACAGCCAGCATCAACAGACGATCTGTGGTTAGTTCTTCAAGATATCTGGAAAAACCTACCTGCCAAGTTCCTTCAAAAACTGTGCACAAGCACTGTGTGTACCTAGAAAAATTGGTGCTGTTTTGAAGGCCAAATATTGATTTTATGTGGATTTCGCTTCTGTTCATTTACTTTCCACTTTAATTGATAAAAAAAAAAAAAAACCATTAACACCTCAATTTCTGAAAGCACTCTTAATTTACAGCATATTTTACACGTTTGCACAGTAACACACACACTCTCACACACACACTATATTTTTGTTACATATATTTAAAAAAATCTGATATATTTGTGTTATATCAATAAATACAATACATATGAAAAGTACCTCTAAGAAAATAGAGCAAGAGCAAAAAGTACTATTTATCTTTGGCAACATTCGGTTATGAAAAATAAAAAAAATTTGTTTTAAAAGTATGCATTTTTTTTAGACAGATCAAGTGAAGCAAACAAAAAACAACACAAATTAAAATGTGTAACATGAAAAAACACATTTTATTGCACTTAAGTTATAAGAAAATAAAATTTCTAAGTGAATCAAACCATAGACACAATCCCTTTAAACAATGTTTTCCTCCATCACATCAGGTTGTTACAGAACTGTAAAATGAACGAAATGGAATCTGATTATTTTAAAACCAGACTATAAATAATAAAACAAAAATATAGGATGAGGAGGAAAAAAAAAATTCTTAGAAACAAATCCAAAATATCGCATAGGATACAGTGTTAAACCACTTTTCACAGTTCAGCTTGAGTTGTGACTCTTGGAACATGAGGCAAATTATTTGACAATTGTATGGTCTTATCTGCACGTGAAGCTTGCACCACAAAAAAAAAAAAAAAAAAATTCTCCATTTGCCTTCTCTGCTTCACTCGTCCACATGCCCTATTTGACTGTAACAGCTGACTACCCCTCGAATACTGTCATTTGTTGAGCCTAACAAGTAATATTTTTCTTGTTTTGTTTTTAAAACGTTTTTGTCAGTTGTAATGCATTTTTGTTACATTCACCACAGCCTCAAAACAAAAAGTTCCCAACAGAACAGGCTACAATAGCTTTGTTCCAAGGAATGTGTTTACATTTTGCTCAAAAACAAGAAAATAAGCTTTGCACACACTCATATGTCATTTTTCTTTTGCAAGCAAACTTCACTCTTAATTGTCTGAAACTGTCCCACTTACGGCCTCTTAGAGGCACCATGGATACATATTTCAGTGGCAAAAAGTCTTTTTTCTGTATCCAAACTAGAAGAAATTTGGAATTCAGTCTGGGACTAAAACGTCACAGCAGTAAAATAATAATTAAAAAAAAAATTTGCTTTTTTTCTCCTTTCATTTAGCAGCATAAATATGTTTGGCCACTGGGAATACAGTACAGCTGTGGGACAACAATCCCATTTATAAAGACCTACTTTGCTAGCACCAGCATCAAGATTTATATCCGTCTGAGAACATAAAGACAAGCTTGCCACCCCAGAGCAACGTATGCATTGAATAGTGTAGATGGAAGCAACAGTAAAGAGAGAAACAGAGGCTAATACTGTGATTGACTTGACATTGGCAATAGTCGGCAAAAAAAAAAAAAGTGACAGAACTATACAAAAACAATTCACAGTAATTTTTTCAGCATTTCCAAAAAAGAGAAAATGACTTTGTTGCAACTGCTCTCTTGCAAATTCAACCAGCGATTTGTGAAGCTGCGAGTTAAGGTCTAGCTTTAAGGACAGTCCACCGAATCTCATGTAGACTACTGGTGCTGCCTTGTGAACAATTTGAAGACGTTATTCAGAAATAATTGCACCTGGTTCCGTTTTGAGAGTCCTCCTTTTCACAAAAGAAAAAGGTAGTCCACATCAAAACGTCAAGTCTTTCTGTGACAAGATGTCTTCTCATCTGCGTATGTAGGTCTGCTTCATGTTGCCCAAAGCTGAGATCCTGTTAACAGAGGCCAATGGATATTTTTGGAGGGAAGGACTAGGTAAGAAGTGGGAGGCCAAAAATAAAAAGAGGGTGTTACATAGTCTATAAATTTGGACAAATTAATTTCCCCAGCCTTCACTTCATGTCCACATCAAAGTCCAGCACCAGCAGCTTTGTCTCCTCTGTCCCATTTCTACTTCCAACAGCGCAAACAAGCTTTGTGTTGGAAGCTCGAATTCGCCACACAACGCCTCCACTTCCACCACTTTCCAACGTGACAAGGTTCCGAATAAATTCACCCGTTTTCAAGTCCCACAGTTTTACAGTCCCATCATCTGAGCTGGTTATTACAAAGTTCTTGTTAAACTGTAAACAGGTCACAGCACTTTGATGTTTGTTGGGACCTAGGAAGAAAATGTGCAACAGGATATTATTTTTCATGCACAAGCACACATAAAAGAGTTTATTGACCAATGTCTGAATAACACAAGTATACAATTCCTGAAATATTTGAAAGCCAGCATAAAAGAAGCATGCAGACCTCGAACATTTAGAAATAACTAAATCAGCTCTGTAAACAGAAGCCCTTAAGCAGAACCTAACTGGGCAAATACATTCTGTAGGACAGAGTTTAAGGAATCTCACCTGACTGTAAGTAATGCAGACAAACAGGCCACAAAAACATAGGCTAATGGATTATGATGATTTCAGTGAGCCCAGAACAGTTATGATAAAAGTCGGAATTTTACAGACATTTTTAATAACGTCCTAAGCAAAAAAATATTTTAGATTTCCAACTTCTACATAGTGTGTTTTGGTATGTGGCCATCACTAAAGTAGAACTATATGCAACACTCTTTTTTTCCATTTTGTATAGTGCAAGGCAGGTTTATAACCCGTCATATTTTTTATTTTGCCATCTGTGTCCTATTACAGAGATTTCACTTCCTGTTCCATAGCCAAACAGGACGTTAGAGGAAAGCCCTGCAAATTAAGGGAATTCCTTGGGGACCCCCCAGTTCACCAGAACTAGTATCCCTATCAGAAGATTTCCCCTCTATTATTATTCTGGGTACAACCCAAAACTTGAGATTTTCTTTTACTTTCACTTTCAATGATAACGGTAAACAGGACAAATAGAGAGAGAGAGAATCTCCCTAATGGGGGCACAAACAGCAATAAAAGCCTGACAGGGATTCTAATCCTCCTTCACGCTAACCAAAACTATGAAAAAAAACCAACAACTTGCCTTTAGTTATACTTTAACATAGTTAAGAAACCGGTTTTTAGAGCAACACCTGTGCGACCATCCTTAGTGGCATTTGCCACTTTGACACCATAGCCATAATAAACGCCATTCGTGATATCAAAATATCACGAATGGCGTTTATTAAAGGACAGGTGTATCTTTCATAAATTTTTACACCCATATTCAGGGTATAACATGCTATGAATGCACCGACCCCTACTCCCCAGCTTCTCCTCTCCCACCACTAGCTGTCCAATGTTTACAAAACGTGGCCATGCGGGGCTCCACCCGCCCGACTGCTTCACTCATTCACAGTCCTCTGTGAATGAGAAACTACAAGTCCTGACAGCCTTAGTGGCTGTCGGCTTGAAGATCTCAATGAACTACCAGGGTGCTGTGGGGCACTGTGATGGTTCATTCTTTCTGCCAGTATATCAGCTTACTTGTACATCCCGTACGGGCAAGCAGATATACTGACAGACCTGCAGGGCACCAGCGATCTGCTGATTGCTGGTGAAATGGTATCCAGGCTCATGCAATCAAAAATAATGCATATGGAAAAAAATGTGCATTTATTAATTTTGGTAAAAAGGTGAACTTATTCTTTAAACAGCGTGCTTGTAGATTTTATAAGACCAACAGCAGCAACTTTGGTGCTTGTGTTTCCTTTGCTCAGGAAACATAAGCACAATTAAATGAATCTTGGTTCAAACAAATGAATTGCTGTTCAAATGGACTAGCTTGGTAAACACTACATTACACTACATGCAATGTGGCTAAATGTATGCATATGTGTGCAAAAACTGCCAGGAGGCAACCAGATACTAAACACCTTATGCAAAGAAAATTAATAACATGTTTGTGCAAACATTTCCAGACTGGTCCTAAAATGTCATAGAAATATCGGTTTGCGATCTCAATAAAATAGAATGCCATGTAATTACATAGGGACGGATGAATTTTGCAATGCCATAATACAATTGTAATGATATATTTGGTTAGCAGACCATGAAGAATGCTCAGGAAATGTCATATCAACAGTAAGTCCTAGCCTGTATCCAGAGGGTTAGTTGCACCTTACAAGACTGGCTGATTTAATTGGACTGCAAGGCAGCATAAGCTGTCTAGTCAAATAAATCACGTAAGAATAGTGGGCTTTCTCCTTCCAAAGAATAGGAGCACAGAGGAAGATGAGACAATGGACCTTTTATTTTCTCTGTGATTTTCTCCCTAACCAAAATTAACTAGTTTTACCACACGTAAACCGTTTACACAAAGCAAATCAAAACTACATAAAAGTAATTTCTGTAACACACATTCATCATTGTGTTTTCTAAAAGTGGACTGCATGACAGATTTGTTTTGTGTACTACCTAAGTAAAAGAGAAGTGGAGGTGATGACTATAGCAACCCAACAACAAAAAGGAGCATCCTACAGCAGTGTTACAGTTCCAGTGGAGCGATGCTTATAGCAACATTTAAGTTTCATCTTGCACTCCTCAAAAAACTACAAGATAGAGGTTTGTACAGCCTCACATACACCAAAAAGATGCAAATTTGCATTAAAAAGTGAAACCAAGAAAGAAAGCTTGAATATGAATGCTTTCTGTAGGTATTAAGAGACCTATCTGTAGAAGGGTTGATAAACTATACCCAGGTGTATTCCTTTTCCAGGACTATATGGATCAGGATGAGTGGCTAAAGTGATACTAAAGCTAAAAAGTTTTTTTTTTCATCTTAAATGCATTTGTTGTATTAAGGTAAGAAACATTTTCTATTTCTCTGTATCTACCCCTTCCCTGTGTGAAGCGAAAAAGAGGGGAGAAAAGATCCAGCACTGCACATGGTTGAATCTACACCCTGTTCCAAATTATTATGCAAATTCTATTTAGGTGTCACAAAGATGAAATATTTTGTTTTTCAGTTTAACTCATGGATGGCATTGTGTCTCAGGGCTCTTTTGATCACTGAATACAATCTTGGACACCTGTGATAATTAGATTGGCCGGTGAGCCCAATTTAAGGAAAACTACTAAAGGAGGGTGTTCGACATTATTAAGTACAGCACCATTTTCAAGCAATATGGGGAAGAAAAAGGATCTCTCTGCTGCCGAAAAGAGTGAAATAGTTCAATGCCTTGGATGAGGTATGAAAACGTTAGATATTTCACGAAAACGTAAGCGTGATCATAGCACTATTAAGAGATTTGTGGCTGATTCAGAGCACAGACGGGTTCGTGCAGATAAAGGCACATTGAGGAAGATTTCTGCCAGATCCATGCATCGGATCAAGAGAGCAGCTGCTAAAACACTATTACATAGCAGCAAACAGATATTTGAAGCTGCTGGTGCCTCTGGAGTCCAACGGACATCAAGGTGTAGAGTCATGTTTTGGGCCGGAATCATGGGAACAGAGCTGGTCGGCCCCTTTAGAATCCCCGAAGGTGTAAAGATGACCTCTGCAAGTATGTGGAGTTTATGACTGACCACTTTTCTTCCCTGGTACAGAAGGAAGAACTATGCTTTCCGTAATAAAATCATCTTCATGCATGACAATGCACCATCTCATGCTGCAAAGAATACCTCTGCATCAATGGCTGCTATGGGGATAAAAGGAGGGAAAGTCATGATGTGGCCTCCATCCTCCCCTGACCTCAATCCTATTGAGAACCTTTGGAGCATCCTCAAGCAAAACATCTAAGAGGGTGGGAGGCAGTTTACATCCAAACAGCAGCTCTGGGAGGCTATTCTGACATCTTACAAACAAATTCAAGCAGAAACTGTCCAAAAACTCACAAGTTCAATGGATGCAAGACTTGTGAAGCTGCTATCAAATAAGGGGTCCTATGTTAAAATGTAACGTAACCTGTTAAAATGTTTAAAAAGTTAAAACATTGTTAAAAGTTTGATTGAAATAGCTTTTGATTTCAGTAAATACGCTGCAAACACAACAAATGACAATTTTCAGTTCTTTACAACCTATAAAGTATTTTGAAACTTACTGTGCGTAATAATTTGGAACAGTGCATTGTAAGTTTATGTTTAAACAAAAATCCTGTTATCATTAGGAGGTTTGTTCAATAAAATTTGAAATGTACTCTTAATAGTTGAGAACATGACAATTATGCTGACTGTTATTTACATCAATTATTTAGGTAAATGAGAAAAATATAATTTGCATAATAATTTGGAACACGGTGTATTCTCCCATCTCCCCCTTCACACAGCACTTGAGCAGCAGGAGACAATTGGCTCCTGCTGCTGTCAATCAAATGCAGTAAGCAGTAAGTGAGGGGCGGGGCTGTCCCATTGTGCAAATCTATGGACACACAGCTTGGGAGCGAGCAGACACTGTGTGCCTCTATAGCAAATTGCTTGCTATGGGGACACATGAAGAACAGGAGTTGTCGAAATTGTCTGCAGGGGACACGAGAAGAGGATGATAGGGGCCACTCTGTACAATACTACTGCACAGAGCAGGTGAGTATAACAAGTTTAATTTAATAAAAAAAATGTTTTTGTGTTTAGCAAAAAAGGGCAAACTAGATTATGTAAAGGTGAGAAAATAACTTAATACCCTATTCATTTCAATAGAAAGGCCATCTACCAGTGACACACATGATAAATCATAGGAATAAATAGATTGTTGAAGAGCATGGCTGTAGGAGAGCACTTCAGATACGTTGTGCACAGCAAAGATCTTGGAAGAGCAGGGGTAAGCAAGTAGAAGATTTTGGTGTTTGAAGGGAAGCAAGAATGGTAGCTTTTAAAAAATAAACATACTAAAATAACAATTATGCTTTAAGCTTTGTGGAATATCCTGAGTATACCAATCTAGTGAAGAGAATTTAGATGACATACCTTGCAATGTTTGTAAACACTGTCCTGTTTTAATGTCCCATATTTTAACAGTAGAATCTGCATTTCCCGAGACAAGAATGTTATCCTTAAGTTCCATTCCACTGGTTAATGACTGGTGCCCAGTTAACGTGTGAATACAATTTCCAGTCTCCACATCCCAGACTCTTATTGAGGTATCCAAAGATCCACTGACTACATGGATGCCATCAAACTGCAATTTGAAAAAAAGTAGATACATATTTAAGTTTCATGTTTAGCAGAGAAAATGTAAATTCTGAAAATTTCATGACATAAAACTTCTTGTTGTGTGTGAGGCCTCTGTATATCAGAAGGTCCTTACATGACCCATGGTTATGGGTTTGTTTGTTTTTTTAAGTTTGTTCTTCCCCCTCTTTACTGTAGCCCAAATATGCCCATTATATTTGTGCGATCTTTGTTTTTCCAGTTTGTGTGACTGAGCGCCGCTGTTTTCTCCTTATGGAAAAGGGCTCCTGGTCACATTCTTCTGCCTAGCAGTATATAACAGAGCAGTAACATGTTTCTTTTGTGCGTAGGTGTGATCTTCACATTGCAGGAATGACCCGCTAGCATGTCTCAGCATGGTATTACAGGAAATGTAGTCCTCATCTACCCATAGCAGGGCATGACTGATGTGATGTATGCCACCTGATCTGAACCCCCCCCATTGTCACTTGGGCAATGCAAACAATAAAGGTGGCAATGATGATGTCACACAAAAGTTGATAAATCAAAAAATTAAGGCACTATTGTTTAAAACTTACAGACGTGTTTATTGTCCTTGGGCAAAGAGTGCTAAGGTTAAAAAGTAATTAAGATCCCAGCACTCAACAGTATAAAATATAATTCAAAATGCAGACTAGAAATAGATATCGCACAATTTCTAACAGAAGAAGTCTCATCTTCCTTCATGCATTTAGCCTAAAATTACCATCAAACACAAAACTTCCAGGTTCTAATTTCCAGTAAAAGAATTTATAAATAGTGTAAATAACCTCCAGTCTAAATATAACTTTTCCTGTAGTTTCCAAATGCATAGCTGTTCCAGTCTTTGAATACGACCTCTCGGTTTCTAAAGCTGGGAACGCAACTTAGCTGCCTTCTGAAATCAGTCGGTCTCTTCTAACAGATATCTATGTGGCTCCTCAACTTTTGAACTCTTCCACATGGACATGACTGTTACAGGAAAAAGAACCCCATAACAGCTTGCGGTTGTATTTTTATTCTGCATTGTGTTTTGTTCAGCTAAAATGTATATGTGTAGTGGGGTGAATTTGTCCTGTGGCCATGAGTTGGAATTTGTATAATACAAGGAAAACTGGCAATGCCAAACATTTTTTTACTCTGCACTTGTCTTTTTAACATAGAACATGTTAACAGCACTTCAAATGGATTGCTGGTCATGAATATTTGATGAAATCTTAAACATTCATTTCTTTGCTTGCAGAGGTATAAAACAAAATATCATGACACCAAAAAGGACATTGGCCTGACTTGCTAGAAAATTAAACCAGGTTAGAAAAAATAATTTTACAACATTCAGATAGTAATATGCAGCTAATTGGTGACCTAAAATGGCATAGCCAATCACAGCAAGAAATATGATGTGTCTCATAACCAGAGGGCATTTCTAGAGACAGGATAAAAAGAGCACAGAGCCTGACGGTAAGGGCACATTATAATGAGCTCTGAGCAAAGTAAATACAAATCGGGGTGGCATTTGACCTACATGCATTTATAACCGAAGCATGCATAGCTCAATAAAATGATGCTTTGCAAGGCACTGTAAGTTTAACAAAAAGCTAGAAGGACAATGCAGATGAAAGAAAGAAAATAAGCTGTTCTCATGTAAATATGTTATCATACCTGTAAAGAATAGACTCTGTTTGTGTGGCCTTGCAGCGTGTGTAAACAGGTTTCGGTCTCTGGATCCCAGACTTTCACCATGAAATCATAAGCCCCGCTAACTACCCTCCGTCCATCGTACTGAACACAGCGAACAGCTGCTACATGCCCCATCAGAACATGTAAGCACTGGCCTGTTTCAATATCCCAGACTCGAAGGGTGGCATCTCGTGACCCGCTCACTACCCTGTAAAAGAGAGGACATAATGCAACATACAATTGGAGTAAATATGAACAGTTCCTGCTGCCTTCTTTAGAAAACACAAGAGGAGAGGTATTTTCTCACATGTTACTACTGACCTGGCTTTCGACTTTATGCCAGAGCAAACAACAGATTGTTAAAACAAATGAAACTGACAGACAAAACAGATGTCGACACAACAAAAATTTCCACAAGGGGGTTCTGTGATACATCCATTTTGTTGCCAGGATATACAAGAGACTGTACCCTAGAAAAACCAGTGGTAGCTCTCTATATAAGTGCCTTTATCACACTAATATGTAAATATAAAGTAGACCTAAAGGTTAGAGAGTTAGGCATCAGTGCAAATACCACATGATGCAAATAGCATTTTTAGCAGAGATCAGCAGTGGCACCCACTTATTCCTCTCAGCACATTTTAACCTACAATTACATATGTGGAGTGCAGGAGGAAAATCGCATACTGTGCTTGGTACTTAATTTATGAATGGTACCTACATTTAGCAAAGTCTATTTCTCTTAATCAAACTTAGAAAAACATTGTTATAAATTGTGTATGTTTAAATTAAAAAGGCAGAACAGTGGCTATGTGTTAGTACTTCCCCCAGCACTAGGGTCCCTGGTTGAAATCCCAGTCAGGACACTATCATGGTGGAGTTTGCATATTCTCCCTGTGTTTGTGTGGGTTTCCTTCGGGTACTCCGGATTCTTCCCACACTCCAAAGACATGCCTGTCAGTTAATAGGATCCTGTCTAAATTGGCCCTAGTATTTGTGTTTATGTGTGTGAGGTAGGGGTCTTTAATTGTAAGCTCCTTGAGGGCAGGGACTGATGTGAATGTACCACATGTAAGGCAGTGTGTAAATTGTCAGTGCTATATAAATATTTGTAATAAATAAATGAAGAAACATTGAGAGACAAACCTTTTTTCATGTAGATGCATGCATCGCACAGTGGAGGTATGTCCGTAAAGTGTGTGTATACATTCCCCAGTTTCTGCATTCCATACTTTTAACGTTCTGTCTGTGGAACCACTGATAATGATGTTATCTCTCATCTGAGATGACCAGACACCACCCGTATGTCCAACCAACGTTCTCAGACACTGTAAAGAGACAGCACAATCAGCCAAAAAAAAATTAGGCTGTAGAAACTCTGTTAAGTATACTCAGTAATTCAATACACACTGTCTCACTGAAAGAGCCAAAATATCAGATGAAAACAGAGCTTCCACACTTAATCACATAACTGCATAGAGTCACAATATTTTGCCCCTAGCACTGCGGTCTTGTACAATGAGGAATGTTGACAAATGCTAAAGATCTTTAATGTGCTTTGGACTTTTGTTGCATTTTTGGAATATCCAAAACACATCTTTATTAATTATATTTTGTACTGGGAATTGAAACAGTCATAATTAATTGCAAATAGTCTTGCAAATACAGGAAGCATAAAAAAGAAAATGAACTAGGACAGTTATAAATATCAGTCAGGTAAGAAAATGATTTAATTTCTTTAGAATGAAATGAAGTATGCAGAAAAAAAAAAGCCTTAAGATGCTATGCTGCTGACAATAGAGTCAATGCATGCACATCTGGGTGTGTCATCTACACTTGATCCTGTTAGGCAATCTATCAGTGGATTGCAATTAAACCATTGTATCTCTAAGTTATTATTAAAGTCATTCGTCCTTCAACGCCCACTTAGTATATTGTTGGGTACAGATCTCAAGTCAAACCAGCCCACTTACATGTTACAGCTGTGACACGAACCTGTTGCCCAGCGACTTACTATCCAACAGACTTATTTATATCTAGGATTCATGACTCACCAAGATATTTTTGCTACAAATTTCATCGTACATGACTGTTTTTTAAAGTCTCCTTTTGTAGTTTTAATTGTAAAATACAACTATTGTGCAACAGCCTGAGAGTAGGCCTCATGTGTAGTTATTAATATTTTTAAATTCATTTAAAGCTTCTCTTTGTGTGGTGCACAGGCAAGTAGAGACTCTGCAAGAGTGCTCAATGATATGTAGCTAATGTAAGCCGACTCCTCTACAGGCCTTCCCTGGTTTTGCCCATCAGGCTAATATTCAGGCCATATGGTGCCCACCTCAAAGCTAGTCATGCACTGCCTGCCTTCCATCTAAATGAAAAAAAAAAAAAACCCTAAACTATTCCTCCATCCACGCTATGCAAATGAATGAATCTCCCGCTGGGCTAATGTATGCTGACAGCCGGCCCAGCCAGGTATCAAAATACCTGCAGTAAAGCCAAAAATTTTCAAGCAGGCTAATTGAACAAAAGTTGATCCAATGAAACTGTCCAAAATTCACACACTGTATGGCCAGCTTAATGTTAAAGAAAAACCCATCTATAACTTTTCTTAACCACTTCCTGTCAAAGGTACGGTTATAAACTTCCTCGTACAGGAAGGGACATTTCTCAGTCATTGCTGAAACAATGATCGAGATATCCTCTTGTAGCCCCGGCGATTTCAAAGTAAAACAAATCTTAGACGCTAATGTGCCGCTGGATTCCGTTTATAGGTTCAACCCTCCTCCCACTGCCGCCGCCGCCACTTTTACCAGCTCTCCGTTGTGATCGGGGAGCCTGGCAAGGACATGTCCGGTGCCATCCAGCTCCTGGAACACTGTGAGAGGAACGGAGGTTGTTCCTCCCACTGTGTGAGGTCAGAAACAGGAAAAGCCGAGGATTTTGACACTTTCTGTTTTGGTCCTTTGTTTACCTGGCTGGTAACAGGCAGGGAAGCAGCCGACCAAACCGATGATGAGGTCAAAGGAGAGATGGGGGGGACCTCAGACCCTCGATCTCTCTGGAGGATCAGTCACAACCCATGCTATTACAAGGGAAATTGTTTATCACTTGTAATAGTGATAAAGTAAATGAAGAAAGAAAAAAAAAAAAAAAAAAGTATGTTACAGAGCAAAAAAAATTTTTTTTAAATAATAAAAAAAAAAACATTACACAATTTTAAAGTGCAACCGTTCTCTCGTGCTCACATTCAAATGCAAGAATGCACGTAGGACCCGCATGCATATGTAAATGGCAATCACGCCACAAGTGAGGCATCATCACGAACATCAGAGAAAAAGCAATAATTTTAGCACCAGACCTCCTGTGCGACTCTAAACTGGTAACCCTTCAAATGCTTTTAAAACGCTGTCTATAGAAATTTTAAAGTACAGTAATTTGGCGCTGTATCACTGGGCCATATCTTTTATATTTTTTCAAACAATTGGGTATTATATTGTATTTTTGTGCTTAAAAATCCATTAAAGTGTATTGTGTCTAAAAAAAATTTGTGTTTGAAAAACTGCTGCGCAAATATCATGAGGCATAAAAATATGCAATGCCCACCATTTTATTCTCTAATGCCTCTGAAAAAAAAAATTTACCACACACTTATCAGGGAAGTGAGGTTTTTTTTTTTTACCAAATCATAATTTTTATGCATATTGTCCACCTCCAAGCTGTATAAACTTGAATGCTTATTGGATTTAAGCATATCAGGTAATGTGTATTCGTGTAATGAGGGAGGGTGTGGCCTAAAGAGATCAACAAACTATATTGAGATGTGCATAATTATTAGGCAGCTTCTTTTCCTCACGCAAAATGGGCCAATAAAGATATTTAACTGATTTATTAATAATACCAGCCCATATCAGAACCCCACCTCCACCTTGCTGGCGTCTGAGTAGAAGTGGAGCTCTGTGCCCGTTACTGATCCAGCCACAGGCCCATCCATCTGGTCCGTCAAAAGTCACTCGCATCTCATCAGTCCATAAAACCTTTGAAAAATCTATCTTCAGATATTTCTTGGTCCAGTCTTGACATTTCAACTTATGTATCTTGTTCAGTGGTGGTCGGGTTTCAGCCTTCTTTACCTTGACCATGTCTCTGAGCACTGAACACCTTGTACTTCTGGGCACTCCAGGTGGGTTGCAGTTCTGGAATATGACAGCACTGGAGGATAATGGGTTCCTTGTAGCTTTACGTTTGATTCTTCTCAAATATTTAGCAATTAAATGGCGTCCTTTTTTTCTCAACACATTTCTTGAGACCCTGTTGACTATTTGCAAGAAAACGTTTGATGGTTTTGTAATCACATTCCAAAATCTTGGCATCCCTCTGAAAGACTTTTTACAATTTTTGACTTTTCAGAATCAGTTAAATCTCTTTTTCGGCCCATTTTGCCTGAGGAAAAGAATCTGCCCAACAATTATGCACACTTTGATATAGGATGTTGATCTCCTTAGGCCACACCCTCCAATATTACAGAAATACACATCACATGATCTGCTTAAATCCAATAAGGTTTATACAGTTTGGAGTTGGACAATATGCATAAAAATTATGATTTGGAAATAAAACTCACTCGCCTAATATTTGTGCACACAGTGTATATCTATATATATATTTGGGGGTTCTAAGTAGTTTTCTAGCAAAAAAAGATGTAGGAGAGGAATGCCAGAATTGTCCCAAACTGGAAGTCAATAATAATAACTTCAGAGCTATTGCCAAGCGTTCCCTTACACATGGGACCCAACGCTGCAGGATCACCTGACTGAACCATTGTGGATTAAAATAGGTAAATACACAGATATTTTTATACAGGGTAGGCGGGGGGGCATTTTCCTGTTGGTGACCTTAATAAAACAATTTAATACCCTAATAAAAGAACGTATCTTATAGTCCAACATTGAGTGTTTCTAAAATTCAGTATAGCTGGAAACTTAGGATTAATTTAGAAAAAGGAGTAATTACACTCACAAGCACTTTCAACTTTTCAGTTACACATAGCGACCAACCAATTTATCTATTCAGGTCTACTTCATGTTCACGATCTACTTCTTAGGTAAAGTTTTATAAACGAAAGGTAAATTGGTTTAAGGTTTTATGCCATTTATATTAAAATCCTAAAGACCAAGTATGAGAGAGCCGTTCCTGAAACTCTGTAGTGATGATGACACAAGGACAATTAAATTGGATTTAGAAATAAAACAAACATACATTTATGAAAATGCAGTTTTATCCTAATTTAAACTATGCTGCAGTTTAATGGTTTGTGAGTGGATAGGCCAATTTTTACATTTTTTTTGGCAAAAATCATTTCTAGACTGCTACCATATGCTGTACGCTTATAAGACCATAACACTTCTCCAGTGATATGGACTGCTGCATGTGTGGGAACAAAGTAAAAACGTACCACAAAATGTCACTCACAGATTTTCTGCCAGCGGGAGGATCAGATGCACAGCTTTCAATATTCTAATAAAGGCGAAGGGTGTGACAAGCACCAGAGCCAATGCACAATTTAGAGAACTGGAGGTTTTTTTTATACTGGTTATGGAGCACTAATTAAACTGATCTCACAGAACATGAAAGACTTGAGTTTCTCTGCAATGAAACCAGGCACCGTCTGCACTCTCTTTCATGGGAGCAGCTCATGCCGAAGAATGTGGGCAGACAGGGAGTAGCTAAAGTCTCTATATCCCAAAGGCACTTTATTTTAAGCCTACAAAAGGGCTTCACTGTTAAGGCTAAAAGTTAGGACAGATGTTCCATTTGCCTTTAAGAGCATGGCTTCTGAGTACCATATATGGCTGACACATAAATATTTGTATTATTGTGGATTGATAGCAAAAAATGCCATTCACAATGGCTGGCTAACGATAAATTGGCTCCTATCATCTGCACTATAATGCCAAAATATTTCAACACTGCTGGAATTTGCAGGCCAGATGACCCAGTTAACAAGCTGGCACATACTGCAACTGAAATACTGTAACGACTCTGTAATCCCCCTCCTGTCAAAGCAGATTGCAAAATGGAGCAGAAACACTGTAGCAGCACATATCAGTGTTTGATCCCTACAGAAATCATTTTCGGTTCATATATTGAGAAAAAAAAAAATCAGGAAGCTGTTAGACTACCTGCCTAAACTTGGAGGGGGAAAAATACCCCAACACATCCAACATGGTCTGCGCCAAAGATTCTAACCTCCTTATGCTAAACAGTTGGTCAAACATGGTGAGCCAGATTGTGCTGGTAGTTTATGACTGGTAGAACAGCACAGGATGCCAAAGTCAGGTCATCACCAAAAGACCAGACGCGCTGCTACTGAACCCATTCTAAACAGGTGCATTCAGGAAAGCCATAATCTCCAACACAGTAATCCCTAGCAAAAATACAATACATTTGTTATGGCATGATAAGTTAGAGGCCAGCATCTTATGGCTTTATGATCATACCTTTCCAGTAACTGCTGACCAAACTTTTAAAGTGTTGTCATCAGATCCGCTAACTATTCTGTTACCACAAAACTGGAGGCATGTAATCACATGATCATCATGACCTTTCAGCACCTAAGAAAGAAAAGAAAGTTGGTTAGGAATCACACCACAAAAAAATGGAACTCCTGCAAAATTGACACAAACATCCCTAACTAAATGCAAAAACCTGCTTTAACTCTGTAAACTATAAAGAACAGAGACAGCCCTTAAATGCTTTCTAATATGTCCTTTATCATTATTGTTCTATAATGTATGTTTGGAGTTAGTTTGTTGTGTATAACACTGATTTAGAAGCCAAAATACCTGCAACCTAATACTTTGATTGAACCCTTGACGCTTTCTCTGGCCATGTTAAAACACTGATTATCTATAAGGCAGAAAACAGGCATCATACTATACTGCATTCTATTACACAAGCTCTATTAAACAAGCTGGCCGCTTTCAAAAATGTCTGAAAGGTTCTGTCAAATTTGTTCAATTACTAGAACTGAATAAATGAATGGTTACAATGCTGGACTCATGCATAGCATCTTTTTATTTTTAAATAACAAATGCACATAAGCATATAACAAAATGTTAAAACAAATACAAACTGGCAAACCTTACCTTTGGGGACTTAAGTTCACCTCGTCGCCAGTTAGTATCAATTCGGTGCTGCCTAATATAAGCACTTTTCCATGGACTGTGCGTGAAACCCGGTTTTAGCACTTTTCTTCTTTTTATATGTAAAGGTTCATCAATACCTAAAAAAGGTACGAAGGAACATATATGTAAAGGAAACAAGAACTGCACTAAAAACAAAAATCCTCACGAGAAAAAAAAGCTTTGCCATCTGAAATATATGTAGATACTTACCATCTTCTTTACATTTTTCCCGCCACAAAAGGTTGTCTTCGGCCAGAATTCGCCAGTACCGACACGTCTGTGCTGCTTGAAGGAGATCCTTAGGTTCCAGAAAGGATAGAACATACAAGGCCAACTAGAAAAGAAGACAAATGAATGTAGGCATGAAAATCAATAAAAAAAGATAGAAGTCTAAAAAAAACCTACCTAGCCAGTTCACCTAATAAAGTACTTTAACTACTTTCTAACTGAAACATATAACCACTTCAAGACAAAAGAGGTCCTTAAAACAAAAACTGTACACCAAACGTAACTACAATTATAAGGACTAAGAGTGTGTGTGTGTGATAATGCCCAGTCCTGCATGTAGCGTGGTCTTTCGGAGTTAGTCCTCACTGCCTCCAACAACATACAAATGTCTAGTTAAAAAAAAAGGTTAGCAGAGAATTGTTAATCACAAAAGCCAGTGCCAATGTCTACAGACGTGGCAAAAAAAAAAAATATAGTAAAGCTAAACAGTAACGCTCCCACTCAGACACATATAGATGACCACATTGTTGTCACTTAAAATAATCCTTTTCAAGTGCTAGAATATATAATAAGGAGCCTTTTTGAACTGTTTTGATTATAGATACTGACTGATGATAAAATGCAGTCATGAATTAGAAGACACTCAGCTTTGACATCTACTACTTTTGTGGATGAATAGAGACCACCAGGTCTGATACAAAAAAATGACACACACACACACACACACACACACACACACACACACACACACACACACACACACACACACACACACACACACACACACACACACACACACACACACACACACACACACACACACACAGCGTTTTTTTCCCTCAGAGAATAGGTGCAGGAACTCCCCCCTTCTGAATCGCTTCTCACCTCCGTCCCCTTCCAACCTCTGATCACTGGCCCTTGGTTTCACCCCCTACCTACTGCTCCTTATAGAGCATACACAGCCAAATATTTTGCGATGCCAAGTAATTTGTAAGAATTTGTTAATAATAACAACAAATCAGTAAAATAGATTCCCAGCAGCCAGCAATATAACACCCCAGCAACACAATACCACCCCAGTAACATTAGCCCCCAGCAGCACCAACACATCTTCTAGCAGCCAGCATCAATAGACTCTCCAGAAGCCAGCAACAATAGATCCCTTCCAGCAACAATATATACACAACCAGCAACAACAGACCTCCCCAACAACAATAGACCTCCCCAACAACAACAGACCACCATGCAAAAATAGATCTCCTCCAGTGACAACAGATTCCCTAGCAGCCAGCATCAATAGACCTTCCAGCACACCCTAGGACCCCTTGCCATTACTAACATTCAGTGGTGGAACTGCGTTCCCCCGCATTGCCACTGATTAAAAGCCCTGCCTGTAGTTGAAGTCAAAGTCTAATCTATACTTTGAGTCCACAGAAGACAGGACCTTGTGATGGTGGAAAATGATTAACTTTCTTCTATTCTAAGCCCAACTGAAATAGGTTTGGCTGTGACTATGTAGCATCATTATTCTGAAAAAAGTACAAGCTCGTTATGCTTGGCATATATAGTAGTGCGTATCGCACAGTTCTCCTTTAAATGATCTGGCATTTGCGTAACTGATGCACCTGCATTTCAGCTCCCAGAATTCAACCTCTTAACATCTGCTCAATGTCTCTCACTCTGGTTTGGAAGCTCACATTAAAATGCAGATTTTCTGCACTTTTCACAGCATTAACATAGTGGTAATAGATATTGATATTAACAGGAAACATTCGTTCCAGTCATTTCAATCGCAAATGAGTCTTTAGAAATATAAGGTGTTATAAAATTAGATAAGTTTTTTTGTTAACCACTGCATATTTAGTAAAATAAAAAAAGACCATTCTTACACAGCCAAATGTAATCTAGCCTTTTCAAACACTGCCCTGGCTTTGTCCCTTATTGTTTTAACTCGGTGTGCCTCCACGTTGTATATACACCACGTTCTGTATTGCAGTATGGTGTAGTGCCAGATTGCAACTAACAGCTGGCTCTGGTAAATGAGACACATCAAATCAGGGAGGAAATTACTTATTTCTAAGTGTAGTTCTCTAAAGACACAATCCTCCAAAGGATTAAATTAAACTATTGCCAGAATATCCCCTTACACATCCCCTTCATTAAACCATGAGCTTTAAACCAGTGAATATGATCAAAATACAATTAAAAATAATTGGACAGACTATTGTGGTATCATTTATAATATTTTCCTCTGAAAACAAGGCATACATAGTTACTGCAATATTCAAGATGGTAAATAGCATAAAGTTTTTTTAAAGCTTAACACACATTAAAAAAATATAGAGTGTGTGCTGACTAAATCGGAGAAGTATATACCAAAATACATAAGGGAGAAACAAACTATGGAATTTCGTCTGTGTATGAGCAATGAAATGTCTTTGAAAATTCTATGCTTAGCTCACGTGAGAAATTAAGCCAAATTTACAAAGAAGAGCTAAAAGAAAAACTGTTCAAAACTGGCACTGGAACAGTATCCTGCCTCGTGTATTCAGAATGGTATAACTGCAATTAAAGTTATATATGCTCCTGGAAACTTAAATTTAAGCAGAAGGTGGCTAAGGCTTCATTCACACATGCATATGCGTATTTTCTGTACGGAATGCAGGTTCTTCCTGGCACAGCTAGCAGAAGATCCTGCAGAAAATATACATCTCAAGAACTCACGTTTAGATGTGTACAATTCTTCTTTCATTCAAATGAATGGCTACACATTTATGGGCGTACGATCTACAGATCTGTGTAGTCCTGTAGGTGTTCTACTTTTTTCTGCACAGCTACAAGCAATGCACATTTTTGAATGTACACGCAGCTGTGTGTATGTGATCATCATAGTATATGAGATCATGAGATCATTAGTATATTGCTGTGTTTAGATGCGTACAACACTATCTGCTGTATGCATCTAAATGCGTTTTTTATGCCTGTGGGAATAAGTTCTAAGCCCTGGTTCACACTGGTGCGACTTGTCATTTGATTTGACCGTTTCAAATCACATGACAAGTTGCACTCTGTTTTGTGCCTGTGGAACTGTTCAAATACAGATTTCCCGTGCAACTGTCATAAACATCTTTGCACGAAGTCGCTGCAGCTTTGAAATCATGCTACTTCACTTGAATGGAGAGATTGAGGAGCACAGCTAGGAGAAGCATATATCATAGGCAGTAGATAGTGGCCAGACTGAGCAAACAACCTCACCATATTTCTCTAGCAAGCAAAGCTGTGTGCATACAGAATCACTGTCATAATAATTCAGAAACAAATTACAAAATGAAGAAGTCAACCTAGCTGGTGGTCTTTTGACTAAGAGACTTGTAGAACCCATACCTACCACAGAATATAAGAACGTCTGACAGGCGATAAGCATGCCTGAGTGCTTTCCTGGAAGAGCATGTTAAGCTGAATGCAGGCAAGTGGTCAATGGATTTGCACTGCCCCGGGCTTAGTCAAATACAATGCCTGTAGCATCATACAGGCTCTCTTGTTATCCTGCTGGTTTACCCCCACTGGTCCTAGCAGGTAATTTTTGTTTCTAGCTGCTCTGCAAGGTTATTATAAGAACTGGATAAGCAAACGCTAAATTAGAGACCTGAACAGTTCTCATTAATCCCCCATTCACACCTGATCCTTTTACAGTGTGACTACACTCAACATGCAGAATCTCATTGTATGTAATTAGACCTGTTCACATTTCAGCTCTCAGTTGCTTGTAAGCTCCATGCTCAAATAAGCAAATTAGCTATTTTTTTAGCAATATTAGACATTTTTGACCTCACAGACTCCTATGGGAGTGCCTGTAAATGTGTAACATGCACATTTCTTGCACTTTTTTTAGTGCCTCAAGAACTCCTTTGTCTCCTCTATAACTGATCTCCTGCCCTTGCTCATCACAGGAAACAAATGCCCGAAGCTTGACACATGTGAAAAAAGTGAATGCACAAAGCTTTGACTTTTTTTAAAAAGGCATCAACCCCCTTTCAGAAAAAAAAAAAACCTTCAAAATCACTAGGAATATATATATATATATATATATATATATATATATATATACACACACACACACACACACACACACACATATATATATATATATATATATATACATACATATGCCCTGCTCATGCGTGAATATAAGCACAAAGATGATCTCACATATCCCACTGTAAGGTCCTGCAAGCTTGTGGACGAGCATGTAAATTGATGGTGCTTAACCTACCCTGCCCCCAAAAATCTACTAACTTTATGATATAGCTGTATACTACAGTATATAGGCAAAGAAATACAGGTAATCACAAAAAATGGTTAAAGTGGTTGTAAACCCTTACATATAGCCTGTGAAGTGACTGGCCCTAGGTGATACACAAAGATAAAACAAATTCTCCTACATAAGTTGTACCTGTCTATCTGCAGTCTTTTCTTAACTACATCCTCTGAAAGTGCTGATTTTATAAAGCTTGTCTGAGCGCTCAGAAAACAGGGGGCAGAGAGCTGAAGTTACAGTTAGAGTTACACTCTGCAGAGCTCAGTGAGGAGAGTTCTGAGAGCGGATTGGAGGAAAAGGACACAGCCCTTCACACCGCTCACAGGAACAGAGCTGAGGCTGCCAATCAGCAGGAGGTCCATCCCCACAACCATTTTTCACTTGGTGTCAGGAAAACTTGTCAAAAGTGATTCATGCAGATAACAAATCATGAAGCAGCAGACAGATATGATACTTAGTGCTCTTAACTGAGACAAAGTACACACTATAAAGGGATATGCTTTGATCATATTTCATGTCTGAGGTTTACAGTCAATTTAAAGTTTGCTCTGGGTACCTGACAGGTTTCTACACCAACTATGGGGTGTTTTAATATTAGACCATTGTTCTATACTCATAATTATATGAGCACAGTTTCTTTAAACCAATGATATCTTCAATGACAGAAAAAAAATTAGACCACAGTCACTTTAAGCGCTCACTTGAATTTGACAGTAAATCTTATAACAAAGAGTGACCTTCCTACTATAATTGTATTGCTAATCAAATTTTCATCATGATTTGCTGTGTAAGACAGCACTAGATTAGGAAGTGAAGATTGAAAACCGGATTACATTATTAATAATTCTCTTGATTGAAGGCCACAAATGACAAGAAAAGCTAAACAAAAAGATTGTGAAATAACTAGATTTATATATTTAACAATCAGTACACTCAGGCAAACTTCTAAACTTATGAAGATCACCTAAAGCAGAAAGGTAACCATGTATTCTCTAAAGAACGCAATATGTGAAATCTATCTTCTAGCCATTGTATTAGGAAGAAGAAGTACTGCTGTATGAGGAGCCTGCAATGCAGTGTGGATCAATGCTCTGTGCATGGGGAGAGGTTATGACAGGATACACAGCTCTACATTGCAGCACTCACCACAAGGCATTGGATAAACACAAATAAATGCAGCCATAGCAGTGTTATTTTACTGTGTAGATTGAGCAAAAGTAAAACATAGACTCAGCAGTAGACAAACCTGCGTCAAGAAAAAAGCTCAACTTATCTTTAAACAAGACTTGGGACTTGCCATGATCATCAATCTGCTTTCACTCATAAGCGCACATTAATCATGGAATTACTGCGCTAAGTCACAAAGATGTGTCGCCTTGCATCGCTCTTAAGCACCAATTAACACAGCACAAGTGACTTTGCTGAATATCGTAATTAGCTTAGCAGCAGTTAAAGGTGGCAGATGAGGGCGGCTTGTGTTTATACAACTAGCTGTGCCCTCTAACAGCTGACAAATCTCACCTCTTTAGGCAGTAAAGATATAAAGTCCCTCTGAAACTGAGGCTCAATAACTTGCATCATATGCTTTACTTGAGTTGGTTCACAACTGTCTATAAGTTCATCCAGGGCCAGCAGCTTTTCCGGACCACTCCAGCTCTATAAAACAAAAATAGGGAAGTTCATTAGAAAAACAGACATCATTCAAAATTATTTTAGTTATTTTGCTCCAAAAAAGTACTAAGGCTGGATTCCCACCAGGTGTGTTCCTTTTAACAAACAAACACCCTGGCATTGATGTGCTTTGTTTAATGCATTGCTGTGCAGTTCTCGAGTTGCAGTGCGGCACTGCAATTACATGCAGCATGTCTGCTTGCCAATGCGTGCAGTGTGAATGAGCCTGGTGCAGGGGCGGACTGACCATTTGAAAACTTGGGCACTGCCTGAGGGCCCGGGGTCAGTAGGGGGCCCCATGAGATGCCCCTGGTACCTTTTTCATAGGCTTTTTTGAGTTTGGGCAAGGACACAGGGGCCCCATGATCCCCTATTGCCCGGGGGCCCCATAAGTTGTCAGTCCGCCCCTGGCATGGTGTGTCATTTCATAGTAAACACAGAGTTTAAAAACAGTGAGGGCTATCCTGGGTACATATAAAGTGTACCCAGCACAGATTGAAGAGCTATATGTACTACTTGTAATTGCAGTAGCACTGAATTTCTATGCAAGATGCTTTACACACTACAATTCATATAAGCTCCAATCTTTTTTTCACTTTTATGTCCTTGCATTGTAAACTCCTCAAAGAACTCTTGGGTCAGTGTAGGCAGACACATTTAAACTCATTGAACACTCTTAGATTGTAAGCTCCGAGGAGCAGGGCCCTCCTAACCCTCTTGTACTAAACTGTATTGTTGCTGTATTGTCTCCCTTTATATTGTAAAGCGCTGAGCAAACTTTTGGCACTATATAAATCCTGTATAATATAATAATTGAATATTTTTTAATTGGATTCTGAAAAAAAAAACCCAGAATATGTGGGAAGGCATACAAAATCCATGCAGTGTTATCTGCGAAGAATTGAAGCCAAATATATGGCAATGGCACTATAATGGGAGAGTAGTAAACACACAGCCACCAATCTAAACGCAATAGTTTCATTATGTCTTTTCCAGTCAGATATAAAGGTGCCCCATGTGCAAACAGACAAAACTTCAGACAATGTAAACAATGGGGCAAAGTTCCATCTGTTGCTTTCAATAGGAGTATAAGAATGGACCCTTAAACACTGCAAAAAATAAAATGAACAGATGTGCCATGGATGCTGGCTGTGAAACGCAAAGGAACACACACTATAGTCCTTACATTCAACTCTACAATAGGCAACTTTGCTCTTCAATGGTACAATTTACCAAATTATGCCAAATACTGAATTATGGGCTGTTAGTATATTCTCCACCCTCATAAAAATGCAGGTATAATTATTTAATAAATCAATGAGCTCAGAGGGTGAAGTGGCAGGCCAGAACAATGAACCATAATTGGTCTAAATAAGCATTATTTCTTGTTACTTAAGTGCCATATTGTTCATCATTATAGAATGCCAGCTCTATATTAGAATGTGCCAGCAAATGGTAATAAAATTGTTCAGCTCTAATACATATTTATTGCTTAACAAAGCTTTTGGAATGTGCAGTTTAACTTGATTTCAAATCAATCACTTAAGGGTTTACATAAAATTGGATGTAAAGTATGTTCTCCCTCACTGTGGTCTTGATTTGGATGAGAGATAAGTATTCAACATATGGTCAGCGCTCTGGGGGTATTTACATTCAACAAGCAAGATTCAATAGTATGTGTTACTGTCATCCTGATCATGGTATGGAGAGATCAGGCATTAGCCAAGTGTACATATTACATGTAATAACAAAGCACTACAAAAGGAAAGGCAAAAAAATTATATATATTTCAGATTATGCAGGAAGAAAACAGTTATGCTCAATTAAATTGGATATTGGAGTCTGAATTCAAGTTGTGGCATTTAAAAACACACCTAATATAAACATTGGAAGTCAATAGATTGCACTAGAGGCCATTTTATTGTCACTGGATCCCTGAAGTATTGCTTCATAAAGCCAAAACAATAAAGTGAAGAATAAATAGGAGCCTCTTGGAAGCCTTTTATTGGTTTTGTAATAAGGGCAGCTTATATAATGAAAATCATCTTAAGTTTTATTATGAAAGAACTCAGAGGCCTCCACTTATCATTTATATATCTGTCTCCAAAAAACGCAACTATTGACAAGAGTTTGTATTCCTGAAGTTTACCTTTTCTTTTCAAATACCTGAAATTTCTAGATAAAAAGAAAAGTTATTATAAAGAACGAAAAACCAAGAAACAATTATTCAGACTCATTTTACAGTTATCAACCTAGTGATCTTTGACCACTTGGCAACCACGCTACAGCCGAATGATGGCTACAGCGCAGTTACCCAGTTCTGGGAGGGCATCATATGACCTCCTCCCAGAACGTGCCCTCCCGCGTGCCCCCGATGATTTCCATGATCGCTGTGTCCTACGGACACAGTTGATCATGTGATGAGGTAAAAGGCCAATCACAGCAGCCTTTAACCACGTGATCAGCTGTGTCCAATGACACAGCAGATCACAGAGTAACTACAGTTGGTGGTTATTGGCAGCACTTTCCTCACGCTGTCACAGAGGACATCAGCACTGATCATCAGGGCCCTGCAGTGCCACCCACCAGTGCCACTCATTAGTGCTGCCCAGCAGATACACCCAGCAGTGCCGCCTAGCAGTGCCATCAGTCAGGGCTGCCAGTCAGCGCCTTCCGTCAGTGTCACCCATCAGTGACTATCATTGCTGATTATCAGTGCCGCCTCATCAATGCTGCCTATCTGTGCAGCCTCATCAACGTACATCAGTGAAGGAGAAAAATTACCTGTTTGCAATATTTTATCAAAGAAACAAAGAAAAACTTTTTTTTTCACTTTTTTTGCTCTTTTTTCATTTATAGTGCAAAAAATAAAAACACCCAGTGGCAATTAAATACCACCAAAAGAAAGCTCTATTTGTATGAAAAAAATTATAAAAATTTCATATGGGTACAATGTTGCATGACAGCGCAATTGTCATTCAAAGTGCGACAGCGCTGAAAGCTGAAAATTGACCAGGGCACGAAGGGGGTATAAGTGCCCAGTAGGAAAGTTGTTCATTTCTGATTGCAATCATATAAAGTTTTTTGTATAGTCAAAACTTTTTTTTTTTTTTTCTAGAAAGGTTTTTACACTCTATCACTTTATTTTTTTGCTTTTTGTGTTTGATTGGAGAGATTTCCCTTAATTTCCTGTCTTGGAGACATTACAGGAAACGAGATACACCTACCCAATGTGAGGAGAATTCCTATTTTAGACAGTTGTCACCAGTATATAGTCACTATTGGATTATTTACCCTCACCTCCTGTTCTAGTGACAACTCTAAAATGTTAGATTTAACCATACTTTTTGTCACAGCGTCAAAGGACACCTGGAGAAATAGAGGGATGAATTTCCCACTAGGGGCCACAGTAATGGTCAACACTGTCACCAGCATAAGAGGTGTTGGGACATTTATTTAACAAGGGCACAAAAGAAAATAAAAAACACTGGTTATTGCCAGGGTGGGGGTAGGCTAGAACCTATGTTAGCTTTTTATTGCTTTGCCTAATGGAAATTTCACTTCCATTTTCACCTCACTTCCTGCTACAGTGACAACTTGTGCAACAGGACAGGAAGAGAAGGGAAATCTCCCAAAAGAGACATAGAAAGCAAAATGAAAATGTTTTCGCTAGAGAAACGTAAAGTGGCTGTAAACCCTTACATATACCCAGTAAAGTGACTGGCCTCAGGCAAAAAACAGGTACAACTTATGTAGGAGGGTTTGTCTCCTCTCTGTGTATCTGTTTACTTCTCTTCTCTATATCTATTCAAAGTTCAGAATTTATAAAGCCTGTCAGAGTTCAGAAAAAAAAGGGGATGGAGAGCTGAAGTCACACTCCACAGAGCTCAATGAGGAGACTTCTGAAAGCTGAGGGAAGGAGGAGGGAAACCACCCCCACACAGCTCACAGGAACAGAGATGAGGCTGTCAATCTGCTGGAGGTTGCTCCCCTGTCACCATTTTCCTCTTGGTGTCAGGAAAACCTGGTCAGAAGTGATTCATGCTGATAGTAGAGGAAAAAAGCAGCAGACAGAAATGACATGTAGCATTCTGGATTGAGACAAATACACACTATAGAGGAATAGGTTTTGTTAATTGTTTATGCCTGAGGTTTACAGCCAATTAAAATACATTTTAATTGTACCAGCAACAGTTTTTGTTTTAAGAAAGCACTGTGCCTAGCATGAAACATGTCAAAATGGAACTGGTCACTGGTCTCTGCTGGCTATATTAATAAAGGAAGAATACAGTATGCATTTCCGGATGCTGCATTCCTGTTGTTGGAACAATTGATTGCTTTGGTGGAGACAAACCAAGCCAGCATGTGAGATGAAGTGTGGAGTGTGAAGTCTAACTTTGTTCCCTTAAATCTTTTGTTTCAGATCTATGGATAGAGCCCCAAGGGTATACAGTCCTATTTATGACCTGGCAGATGACAACAATTTAAAAAGCAAGCTTTTTGCTGAAGATTACAATAGAGAAATATATGCACACAAAGAACACAATGTAGTTCAATAGCACAGACTGATCTCCGTACATTGCACAAAAACATTACAACTGAAAATGTTCCAGATTTGCAAAATGTGCTTAATTTCTACCAAGCTCTGCTCATCAAAGGGTTTTAAATTGTTATGCAAACACAGACTCAATAGACGGGAACCTAAATAATAGGAGAGGGCAAGCTGGCTTCTTCTTGGCTTAGGGAACTCAAAGGTAAACAATAAAGCTGAACACTAATTGTTGAACAGACAATAAGGGCACAAAAGAAAGGTTTATGGTCAAACAGGTCATTTTCAAAGAAATACAAGAGGTTGATAAAAACTAGTGGCACAAAATCAAAAATAAGCAAGGCAATTGTGTCAATGTATTATGGCTCAAAATAAGAGAACACATTTTACTGTAGTAACCTGTAAGCAATCTGCAAAATGTACAATGCGAAAATTAAACCACACTTACAGTTTTAATAAAGTATTACGGCCTGTAGTAAATGCTATCCTAGCCAATCAAGAGACTAGAACCAGAAGTAGCGCCTCAGAGGTCCAGTCCGCTAATAAAAAGAAAGCTGAAACCGTTCTATACTTGGGTGTCATGTGGATTTAAATGGCTCTTCAATGTCAAACCATGTCACCCTTTTCTTAGCCATAGAAAGTCCTTAGACGCTCCAATAAACCTCCAATAGATTTGGTAAATGTCTACTTATTTGTGGGGGCGCTTCCATAAAGCAGTGAATTTGACATTCACCTTTGTCTGCTGTTGTATCTCTATGGTGTGTTTTCATTGGTGATTGATTCTGGTGGTGGTGGGGTGCAGTGGTTTGAGGGCCCCCAAACCACTGGGAGACGGGGGCGTTGGGGGCAGAGGAAGAGAGGAGAGAAGAGCAGTGTATACAGTGAGGGATCAATGTATACAGACAGGCTCCCTCACTTGCCAACGCTGCCAATGCCAGCTTTAAATGCTGGATTTGTTTTCTTCTTTACTTTATAGTGCTGAGAAGGAGCAGTCATTCGCTCCATTGCTAAAGTAAACAAAGAAGTGAGGTCACCCAGTGACATCACCCGGTGATCCCGCCCCTTTGTTTACTTCAGCGGGGAGGCCAAATGCTTTGTTAGAGCTTGATACTCACACTGCTCTTATACAAGCTTAAGCCCATGTGAAACAGGCCTTAAAGAAACATTTCATGATGTATTAATGATTACATGACTACAGCTGCATTTATTTGTGTTGTTTAGATCAGCCTAGAGCACAACTTTAAGCAAAATCTATACCAAAAACAAAATTGATACAACTGCTGAACCTTTGAAAAGAATTGCTGCCTTGCTGTCTGGCTTCAATATTCTAAGTCACTGTCCTTGAAAATACATGTAGATCAGTGGTCTTCAAACTACAGCCTGCAGCCCAAATTTGGCTCGTTGCAAGATTTTATTTGGCCCTCTGATGAAAGATGGGACCTCTCTTGATGGGTTAAAATTTTATTTGGAATTCCTTTGCTTTGATATGTAGGATTTTTTTATTTCAATGTAGATTACAAAAAAACTCCAAGTAAAAACGCATTCATTCATTTCAATATGACTAGTTAAATTTATACTTTTTTTTTTTTTTTACCCATGAATTTTTGCAAAATACACAATGTCATCCTCGCACTAAAAGGTTTGATGTGGATGATAAAGTGAAACAAACGGCAGAACACTTGATCTGCATACTTGTTACAGGTCCTGGTCTCAGAAAGTTCTGAAGCCACTGGATTAGTATGACAGCCAGACATTAACATTTTAGGAAGGAGAGGTTGGCAGCCTATATTTTCCCTCATTACAGATTTCATTTAAGTGCCAGGGAACTGACATAGGGCTGCAAATGCCCTCCTGGCCTTTGTGATGGCACATAAAGATCAGTAACATCCTGCACACCAAAGAAATATCGGTCTTTAAATAAGCCAGAATTTGAAGATTTAGTTGCCAGACTGAATAACGTTAAACACAGAAAGGAATATATCCTATTATTGTCTATTTATAGCGGATTCTCCTTGTCAGAAGATGTTACAGTATTCAAACTGCAGAACTATAGTTCGGATTTGACAGCGTGGAGATATTCTGCTCTCAATAAGCATTTGAACAATAGAAAGTTTTTTTCTGTTACTGTATTTTTCATGGGAACACTGTCCCTATTTGGAAAATGAATGCCCATTAATCCCCAAATGCAGTGCTTGATTATCTTCTGTAATGTAAATTTGCATACCACAGCTCCACCAAATGACCCGAATGAATGGGAACTAGTAATTATAGCTAGAGGGTGAGAGAATCAGGGAGAATGTGAGTCAAGACTCTTTATGCAGAGTAGCCGTTAAGGACAATTCACACAAATAAAAACACTAGTCTTATGGTGGAAAAGTGGTAGAACACCTGGCACATAGCCCAGATGCTTAGGATAATTACCTGAACACCCATCCTTTAAGATAACATGTTGGGGCTTGATAACTCAAACCATTCATCTCCATCATAGCTTCCCATTTGCTTTTCCACTCATGAAAGCCTTTTATTTTCCCAGGAGGGAAACAATTATCATAGATAAAAGAAGGAATCCTTCATGGTAACATGAATGGAAAACACAGATGACGTGGATGGCTGACTTATCACTGCTTCTGCCTTCAAGCTGTAGATGTTCAGTATTGATGTCCTCAGACAGGTAGCTGCAATTCAGCATATGGTGATTTTTCACACCAAATGTCTGATAGCTTCTGCAGACTGATTACAGCAACACTTAAAAACAAAATGATTTACAGCTATCCACTGGTTACAAGTGCAGTAAGCATAATATAGAAAAGTTCCAAAACCTTCTGGGATATGAAATTTCTATTATTGTAAATTTACAGCAAGTTTATAACAGGCAAACATTACTGGGCCTATAGATTCTTTGTCTGCTATACCATCAAAAAACCTAATAGAAGTAACATGTACATTTAAAAGGTATACCAAGGCAAAGAGTAATGGTCAAATTCATCTTCTGTTCTGAACTACTCTAGCAGATAAAATCCGGTTGGTAGTTACATGTTACAGAACCTTGTATAGCATAACTGATCTTTTTATTTTTCTAATTCTATAAACCCGTAGATCAGGATTAAACTTCAGATTAAAGCTTCATTCACAAAAGCAGAAAAAAAGTGGAAGGCTGTGTTTACCCACACAGGGGTGTTCTTTGCATTCCTCTGCAGGCAGTTCCATTGCTGTCAATTGGGATGCAGGAGCTGCATGGACACAGCCGCTGCTCCCAATGTGACATCTGTGGTGATGCATGGCCCCAAACGCATCCTGGGGTAATGCACCTGGATGTGTGAATGCGGCCTTAGAGGTATTTTTCTTTTCTTACTTCTGAACACAGCTCTATTTAGCCAATGTGTTCATGCACATTGGGCGATTTAGTTTGTACTTTGGAGCAGCATTCATTAAAAAAATTATTTAAAACCAAAATGCCTTAAAACTTGAGCTTCTTGCCATAATTCATGTGCATATTATTAATATACAGGATTTATATAGCGCCAACAGTACATGCACATAAATGATGTAAACAAATTCCAGTGGCCAGAATTAAATTCCAGTAGCCAATAAAAGGATTTTACGCACATACTAAACGATACATACACTAAATGAAATATGCCTGTAAAAATTACGCACCAAAACAAGCATGTTTTGCCAGCTTCTGGCAGAAAAAATCCACACAGATAGGAGTATTTTAATACGGCCGTGTACATGAAGCCTATCAATTTGCTGAAGTTCTACACAATGGTCTTCCTACACCAGAAGTAACATCAAACTTCTAGAGACCAGAAAAAAAAAAGAAAAAGCGAGAAAACTTCCCAAAATGAGCATTCGGATTACGTGCCTCATGTTAAGAAGAAAGAGTGACAATAAAGGGCTCTTTTAATTTTGTTCATGACTAGTCTTCTGCAAGCACAAACGTTTTCCCTGTAGTTAGCAATTTTGCAGTGACCTTCTGTATATACCCCTCAGTCAAAAGTACAAAAATGTTTGCTTTCATTCAGTTTACAGGAGTGTTGCTTTGAAGGCTCAGATTCTGAACACAGAACATAGTGAGGTATAAATATAGCGAATTCCATTTAACTCTTCAGAAAGAAATTTATGACATGTAAAACACAAGCACTAGATCCAAAATGCAAGAAAGCAGACAAAATACAGGGTAGCCTGTACACAAATTGTTGATATAATGTACAGTGTATAATAGTGCCTTAAAGTGGATACACAGGTTTTCCATAGACTTTCTAACGCAACTGATTTTTCTATGGAACATTTTCCAGAATCGGTGTATCTTTGGCTAGTAAACATTTTAGTATTGGGTATCATGCACCCACACTGCCAGTATTAACCGTGCCCCCACATAGTTCACCCTCTTGGTCTGGTTCCTTAACTATGCCCAGGAATGGTTAAAGTGGAACTTTTGACCAGAATTAAAAGTGGGCGAATAGGCAGGAATTTTAATGCAGAAGAGACATGTTTTGTCTCTTCTGCATTTATTAAAGTTACTTACCTGCCTGTTCGCCCTTGTACAGAGAGCCTTGCATGCACAGCTCACTGTACAAATTCAGCAATGCCGGAACTGACATGTGAGGGAGTGAAGTCATCCCCACCCGGCCAATGACAGTGGCCAGACGAGGAGCTAGGGAACGCCACATCACTGGAACCAAGGTAAGTATAGTTCCGCTTTAAGTGTACTATGGCCGGGACCACTTGGAAGACACTCACTTGTGATCTGATGTGCACTTCAGTGTGAGTGAACACTGTGCCTGAGCACAGAACTCTCTATAGATCACTGAGCACTGTAGTCAGGATGACAAATGTACCCAGGAGCACTTCTATAAAAGCTCTGTGAATGCAGACCAGCAGGGGAGTGGGGACAATCAAACTCAGGTGTGGTTCAGTTCAACCATGCATAGTGTTCATGCACCATGCAGAAAGGAATAATTAGAAAAATACAAGAAGCCAAAAGCCTATATTAAGCCTAAAAGGAGTTACTAAGTGAAAAAAATATATTCCATCTTTACATAAACTAGATTCATTGTCACTGCTCCACATACACCATATAACAATGGTAAACCTGTACGAACAAAGAAACCCTAGGAATACCTGCATATGTTTCAACAGAGGGGATGGAGATTAGATAAACATCTTCTTTATCTGCCCCACACTCTAGCAAATACTTTTAAGGCGTCTTGAAAATGACAAGATTGCAGGATGATGGATAAATGTCTCTTAACATGTGTCACAAACATTCACACTATAAAGGGCCTGTACACACCATGCCCGGAGCTGAATCGCACAGGAATGAACTGTGCATTCCTTTACGATCCACAGTGGGCTCTGTGCGGTGCGATTGTAAGCCCATTCATTTTGAATGGACTAAAATTGCAGATGTAGTTATGTATGTAGTTTAACCATGCCACGCCCGGCCAATAGCCAAAAGGCGGCCGGCAAAATGTACTGGATTTCCGGGTTGGACGCCAAATGGCGTCCTCCCGCACATGCACACTTTTCACGCTTGCAGAGCCGCGCAGCGGCGCGATCTGTCACCGGCCGTGTACCTCGGACACGGCCGATGACAGATCTGAGTATCGGCCCCGTTGCCAGTACCATGTGACCTGCTGTGACCAATCACAGCAGGTCACACGACAGTTGTATACATTGGATGGCTTCATTCATGCCAGTATACTACTGTCTAGCTGTGAATGGTCATAGCTAATCACATGCACATGTCATGTGATTAGCTGTGGCCAAATCACAGCTAAGCACAAAAAAAAAAAAAACAAAACCCTGAATGAATCGGTCATTCAGGTAAATGCTTGCTTATAGCAAACTACTTCTTTGCTATAAGCAAATTGTGTAAAAAAAAAAAAAAAAAAAAAAATACTGATCACTTCCCCAAAGTAGTATAATGTTACTATGGTAACATTGTACTACTTTGGACATAGTGAAATATGAAAAAAAAATCTTAAAAAAAAAGAAAAAATTTAATAAATTAAAAATAAAAAAAATTAAAAAAATAAAATATTTTTTTTTTTCATACTGTCACCAGTGTCCCTGATCACCTCCATGCCAGTTATATGAAGATGCTGTACTGCACTGGTGACCGTATATAAAAAAAAAAAAAGTGAAAATAATTTTTTGCATTTTTTAATTTTCCGAAAAATGACAAAAAAAATACAACTTCAAAAAACTCGCCATGCCTCTTATGAAGTACGTCGGACTGTCTACTTTGCAAAAAGTGGTCATTTGGGGGATATATGTACTGTTCTGACATTCTTGGACCTCAAGAAATTAGATTGGCTGTCAGAACTTCAGGATTGATCAATATTTAGATCTATACCATAGTTTGTGAACTCTATAACTTTCCTACAAACTAAAAAATACATCCTAATTTGGGTTATTTTCACCAAAGACATGTAGTAGAACACATCTTGGCCTAAATTTATGAAGAACAATTATTTATTTGCAAACTTTTATAACAGAAACAAAGAAAAACGTGTTTTTTTTTTCAAAATGTTCGGTCTTTTTCTGATAATTTAGCAAAAAATAAAAACCTCAGTGGTGATTAAATACCACCAAAAGAAAGCTCTAGTTGTGTGAAAATGATAAAATTTTAGTTTGGGTACAATGTTGTATGACCGCGCAATTGTCATTCAAAGTGTGAGAGCGCTGAAACCTGAAAAATGGCCTGGGCAGGAAGGGGTAAAATTGCCCGGTATTCAAATGGTTAAAATGCATAGTAACCTGATTGCATGGTACATAAGTACCATGTGACCGATGTGGGCAAACATACTACATTTGAGACCTGCATTTGGGGTGTCGTAAATTTTTTTTACGGATACCCGCTGCAGATCGTAAAAGCAGTTCGTTTTGCATTCGGATTAAAACACACAGGAACGCACAGTGCATTTACGTGAGATTCAGATGCGGCCATGGTGTGAACTGGCCTTGATTAATGAATCAAGTCAGTTCTATATACAATGCCCAAAATAGAACTTTAGCTGGGAAAAGGCCAATACTAAGCAGTGTTGTGGAGAAACCCTGCTCAGTGAAAACAAGGCAAAAGAGAAATGAAATATCCGTACTAAACATGTTATTATGGAAAATAAATGACCTAACAGTGATACTGTGAAACCCACAGGGAAATGTATTCACATGAAGAAATGGTTTCAGAATCAGTGCTACCTATGAATAACTCCAACATATAGAGAAAACGCCGCTTCCACCTGCAATATATATATATTACTTTCTCTGCAAGTAACCAGCAGATACAATGAAGAAATGCACTAGCATACCTGATTCTTTTAAACATCACTTGTGAATATATACAGCATGAAACTGCTAGAATGTCAAAATCATTTTTTTGATAATAAAATCACATCTTTTGGAGCTACCAGAGGCGTTCAAGTCAAACTGGGACTTTTAATCTTACAAATATAAAAATGGATGCTGCTGATCCCAGCCCTTTAGGTGGCAGGAGGCGTAGGTGGGCTTTCAGATCTTGTGACTGCTGTGATTGGTTGTCACAACAGTCACATGATTGGAAGCTCCTGATCACAAGTATGCATCGTGAGCTGCCCAAGACATCTTAGTTACTATGCTGAGCGAGCTCTCAGCACAGAAAAGCCCTTTCCAATGAACGCATATATGTGGCCACTTGGCGTTAAAGCCCACATGCCCAACGGCCACATATATGCATACACAACCCGCAGGAACTGGTTAAATAGTTTGCTTGGGCCAAGCTGGCCCAAACAAACTGTTTCCATTACAGGATTATGAGGACGTTGGGTGAGCTGTGATAGAAGAACACAAAAGCTTTTTACAATTTTCCAAATTGAGGATCATGATATCATCTGCCTGCCTCTCCACCTCGTCCAATCAGGGGTAGCCTTGTATTCACTGATAAAAATACAAGGCTTCTCCTGAACGTCAGAGAAGCCCTAAGCTCAACTCTCTTTATATCCAACAGCAGATGGGAAGTTCCCTGTATTGCTATCGGAACACAGCATTGATATTGATACTACAGTCTATTATAGCACACCCTGTGACCACATCATTCTATAGAATAGAAATCATTAGTTTGGGCCAGCAATGACATATTTAAAGTGACATTAAACATGGAATTGTAATTTAATATATAAAATTAGGACCTAGTTGATTCATCTAGACAACAGTCTTTGGTTTCTTTACTATGTGTTTTTATAAACACTTAGGCCCCTTTCACACAGTGGGTCCAATCAGTTTTTCAGGTGGACTTTATCAGATGGTCCATGCACCTCTATTGACTGGCGGGTGTAAACAGACTTGTGTCCGTTCACACCTGCCTACCTCCAATCCCATGCACAAAAAAAAAAAGCGGAAGGGGACGCACCCCCTCCATCAAGGTACATTGAATCGGAGGGCAGTCAGGTGTAAAACAGACAGCAGAGTCTATTTACTCCCAGGCACCCATAGGGCAGAGCGGGCTCAGTCCATGTCCACTCTGCAGATACTGAGCAAAGACAGACCTGTAATCCTCCCACTCTACTCAAAACAGAGTCCGCCCTGTGTGAAAAGAGCCTTAGGCACTAACGTTGTATTCATTATAGGAAAAAAACCTATCTATACTAACATGTCTCAGCACACCATATTCATCTTGTCAGCACTGAAAAACAATTTTGTATGATGTATGTCACTGCAGTAAACTTCCCTCTTAAGTGTACCCTCTCATGCTGCTGAACATACTCTAGACAAGAAATCTTCATTTTTATCATGTAACACTGTAGAGATAACCTAAACCTCAAAGGGCTCATACGGCAGAGAGCGAAGCTTCAGGTAAGAAGTAGTAACATGATCACTTAATACCACACACAATGGGGATTACTTATGGAAGATGGAGGCAAAGAAAAGTCAACAAAATTGGAGTTGTTGTCCTTGACCAACAAATTCTTAGGGCTGCTCACAGACAATCAGATCTAAACCCTGACTGGTAGCCATGTGTTAGCGATTGCTTGCTCTAATTTCCTTTGCCCTATTTTTTATTTATATATATATATATATATATATATATATATATATATATATATATATATATATATATATATACACATACATATACACCCTGATATTTAGGCACAACAATGAATAGATGTTGATACAAATTCTGCCATACATGTGAAGTGGCAGAGCCACTTTTTGCACCAGCCATGTCACAGCACCGGATAATAAGTTAGGGCTTTCGTGTCAGCACAACACCAGATTGTGAAAGTAGTTGCAAAATCTACAATTGCATTTTGTAAATGAATACGTTTTTCACTTTTATGCTTTGTTGCGGATCTCCTGCAGCCGCTTTATGGCCAATTTTTTTGTCTACTTCCACTTGCTGCAGCAATGGCTGCATTGCATTTCTCAGGACGGTTTCATGGTAGTAACAATAGTGGGTCATGTGTGCATAATGTGTTAAACGACCACTTGTAGTATCCATCAGAAGCTCATGTAAACAAGTGACATTGCCAGAACACCAATGGGGAACCAGGGACAGAGCGTTGTCACCCTATAACAACTATAACAAGAACGTGCCTGTGCAAAGACCTTCGTGGTATTGTTAGGTATTATTTTAATGAAAGCTGAAATGTAAAATATTAACATGACTTTTGAAATAACATTATATTGAAGCCTAAATGAGATTTTAGTGATATAGTTTACATATACTGTACATATAGGTTATATAATGTCACTAGTTATTTTATTTGATCACAGGAATAAACTTGGTGTGGATTTAAACCTAAAAATCTAAACGCTTAAAAGTAGGAATTTTATGAGAGAAGAGACCCCCCCCAATTAGTCTCCTGGGTTATAAACCTGCCCTGTCATTGAAAGTTTGTGTACACTCAGTCATGCAAGCTCAGCATACATTTACAGCACGGGCCTGCACTGTGATGATGTGACTCCTGTGCGCATGTGTAGGAGCGATGTCATAGATGCTTGACCAAACCAGTGGCTGCAGTTTTGAAACTCAGAAGAATAAATGAATGAAAATGGAAGCGCCCTTGACCGACTGGAGTGCTGACAGTGCAGGAGGAGACTGCTTGTCAGGCCAGTCTGCTATAATATGCTACTATGTGGTACGTACTAGCACATTATGGCTAAAAGTTCCTGGGGACCATCTTTCTAATTTTTTTTTTTTTTTTTTAAAGGTGGTTTAGTTTCTGATTAATCTACAGTAGTCAGGGCTACCATAGTAGAGCTGTGCAGATAGCTGATTAAGTCCTGTAGGTGATTTCATACACATCTGCAGGAGCCTGGTGCACTGGAATTTTCAACTTTCATATGGAAGGCTGATCTAAATAATTGAATATTATAATAAACCTAGCAAAAGGTGATTTACATTACAATACAATATTGTAACAAATTTGACAAGTTTGTTAAGGTACCTGAAACATTTTCAGCCATTCTTGTAGGCCAGTCGGAGGTTGCACTGATGTAATTCTACGTCTCTGCTGACCTTGTCCATTTGCTGCCCGTAGGTCACCAAATGTCGTAGGCGTTGCCGAACATGGCACAAGACCTGTAGTACTGCATACATAAAGCAAAATAAAAATTATTAAATCTGAAAACATATAGCTACACAATACTGCACACGCCACAATTTCCACTTTGAACAAATAGAAAACCCCTCCACTCATTTGCTCATGCGGAAAGAACTGGAATGTGGATATATGCACCTTTATGCTGGCTGCGGTGGTCACAGCTTTTCGGACAGTTTTCACATAAGTTTTTCTTTGATTCATTGCCATGAAAGCTTTGAGTTTCTGCGACAAATACTAGAGATTTGATTGGCAAGGGTCAAAATTGGGAAGAAGTATGCTAGTAGGTTTTTTTTTTGTTTTTTTTTAAGCATGTCATTCAAAATACTTTCTGTAAATTTACTGAGAATATTTAATCCATTCACACCATCCCCAGAGAAACTTACAGCTCAACATTCCTACCCCATGTAAAGGCACAAACTGGTCAGTTTGGGTAAAATTGATTAACTTTCAAGCATATTTTTGGAAAGTGCAGAGAATCCACATAAAGATGGGTCAGGGGCGGACTGACAACTCATGGGGCCCCCGGGCAATAGGGGATCATGGGGCCCCTGTGTCCTTGCCCAAACTCAAAAAAGCCTATGAAAAAGGTACCAGGGGCATCTCATGGGGCCCCCTACTGACCCCGGGCAATGCCCGAGTTTCCAAATGGTCAGTCCGCCCCTGAGATGGGTACAAGCTATGGTCAATTTGGATGGAAGCCATTAAACAGTTAGCCTGTGCCCAGCCTATGTGGTTTTGTCCCATTTTCCAAAAGTTTGCTATGGCCTATTTAGTTGTAGGATGATTAACCTATCACTAAGTTTTTGGATTGTGGGAATAAAATAGAGCAAGACAAGGAAAGTACAAACAGGTAATGTACGTCCACCATGGTCATGCCCCATTTAATGTAAGCATTATTAAACAATTTTGATCACAGGGAGCAGGATTCCTAAATTTTTTAAATGTCTACAAAACATACTTTCCTGACAAATGTCCTCCTTACAGAATCATTTGGAAATCTGCATTAACCTTGTCTAATTTACACACACACTTTTTATTTACTTGCAGACCGAGAAAAGCTGCCTTGATAGAGGCAGTTTAAATTGTCACTCAAACTCAGGGCACTGGGCGAGGATGTCACGCTTCTCAAGCATGTAATCAATTTCCCAAGCATGTACATTTATAGCGAACATTCCCAACGGGCATGTACTCTACCCCTCACTAATTCAACACTTTGCCCTATGCTATTCAGCATATTGTCAGATACACTGCAGCACAGGAAAGGGTTAAAAGCAAAGCCAATTCAACTGATGACTGGCATCTTGCTTCCAAGTTTATTTCTGCAATCTATTTCATCATCGATTTCACACACAGCGGATGCGCAACATTAGATTTATATGTAAACATACAAAGTGTGTTTGCACAAACTGGATTTAGCATGAAGGAGAGGGTGTCGTGTTTGATCATATGAAGACATGTCATCACCAATCTCTCTCCATATTTTCATGCATTTGCAATGGTCACCTTTTCGTTTTGCAGGTGATTAGCACCAATGGAATCCTTTGAGGGTAGGCAATCCCCATCTGACACCTTTATACACTGAGATCCCATTGCAATAATATGTTTGTATTTGGATACATTTTAGGAGATAGGATGGCCATACATTATACAATTTTCTTGAGATTTTTGGTTTAGATCTACCAAAAGCTATATAATATGAGGTCAAACCTAACAACACTTTCAATTGTATCCAATTACGCAGGCTCTTGCACTACATAGTTGAAGGTAAATCTAAAGGAAATTGGGCAGAAAATTGTATAGTATATGGCTAGCCATAGGCACAATCCAGGGTTAAAAAAGATTTCTGTAAGACTTCTGGTTTCAAGGCTTTAATGAATTATACTAAACTTGTTTGCTCCCTTGGATATCAGCTGGCAACAGTCTTGCAAGACATAAACAAGGCTTTAAACTGTAGATGACGTAGTATTGGATTATAAAAAAAAAACAAAAAGCAAATACTGAAAGCTGTATGTACTGCAAATTTGCCAATTTAAAAAAATAATAATAACACAATGAGGGGAATTTACGAAGATGGGAGCAGACAGAATCTGGAGCATTTGTGCATGGCAACCAATTAGCTTCTAGCTTTCATTTTCAAAGCTGATCTGAACAGGCTAAGGCTAGATGCTGATTGGTTCCTATGCACAGGTGCTTCAGTTTTAGTAAATTCCCCCCAATATATATTTTTAAAGGACTGAGCTGACTAACACTGAATCCATAGGGGCTATCAGCACTGTTAAACTGGCATCTTGTGGGTTAAGTGAAATAATCTGACTATTAGGTCTTGCCACTGCAGGGAACTGTAAGGCCATGCAAATTTCAGAGTGAAGTGATTAAGTGTGACTGTAGAGGACAACTGTGAGAAGTGGCAGTGACAGTGGGAAACGGGCAGAGGGGGAAAAAAGCATAAAAAAATAGCTCAGTCTTCTTTCCGCTGTGTTGGGTGCAGCTTTGGACTCTTGAATGCAAATAAGCACCTTGATTTTTGACGTCGCATGGAATTTATTGCTGAGGCACTGCATCAATGGCTTGGCTAGCAAATCTTTAGGACAGACAGGTGAACAAGAACCTGCCAAATATGAAGTGTTTGTGAGATGAAGGCACCTGCAGTAATGTAGCTATATAAACCCTTATTTTGCACTAGCTTGATTGTCACTGGTCAAATCTCTGCATGCAGCATGATCTTCTCAAAGAAATCCACCCACTGCAGGCAATTTCCAATTAATGTAATCACTAGCTAAACGTCTCGTAGATCATCGGAAAAGGTTTTACAAAGAGTTGCATTTTCTGGTTGAAATGGAAAACACTGAGGAAAAGTAGTGTCATTCTAACTGCACTTCTTGCTCAGTACAGCGGACCTGGCGTCATAACAGCAATGACAGAAATAATACCTGCATATCATAATTTCCAATAGCTTAATACTTTCATATTAAATGCAATAACTTCTAGAAAGAATGGTGGACAGCTTTGATTTTCTCTTAAACAACTTTGCCTACATCATGTAATCTTGGGATTTTTTTTTTTTTTTTTTTTTTTAACAGAGCCACCAATTAATCTGCTATTATTCACAAATAGAATCTACCCTCTGGATAGTAATGAAAGCAAAGCTGTGTTCAAATTAGGGAAGAAGCTGAGCAGCTGGTGAGACAGGATGTACACTCCAGTCATGACCAAAGCCGCTATTATTGAATTGAATTACCTTGTGTATTCTGAGCCTTTGCAGGGTTTCTTCCCCAAAGAGAAAGAGCGGACCTCGGATCCATGGTCCAACTTTCTCTTCATCTGAAAATGAAAAGATAAAAAGGCATAAAACGGTGTGCCCAACAACCATGAAAGAAAGGCATATGTACTGGGGACAAGCTGTGAGAGTATTTAAATATAAATTGCATCTTAATATCACAAGGAAAACTACTTTTCCACATATTATATAAGTAGTGTAGAATGTATCAAAACACCATCTTAAGTTAATAAACATTCATAAAACCTCTACATTTTAAACCAAAAAAGGAAATAGATTGGAAAATTCCACTCTAATATGTTAAGCATTAAATGCAGCACTTTTTATTTTTGTACAGCATTGCATACAACAATCATGTACCACAATAAAGATACAACAAAACTACAAAGTATAATTCATAGGGGCTTACCAAATATCACATTTCTTCCTATATGCAGTATACTGGCTAGTTCAGACAGTCCCACTATTGTACTACAGCTGTAATAGCCAGATTCAGAATACCTGTTGCATGTTTTTAAATTGTACAAGCAAATAGGGTTTATGTACTTAAAATTCCAGGCTAATTTCCACTCTAAACATAAAAGTTTTCAGATGCATGGCAGTAGTTTGGGGGTCTACAGAGCTATCAAAGAGTTAAATTTTTAAAGCAATCTAAAAATTTGCATATCAAGTAATTTTTGAATCTAAAAAAATAGCGTGCCCTCCATTTACATGGATGTGACCTGCCATACTGTGGGAAGAGCGACTGCTGTGAGGACTCATGTTTAACTGCGCTTTGCCACCATGAGGTCCTTCTTCCAGAGATGAAAGTCTTGTTTTACAATGATGCAGCCTCATCACTCATTTTACATCAACAAGTGTCAGAAATTAGCTGGTGACTTCTTGAACAAGTACCACCACTGGGATCAGATGGGTTCCTACCACAAAGGTCTGCAAAAGTAATTACTGTTACAAGTCATTAAATCAGGGATGTGCTCAGGACAACCCCAGGGACCAAGATGATGGAGCAGGTCTCCTACATGATTTAGCATTTTTCTTTTTAAGACACGAACGCACATCTGCTTCAGATGTTATGTAGGCAACTCCCAGAGAATTTAGAGTTGCAAAATAATGTTTCAATGGCAAAACATTGTAACAAGCAGGTGCTGTATATTTTCATAACACAGGACTCACTAACCTACATGGTGATGTTAAAAAATACATAAACTGATGACGCACAGCACAGACCGTAGTTATTGTACTGCAGTATATTTTACTGAAGAGCATTAAAAATTAAATCAGTGAGCAGTAATCAAAGCTTTACTTGTATTTATACCTCTGAATACAAATGGAATCATCCTGTAAAGTTACCAAGTAGAATCCACCACATTGGCAGACACTGAAAAACTGAGCAGAATTAACATTCAGCACCATGCTCTCCTGGCGGTTAACCTTGTCGGAAAGGGGTAACTAAAACCTGTGGACTGAAACTTCTCCAGCCATCTATCCGTCTTGCTCCTGGAAAAGCCATATGCCAGTTTGGTGCCAAACAAAGGCACTGCCCATGCAGAGAAAAACAGACCCTTCAACATCCTAGGGTCATTATGTACACACAAAGAGCAGATCTCACCCTTCTCTACCCAACATAACATTTACTTCTCAACAACTTGCTGTTCTCCATCACCCCTTCCTAGTCATCAGAACCAGCACAATAAAGAGTGGCTTGACAAATGCAGGCAATGCGTTATTTTAACCTTGCCAGGAAATCTTACCAGACTTGTGGGCAAATAGCTGGAGAAACGCTCCCATCCTGGAAGTTTACAATACTGCAAAGCTGCAGAGGGCATTTTTATTAAGGCACGCTTCCCCAAATTGTGATCATCTATTCAGATCCTGGCCAACACGAGTCCTTGGCACGCAGAAGCAGGGTACCTCCACACCCCGGGCAGCGATCGGACAAGTGGGATGCAGATGAAGGTGACCAGACGACAGCACACAAGAGAGGAGCCAGCTTGGGTTGGGGGAAATCTCATGCCAATGGATGTGTTCTGATCTGCATTGGGAATGCCATCTGCAGAACCAGGAGGGGAGGATGCTGGGTCTGTCTAATCAAACACCATCTCATCACCTTATTCTGCATCCCCATTACCTCTCCCCCTTCCTTCCTTCATCACATCCAATGCAGGCTTTCTCCTAATCACAGGCAGCTGGTCACATCCAGGCAGCACTTACTTTATAAAAGATCATTTTTAAAGTGCCGTAGAACCCCATGATTCCGGAGGTGGCTGAGTGTCGGCGTAGTCCCTGATCAGTGGCTGCGTCTGATGCCTTGTGCAGAGGAGGAGGAAGAGGAGGAAGAGAAGGAGATCCCGTGTCCAGGTAGGTCTGGCACCCAGTCGGATGTGGACATGCTCGGACACGTTACAAGAAGAGGAGAGCAGGCGGCTGGCAGCTCCAACTCCACACAGCAGCGATCACACTGGAGTCAGGAGCCCCGCTGAGAGCAACTCCAGAGACTGAGCACGGGGGAGGGCGGAGCAGCATGGGGACCAGAGAGGAGGGGGGGGGGAGGCAGTACACGGAGGAGCCCGGCACTACCTCCCGTACACTGATTTCTTCCAGCACTACACGGCGGGGATCGGATTCCAGCTCCCCCTCCTCCAAGGAGCCGCAATGGTGCAGTCTGAGCTCCAGCTACACAGCCCACACATCAATTATATGGAGATTCGGGGAGCCTGAGAGGAGGGAGGGACAGTAGAGGGCTGACGACACACATAGCCTGCCATCCGCCCGGGGCTACCCGACATCATCCCCCTCCTACACTGACAGCACAACCCGAGCTCAGATCACTACACGTCCGATCGCTGCATCGGGGCTACCCGACATCATCCCCCTCCTACACTGACAGCACAACCCGAGCGCCGATCGCAGCTACCCCACATCATTTCCCTCCTATACTGACAGCACAACCCGAGCTCAGATCACTACACGTCCGATCGCTGCATCGGGGCTACCCGACATTCTCACCCTCCTACACTGACAGCACAAGCTGAGCACCGATCACACATCACTACACGTCCGATCGCTGCATCCGCAACGCCCAGACAGTCCCAACACTTGAGCCGAGTCATCAGAGCTCTGTGTATGTAGGGATGGATGGGGGGTAAACCTTCTCCGATCACCTCTATACAACGCCTCCATTCTACGGCTCTCATCATGTCATATCCTCCTACTTAAACAACCAAGCACTTCGCTACCAGGGATATACACATCTAATCAGAATGACAACTTCCATCCCAAGAACGATCATACATCAAAGCTACTAACATGTAGACTTCCACTGCTGAAAATGTTACTTGCTTGGCCGTTAAGATGATCCTGTATAAACCATAGGATCATCATGACAGCCAAGCAATGAACATTTTGAGCAATGGAAGTCTACATCTCAGAACGTTTCACATGATTCGGCTTGACGTGTGGCCCTCGGAGCCCCTACAGACACTACTCTGTTTCCCCATTGCCCTATGATAGCAGTGATTTCTACTGTCTCCAGTCTATTCAGCGAAGCTGCTGCACCACGTTTCTAGCATTATTCTTGTTAACAGATTGCACCCAATTCAATAAAACATCAGCGAGTTTAGGTTCTGACAGCGACTTGTGTGCCAAATTCAGGTGGTTCTGATTTGCTCCTCTTCTACATCATGACAACACCTGTGCCAAATTCAAAATAAAATACCGACAGCTCATATCTTACAAATGTGGACTCAACACTCCGGTCACACCGCAATGAAAACGGCCATATCGGTGTAATTCCAACTTGGTCGGAGCAAAACCGATTTGTAAAGTAGTGCATGAATTACTTCAGGTGCGATTTGCATAGACATCTGTTGCACCTCAAGTCAGACATTCACTGGAAGTCAAACGATCAGTGTAAGACCAACTTTCTTCTGGTGTACAGAGAGATTTTGTGAAAATGTCTCATATGCAGTCTAAATTTAAGTACAGTACAACTTGTAGACAGGTACGTGGATTTGGTGCACACTGAGCCACTTTTAGAACACATGCAGGACAATTTAGCAAAATCTGTTTGTGCAAGTCTTTGTGAATGACTGTCTCCTGAAGCATGACCACAGTCTCTGACCATCTCTGGTGTCACGTCCGCAGTCTCTGACCATCTCTGGTGTCACGTCCGCAGTCTCTGACCATCTCTGGTGTCACGTCCGCAGTCTCTGACCATCTCTGGTGTCACGTCCGCAGTCTCTGACCATCTCTGGTGTCATGTCTGCCCATCTCCTGTACCATGTCCGCTGTGTCTGCCCATCGTTTGTGACAGTGCCAATTTTGAGGGCTTTTTAGTACTTTGGCAGCCATTATTTTTGATGGGATCAGCTAACGCACTGAAAAAATGTAACTTCACCCTTCAAGGAAACCTTTATTTTGGGACAGCTGTAGACTGTCAATACTGAACATTCCTTTGGGAAATAAATGTTAGATGCCTGGCTGCTAGGATGATCCATTACTGGTTTTAGTAGTTTAGAAGATAACCTGGAACAGGCCTGTAGATCAGGAATTCAAACTTCATTCTGCCCCACCTTGCTACATGCTTATTCCAGGTAAGTCACTCAAACGTAGCCAGACCCAACCAGGCAAGTAGCAATTTCTAGTCAGCAGTGGCAGCCTTCAGGAACCATTCAAGGAAAAGAACTACATTTAAAGGATAAGGATGTGACTGTGGCGAAAGCTGCTTTCTACTACCTACTCTTCATGGTCGCAGATTCCAATGGAGTAATGAGTAAACACTACATACTACCTTTACAATGTCTTCCATTGCACTGTCAAGGCCAGCAGCTATACAAAAATTGTAGCTTCATAAGCACTTACGCTCATTTGTATAGTAGCGTGTGAATCAACTCATACAAACCTCCTGATCCAGCTATATTATTGCAATATTGTAGAAATAACATCATGTCCAACAATTTCTATTATATAACTAAATGTATTCCACAAAAATATTTTCATATTCACAAGCTCTCCCTAGCAGCAGGATGTAGACATCCCACAATAAAGCAGCACAAAAGAAGAAACCTAATAAATCCTATATCAAATGAGACGTAGGGGCCGACTCATGAAAACAGATTGAAAAAAAAGCAAGAATTGGGATTAAAGTGATTGTAAATGCTAACATTCTATAAAATTAAAATAATAAACATGTCATATTTACCTGCTCTGCACAATGGTTTTGCACAGTGTGGCCCTGAACTGCCTCCTCTCGGTTCCCCCGCCAGTACTCCAAACTGCTCCTCTTTTCAGTGTGCCTCTATAGCAAGTTGATCGCTATAGGGGCACACCTGCAGGCTTGCCCTTGAGCCGCACTGTGTGTGGCTATACACGCACGCACAGAGAGCGACTTGGCCCCGCCCCTCACGGTGTTTGACAGCAGCAGGAGTCAATGGCTCCCTCGGCTGTCCAAATCCTTCTGAGAAGAGGAGGAGGAGAGGGGAGAGAAGACCAGAAGCCAGGATAGTGCCTGACTACAGTCAGGCTCAGGTAAGTGTTGTTATTGGGGGCACTAAGGTAAAAGACACCAAGGCTCAAGAACTACTTTAATGACTAATTGGAAATCTTGTTTACATTTTTCATAATAGAATAAAAACAAAACATGACTGGCTCCTAAGGTTTTATAAACTTAGGTTACAGTGACTTGGTCCTCAACATTTGTGCCTTGCATTGGGGTCCTTCGTTTGAGCCCCAGACAGGCCATTATCTGCTTGGAGTTTGCATGTTCTCACTGTGCTTGTGTGAGTTTCCACCACATACTCCACTTTCCTCTCACACTCTACTGACATGCTGGCAGGATAATTGGCTCTTACTATATTCTACTGAGCGAGGCCAAGATGATTGCTTCACTGTCCAACACAATACAGATAAAATGCTTTGAGTCCCCAGGGAGAAAGGAGCTATATAAATATTAATTAAAAGGAATGTATTATGTAAGATTTTGTTAAAATATAACTAAAGGCAAAACTTTTTTTTTTCAGTTTTGGATAGAGTGTAGAGAGATTAGAACCCCTGCCAGTTTTTCTGCTTTCTGTGTCCTCTGTTATGGAAATTCACCCTCAATATTTGTCCTATTTATCGCCATCTAAAGTGAAAGTAAAATCCTACATTTTTGGCTGACATTGAAACAGTAACAGAGGGTACAAAAGAATAGAGGACACTACTATTTCTGCTGATCTTGATGACACCCCAGATTCCCTCACTTAGGAGAGATTTTCTCTCACTTCCTGTATTGGCTTTGAGACAGGAAGTGAAGGAAAATCTACCTAGTGAGACAGGTGGCAAAAAAAATAAAAAAACAGACATGGGTTATAACCTTCTCTTACTCTATCCAAAATGGGGGAAAAAAATTGTTACACTTTAAGAGCTCTCTTGCAATATACCCAACTAATAATGGACCAAAACAGGTCAACGTCTGACTTAGAATGCCGGATCTACCCATCCTCAAATTACTGATGTTCTGTAGGGACCTGTAGCTGTCATCCCAGTTTGGGTGATTTATGTGTGGTAAAATGCTTAATTCCTGTTTCCTCTTCAATGTTGCAAAATCAGAGGTAACCATTGTCTCTGAAGATTATTAGCAATTACCTTTGGATAATGGCAACTGTCTGGGTAATCCATTTCAGAAGTGTGATTCTTCTTCAGGATTGGATAACTGGGGAGTGTCTGAAGAGGGGGCAGATTGATCACAGACAAGTGACTGATTTCTGATCTGATAGTAATTGACAAGATGAAATACCAACTACGTCTCATATTTTCAGGTACAAATTATATCTAATGGTTTCAGGTTTTCTAAATGCAAAACTTGACTAAGGCCCCTTTCACATGGGTGTTCAGTTTAGATCCACCTGTCATTTTTTCTAATCTAATCTAGACTGAACCACAATGTATGTCTATGGGTGGGTGGATATAAACAGACAATTATCCGTTTACACCTGCAAACATCCATGTCTGTTTGGGTCATTTTTTTAAAACAGAACAGCCAATGTCTAGATCCGTTGAAACTGAATGGATGCATACTGATTTAGACTGAATTGAAGTGCAAACTGATGTAAACTTAATCTGTTTTTAATTAAAAAAATAAAAAACACGTGGCTGAATAGATGATGTCTGTGTGAAAGGGGCCTAAAGGTCATCATACATGTACAGAGATTATACAACCTGATTTTATCAACTGCCTTTATGGTTACCAAAACTATGTAATAGAAAGAACTACCTAGACAGTCCATTCAATTGGTAACCAATCTGGTACGCCCTTGTAGTGGTGCCAATGCATGGCATGCTTTGTTTTTTCCAACTTTACTGAGAGGTCACAAAATAACACATCATTCATCTTTATGCAATACATAGTGTGAACCAGGCTTACCTCTTCCTTCTATACCAAATGACTGTAGATAAAGATCTGTATGCTTCCTCTGAGAATCTTTAAGTGATATTATAGTTTTTTATTTAAACAACATGTCATACTTGCCTGCTCTGTGCAGTGGTTTTGCACAGAGCAGTCCCAATCCTCTGCCGATGCTCCTGGCTCCTCCCCCTTGACTAGTGCCCCCAATAGCAAGGTGCTTGATATGGGGACCCAGGTGCGTGATCATTCCTGAGCTCCAGGAGCAAATTGGATCATGCTTTGCGGGGGGGGGGGGGTTGCCGTCCTCTGGATCAACTGTGGGTATAGGATTATAACTTTTCTTTTTTTAAATGGTTGAACTGGATGGACCTTTGTCTTTTTTCAGCCAGACTATATGTAACTATGTATAACGCAGTGTCTCAGCCCCGCTCACTCCTCATTGGTTAACTGGCTGTGATTGACCAGCAGTGGGGGTCAGTGGTAGCCAATGGCTCCTGCTGCTGTCTTAGACAATGAGAAGAGAGACCGGGACAGTCAAGGCTCCCGTGCGCATCACTGGACCGAGAGGGGCTCAGTTGAGTATTGAGGGTCTGTGGGGGGAGCAGCACACAGAAGTTTTTTTTAAACCCTCAGCCTTAACAACCACTTTAATCTAGCACCTTTAGCAGTTTGTGTGGAATAGTATAATTAATACTGTCTATTTTCACTAAATGAAAGACTAGATCAAATTACACATGCTGTCACTTAAGAGGATTCTCCTCTGAGCAATGCAAAGTGCATACAATAATGTGGAATAAAAATCCAGTAAATGTGTTATGGGAATGCTTTTTATCTTTAACACTGAAAAAAAAAAAAACCACAAACTACACATTTAAGTCATAAGCACAATGTAGTATCGGACAGGGAAATCTGTTCTATATATATGGCAGTAACTGGAGGCTGCCCCTGCCTTGGGCTAGTAAACACAGCCTCCTTATTGGTATCAAATAACTATAGTATTGAGGGCCTCCTGAATACATTTCATTGTGGATGCAACAAAAGAATTTAGATACCAACATACTATTCTCTGTAGTGCTGCCAAACTTGAGTCTACTTACATACAGCACCAAGTGTATGCATGGGATGATAACATACTGACATTACCGTCTGTTATTTCATTGCTCTAAAGGCCCATGCTCTTCTTTTACTAAAAAGAATAGGCCACCTAGCACGTACTGCTAATTCTTGCCCTTGGGATGCTCTCAGCCTCATGAGAGATGGCTCAGAACACTCACACATCCGAAAAGGAATGCCAAGCATGTGGAGGTCACACCGCACTCTTTGAAGCCTAGGTAACCTATTATCATTAACCTTGTGGTGTGTAGGTTGCAAGCAGTGAGGTCCTTGTCTACTGTAGAGAAATAGGCAGTGCTGTCTAACCCTAAACAGGTGTTGCCAGTCCAGTGAGTTTCACAAAGTCAGCACATGTGGCAAGATCTAATGATTTATTTGTGTGTGGCAAAAGTTAGACATTTCAATAGGTTTAGTATAATTTGTTAAATGGCTTCACTGATCCCTGGAGTATCAACAAAAGACTTTTCCATCATAGTACTGCATTAATCCCAACAAACTGTTACCATGAATCAGCATAAAAATGCAATGTTTATTTCTTTATCATATAAGATGCTATTTACATAGAATATATGCAATGCAGTGTCATGCCACTTACAGAGCCCATGAATAATTCTTCAAGAAAAAAAAAGGGATATCATACTTCTACTACTCTACTTTTGCAAATGCTATGAAGACCACAACCTGCTAGGATTAGTCTCATTTTACAGCACAGAGACTTCACACATGATGTACATCTGTTTCATTTGCCTAAAACTTCTGCTGTCCAATGACTGTATTTCTTTGTCTCCTAAGAAAGGATATAAGATGTCCCTGTCCTATATGTGCTGAAAAATGTACAAAAAAAGATGGCTCCCAGAAAAAAAAATTAAAATTAAGAAGTGTAGGATTTGTCTGTTAAGCAATCTATTTGTTTCCTGCTTTAATGTTTTACTGAATTTGTGCAGAAATACAGATCAAAAGAATCACACATGCACTGGCTGAATCGAACGTCAAGAACATACAGAGAGCATTATAAAGCTAGGTTCACTGTTGCAGGTGGTTTTGGGTGCAGAACAGCATGTAAATCGCACACATGCCTGCACCTGCAAGCACCCGCAGCCATAACATGCTGCTCTTCTGCAAATGTGCCATTCATTCCTAATGGCACTCCCACGAATCGTAACACGCAACACATTTTTGAGTGCATGGAACCATATGGTGCTTTAAAACCATGAGGTTTCTGTGCAGCTGCAATTTTGAAAAGGTGTAGGGACCATTCTCCTGCAGGTACAGCAGCTCATTCACATGAATGGATTGCTGTGCAAGTGCAAACATGGCACAAAGAAAACAGAACAGTGTGAATCTAGCTTAAGAAAAAGTGCAGTATTGAGGACTATGAGTGTGGGTAAAAAAACAAAATGCAAAAATCTTTGGTATGCCTGAATGGTGACCCACATTCCCTGGCCTGCGTGTTACCTTAGATGTAAATAGTAAGAGTCATGGTGACAAAAGGGGAAGGGAGGGGAATAAGGGATGAGAGTGGAGTAGTTACAGAAACAAATAGTAGGAAACCCAAGTCAGTACCCAATATTGCCTGAGGAAAACCTTACAGGCAGCTTCCACAATAGCTATGTTAAAGGAGCATTTAGTTAGACCAAATTCTGCTCCACTCATATAGGTTGTGTCAAGTCATGTTTCCAGTTTCTAATGTGTGGGTTGACTGCTTCGAACAGCCATTTAGAGCAAAGCACAGAGTTGAAATTATTTTAGGGGACCCCTGCGCATAAAGGCAAATAAGTTCAAAGTTTGATTTAGTACAGCGGAATTCCATGGAAGGAAGGAGATCCAATGTTTAATCTGTAGGTTTGTATAGTGCTCCTTCTGGGAGAATTGGGGGGCTCCTGTAAGTCCAACAAAAACAGAATGAACTAGGAGGTAGAGAAGGTGGTGGACATGGAAAAAAAACAAAAAAACAGTGGGTAGGCCACTAAACAAGGGACCATGGATTATGCATCCTTGCATATCTAGTATTTTCAGGCTGTGAAACATTAGAGGGAGAGAGGGTGAACAAGCTGAATAGGGGGGGGGGGGCCTGAGAAGGGCTGGTCACAGTTCAAATGCACTGACAAATGAGAGATCAATCTGCCACAGATCAAGGAACCCCTAGAAACTTCTAAAGGAACTAGCCTAGGTTTCCACTGAACCCTGGTTGAGAAAGGCTGCCGCTGGGCAACTTAGTAATAATACATTACACTAATTAATTACTAAAATTAAAAAGTGGAACGACAAGTAAGGTAAGACTGAAAGAGAATGGGTTTAGGAGTAGGAAAGGGATGGAGGAAGGCACGGAGTGGACTTGACAGAGTTTCCTTTTTTTTTTTTTTTTTTTTTTTAGGAGGGGGACAGCAACGAAAGACCCCATAATTGTCTGATTGCAGGTTTTTCTTTAAACATGGCACTTTACATTGCAGAATGTGACTACTTGCTATGCAGCAGATTTTTATTTAACCTAAATAGTAAGGGGGGGAAAGGTTCAATTCTTATATATCTCCCTAACAGAGTGAAAAATGTTATTTTAAGAATTATATATTCATAAAAATATGCACCATGAATCTCCACCAAAAGGTCTACCAGCTTTCTGCTCTCCAATAATGACTCACTGTTTCCTAAAATAAAACTTAAAAAAAAATCCCAGATGGGCATTCTGCTCTACCTACTCTATTACAGTCTTAACTATGATAAAACAGTATTTACATCTTATGGACAGAAAAATCTACTGCAAAACAAATCTGCTATAAAATGTTTAGTCAATGACACAGAATATTAGGCTATTTGAAGTAACTTAAGAAACCCAAAAACCTACACAATTTAATACTAAAAGTCAGATCTTTGTTTAGAGCTTTTTTTTTTTTTTTTCAGGCCAAACCTTCTCAAAAGTTAGCAGGCAGCAACAATGTGTTGTAACCTTTCACCACTCCTCCATCCATGCTGTTTAGCGTGGATAAGGAAATCTATTGATTTATCCCAACAGGCTGAAAGAGAAAAATCCTAACGTACATGGCTAACCTTAGACCGCAGCTATACATAGAGTAACGCTTCTTTCCTGCATGTAAACTACAGCAACCAAATATACAGCACCCAAACTTCAGCTCTAGTGGGCATCATTGGTGGTACAGTGTTTAATACTGCTATACCATACAGAGGATGGGTATAACCACAAAGCATACTCTTGCACAAGTACCTGTCAAGTACTAGTGTGTCAAACTGAAACATAAATGTGAGAAGTGTGACCTTATGGGCAAGAAATCCCCAATTGCCAGAGGGCCTTTTACAGTTGCTACGGGGACCAAGATACATCCAGGCCTTATAAACACATCAATACAAAATAAATATCTATTCTACAGTATAGGTGTAGACACACACATACACACACTACATTGCCAAAGTATTGGGCCAGCCCTCCAAATCAATGGATTCAGGTGTTCCAATCACCTTCTTGGCCACAGGTGTACAAAATCAAGTACATAGGCATGTAGACTGTTTCTACAAACATTTGTGAAAGAATGGGTCGCTCTCAGGAAGCTCAGTGACTCCAAGCGTGGTACTGTGATAGGTTAACACCCGTGCAATAAGTCCATCTGTGAAATTTCGTTGTTACTAAATATTCCACGGTCAACTGTTAGTGGTATTATAACAAAGTGGAAGCAACTGGGAACAGAAGCAACTCAGCCACAAAGTAGTAGGTCACAAAAAATGACAGAGCAGGGCCAGTGTATGCTGAAGCACACAGTGGTTGCCAACTGTCTGCAGAGTTAATAGCTAAAGACCTTTAACTTCGTGTGGCCTTCAGATTAGCACAAAAAACAGAGAGCTTCATGAAATGAGTTTCCATGGCTGAGCAGCTGCATCAAAGCCTTACTTCACTAAGTGCTATGCAAAAAACTTGATGCAGTGGTGTAAAGCATGCCGCTACTGGACTCACCACCACTGCAAAGACCAATTCTCTGGAGGAGTGACCAAACACGCTTCTATCTGATGGACATGTCTGGCTTTGGCTGTTGCCAGGAGAACAGTCCTTGCTCTACCTACCATTCTGCTCTACCTACTCTATTACAGTCTTAACTATGATAAAACAGTACTTGTCTGACTGCACTGTGCCAAGTGTAAAGTTTTGTGGAGGGGGGATTATAATGTAGGGTTGTTTTTTAGGGGTTGGGCTTGGCCCCTTTGTTCCCACAAAGTTGGGAGCATGAAATTGTTCAAAATGTCTTGGTATGCTGACACCTTAAGAGTTCCCTTCACTGGAAATGTTTGGGGATGGCCCCTTCTTGTTCCAACATGACTGCCCACCAGTGCACAAAGGAGGGTCCATAAAGACATGAATGAGTGAGTGTGGCATAGAGGACCTTGACTGGCCTGCACAGAGTCCTGATCTCAATGTGATAGAACACCTTTGGCAAGAATTAGAGATAAGACTGCAAGCCAGATCTTCTTGTCCAACATCAGTGCTGACAACACAAATAGGCTTCTAGAAGAATGGTCAAACATTCCCATAGACACACTTCTAAACCTTGTGGATGGCGTTCCCAGAAGAGTTGAAGCTGTTGTAGCTGCAAAGGGTGGGCAAACTCAATATTGAACCCTATGGGCTAAGACTGGGATGCCATTAAAGTTCATGTGAATGTAAAGGCAGACATCTCAATACTTTTGGCAATATAGTGTGTGTATTACTATTATTATACAGGATTTGTATAACGCCAACAATTTGCTCAGCGCTTTACAATATAAAAGGAGACAATACAGCAATGATACAGTTCAACACAAGAGGGCCAGGAGGGCCCTGCTTCTTGGAGCTTACAATCTAGGAAAATATAATAATTATATATATATACATACACAGGGAGAGTGTATTTATGTGTGTGCTGATAATATTTGTGTGAAAGCAGAGTAGATAATGACATTCTTTTTTCCTTCTATATGTAAGAGTTTAAGGAGAAGTAAAACATTTAATTATCATTGTGAATTTCTTCCTCTTCCATTTAATGTACTCAGTGCTTTCTTCCCAGCTGTCTGGCTCTCAGTCTTTAATTAAGCTCAGGAAATGATAGAGTATATGTCAATATAAACCATTTTTGCTTTGGTGACTAGGTCCTGTTTGACTTCACAGGCTGTCTGTAGTATAATTTTGTCTATGATTAACATACGTAGGCATCATCTTAGACATTATTATTATGTGTAGTTTCTACTTACTAATTGTTAGCACAAAACTGAAAATTTGGCAACATTACATATATTTTACTTTTGCAAAAGAAAAAACACATTTACCTAAAGTGCATTCTTTAGATAAAGTAGGGACGTGTTAGAATGTTAAGATTTTCTTTCTAGGTGCCTCCCTATTGGGGAGATTTTCAGTTACTTCTGTTTATTTGATGGGTGTCCATAAAGAACGTAAAGTCTCTTCAACAGGCACTCACCTAGAACTGTTATTTTATAGTGGAGTGGGGAAGTGTTTAAACCCTTGTCATGTTTTGACTGCTTTTAGTGTCCTATTGGGGAGATTTCTCCTCGGTTTCTTTTGAGGTAAGAGGTGTAGAAAGAACAGAAGTAGGCAGAAATTTCTTCACCAGGGAATAAAGGCCTGACAGAAGTTTTAAACCTTATCCACTCTATACAATACTAAGAAAGGGTGGTTTGTCAGGAGCTGAGCTTTAAAATAGATTTGTAAATATGGGGATATTTAAAATGTCCTTATACTTAAAGAGGAACCCCAAGATTTTTTGTTTCTAAAGCAGGTACCCGATTTTAACAGGGACACGCAACAGGTCCCAGAAAGCATCTACAGGAACATCCACAAGGCGCAGTGGGCACCTGGCTGCGAAGCAGCAAGCGGTCACAGCCGGGTGCCCTCACTTAAGACGCCAGAGAGAGAGGATGGCTGGTGAAATCGGCTGTGGTGAGCACACCACTGTATCGAGGGACAGGTAAGTGTCTGTTTTTTTAAAATTTAGTAGCTACAAATAGTTGCTGACCTAAATTTTTTTTACGTTTCGACTGGAGCTCTGCTTTAACATACTTTTTATTTTATTATTTCAGGTACTTATATAGCGCTGTCAATTTAAACAGCGCTTTACATACACATATATTGTACATTCACATCAGTCCCTAACCCTCAAGGAGCGTACAATCTAGTCCCTAACTCGCATTCATACATATACATACTAGGGCCAATTTAGACAGGAGCCAATTAACTTACCAGCATGTCTTTGGAGTGTGGGAGGAAACCGGAGTACCCAGAGGAAACCCACGCAGTCACAGGGAGAACATGCAAACTCCAGGTAGGTGGTGCCGGGGTTGGGATTCGAACCAGCGACCCTAGTACTGCCAGGTGGAAGTGCTAACCATTTAGCAACTGTGCTGCACCTTATTTTATTTGTGCTTAAAAAAAAAAAAAAAAAAAAAAAAACGGAGTTTTGCTCTAAATAGTAAAACAATTCACTACTTTTTAAGACAATGCCTTGGAACAAGCATGCAGCAAGAAAAACTAGAGTGGTCAGGATTTCTCATTCATATACTTCCTTTGGGTTAGTAGCAGTGAAGTAGCGGCTTCTGCATATCAACCAGACCACCATAATTTTCAGAAGGAGTGAAATAAGGTCAGAAAAAAGAAAGAAGTCACCAAAGGCAGAACCTTTGATTTGTCTCAATACATGTGGAGTTCATTGGTGAGAATACATCTACTTTATTGCTTTGTTGACCATCACAATGTATGCTACATACGTTAGGGTTGTTTTAGTCACAGCCGGCACTGCTCTAACCAAAAAGAAAGCCTAGTATCTCTCCCTTTCTACTTAATTGAAACACAAGTCACAATTCTCGGCTGAAGGAACATTTAGCGCATTAAAAAGGTACACAAAGTTACTTGAAGGACACTTCTGAAAGACTTGTACAAGTTTTCTCATGTTCATGCCCAGCAATATGAAATGGGGGAACTGATCCTATGAAAGTCATTTCAAAAAAGCCGAAAGTACAAAGTGAAAGAAAGAGAGGATACTTTGAGCTTTAATGCTAGCTCATATGTATATTGCAGCAGCAGATAATTAGTTCACTACTGTACAGTACTCCATCTGCAGGGAGTACTGAAAATCTCACACTTTCATATACTTTCTGCATACTACTTTACTCATTGTGTGTATCAATTACAAACTGCAAAACCTAAATCATAATGGGTACATTTCCTAATTAATAACAAAGAAGTAACATAGCCATACACAAGCAAAACCTAACAACCTATATATTCATGTTTATATTATGCTAGATTTATCCTTGAAAATAAGTATACAAATGGCATTTTCTGTATCCAGAAGCAGGCTTTTAACCCTGAGGACCCAATCACACTATTGTGTTGCCGATGGGTATGTGAAGTTATGGTCCGCCAGAAATGGTTTTGTAAAATTTTGAGACATTTGGTGTATTAAGCAGCCAATTCCATTGAATGAGCTGCCTTTAGGCAATGCAACAACGAGCTCCATAAAGTAGGTGTACTATTGCACTGTAAAGTTGTTAGTGGGCTCTTTGAAAATGTCCAGTGTGCTTGAAGATTTGCAATGTAGGATTTAAAGCTACGGTTAGGGTCATCTGGTGTTTTTTTTTTGCTGCCTCTAAATGCCCTTCACGTTAGTTTATGCTTCCATGCAAACATAGGCTTTTAGAGGAGTTTAGAGGCAGGGGAATTTAGAAACAGAAAAAAAACAAAAAAAAAAAACACTGTCAGCACATCTAGGAGCAGCGGCATTTTGGCATAAAAAAACCCTGACGCATGTAAACGCACATTAATGCTAGGCGCTTTTAGCACTTGAAGGCTAAATAATTTCAATGGCCAGAATAAATTATTCTGGCCAATGAAATGAATTAATGCCCAAGTGCTAAATGCATTTACAAGCATCAAGCGTTTTTTCTGGCAAAAAGCTGCTGCCAAGAGGAAAGATGTCTAGGAGATATGGCCAAACATCCAGTGCACATGAGGCCCAATAATGCTAGCTCTCCTATTTAAACTTCAAAATAATTTTATTTCCCTCTGATTATCTGTGTTCATCAATAACCTGATGAGGCAGTGTAACATAAAATTTAGCACAGTTCAATATATTTTAAATAAGTCCAATGTATTCAATATATTAAGGTGGTCTGGTAATAGTAAAATGACTTATAAGTTGATTTCAGGTACATGTCACCATACTGCAAGTATACAACGATTGCTTGAGCTCCGGTCAAGGAAGCAAAGTAAATTTCAAATGCACCTGGAACCAAATCCGGAGTCTGTGTCCACAAACACTGAAATAATGCAGCTAATGCTTCAATAAACAGAAAATATATTGCTTTTTACAGAGAAAATGAATGAGAGGTGTGCACAGGAATTCATATAAACAGACAAGTCCCTTCCGTGTGTCCAGAATTCCTACAAAACAAAGGCTGAGGAGTACCTATCTGCACTAGTCCTCCACTGGATGTATCCATATAAAGCAATCATTTTCTTTTCCAAGTCTCACTGACACCCAACAAGCACCCCTTTAGAAAGCTTAATGTATACATTAATTTCTAAAAATGACTTAAAAGGATTATAAGAGCCCTTTAATACAGGTACAATTCTCTATGTTCTGTTAGTGACATGACACTGACCTCTTGTAATGCTGTGTTTGATTAAAAAAAAAAGTAGAAACAATATCTCAATATGTTCAAATTACAGGCAACATTTTGCTATACGGTTATAAAAGGAATGTATAGTCAAAGTTTTTGTTCATATAAAGTGTATGTAAAATAGATCAGATTAACAAAAATTATTGTAACATAAAAAAACCCTTCCTTGTAAGAACTGGTAGCCACTGTGCAGCTCCTTCCCCGGGCAACTGGTCTTGTAAAATACTTGCTGTAGTTGTACTTTTTTTTTTTTTTTTTTTTACCAGTGGCAATGAAATTATGTCCCTGCTGACTGGAATGGAAGATGTTCCTACTACTCCTGTTCTGGTGGCAACTCAAAGTTTTGGCTTTACCTTCACTTTCATTCTCAGGGACATCAGTGATCAGAACAATTGGAGAGAGTGAATCGCCCTAATGAGGACATAGACAGCCGAAGCCTAACAGTGTTTCGAACCATTCTTCATTCTATCCAAATCTGATTTGCAAAAAAAAAAAAATTTTTGCCTTCAGTTATACTTAAAGGTAAAATTGCAATAACAACTAAAAATGTGCTTGCTGGGCAAAAAAACAAAACACTATACCATCTCTTTAAAGAGAAAATTGTAGGCATGCCTAGGCATTTATACAGATGCACTGACGTTATACAAATCTCTTCCGTACCCACCCATCCTGTGTTCAGGTTAGCCGTGGTCACAGCAGATGGTACCGGGACACAAAGCTAAGTGTAGGAATCCCCCTCCATCCTGACACTCAGAGCTATGAATCACAGCTGGAGTACAGCACGCTATTACACTCTCTACATGACATGGCAAGTGTAGAACAGTATGAGCCACTTTCTTGTTGTAATCAATACAATCGCCTTTTGCCATACTAATCAACTCTGCTGTCATCTACACACAATTTCAAATACAAAGCAACTCATGAAACTAATTAAGACATTTTGATTTCTTAACCACTTGTCTGCCAGAGCAATTTTTTAAAATTTTTCATACACATTAAAATCTGCTCTTTTTTGCTAGAAGTAACTTAAAGCCCGAAATAATTATATATTTTCTGAAAGCAGAGACCCTGAAGAATAAAATGGTTGTAGTTGCTATTTTTTTTATGTTGCATGATATTAGAGAAGCTGATTCTCAAAAGCATATTTTCAGGAAACCATGCATTAAAATTCATTTTAGTGCATACAAGCACAATATAACAAATTTTGATAAAAATATAAAAGATGAGGTTGTGTCAAGTAAAGAGACTCCAAACATGTCAACCTTAAAATGACACCTACAAAATTAAACAATCTGGTCATCAGTTTAGTGTTAACCGTGGCCCTAAAATTATTGCTCACACTCCATCATTCACCACAATAATTCACGTGTGGTACAATTTATGTTTACCTATATGTACTCAGCCTACACTGTGCATTTGACTTAGAGGTGCATATGAGGGTGACAAGGATGCTTTAAAAATGTAGTGTTATTTTATATAGTTTACAATTAATTTTTCCTTTTTTTACTTTATTGCTATTAGAAGGGGGCTAGCAAGCCCACTCTGATCGCATTGGGTAGGTGACAGGTCCTTTTTAAGCAGACATCTGTGGTCAGGCACACCTTCAAAGCCCTATAAAAGTGATCGGGTGGCTCTAGAGCCTCCTGGATCACTATTTTCTGAAAACCCTTCTCCAGCTAGAAATCAACAGCAAGCTCAGGGCTGCAAGCTTAAATTGTTACTAAACCCACAACAGTAAAATCAGTCTATATATGCAGTGAAGCATGCTTGTTATACTCACTGTGGAACCTAAGGGGTTAATCCTCTGCATTGTGTAAAAACACTGATGCTGACTTCTCTGATCCTCCCCTTCTTCCAGTGTCCCCCTCATCTCCTGATTAGACATACACTATATTGCCAAAAGTATTGGGACACCCCTCAAAATCATTGGATTCAGGTGTTCCAATCACCTCCATGGCCACAGGTGTATAAAATCAAGCACCTAGGCATGCAGACTGCTTCTACAAACATTTGTGAAAGAATGGGTTGCTCTCAGGAGCTCAGTGAATTCAAACGTGGTACTGTAATAGGTTGCCACCTGTGCAATAAGTCCATTCGTTTGCATTTCCTTGCTACTAAATATTCCACGATCAATTGTTGGTGATATTATAACAGAGTAGAAGCAACTGGGAACAGTAGCAGCTCGGCCACGTAAAATGACAGAGCGGGGTCAGTGCATGCTAAAGTGCACAGAAGTCACCGTCTACAGAGTCAATAGCTAAAGACCTCCAAACTTCATATGGCCTTTAGATTAGCACAACAACAGTGCGTAGAGAGCTTCATGAAATGGGTTTCCATGGCCGAGCAGCTGCATCCAAGCCTTACATCACCAAGTGCAATGCAAAGCGTTGGATGCAGTGGTGTAAAGCACACCGCTACTGGACTCTACAGCGGTGGAGACCTCACAAATGTGCTTCTGGAAGACTGGTAAAACATTCCCATAGACACACCTCTAAACCTTATGGGCAGGGTTCTCAGAAGAATTGAAGCCGTTATAGCTGCAAAGGGTCAGCCAACTCAATATTGAACCCTACAGATTAAGACTGGGATGTCATTAAAGTTCATGTGCATGTAAAGGCAGGTGACCCAATACTTTTGGTAATATAGTGTTAGTGTTAGTGTGTGTGTGTGTGTGTAGAGAGAGAGACACTCTGTACATACTCAGTTTGGTGTGTATTGCTAGAGGTTTTTTTTTTTTTTATCTTGGGAGGGTGCATGTGACCAGCACAGGGCCAATCAGCACTGTCCCTACAGAAGTCAGGGTTTCTACATCCTCTTAGAGCAGAAAGAAAACTCCTCCTAGCTTTAGCCAGTGCTCTGCTGGACACTGATAGAAGTCACAAAACTGCTTAAACTGCTGATGAGAAAAGGTATCAGTTTATATTTACTAAAATAATAGCATTTCCATGCTGTTTGTACTGCAGGAGATCAGATATATTGAATGTAGGGTCCTGGCTTTAGTAACACTTTAAGAAACTTAAAGTAGACCTTTCCCTCTTTTTACTAAAATCACATCAGCGTTCAGCTCTGCATACGGATTTGAAATCTTACAATTATTACACATTTTCTGCTTTTACTTACAATTATTGTTTTCCAACTGGTTCAGAGAGGCACCAATGACATATCCCTGGTTTCAGAGATGCATCCCGGGAAGGCCACATCACAAGTGCCTTCCTCCGCAGATATTGTGCACTGTCACATGTTCCAGGAAGCAGAGTTCCAGGAATTAAAGGGATTCATCTGCCCTTAGTGAAAATGGCCACCATGAGAAGAATGGGGAGGAAAATTAAAAATAAGAAATGCAATGAATAAAAGCCTGCAATAACCTTGTGCCTGTAGATCGCCATAACTAAACACTTCAAAAGGTGCCTTTGTTGTAATATTTAAGGGTGAAGTCCTCTTTTTTCTGGTCTGTCTGTGACCCATAGAAGATAATTTTTTGTTTGTAGACACAACAGGAAGTGAGAGAATTGCCTCTTGTTGCCAGCTGAGCAGGCATCCACATTAAATAATTACCTTTTATCCCTGTTCCAGTGAGAACTGTAAAATGCTGTACTTCCCACCATGCTCTACCCCACTGACAGTGGTAACCACAACAAATAGTAAAGATGACATACTCCCAGCGGGATTCATGGGCAGCTATAGAAACCTAATGGTAGATAAGTGAAAATCTAAAATGAACAAATTTTGTTTGTGAAATACACGTACCTTTTTCACAATGCTTTACACAAGTTTTCTGCAATATAATCTAGCTGGATAGATATGATGAGCCCTTCTATTTGTGATGTGGTACTTATTGTCATTGTTATGTAGATATATCACCCATACAAGCTAATAAATATCCAACAAGTATCAATATCTGGGTTTATTGCTGTATATAGTATCTATTTATCTCTATCTATATCTATCCTTTTCTATTTTTTGTCTTCTAATTTTAGTTTTGTTGATCTGTGTGACAGTTTGTCACTGTCGTTTTGTACGGGGGGGGGGGGGTGTTTAAATAAAATGGGATTAAGAAAAAAAACAAAAAAAACCTGACAGTTTTTGACAATATCCCAATCTATGTAAAATGTACAAAAAAGTTCAGGCTTGAGAGAAGTTTAACATGATGTAAATAGCAAATCTGAACCTATAATGAGCAAACAATCTTAAATTCATGCGATCATTTACAGGATACTCAACTCCCTCCCCATTAAAATATAAGGAATTTTAGAGCAGTCTGGCGGGTCACATAAGGCCAGCAAATTCACCACATGTTAAGGTCTTACTCCTACATTTGCAAGACATATAACAACTTTGATCTATAGGAGAAGGAAATAATCTATGCGTTTAATGATTTGCACATTTTTAACAACCCAATAGGTGCACGGCTCAATAAATGAATAACAAGAACCAGAACTGAAATGAGAGCTATGTACATCTCTGAATGGCTGTCGCAGGCAGATCGCTGTCTTTACAACAGTCATCTGTTTCATTTGATAGGCTACATAAACGTTTATTTACCTTTACATATTTATTAATTTCCATCCTGGTGTTCTGTACATAGCAACAGATTCAGTGGAATGTTAGGAGTTAAAAAGTAAAACCATTAAGTCATCCCTGCAATCAAGTAAACTCCCTGAGAGTCATAAAACAATAACAAAGGATATGTGGTCACCAATCAGGAAGAGCTTTGGAAAAGGCCAACTCTGTGTTATAGATAGCTCAATGGATATTAATAGTAGCACCTTTTTATAATGCCCAGTTCTGCCATCTATCAACACACGGTAATCCCAAAAAGAAAGAAGAAAAAAAAACTTGCAAAACAAGTTTAGTTTTCTTAATACTTCTTTGATACCATCCTAAGAGATCTGAATGAATACTAAATTCAGCTGAAAGTGTGAATGCTGGGCACATAGTGACTTGTCCCATCTACTTGGAGGACTTCTGTGTGCACAGCAGGATGGTTTCCTATAGGCTAAAATAAACTTGGTAGCTTCAGGAAAATGCATTCAGCAGATCTCTAGAGTATGTCCCAGAAACTCTTCCTTTAGGATGTTTTTTCAGATTACAGGCAGATTGCAGGCACTCAAGCATAACATCCACACAAGTGCTGTTTCAACATGTCTAAAATCGCACCACCTTTGTTTTAGCAGTTATGTATGCCTTATGGACTAGAACAAAGTTAAAGGAAATCTCTAGCTCAAACTTTTTTGTTTTGTTTTGGATAGCATGTTCTCCCTGTGCGGGTTTCCTCTGGGTTTTCCGGTTTCCTCCCACACCCCAAACACATGTTGGTAGGTTAATTGGCTCCTGTCTAAGTTGGCCCTATATGTGTATGTATGAAAGTGAGTTAGGGACCTTAGATTGTACGCCCCTTGAGGGTTAGGGACTGATGTGAATGTACAATAAATAGATATCTATATATAAATATAAAGCGCTGTGTAAACTGACAGTGCTATATAAGTACCTGGAATAAATAATAAATAATTTAGTTTTTGCAGTCGGTGTCTCACTGGGGAAATATCACTTCACAGAGGCGACAGGAAAACAGTGGAAATCTCCCTAAAGTAAGGGGAAAGCCCTTCTTGGACAACGGTCACAGAAACCATGCAACATATATAAACATCCTAGAGATTAAATGAAGACCTCAATGAATTTATATACAGCAGTAAAGTGTATGTTAAGCTTTACAAAATCCCATATGGGTATAGCAGAATAGTGTACTAAAACCTAACTACCAACCAGGGCACCCTTTCTGGTTTAAAAAACTGCAGTCCAAAAGCACAATTAAAACCTTAAGATCCTATGCAGCCAGCATTTGCTCCATCTTGAGTTATTGTAGGGACGGAGCAGCCTTTGAGACCAGCGCATTTCAGCGCCACAAGAGGGAATGCCATCCTGTTCATTCAGGATGCACGTGCATATTGTGTGTTCTCTCCTGTCGCAGTCACTAAGTGACAGGACTGCGAGCTTGTGTGGCCCGAAAGAACAGAATGGTGATCTCACCCATGGCACAGGATTTTTCCAGAACAAAACCCATTAGGGGAATGGGTGATTTTACCTTGGGAATTCTGCCACAAGGGATGTGTGGCCAGTGGTGGAATTTCCGGTCAGCCCTAAAATTCTGTACATTTCACTTATGACAAACACATGGTAAATTATTCATAAAATGTACATCCATGTAAAGAAACACAATTTTATTTTGCAGTTCTATGATGAATTGTATATCACAGAAACTAACACATAAAAGGAGATCAGTGCTGGTTTGTTCATGAACGTTTGGCACAAGTTTCTGTCTTCCTCCAGCAACATGGAATATATGAGCAGTGAACACAGAAGCCTCCTTTTAAGAAGCCTAAGAGATTTCAATCTAAATTACTCATCACAATATTTAGGCAACTTCTAAGTACAGTCCAATGGGCTTTCAAATATTCACATGACGGTTTTACATTACACGGAAAGTGAAAGCATGGTTAGAAAGGCATGGCAAAATGCTAATCTCCAGTTCTGTCAAATTCATTCTTAACCATGATCAGTATGGAACTGTCTGAAAGCATGCGTTCTTTAGTGGAATATTAAGCATACTCTTCCTGCTATGCCATAAACATCAAGGAATCTTCAAAGGCAGGAAATGCCTCAATGTTTTATGAGAGCACTACAGAGGGAAGCCTGCCAGATTCAAAGTTTATGAATGAAGGTTTTCAGCCTTCATTCCAAAAAAAAAAAAAAAAAAAAAAAAAAAGTATAAAACAGTATGCAGTGCTTGTAAATATTAGTACTGAACAGTCTGTGTGTTGTTCCATCCTCTTCAGCTGCTGAGAAAAATGCACTTCATGCACAAGCCAATTAGGTCATTACGACAACTGCTTTATATTAAATGAATGTGACACAACTAGAGTATTGGTCATATAACTCAAAAAATAATTATTGCCATAGATTGGGTAATGAAGAAGCAAACACTCAGGACTAGAAGCCTAAACATGCCAACAAGTGAATTCAGATGAACGTTTCTTCTACATATAGGAGATATATGAACAGCTACAGTAGCCATCTTTGGTTTCTATGGTTGTCTCTGGCCCTCTTGGTTGATTTCTCCACACCCTGCCCTCTAGACACCCAGGACATTGCTGAGAGATGGGTCTCCCCTTTTCCAGCTCTGGAATTCTAGTTCTAAACATTATTCTGAATGACCCAAAAAGGAATATATGGAAATTGCACTTCTCACAGGAAAAATATGAAGCTCTCATCACAGCAATGCCCTGTGTGTCATCAGGACACAACTTGGGGAGAGGGGAAGGTCACCCAGCAGGGACACAACAGCAAATGAAACCTGACAGAGAACGTAACTCATTTCCACTGTCCAAAACTAAACGTTATATGGAGGAGTTCTCCATTATAATTAATAGTGGCTTTAGTTAGATGGTTTCAGTAAAACATCCAGCTTTCGTCTAGCTGTTACAAGTGTTAACTAATACAATGCATTTTGGTAGTTTGCTCCATAAAACTTTTTTTTTTTTTTTTAATTTTAGCTACCAATCTGAGAATTCCACCACAAACTGCATATGATGGCACACATTTTGGGCCTCGGTATTCATCTATTACTAGTTTTCACCATATATTAAATCTACCATCCAACAATAAACGGCTACAGACTGAATATGCATCCAAGTCACATTATGGTCCCTGAACGTTTTATTCCTTAACTGTTCTCCTACAGGTAGTGCACTACAAGTGCTACTGCATAAAAAAAAATTGCAGGAAGAGAAGGCAGCCTGTTGAGATGCTGACCTTTCAAGCCAGGACAGTGATTCTGCCTAAACAGGTTAATTAATATTCTATAAAGGGCTGCAAAGGGCTGAATCCCTCTTCAGCTCTGAATCCAAGGGGGTTGACCTAAGACTTTTTCAGAATGATTTTTAATGCAGTCTGTTATCAGGATAGAGGGGGAGAAAAGCAGCTCGAATACATGTCCCATCTGCCAGTGTCCCATTTGCAAGACAGCTTCTTATACTTGCAGACAGTGCAGCTTTCGCCTGCTACCCTCTCTATTCTACTAGGCAGCTGTATGGTAATGAGCGCCAGCAGCTGAAAAATAGTGCACAGTAAGAAAGCTGGGGTGAAATGGACAGAACGCCGTTAATCAAATCAACACAAACCTTGCAGATTAGTTTCATAGCACTAGGATCTTAAGCTAACTGAATAGGCATTCGTCACACCCATGAAAAGGAAAAAAAAAAAACGACATCCATATATTAATTTTTAGATCTTTTCGATTAATATAAGTCAGTCAGATACCCAAAATAAAAATCACACAGATGTGAACAGGGCCTTAAACAGTAGAAGTGGCAGAACGCTGGCTATATATTATGTCACATTATGATATCAAATAAGCCTAACAGTGTATTCAGTAACAACTTCTTCATGAAGAGGTATGAGTTTATTTCATAGTACCATGCTATGAACAGTTTTCACATAAAATGGCTACTTAATAAAGTTATAAATCATGTTCAGAAAATGGCAACCCTTTCTCAGAAAGCTCAGTTTCATGACTTTGATGCCCCATGCCTCTAAAAGCTATCTTCAGTTCCTGTGTGCAGGTCTGAGCAAGAAAAAAATGTCTATTTCCATGCAATGGAAGTCTATTGTGTATTATGTAAGAATGTCATGAATCAGCACAATGTAGTTATGAGGGCGAGTGGCTACTAAGGTCTTCATTTTAAAATAACATCCTCCTATTTTTTTTAAACCTTTTTAGGTAAAAACTCATCATTTAAAGTGCATCTATGTACAAAATGTAAAAATTATATTCAATTCCACATTATACTCCACTTAGTTCTTGCTTACTCCTACTAATCTGAATGATCTTAAAGTTTGTAAACATACTCTTGGAAAAATCCCACACATTTATTTCTTGATATCTGTGACACTGCATTATGGTTAATGAGAAATTGGTTAGCATTTTGCGGGATACTTCTGCTAGGTATGAACTGGTATGGAATCCATAGATTGATTACCTACAAACTGGGCTCTAGTATTGCTGGGTACTCTGCTTTGGTTTTATGGGATGGGTCACGTGGATGGCTTCTGTTCTGTTCCTGTTTTCTTCTATTTCCCTTGCTCCCCCTTTTTTCTTTTCTATTTTTTCCTCTGTCTTTTTTTTTTATTCCGGTTTTATTTATTTTTTTTCTTTCTTTAGTTATAACTGCTTATTGATATTTTGGCCCTTGCTGGGCTACTGCCTCCTTGCAGGTTATACTTATATGTACAATGTGATGGGGTTTTTTCATTTCTATACTAGCTCTAGGGGCACTATGGTAGTTGTGTTATGATACTTGGGGCTCGTTTTAGTGGTCCCAGTCTTTCGACCCCTTCAACTTGCTGGACTCTTGCTAAGCAGGTGTCTATCACATAGTTAGCCCAAGAGCTTGCACTGTGTTTTTATGTATATTTCCTATATTTCGTTATATGTGATTTGTTTGTAATTCTGCAACTCACCTGCATTGTGAGATATTTTGTGCCTTTGGAGGGTCTACAAGGCTTGTTGTATACCTGTTCCCTTGTTGTGCTTTATAACAATAAAAATATTGCAACAGAAATCTGTGACACGTATTTCTCTATGCACTATGAATATGTACTGCTGTGCCACAAATTTCACAGAGCCTGCCTTCTAAACTACAGAGAGGCTGAGAGGAGGATTTTCAGAAAGTGAAGTCAATACAGGAAATGCTACTTACAGACAGCAAGGTACCATGGAATATGTGGTACTTAGAAATGAAAAGTAATCCAAAGTCCTCATGCACACTGGACGTTTTTACAACGGCTGTTTTTGGCTTTTGACGTTTTTTCTACAGCCAGTAAACTCCCCAGCATGTTATCCTGTGTCCATGCACACAAAGACTGTAATCAACTTTTTTTTGGCAGGGGCGTTTTTTGGCTGGAAAAAACCCCAGAACTAGCAGATTTCTAGAGAAGTTTTTTAGCTGTAAAAATGCTTCGCCACTGAAAAACATGGCAAAATGCGGTAAAACGTGGTAAATTGCTGCAAACCAGCGTTTTTGGACTTATTTTTTACCAAAAAAATAGCCTCTAAAAATGCTTTAAAAATGCAAACGCAAAAAAAGCGGCAAAACACTAATACAAAAAACGCTAAAAACCGCTGAAAAACTCATGTTTTTAACATGACTTCACACTTACATTACCAGCGTTATTAAAACGCCCCGTGTGCATGGAGCCAATAGCAAAGAACAGAGGAGAAGCTGTAAAACATGCAGGGAATCCAGGAAGTTGTGGAAAGAGAAGGCCGGTTGATAGGCAGCAATCACAACATGACAGGAGATTTTTCAAATAAGATTATTTGGATTGTCAATATTTATTATTTGCCTTTCTATTACAGTACACTGTTATAAAATGAAAGTGTTTGCTGTGACCATAGATCTCCTTCAAACTACTGTCCTGCTTTTTCAGTTAGACCAGAGTCACTTCTAATATGACAACTGTGAAAACACAATATGTTTCCCATATCACTGTAAAGTTGCAACACACGTCGCTGTGTTCTGCTGCAACCTAATGAGGTAACAACCCTGCCTTCACCTTCACAGATTTCACGCCCTTCCCAATCATTATAAATGGTTTGTCAAGCATATCCTAGAGACTATTACATGTTTATTTCATCCTTGAGCAGAGATTTTAAAATAAGTCAAAGCTTGGCTGCATTTTACTGCCATCTCTAAACATTTATCAAGTGGCAGGCATTATCTACAGTACTGTACAAATGGGGAAAATTACAGATTACCAGTGCAACAGTGCTTGGGTATTAACTACCATGTGCACAGATGCATTTAGAGCTCTGCTAGCTACATTTTTCACAAGGAAAAACGTCCCTGCCAAATAAAAGGCACTGGTATTAAAGTTCAAACACTAGCACTTGGATGTGTCTGGTATTTTTCAGTTGGTCAGCAACAAACAAATCTTTTTTTCTTTTTTTTGAACATCCCTTTAGTATAGCTTTAACTCTGCAGCAAACTATATCACAAAGTATGGAAAGCCAATATTGGGTATTTAGTTAGGGAATGTGCACCTTCAACCATTTCTTCTTACATCCATTTTTGCTTTGCAGGCATGGGGGAAATGGAAGTCAGTTTCTGGTTTCTACATGCTAATGGTAACATATACTATAAAATATTTCCCAAAGATAGGAGGAAATTAAAGTGGAGTTCCAGCCGTTTTTGTGTTTATTAAAAGTCAGCAGTTACAAAAACTGTAGCTGCTGACTTTTATTAAACACACACTTACCTGTCTCAGGGTCCAGCGATGTTCTCATCCAGGCTGTCTCTTCTCTCCTCCTCGCCTCCATGGTCCGCATCTCAGCTGTGGGCCCCAGGCTGTGAGAGCTTGTGGCTTCACAGCCTGGTGTCCACTGCGCATGCGCGAGTTGCCCTGCACCTCCTGATTTGTCCGGCAATCTTCTGGGACCTGTGAAAGTTCCCAGGAGACTGCGGGAGTAAGGAGAAGGTCGAAATTCTGACTCACTTGCTGCAGCAAACTGAGCCAGAAGTGGGAGAAGGTACTCATCAAAAACAGGTATCCGCTCCCCCCTCCCCCCATCAGGTGCCAAATATGGCAGTGGAGGGGGGGAGGAGGCAAATAAGTGGAGCTTTTGAGTGGAACGCAGCTTTAAATATGGAATCTCTGTGTCTGCAAACACCAAGACAAGCTTTATAATCTATCATTCAATAGTTAGAGTACTAAACCTGTTTTGAGAAGTCATAAAGAAAATAAGGAAAAATCTATCATTAAAACACTCCACCCTCACCAACTACATGTCTAGAGATGGAAGGAGACAGATGTCCCTTGTACCCAAACCTCAAAGCTTGACCTTTGACTGAAATATTTTTAACAATAAACTTAAAGGAAGCTAGTTTCTCTGCATCTGACATTAAAATGACAATGTATATAAATAACTAATATACATAAAAGGGATATAACACAATATTTAGCAAACAATAAAAGGCCCTGAAAGCAGACAGCTTAATCGACAGGTGTTTTTACATATTTTAGTTCATCTTTGAGAAACTGACAGTAATACTTGCTTTGAAGCACAGAATCCAGTAAACAAAAGTGCTGAAGTGCCAATATTACCTACAAAAAGAGACCAAATATATCATCTGGGAGTTAGTTATGCACACTTTGGAATTAATGAATTATGAACTTAATTACTGCTGACGACAATCTAAAATACCAGGCTCCACTTTTAATTAAATATTTGTAGGGCAACAATACTGAAAGAAGAAAGGGGTTTAATTTATTTCTACTGAAAACATTATCTATTAGATTATATATAATTAAGATATAAATAATGTATTTATATATTAGGTTACCATAGATGTTTAGATAGATGTCTGCAATCAAGAATAAAAGTTCAATATACAGCAATTGATGTTGGATTCTCGAAGAAAATTAAAATGCTCTACCACCCTAAAAGGTAGAAAACAACAGAGTATAACAACGTGGAACACACACACCGATTACCACCTTCCACCATAACTTGTCAAGGCATGGACTTCACTAGACCATTAAAGGTATGCTAGAATCTGGCACAAACCCATCAATAGCAGATCCTTTAAGTTCTGTAAATTGTGAGGTTGCGCCTCCACGGCATGGACTTGTTTTTCAAGCACATCCCACATATGGTCAATTGGATTGAGATCTGGAGAATTTGGAGGCCAAGTCAACATCTCAAACTTATCATTGTGTTCCTCAAACCATTCAAAAATTCATTAGACTCGGCCACCCTTCTTCAATTGCTCTGTGGTCCAGTTGTGAGGCTCAAGTGCCCAATGTAGGTACTTTTGGCTGTGGACATGGGTCAGAAAGGACATCCTGCACCGTAACCAATCTGCCGGTATTCAGCCACATACAACAACTGATGCACTGTGTGTTCTGACACCTTTCTATTGGAAACAGCATTAACCCCTCTCTTTAAAGAAGCCTATCCTGCTTCTAATACACTGTATTTTTACTTTCTCCATCAGCTCATCCTGCACAGTTATTAATTTTTGTAATCACCCTCCCTTTTAGAGTGTAAGCTCTAACAAGCAGGGCCCACTAATTCCTCTTGTTCCAAATAATATTGTTACCATAATGTCTGCCTTCATTTTGTAAAGCACAACACAAACTGCTGGAGCTATATAAATCCTGTATAACAATTTAATCAATCTAAATTATAGTAGCTCTTCATTTGGATCAGACTACATGGGCGATCCTTTGCCCCCACATGCATCAATGAGCTTTGGCTACCCATGACCCCGTTGCTGGTTTTCCTTCCTTGGACCACGTTTGCTAGATTCTGACCACTGCAGACCAGAAAAATCCCACAAGCGTTGCAGTTTAGGAGTTGCTTTGACCCAGTTGTCTAGCTAACTTGGCCACTAGCTAACTTAGTCACTCAAATCCTTACGCTTGCCTGTTTATTCTGCTTTCAACACATTAACATCAGGGACAACATATTCACTTGCTGCCTAATATATGTACCACCCACTTTCAGATGCCATTGTAAAGAGATAATCAATGTTATTCACTTTACCAGTCAATGGTTATAATGCTATGACTGATCAGTGTACACTCACCAGCCACTTTATTAGGTACACTTTGCTAGTGCCAAGAAAATATCCCCCACACCATTAAACCACCACCACCAGCCTGAACCGTTGATGCAAAGCAGGATGGATCCATGCTCTCATTGCCAAATTCTGACCCTACCATCTTAATGTTGCAGCTGAATCAGTCTGCCCATTCTCCTCTGACATTTTCATCCACACAACTGATGCTCACTGGATATTTTCTCTTTTTCAGACCATTCTCTGTAAACCCTAGAGATGGTTGTGCGTGAAAATCCCAGAAGAGCATCAGTTTTTGAAATACTCAGACCAGCCCATCTGGCACCAACAACCATGTCACAGTCAAAGTAAATTAAACCCCCCTTTCTTCCCCTTTCTGATGCTTGCTTTGAACTTCAGCAAGTCATCTTCACGACGTCTACATGCATTCATGCTTTGAGTTGCTGCCATGTGATTGGCTGATTAGCAATTTGTGTTACCAAGGAATTGAACAGGTGTACCTAATAAAGTGGATGGTGAGTGTATATGCAAAGAGTTCCACATTTTGTAAGTTCATGAATGCCCAGGATGCTACATACAAAGCAGATATATCAGAGGTTGAGAAAAGGGACTAAAAGGGTAACTCTACTTTCATTAGATAAAAAAATCATAAATAAAAAAATATATATATACACAATTGCTACAGAAGCCATTTTGAAATTGAATGTTATGAAAAATTACCCCAGTACTGTGATTTCTATAAAATTCAATGCAGTATGGCAAACTGGAAGAGTTCCATACACCATATGGAACACCTCCAGAAAGTCATTTCCTGCTTGTGTGATTGGCTCACTAATGTTCCCAAAAGTCTGCACAAAGATAAGTCAGATTTAAGGTATCCTCTGCAACAAAAATTTCATTTGGTGAAACACTCCAAAAGGGTTAACTTCTGAAAGGATTAAGAACCCGCAATTTTCCTCAACAATTGCATCAGGTGATTATTAATGAAAAAGTAGATCATCTGCAGACAACAAACAGGGTTTTCTTCAGATCAGAAACAGGTAGGAAATTATAACAAAGTTTGTTAAAAAGCTTGCAATGTACACGGGGGGTGGGTGCTAATGCGCTTGTGGATGTATCAAATAGTTCCAATAATCATTTGCAGCAGTCCTAAACTGTGGACTTGTACACACAAACTAATAAATAAATAACCATATGGACCGAGCATAAATAGTGAAAAAAAAATCAACAAAGTAATAAACAAAATAAATTAATCAGTCCCAGTAAGTGAAAATATGGTGCAGAGTGCTGATAATCTTGTTTGTGAACTCCTTTTACAATATAACAGGTGCTCCACTGTGCTCAGAATGGTGCCCCACATGGATTGACACTCCCCATCATCCAATGACCACCTATCTCTAGGATGGTCGTTTACGCTTGTGGGACTATCCCAGTGAAACAGCGTTGCTAATGGTAGCTGCTTGTTCCTCCAAACGAGCTGTATCAATACCAACTCGCTTCTCTTGCAGCCACAGCCTCCATAGCGGGGCCACTTATCGCACAGCGGAACCGGAAACAGGTTTCAGTGAAGGACAGATGTCAGAGAGACATGTCAGTCCATGTGAGGCACCATCCTGAGCACAGTGGAGCACCTGTTGCATTGTAAAAGGAGTTCACAAATCAAGATTATCAGCACTCTGCACCATATTTTCACTTATTGGGACTGATTAACCTCCCTGGCGGTATGATTATTTCAGATTTTTTGGTGCTGAAAGCAGTACTTTTTTTGCATGAAAATATGTATTTTTTTATTGTAGGCATGTAATTTTTAGGAATAACTCACTGAAATCTGTCCGAACAAGAGTCTAGTAAACATCCCGGGTATGATAAAATTTTAAACACAGTCATAAATTAGAATTTAATAATCATAAAAATAATAATATAATAATAAATTTAATTCAATAATATAAATCAAACCAAAAACACTGAAATTTGAAATATAGTGCCAAGTTCGCACATCACTGAGCAAAGTCGCAAAATCGTTTTCAGTGTCTGATGACGAATTTCCCCACGAATCATTATCACTCAATTCTGCAAGTGGTTCTGATTTATTATCGCTGTTTTCTAGCTGGTCTAAAACCGCTTTTGACCTAAAGGGGCGCTTTTTGGACGCCATGGACGTTTCTCAGTTTCCAGGCAGAAAGAACAGTAAAAATGCAGGCAGGGCACAGGACAAAGCACTCGGGACAAAATGTATGTGAAATGGTTTGATACAGTAATGTTTTACTATGTGACTTTAGTGAATGTCACTTTTTGTCATTTTTTTAATTTCCCGCCGTTCCGTCCCCCGTATGTCCCGACGCTCACAGGGGACGGAACCCAGAAGACAGATGCCGACATCCGCCGGATTACATTGCCGGGGACACTGCAGGAGGGACATCGCGGGAGCGCAGGACAAGGTAAGTGATCGAGAGATCGCAGAGCAGTGCCGCATAGTATTCCCGAGTGTAGCTCGGGGTTACCACTTGTGGTACTGAAACTTTACCCCGAGCTACACTCAGGAATACCTCCAGAGAGGTTAATTTATTTTGTTTATTAGTTTATTGTTTATGTTGATTTCTGCGCGGTCCATATGGTTATTTAATGTACACAAATGACCCAAAGGGGACTGTTTTTTTCTCTCAACAAAAGTTGAGCTACGTTTTAGGCCTTTTACACACGGATGTAATAGTTTTCTGATGTTTATAATCAGGAATCCGTTTACATAAAGATCCTGAGTAAAAGACTAAGCATAAATGTATACATGTGTAAAATTCTTCATCCTCTTCTAGTTGCCAGTGTTGCAATATATGCGCTTATACAAGCGTAGACCACAATGCACCTGGGTTCAGATTAGTAAAAAACTTGCCAATTTTTATTCCCGTGTGTATGAGACCTTAATGATTCACATATCTTTACAAGAGTCTCCATGCACTTAAGCTTCCTACAGCAAATTCTGCTCCATACAATGCACAGACAGAGTCAGTGATAATTTTCCTATTGAATGTATGGTGTATGAAACGATTCCTAAATGGCTCCAGAGCTCTCCTGGTATTTGGGAATTCTCTACAAATGACACTGACATGTTTTGCAAACCTAAGCACTTTTTATTTCTGATGCTTCCAGGTTAAAAATCAGACACCGTCCGATCACATGAGATAATGTGACTTGTAGGAATCTGTTAAAGAGTGTTCTCACACATTCCCATAGTAAACCGTATTCAGAACTTGCACGTCTACCTGAGACAAACAAGAAAGCAGCTAGCCTATACTTGCTCCATAATGGCTGGCCTCCAGCCTAATTTATTTTATGCTTTTCATCTGATTTTAGCTCAAAGAAAACCCTATATGAGTATATACACATTAGGATTCCCAAAGAAGACCCCCCCCCCCCCCCACATCCTTTTCCAGATCCTTCTCAAGTTCCTTTCAACTATCTTTAAAGTATAGAAAACCTACACATTGCTAAAATGTAAAACAGCTATAAAAGGCTGTTTTTCACATATTCCGTTAACGCTGGTTAGGGCTTTGACAATTCATATCTGAAAGAGTTCAATTGGTTAAAATCTAAATTAAGAAACTGAAATTCATGCCACTAATTAAAAGGCTGTAAGTACTATGTATGATTAGTAATCACCAGGGCAGCAAAACATCTCAGGAAAGATAGCCAACAAATTAAAAAAAAAAAAGTATTTTCAGTTGTTAGTGGAAGCACATTTTTGCATTCTCTGCTGGCTCTTGGACTGAAGAGCCCCTAAATTGTATGCAAATATTCCCATCACTAGTAGCTATAACATTTCTGCACAGTGAATTATTCATAATATACAATTAAAAAAAAAATCTTTTAAACTTATAGAAAACCTTCATAGCAATATATTTTATAGCAATGAATACCTGGGGCTATTATTATTATATTAAAATGACTTAAAAAGACTAAAATGACTTCACACAGAGAAAACCTACAAAATGAGGCATGTCACAGTAGCACATGTCGCATTTGTGGTAAGGGAAACAAATCAGTACACACTCCAACCCCCAACACATACATACAAATCCCTTGAGGGTGCATAAAAGAAGAAAACACATGACCTAACAGTCAGCCATAAGAATTGTACTATGATAAACAATGACACCTGTTTCATGGAGGTCTGTTTTCACCACATGAAAAACTACTTTAAGAAATGATATGGTGATGTATGGAATATTCATATACACACAAGTCTCAAAATTGCAGGCAGAAATCTGTTTTAAGAGGAGTTGCTCTTTAGACAACTCACAGCCTAAAAGAGCATAAATGGTTGTTTTATAAGAACACCAACATGTGAGGGACAACCTGCCTTAAAATAAGCTTGGAGTAGAATAATTAAAAGAAGCTAAAAAGTTTAAATGGCCCATTGCCATGATATTGACATGTCACTGATTATATTCATCTGTAGAATAAGGAGTTTAATTTTTCTATGTATTTATGTGAAAAACTGACAACTGAAAGTCTATTTTTGCTGGCCAGTGCATTCAATGTGGAAGAAATGCAACCCTTCTTGGAGGAAACAAGCCCACTAGTGACAAAACAGTAGTAAGTAAGTAAACAAACCAGACTGGGTGCAAGTGACCTTGTACTGTTGCCCCTACCATGGTGAAGAGGTTCTGCTGAATTCTAACACCTTCACCTCAATACAAACTGGAAAAAAAGGCACATACATACACTTAGGTATTGTAACACATGAATATTTAAAATAAATACCCCCTCCTTTTGCAAGGGGTTAAAATAAACCAAAACACACCCTGTGTCATGATGCATTTTCTCTAAAGTAAAAATCCTCATCAAGGGTTTAACATTTGTAAGCAAAGTCAAGTCTTTCGTCTATATCTTCTAGTCACAGAATGGTTGAATTCAACTAGAGGTTCATTGCTGTAACTGGACATGGGATTCTGGGAGGCTCCTACATTTCATCCACTCCATTCTGCATCATCCATTCAATAAGTAGAATTAACTACCCTGATTTTGAGAACTCTTCATAAATGATAAGGACTATGAATGCAGGCTGGTATCAGCATAGAAAGGCACACGAGTGTGCCCTCTTATTATGGCGATACCTGTGGAAAATGGCATAAAATTATTTTACAACCTAGAAATGCTAAAAATAAGATACACCTGGTCTAGCATGGTAGGAAATGGCAACATTTTTAATTAAAACATTGTATCAGCATCTACCCCAATCTAAACATTAATATTTCCATGTAAACAGGTATCTGTAGTCCACAAAATATGATTTTCATTTTCAAAATTTTAACACTCGCTCTATCACTGTGTTTTTCAACTTCTCAAACCAAGTACCCCCTGATCTAGCACCCATTTTTGAAGTACCAAATATTTCAGACATGATAATAAAATCCAAGTTGTTAAAGTGTCTATAATCGCACTATTTAAAAAATCGTTTACCACAAGCACCCATTTGGAGCATGTTTTACAAGGGTTTTTTTTGTGTCTTTCTGGATCGAGGGTCCTGTGGTTACAGGTTCTTATAGGATAGTTTCACCTTTGGACCACTAACATTTTGCATGTTCCATCCATTTTTAGGGCAGAACGTGTAATATGTTCCAGCATCTGCAGCCCCTGCCCCCTGATCCTAATCTCTCTGTGACAGCCAGCAGGGGAACTCCTCCCTGCACCTGCTGTCACAATTTGAAAACAGTGCAGCCATGAAGAGCTCCGCCCACACAACCGCATCATTTATTCACAATTTTCTGCAAGTACCAGTGTGGCTGACATCTTGAAGTTCTCAATGAACTACCAGGGTGCTGGTGAGCATGCTCATAGTTCATTGATCTTCATGCTCTCAAGTAACTGCCTGCCCACATGAGGTATGAGCAGACAGCTAAGCCGAGAGTCTGTAGGAGCCTGAGATTGCAATCTACTGATCACATGTGTATTGCAGGCAACTAAGAAAAAAAATGCAAATTTTTTTACCTGCAAAAACTGTGCATTTATTATTTTTGTTACATTTTACATATATTTTATGGCGCTGGCTTTGTCACAACCGCTATTACCAAGTAAATTGTCTTGATTGCCTTTTACCCTGTTTTGCACATTTCATCTTTTTGACTGTTTCTAAATATGGAGAAATTGTGGAGTAACCCTGAAAAGATGAATCTGCCAGGCTGTTTGTTCTGTCGCTCTGCAGAGTGCAATTCAAGGACTCGTCTCTAATGATCCATGACCACAGTGCCCAGCACTGAATGCTCTATGATGTTTGTCACTGAAATGTTCAGTTAGCTTAAAAATATACCTTGAGAAGTTTCCAAGAAATGTTTGCTTGCAAAAGTAAGGCTATAAGTGGAAGATGAGCATTTACGTGGGTGAAAGATTTCACATTGCTTCCAATATATTGTTCTCAGGGGAAAGTGGTGCAGAAAGTGCTTTTTTTTGTCAAAGCACAATTATTGCTTGTTCTCGTACAAGATTAGAAAAATAAAGCAGACATTCTACATCAGATGCATCAATTATTGCTTCTTTCCCCTCTCCTCCTCCTTGAAATGCTTCCCATTTAATCTGGCATATGTACCAGATGTTACTGAGGTCAATATGATGACACTGCTACCATATGTGGTGTTAAGTGGGTGTGCATACATTAACTGAAGCATCCAAAGCCTTTCTGGAAATAGGCATGATTACATTTCGTTTCTGTCCCAGAGTATATGCAAACACAATGTCACATGGCCAAATAAAAGAACAAAACACACTTGCTGGATTTGACTAAAACACAAAACAATTACATTAATGACTGACGGGGTTACTAAACATAAAAAAAAATTATGAGAAAATACAACAAAAAAAAAAAAAACTATGAAAACCCCGAGTACAGAGTACACATCTTCACAGAAACGGGGGTGGTCAATTTCTTCTTGTGTAACCTATGGTTCTACGTAAGCTTCCAGAAATGGTTCTACAGTATGGAAGCTTCCAGAAAGAACCCAGGAGAGACAACTGGTCACCTGATTGGTCACCTCGGTGCACGTTAGTGGAGCAGCAGGTTACATTAAACACAGCTGGATTCACCGGTCATGTTAGCATTTTTTTTGTTTTTTTTTGTGGACAACCCAGCAGTCGAGGTAAGAGGGGGGAAAAAAAATGTAAAGGGGAAGTGAAGATCCTCTTTAAGCAAATAAGTAATCAAAACACGAATTCACAGTTTTCTTCTATGAAATACCAGGACAGCTGTACAATTAAAACAGATTGATATTTTTAAATATCGCTTGTCCTGATAAATGACTTAACTCCTTCATAAACAGGGATATTTTGTAATTATATTCAGAAAGCTTTAAGTGATTTTAATTTGTTTTGATGATGATTTTGTAGTACAATAGCCCATTTCTGTCTATTGATAGTAAGGAGCAGAAGGAGGCACTTTTTTATGAGAAAGCAGTGCTTTTGCAACATTGCTTTATCAAGTGATTGCTGTTGGCTACTGTAATCTTCTCTCAGGACCTTAAGAAGGTCATGCTCTTGCTATATTGGATGCAGAAGAGATAACGGATATATTAAAATACATAGTTTGGGAGAGAGGTGGTGGTCTTAACCGCCAGGAACCCCTCATCATCCCCCACATTGAGCCCAAATCTAGGCACAAAAAATAGAGAATAAAGTCAGCACAATGGGGGGTTCCTTTTCTGCCAAGAGACTGAATAACTGCTCTAAAACTGGTGAGATTTTTTGTGAAAGAGCCCTTGCTGGACTTTGCATATATACAGTGGGGATCGAAAGTTTGGGCACCCCAGCTAAAAATTTGTATTAATGTGCATAAAGAAGCCAAGGAAAGATGGAAAAATCTCCAAAAGGCATCAAATTACAGATTAGACATTCTTTTAATATGTCAACAAAAGTTAGATTTTATTTCCATCATTTACACTTTCAAAATAACAGAAAATAAAAAAATGGCGTCTGCAAAAGTTTGGGCACCCTGCAGAGTTAATATCTTGTACTGCCCCCTTTGGCAAGTATCACAGCTTGTAAACGCTTTTTGTAGCCAGCCAAGAGTCTTTCAATTCTTGTTTGAGGTATCTTTGCCCATTCTTCCTTACAAAAGTCTTCCAGTTATTTGAGATTTCTGGGCTGTCTGTCACGCACTGCTCTTTTAAGGTCTATCCATAGATTTTCAATTATGTTGAGGTCAGGAGATGGTGAAGGCCATGGCAAAACCTTCAGTTTACGCCTCTTGATGTAATCCCCCGTGGATTTCGAGGTGTGTTTAGGATCATTATCCATTTGTAGAAGCCATCCTCTCTTTAACTTCAGCTTTTTCACAGATGGCATCAAGTTACCATCCAAAATTTGCTGAAATTTTATTGAATCCATCTTTCCTTCTACTCGTGAGATGTTCCCTGTGCCACTGGCTGCAACACAACCCCAAAGCATGATTGATCCAACCCCATGCTTAACAGTTGGAGAGAGGTTCTTTTCATTAAATTCTGTGCCCCTTCTTCTCCAAACGTACCTTTCCTCATTCCGGCCAAAAAGTTCAATTTTAACCTCATCGGTCCACAGAACTTGTTTCCAAAATGCATCAGGCTTGTCTATATGTTCATTTGCAAAGTTCAAATGATGATTTTTGTGGTGAGGACGTAGAAGAGGTTTTCTTCTGATGACTCTTCCATGAAGACCATATTTGTACAAGTATCTCTTTATAGTGGAATAGTGTACCACAACTCCAGTGTCTGCCAGATCTTTCTGGAGGGATCGTGCAGTCAAACGTGGGTTTTGAATTGTTTTTCTCACAATCCTGCGAGCTGTTCTGTCTGATATTTTTCTTGATCTTCCAGATCTTGCTTTAACTTCCACTGTTCCTGATGACTGCCATTTCTTAATTCCATTCCGAACAGAGGATATTGACATCTGAAAACGCTTTGCTATCTTCTTATAGCCTTCTCCAGCTTTGTGAGCGTCAACTATTTTCAGTTTCAGTTTTCTAGACAACTGCTTAGAAGAACCCATGGTGCTGATTGTTGGGGCAAGGTCAGATGAGTCTGGGCATTTAAAACCTTTGAGATTGACATCACCTGGTCTTCCCAGATGATGATTGAGAACAATCCATGACACTACCAGGTCTCAGCTTGGCAAAGGGGGCAGTGCATGCTATAAATTCTGCAGGGTGCCCAAACTTTTGCAGACGCCATTTTTTTGTTTTCTTTTATTTTGAAAGTGTAAATGATGGAAATAAAATCTAACTTTTGTTGACATATTATAAGAATGTCTAATCTGTAATTTGATGCCTTTTGGAGATTTTTCCATCTTTCCTTGGCTTCTTTATGCACATTAATACTAATTTTTAGCTGGGGTGCCCAAACTTTCGATCCCCACTGTATATATATATATATATATATATATATACACATATATATACATGATCAAGTGTACTTTATCATACTATAACTAGGAGCATATCCAGATGAAGGAATGTACTGCGAATTGCAATGTTGAGCCATACATTTGTCAATATTTGTCAGCAAAGGGTAAAACTCTTAAACATATATATCACATTGCATACTATTAAGTCTTAATCTATTTATAAACCACAGAACAAAGGCAATTGTATTTTACTGGCATTGAAGGGGATTACACATTTTTGTAAAATATAAGTCTTTCTTACAAAAAGTTCAAAGATAAGAGAGGCTGATAGTCATGTTAAAGCTGAAGAGCCATACATTATATTATAAGAATTTCAACAGCTGACTCACTAGACCATTAAATATCCCACTAGAAAGTACACCTATATTATTTAATTTGTATAGAGATGTGTAATTTGATTAGGAGTCCTCATGAGTCAACACGTTTCTCTTTTTTCGCTTCTTCAGGACACATGAAAATTCAGCTGTGATGACAAAACATGATATACACAAATTTACACTGCACCCCTAATAAGTAAAACACCTTGCCCATGTATGTGCAGGTAACATCGTGAGTTCCCCTGAGCACCAGAAAAAACAAGACGCCAGACAACTGGCAAGCAGCAGAAAGGCTTGTCCTAATAATATAGCAATATAACAAAATCATAATAGAAAAGATTCAATTCAAAACTAGAAAGCAAACAAAATACAGCCTGTAGCCCGATAGATATACCTACCCAGGGATTAACTGAAAAAAAGGAGGAGGACAAGCATTTCCAAGGTTCAATGTTGAGCATGAACATCACCAATAGAGATGCCTCAATGTAGCAATCTAAAAAGAAAACCGCATATGAATTCACCATAGTTCCCGTTATTAAAAATACCATAGGTTAAAATCTAAGGATTGCTCAAACCGTATATTTTGCATGTTAACCATAAATGCTGACCTTGGGGAAAGTATGTTCTATCAACCTCAAAGTGAACAATGCCCCACTGGCAAGGTCACAAGAGAACTAGATGTGATAAAAAAAACCACCATCATTATAAAGCCCGCACTAGTGGGAATATATACATCTATAGGAAATACTGCAATCCAACCAACAATGCTGGAAAACATACCCAGTAGTGTCTGGGCAAGTCCAAATGATAAATAAAAGGGGGAGGAAAAGAACATACAGCCACACTGCCAGATGACCTCATCACCCACGCTGTTGTCATGTTGTTGGGGGCATATAAGGGTGCCAAACTGGAGGTGGCTAGACAGGGAATCTCTCTGGGATATGGTTTTAAGGTGAGCGATTTTAAATTATACCCATGAGAGATGTTTGGGTCAGTTCAGGGCGTGTTTGCTGGTTTTGGCCAGGTGAGGTCCTTATACTCTCATTATATTTTGCAGCATATAAGGAATGGACTGATGCGGCTGTGTGTTCTTTTCCTCCCCCTTTCATTTACCATTTGGACTTGCCCATACACTACTGGGTATGTTTTCCAGAACTGTTGGTTGGGATTGCAGAATTTCCTATATATTTATATATTCCCAGTGCAGGATTTATACGGATGGTGTTATTTTATCACATCTAGTTTTCTGCTGATCTTGCCTGCGGGGCATTGTTCACTTTGAGGTGGATGGAACATACTTTCCCCAGGGTCAGCATTTATGTTTCACATATAGAATTATAAAGTTTGAGCAATCCTGAGATTTATGGTATTTTTAATAACGAGGGCGATTAATTCATATGCTGTTTTCTATTCAGATGGTTACATCGAGACATCTCTACTGGTGATGTTCATGCTCTACACTGAACCTTGGAACTGCTTGTCCTTTTTTTCTAGTTAATACCTGGGTAGGTATATCTATCAGGTTACAGGGTGTATTTTGTTTGTGGTCCAGTTTTGAATTGAATTTTTTCTATTATGATTTGGTTATATTGATATATTATTAGGACAAGCTTTTCTGTCGCTTGCCAGTAATCTGGCCTCTTGTTTGCTCTGATGCCTGTCCCAGGGGAGCTCCCCATGTCACCTGAATATACATGAACAAGGTGCTTTTCCTATGAAGGGATACAGTGTAAATTGGGGTATATATGATAGTGTATATTATGTATCTATATTCTATAGGTTTTCTTCTTTAGTGTGTGGCTCTTCGATTATTTTAAGATGGCTATCTTTATACTTTTTGTAATAAAGTCTTATATTGTACAAAAAAGTGTGTTCCCCTTTGATGCCAGTAAAGTCAAATTGTCTATTTTCTGTGGATATACAATTAATCATGCATGTGGCATATGATCGGTTTATAGTTCTAGATTTATAAACCACATAATTTATCATACCTGGTTATTTAAAGCTTAGCATTTCTGAAATTTTTCTGTAAACCAAAAAGTCAAAGCGGCATGTGGGAATAAACAAGGAAAATATATTTATTGGCTACTTTATGAAAGTGAAGATATGCCAAAACCTGCAACTGGACTGTTCAGGTAATTCTACAACATCCAGAACTGCAATGCAAAAGGTAAATGCTACACTGCAACATCCCCAACAAAAATGCAGCAATTTGTATTTCAAAGAGTCTTACACGGCAGAAATGAATCATCTCAAAAAGCACAGTTCCCTCAGTTTGGTGTAATGAAGCACAGTGAGACTGGTTGAGTGAATGAATGCAGCATGACAGATCACAAAAAAAATGTACATAAAAACACAAATGACAAGAATATGCATGTCAAGGCAGATGCTACGATGTAAGCAAGTTTTCTTTGTACTAATCACTCTGTTACGAGCTGTAACAGATGAATTTGAGAGGTGGTGAAAAATTGTTCTGTACTTCCCAAAAAAGCTGAAAATCATTAAAAAAAAAACAAAAAAAAAAAAAAACAGGTGTGTATGCGTCTTCTCAAGACATGTCTGCAACACACGTGTAAGATTGAAACCTGGACAAATACAGAATCCCTTTCAAAATTTAAAATTGCTTTAGGTTTAGAATTTTAGACACTCTTATTTGTAGTTTATCCAACATTAGCTTAACATAAACACCCAAAATTAGTTCTACTTATTATTCGTTCTTAATAGTGTTATGTGTCAACAGTAGTTTAAAGGTAATGTGTTTTGGCATTTAAAGGAAAAGTGCACTTCAAAGCAGAACTAAACCCATGGATTTAACGGTTTCCCAAAATGGTTACATTCAAGGTATGCTGTGAAAGATAATGGTCACAGTCACTTGTGTTCTCAACAACATTTTCAAGCCATCAAATGGCTGATGTCATAAGTGTTCACACGTGCAGCACCAGGGCAACTGCAGACAACCAGAAGCTAAGATCCCAGCTTCTTTGGCTATAAATGACTTTAAATGATTTAATTTTAACTTAAGATAAAGCGCACTTCTACATTTTGTCCCTTTTCTCTGGCCTAACCTAACCCTCCCTGTTATTCCATAGATGCATACTTAACATTGATCCAATGGCCACGGCTTCTTGTGTTTGTTTATATCCAGCGCCACAAGTCTCACTGTCCTAGCTGTGCCTGTGCATTACAGCCTTATAGACTTCTATGGGGCCCAGGTCTGCTATTTGAAACCAGGGGGCCCCATACAGCCAACCTGACAGGGCCCCACCCCTTAAAAAAAAAAAACAGTTATTATTATTATTATACGGTATTTATATAGCGCCAAAGGGTGTGCTCAGCGCTGTACAGTAGCAGGGGGGACAGAACATGAGACAAGACAGTAACAATACAATACACGAGGGGTTCGAGGGCTCTGTTCTTTCAAGCTTACAATCTAGGAGATTAGTATGCTTCGGTTATGAACACAGTGAGTGACAGTGACCGGTACTGATTGCTCATTGTGTTCATTCAAAAAAGGGGCTGGTAAATGTGACGTATTTACCGGACCTTTCCCACACTCTCCATCCTGAAGGATCCTATTATGTGCTTGCAGCTGCCAGTGAGAAGAAAAGGAGGAAAGTCAGCAGCACTGTGGGGGTGGGGGGCCTGGAACCAATCCCCTGTATGACATTCTCTGCAGCAGCTCAAAGCCAGCGGGAGGGGGAGGAGAAGAAGCCAGCTTTCACCTGCTGCAGAGAGAGCCATATAGGGGATCGGTTGCAGTTATTGTCCCCCCACCTCCTCACAATGCTAATCACCCTCCCTGCCCACATCCGATTTACCCAGCTGCCTGAGCCCCCCTGCTGGCTTGGGCCCCATACAGAAGGACTGGTGGTACCCCCTTATCCAAGGCCCTGATGGGACCATCTTCATTGCCTTGGTACATAGCACCATAGAAGCTGCTGCTATTGAATTCAACATTGAACATAGACAGACATTGAAATATTAGGGTTTATTTTTTTTTCCTACGAGAGCAGAATCGCACTAATCGCAGAAACCTCACTGCCCCCTACCACCAGCTCACTGCAGCCAGATTGGAAAGTTGCTGGACAATAAACTGCTGCGGTTTCCTGTGAGGCAGCTGTCCTTTTATATGAGAACAGATCCCAACTGAAATGGGTCCTAAATGCATGTAAGAAATTCAGATATGTATATATATATATATATATATGTATATAAAACGAAATAAAAAACAGAATTTGTTGCAGCCGTAGCACCAGAATTTATAATAAATACAGCCATTTCTGTGATAAGAAAGTTAAGTTAAACAAGATCTCTTCCATATTGGAGAAATTTGTGTCAAACATGTAGGCATTGTGTCAAAGACCACTGCAACAGTCAGAAGAATGAATCACAAGTTCTGCCATTTCTTGCATGGACAGGCCAATTTCTAAGTGTCATTGAAAATCTATCAATTATAGGGTTTGCTGTGATCTTTGAGGATCTTTGGGAATGACTAACTTTCTGTAAAAGCAGCTAGATGGGCCAAGGATGGCTTGTTTTAAAGCTCTTTTAGGGCTCTTTCACACCTGAATCACACAGAAAGCAACGGATTGAAACCATACATTCCCATGAGGCTCAATTTTGTATTTCAATACGCTGTAAACTGCACCAGAATGCAGAAAAGGTTGTGCATGCACTGCTTTTAAAAACATACCACACCAAATTGCATAGTACTGTGGTACCATGAGATTTTTTGCCTGCAAATGCATTGCATTTGCGATCTGTGTTTGGGGTTCTCTTAATATACTGGCACTAGCAGCAGATCACAAAGGCAGTGCGTTCCAGTGCGGTGCACGAAACATGCATGGAACAAGCCTTTCCCGAACTACGTTCTGGTGTGAGCTGGTCCTTACTGCATGTTAGGAAAATGTGCACTTTTAGGTTGAATGTCAAGCAGACAGCTAAATTCATATACCTGATACAGAATATGTATCCGTCTATCCAGTCCTGATATGCAGGCAGTGCTGCCAGACTGCACAGCCAGCCCTGGTGACCCGGCTTTTCTTTACTTTTGCAGTTAAACACAGCTTGGCCACCTCCTTGCCTCTAGCCTGTGTCTGGACAGTGAAAGATACAAATTAATAAAGCTTTTTCCTTCTATTAATGTGTTCCTCATGTGTACGCATGACACCGGTTTGGAACCTAGTGCTTCTCCTCTATTTTCTGTACACAGAATTATAATATGCAAATTTCAAATTAACTTATCTATACTGGTTGACATTAAAAATACACTTAATGAATTAATAAATATATTTTTTTAATTGTCTGTCTTTCAGTTTTAAAAAGTAGCATTGAACCTCTATTTTTAAACAATGCAAAAGAAAACACAGAAACCTACAGAGCTTGTACAATGAAAATGGTACCAAAATCTTTTGTAAACTTAAAACAAGAACTTTTCTTGTAACCTCAGACACTAAAGTTAGAATAAAGAAAATCTATAACTCCAAATAAATAATCTCTAACAGACATTAAGTTTCAGTCCCGACGACACATGATTTACAGTATAAATGGCCTTACACTGTTGTGACCAGAACATTTACAAATTAATTGATATAAGACGCATTTCACCTTTACATGTTGGAGCCAGGTCATGAACTACCTAACTTCTTTCTCTTTAAAGGAAACCTATTATTAGCAGAGTCATGACAGTGCTCTATGTGTCAGCTCCATGGAGTTGCTATAAGCTACTCTAGTGTTTCCTCTGTTATGCACTCATGATTTCAAGTTAAGGATTTGAAAGAAAAACATTTCTCTTGCCACAACAGGCCCTGTTCAGTCGTCACTGAGTGACATTTCCTAAAATGAATATAGCATAGGCCAAAAGGGTTAAGTATGCAAAGGTTTTACCAAATGCTGACACTGCTTTACAGGGAATAATCAATTATTCAAACAGCAATGGGGATTTCCATTTCCTATGGCAGCCCCATTCAAGCATCAAAGTGGGCTGAAAAAAAGAACTAAATGTCCATGTAAAACATACAGAGGACATTAAGCATCTTGCACATTCTTCTGATCATCTTGATTATGAAAAATACTTCACCTGTAGTTTTGACACTTGCCAAAATCCTTCTATTAGCACATCGTTATGGTGGACTGCCTCACTGACCAATAGGAATCTGCATGAGGCAGATACCACTCCTACCACTCCATCCCCCCCCACAGCCATTTCCTCCGGTACCACTATCCCCTCCCTCCTAGATTGCAAGCTCGAAAGCACAGGGCCCTCGAACCCCTCGTGTATGGTTTTGTTACTGTATTGTCTCATGTACTGTCCCCCACTATAATGTACAGCGCTGAGCAAACTTTTTTGGGCTATATAAATACTGTATAATAATAATAATAATAATGAGGCAGAATGAGATTGGAAAGTGTAGACATGATTGGGAAATAGTGGAGCTCTGGCACAGTTCTTTTTCTGCCTTACCATTGCTCTAGAGCTATGATAGTCAAATCCCCCAATCTACAGTAAGGAGCAGAAAAGGGTAGGCGAGAGTCAATGAAATCTTAAGAGGGCACTATTCACATACCAGCATGTCCAGGTGTTCTGGGCACAAAGAGCACCACACAAATTAAATCAGAAAGGACGTGCAAGCTATTTAGTATGTTTTTATTTTCAACCCACAGGTCTGTATTAAAGAAAGTTACTTCAGTTTTAAAGTGTCCATTTAGGAATTGCACGAATAAACTCACCAACAATTTGCCATTTCAAAAGAAGAAAAACTTATAAAGAAAAGGTAGGTTTATTGAAGTCTCAAACCTCAGGTCTTCGTGACCATATTTTCAAGGTCACAGTGACTTATGCTGCTAAAAATTGCTGCACAACTCTTTTTCTAAGGAGAAGCTGGTCTCCGTTGCTTTATATTTTTTTTTTAATTTAAATCTGTAGGAGGCTAAGGGGGCTGAATATAATGTGTGACTCATAGTGACTAGTAGCCTACAATACAATCTTAAAAGGCCATGAGTAAATGTCATTTTCATAAGGAAAAATATGCTAGAGATGGAAGCATGCTTATTATTAGTATACAGGTAATTAGTGTTATATATATATACTGGTATATCTTATATGGCATTTCGGTCCACTGAAGGCAATATGCCCACACGTAAAACCTAATAATATTTCCTTCATTAAAACAAGTGATTACTACAGGTAATGAAAAGATAACCAAACAACTGTCAGTTTCCATAGGATACAACCATACAAATCGCCTATGCAGGAAAAAGATACTTGTATGGCAGGTATTACATGAAACAAAGCACGCACACATGGAACTTATACAGCTGCTTTGTGCACATCCCAAGAACCTAAATTCTTCCCCAATATGCAGAATCTGAGAGTGACAAAGTCCATTTAATTTACAATAATTTAATCTAGGACAGTAGTCTCCAAACTGCGTCCCTTTGCTTTCTTTTATCCGGCCCCATTTCATCCACTGATACCAACAATGGGGTATCACTGACACAAACAATGGGGCACAGTTCCTCCCAATGACACCAACGATGGGGCACAGTTCCTCCCAATGACACCAATGATAGGGCACAGTTCCTCCTAAAGAAGCCAACAATGGGGCACAATTCCTCCAAATGAAGGCAACAAGGGAGCACAATTCCTCCCACTGACACCAAAGATGGGGCATTGTCTATTCCCACTGATGTCAGGACCTTTTCTACACCCAATGGCCACAGTCCGCCACCCCCCCCTAAAGTCGGAAGGACAGCAAACTGGCCCTTAGGTCAGAAAGTTTGTAGACCCCTGATCTAGGACATATGTTAACCTTCTATACAAGGCTATTTCCCTCAATAGTTAGACTGTTGCTTTTCTCTCCATTTACAGCTACATTAAAGTTGAACAGCACTCTGTCAATCAACATTGATGATTTTTTTTTTTTTTTTTTTTAATTCTTAGAGCTGTGTGGATTGAAGCTCAGGTTTCACAGCTAATACAGTAGTTTTTCAGCGGTTCAGGTCAGGTTTACAACAGGTTCAGAACAGGTTAAGATCAGGTTCAGGTCAAGATTTTATCCTGTTCACAACTGTTATGTGCGGTTTAGAAACAGTTCCCATAGAAGTCAATAGTCTGTAATTCGCACCTGAACCGGACTGCACTGCTCAGAAATCGTACAGGCCATTTTTTCAATCCACACTGCCAGTGCACCAGACATATGTGAACAGGCACCATAGGAAGCAATGTTATTTCACATGTCATGCGGACTGGATGCAGTTCAAACCGCAGCCAATCCGCATATATGTGAACTGTCACTAATGCTGCTGGCATTCCAAAATGGACAGGGAAGTATATTATGTTTACTTGTTTTAAACTGTTTTTTTGGTTTTTTTTAAACATCTCTTCCGTTACTTCCTGGTTTCCAGGCCTGGGCAAATGTTGTCCTAACATCCCAAGACTCTTCAGAAGGGGTTTTCTCAGCACACCCTCCTGCCTGCATGTCTGAACTATAAGCAGATGTATTCTAAAAAATAAATACAACATGGACTGTCTGCCCTTACTCAAAATGGCTGCACCCCAAAATGCTAGGGGGGAGTTTTTCAATGTGATTTCTCAGCAAAAAAAAACCCATGGAGATATGGATAGATGGGGGAGTCTGCTTTGAATGTTAAAAATTATTTAAATGGTGTTATTGGTTTGTGGTGCTCAGATACTGTGTAATTCAGCTTTAAGCAGGCTTCTCATGCCGCTTCTGAAGAAGATGGCAGCCTCTTGTTACATCATTCTACACTAAAGCTTGCCATAGATGGATCAAAATTCAACCAGTTCAGCAGGGACCAGCTGAATTTTGAACCATCTATGGACGATCAAACGAGACTGCTGGTAAACATTCTTATGATTGGCTCCAACACTGCTCAGTGTATTCTGACAGCAAATAAGTCACACTATCAGAATACAATATCTACCTCATATGTGAGGAAGGGTCAATCCATTCATTTATATCAGCCCAGTGGCTGATAGAATAAAAACTAGTGGTGAACAGAAACTGAACTCTCAGGATGCACTTGGCCAAAAACCGAAATGGACAATTACAAAAAAAAATTATAAATATTATATAATTATATTCACCTTTTTAAGTAAAATAATAAATTAAAAAATACAATCTAGTAACGTAAAATAACTTTACAATACTTGTTTGTCACTTTCAATAAAAAATAGAAAATAAAATGATTGGTCCTGTAGCGATCACATGCATTCTAACAAGGGGAAGAAAAAAACCTCTAGCAATATAAACCGAGCTGAGCATGTGCAGCTTACCCACAAGACTCTGTACTATCAGCAGATGGATTTTTGACAGTAGAAGCGGAGGATCAGAGAAGACAGGATCAAACATCCTTTTTACACAATGCGGAGGATTAACCCCTTATGTTCCACAGTGAGTATAACGAGCATGATTTACTGCATATGCAGATTTATTTTACTGTTGTGCATTTAGTAACACTTTAAATAGAGGCATGTTTTCATTTAAGCCAATAGGGGGCATTTTTGCATTGAAGTCAATGGGACGCAATTTTATATTGAGGTCAATGGGGCGCAATTTTACATTGAAATCAATAGAGGTCATTTTTGCATTGAAGTTACTTATTATCAGCACCTTTTTTTTTCTTTCTCTATCAGCAAAATGCTGATAACCCTATTTTTGGAAAATAATTTTCGGTGGCCGATATTCTGGTGCATTACTAATAAAAACTTATCAATGTGTGGCCAGCTTAAGCAACCAGCCTCTGTTTCATTAGGGAGGTGACTGATGAGAAGAAAGTGAGGCGCTATGACCAAGGCAAACACTGCCATTTATTTTCAGGATGAGACTGAGGATTATTCAGAAATCCTATCAATAAATCTAAGAATTAGGGACAGTTAGTTGGCTGAACTCCAGTCAGAAAACACAATTTAATGCAGTTATACATTTATCTGAAGCAACCAGTAAATGGTCTACCCTTGTATCAGTTTTATGTAATCCTCTACACAGCAGGACTAGGAAGGAGATAAAGTAATACAATCATCCATTTTGCTGCAGCTGTTGGTTCATTGTCCCATTACCAACTGGGGGCAGGAAGATCTTTAAAACAGTACTGCTTAAAGTTGAAAATTAGTTTTTTTTCTTGCTATACAGCACCAGGGATATGACTTGCCTATACTGACGTGTACCATGCTGCCATACAGTACAGAAATTTTCTTCCCGTAATACCAATGCACGGGAATGACATCATCGCGGTTCCGGCCATTCAAATGGCTGAAACTCGCAAACCCCGAAGAAAGACCAGGTGAAGATGGAAGAACTAGGAGAGCAATGACAGCACGGCACTGGAGGACTCATGTGCAGGTGATTCTGTCATAATGTGCTAGTACACTATGCATACGGTGGGGGCACAATTTTTATTTTTTTATTGACGGTTTACTACTGCATTAAGGGTGCACTCACAGTGGCACTTTGAACTGATCCTGGGCAGTGTTCTCCCCCTTAGACCAGGCTTTTGGAATCAGTTAAGCATACCATGCCCGGGACCACCTCTTCCACTTCTGTTTTGGAACAGTTTGCTTCAGTGTTAGTGCAAACAAAGCTGAAGCACATAAGTCTCCACAGAGGTTTATGCACTGAAGCAGGGATCACTTTGGTTAGCATAAGTGTGCCCAGAAACACTTCAGTGCAGACAAGCAGGGGAGTGGGGGGGGGAAAATTGATCATGGGCATGGTTCAGTTAAAACAGTCCCAGTGTGAGTGCATCCTACAAGTACACAGCTTCAGGAACTGAGCTTACGTTATAAAGAAATGTAACAGGTATACAATGTAACTGTAATCAGAGTAATTTGGGATCTTGAGATCGTCATTTGTAAAAATTTGTTAGGACCCTTTTCCATGTGTTACGAGTTACTGTAAAACCTCTCTAGTACAATGACAAAAAACCCATTCACACTATTGCTGTATTATTATGCGATGTGTTAAGGGAGTCTTTGCATTTGAATGGGCAGTGTAATACACCAAAACAAAAAAAGGTATGTAGCATTTTAGACAGTGAAACCATATTGCACATTAGTCTGAGGACAAGGCGCGTTGGGGTGCTAGTTGGAATAAATGACACTGCATCATGAGAACGTGTGTTAATGCAGAGAAATAGTGTGAATGAGCCTTAAAATCACTTTACAAACAGCACTTTCTTTGTGTGTTTTTTGCCATTTACCTAAAGATTAACAGGATTATTAGCCAACTGAAAGAACCCTGATATGGATCAATCTACTACACGGATGACAACCAGTCAAGGTTTAAGAGATAAACATGGGTGCATCATTTAAATGCTGTAATGAAAAAGCTATTATGATTTGCATTTGACATTTCAATAGTAGATATGAGATTTCAATGTAAACATCCAAAAGTTCTGCAACAGCTTCTCAGATGCATAATAAATAGATTAACTGGTTCTCTTCAGTCCCTTCAGTTTGTTTAATTGCTATGACTATTTGCATGATAATCTTTGACTAGAACAGTGTTCCATATGTTTTTTATGTTGGAGTATATTTTAGTAAGCTGAAGCAAGAAACAGCAGGAACATGGCGTTAACCAGAAGGCAACATACATGGTTTGGCTTTAGAACACACATCTCCATTTTACAATGACCTCCCTGGGCTAGCATACTAACCCACATAGATTGTGAGAAAACCTCAAGTCTTAGGTCTATGAAAATGAACAGCACTCATGGCAACAATCTGAGCTAAGAACTACCAAGTAAAAATCTTGTGACGCCCTGTTTGGCGTACAATACAAACTTTGACAAGTGACTTTTACAGGAGACAGGCTGCCAACCTACCAAAAAAATTACAGGTAGCGTTTAATAGTGGAAAGCCTTGTTTTAGTTTTGTCAATAGAAACACATTGTCTGGCTTTTAAAATAGACTAATGGCTCCTTGATTGGACTGTCTGTATAGTTAATCTACTAATGAAATCTACAGACTTAATTCTTATATTAAATATGTCCAGTCAGCTAGTGAGAGGCTTCATTAGGCTCCAACTAGAGATGAACCCTTAAGAGTTACACGGGACGTTACGGTAAAGGTTACATACAACAGGAAGCTATGTACCACAAGTGAAAGCCATGGTATATAGTCCTAGCAGATAGGTATATGCATTGCATTAAAAAAAAAAATGTCTGGCGTGTAATTCTTTATGTAAACAAAAACTCAACTCCCTGGCTTCCAGGCTGGATTACTTCTATAAATCCCCTGCTTTTTTTTTCTCATAGAGAAAAAGCAGGCATTCTTAAGGCAAATTACAAAGTAAAATATCTTAATACCATTGCAATTACCTTTTTTTTTTTTTATAAATAGTAAATGCAACCGGGAAGCTGAATTTCTCATGTTCCTAGTGAGACAGTTCTGGAAAGGTAGCAAAGACCAAGCAGGGATTTTCTATGCTCCCACATGCTGTGGGTAAGAGCTAGGTGTGTCTATTCACTACTATGGCTATCAACAGTGCAAAGCAGCAACAGTAAGGCCCTTTCACATGGGTATCCTTCATTCTGAGCTGTATCAGAATGGGCCAGATGTCACTTTTGTAATGAGGGAAAAACAAACCTCTGCAGCCTCTTTGGGCAGGCGGATGTGCGCCTCTTTGCATTAGTGATCATCCGATCCATCCAGTAGCTAAGACAGGTGATTAAACAACAGTAATAAGTGTTTGATTACCAAATCCACTAGGGCAGTGTTTCTCAACTGCAGTCCTCATGGACCCCCAACAGGTCATGTTTTCAGGATTTCCCTCAGATGAAACAGCTGTGGTAATTACTAAGGCAGTGAAACTGATCAAATCACCTGTGCAAAATAATGGAAATCCTGAAAACATGACCTGTTGGGGGTCCATGAGGACTGGAATTGAGAAACACTGCACTAGGGGCATGATCACACCATAGGGTAGTGCACTGTAACACACTCATTTCCAGATGTTAAGGCGAGTTGCTTTAGCAGGCCAACCAAAATAAATGCACTGTCAGCACCATCTCAATGCATGATATTTATGAGCGCAGCATTAGTGTTTGTTCTCTGCTAGGATGCATGTGCTTTGCAGTACGTTGTAGATCAGTACTAGGATGTAATAACTTACCATTGCAAGACAGAAAGGGCTAAGCGATCTGATCTAAAATGGGCTACATATATCAGGTAACACTAATGGCTCTGAAATGTTAAGGTACACAAACATTAAACCAAATTTAGCAGCAGCCGGCAGAAATAAAAAGGCTGATTTGTAAAGGTAGTAAAGAGGAATTCAGAAGTAGTGTCTTGTATGGCAAGGAACCACAGAGCCCAGTGCACAGAATGCAGAATTATAAATAGCAATGAGAAGCCTAGGAGTTTTGCCAGATTTATTAGTTACTTTGGCAACCGTGACTGTATTCTGCATCATGATACACTGAGCCACAAAATGCCTTCTAGTAAGAATTAGAGGCCTGATTGTTTGTTTTGTGCGCTCTCTGTCCGAGGACTACCTTGCAAGCTGCAGTTTCACACATGTGAAAGACCTTATGACATTCGGGTTGGCAAAAAGCAGTGCGTGGAATGTGATTCAGCTTGGGAAAGCACAAGAGCTGCACACATTTGAGAGTAGGAGTCCTGAGACAGGAGCCAATATATTGGAAGGGAACTGAAACATGTAGAGCAGCTGTGAAGTCTGTTTCACTAATGATAAAAATGAGCCCTCAGTGGGTAAAAGGGACAAGACCGCCAAAATTCCCAGCAGTCGCCAAATCCTTGAAGGCATCCCATACGTTACTGTAATTTTCATCTTGAGAATATAAGAATCTTTACAGAAGAAAAGGATAGGAATCAAAGAATATCTTTTTATTCAGACCGGAAAAGTAATATTCCAGCATCTACATTAAACTTTTTTGTAAAGAATTAATTTATTATTAAGTCTAAACTCAGCATCTTTTGCCTTAAAAGCTTGGTTTTATTAAAGCGGTATTAAATTCAAAAGCAAACATTTATTATATCGTAGCTTACCAATTCTTAGATGCGATGGCTGTATTAGTTTAATGTTTTTAGGCTTTCTTCTATTTTCATCTGGTGATCCAGCCAGTAAGTCTGTTTTTCAACAGAACAAGCAGCTCTTACAGTTACAGGGATGAGACAAATCATTTAACACTGACCAGGTTGCTTAAAATTATCAGCTTTTAGTTACAGTAAAACTTTCTGAAAAAAACGGTTTGCTGTAACGGATTATAACGTATTAGTCGGAATTTGGCTTCAATATGTTACTGCATTTAAATCTGCTAATACATTTACCACCCCCTCCAGGCTATAAGGAAAAAAAAAAAAACGAATGACACCACATCTAATCACTGGTAAGCTGCAATATATTCCATTTTTGGTTTTGGGTTTAATATCACTTTATGTCAGCCTAGGCTTACATCCAGTGTCCTCTTTTGTATTTCACAAACACTGGAATAAAATAATGTGTAATAATCTTACCAATAACATGAATTTAAGACTGAAGTCATAGCTAAAACTGTTCAGGTATGATGGGTTGGACAGACCTGCCACCAGATTTAACTTGCTCTAACAGCACAGGCTCTCACTTGCATGCAGCGATTCCTCACATTGTTGCCCAGAATACTCTAATGTACCAGTTATGCCAATACAGTGATGTCAGCAATTTCTATCCTTCTCTAGTCAAGCCTGTACATCACTGATGCCCGGGAGTGTGAAATCTACCAAGATGTGACTTACAAATTAAATGAGTGAAGTAATCTTCCTGTATGCAGTATTATATCCAAAAATAAACATTTATTATATTACAGATTACCAATTCTTAGATGTAATAGCTGTATTAGTTTCCTTTTTTTTTAGGCCTTCTTTTCTTTACTTTTACCACGTGATCTGACCAGGAAATATGTTTTTCAACAAAACAAGCTATAGCTGTCCTACAGATGTAGTAGTCAGAAGGTTGAGACAAATGCCTTGACAATGGCAGAGATTCTTACAATGGTCAGAATGTAAAACAAAAAAGGACGTAACTGCCTAAAAAGTGTTAGGTGAAGATAGGATTCAATTTGTTAATGTAATTAAATCTGCTTGTGCATCTAAAACTACCCTCCACCCCAGATGGTCAATGTTGCTTTCCAAAGGTGTCTCTGTTGAGCCTTCATCCAGAGTGTAGCACCCGAATACAAGAGCTGTGTCACTGGCCAGACAACCAGTTGAAAATTGAGGAAAAAATCCTAACTAATGCAGCCACCACATCTATCGATTGGTAAACTGCAATATATTGTATGTAAAGCGCTGCGTAAATTGACGGCGCTATACAAGTACCAGAAATAAATAAATATATTACATTTTTGTAACTCATGTGGGGCTTCCCTTTTTGCCTAGCCCTATTCAAAAATGGAAGCACCACAATATACTTATCACAGTGGATGCAAACTGAATTGTGTACAAAGGCACTAGCAACCCTGGAATAAAACTATATTAAGCTGAATAAAACATTCAGCATAAATTCACTGTGCTCATGTTTCAGTATATAGCTAAGTTTGTATTTGTCTCAATTTCTCCAAAAGGAAATTGAGATACTTCAGTGAATATCCCCAAACATGAACTGTTGTCATAATTTAGGACACTTGTCAAGTTAAATGCATTTTTCTTTAAACACTTTACAAGCATCCATGTATGCACTATTGTACATGAAAATTATATACATATCCTGAATTTTAGGTTAAATAATTTCCTTGGAGTCAAGGTTTAAACAAAGGGTAAAATTCAGGCATGAATTATAAAACAGTAAAAAAAAACCAAAAAACTATTTTAGACAAAAACTGAAAAAGACAAACATGGACAAATTCCCTTTTTCAAAAACATTTCAATGAGCTGTGTTCATGTCCAGACCTCTGCACTTGTAAGCCAATACAGATGCCCATGGGCAGTTTCAGTCTAGAGAAGCAAATATCTTATTACTGACCCTCTGGCAGAAAAAGGCATTAACGCAAAGGAGTTCAGTAGCTTGAGATTAACCCCTTGTTAGCAATCAACTTAAAGCTCTAAAGCACATCAATTTTAATATGCTGTGAGAAACTTGGGCGCAAACTTAAAAGAAATTATTTGACACCGCAGGTGAATCTTCCAGTGTACACATTTTAAACAACAATGATTTACCACCAATGAATAGTGAAATAAACAATTCACGTCTTAATAAATATGCCCCATGGTCAACAAAGTACGAAAACTGAGCAGCAGAACATTTCCTGGGTAGGTTAGGATCATTTGCCTTCATGACGAAGTATAAATACAAGGCAGTCACCTAATATACTCTATAAAAAGTCTGTTTAAAATCACCCAATCAGGTAACAATTCAAGAACAATTCAAAATGATTTAACAGATTACAAAAGTAGAAAAGTTCCTCTGTGACATCTAAGAACACATATTCCCCACCTTAACTGATCATATTTTTTTGTTATCACAAAGCTTAATTGAAAAAGAAAAAAAAAAAAAGAAAAAAAGGAGGAGATCTCCCCACCTAAGGCTGGCTATACACGGATAGATTTTTTTTTCCATCCAGCAGATTTATTCATCTTCCTTATACAGCATGCATGGAGCAATTCATCTGCTGGGAAGCTCCCAGAATACATAAACAACAGCAGCATCTGCTTAGCTCCTCCAATTTTTCACCAGAAAGATGTTGGGTGGCAGGGACCTTACAGCACCAGGGGCACAGATTATGGCCAGTTTTAAAAATGTCAGTTGGCCTACTGCTATACCGAACCAATGGTTTCAGTACTCTCTGGTTCATTGTTAAGGCACATGTGTACAGACAAGGAGTTCTTTGTAATTTGAATGCCTCTTCCAAGGAAAGGAGTAAAGCACTAAAAACAATCAACCTGGCAATTAGCATTTGCAGAAGGCCAGCCTTTAATTCTCCCAATTTTAATTTACATCAAGCATGTCAAACTCAAAAGTAGTAAGCGGCAATCATTTTCAAGGAGTCACTTTTACTTAATTCCAGGAAGAAGAAAATCTTTTTTCCCCATTGTTGGATAGACTAGGAAATGGTAAAACCACTCAGGTTTCTTATCGCTTCTTGTTCTATAGACACAATAGGAAGTGACCTCAAATCTCTTCAAAACCAAGGAAATAGTGAAAGTTGTCACCAGAACAAGGGCACCCATTACATGGTTTCCCCTCTTTACTGTTCAATCTTTTTATTGCTTTTCATTTCTTTAAATATAAGGAAACAAAGGAGGCATGGAGAGCGATGTTAGGTTACAAGGTGTTGAAGGCAAAAGCCGTACATGTGATGCAACCATCAGCTTGTTCAGTAGAGGTACTGAATTATTTTATAAATATGGTAGATCAGTAGATAAGAAAATTGTGACTTAGGCGTAAGCGTGGGAGAAGGAATTAAAAAACAAAAAAAGCAAAAGTAAAATGACAAGAAAATGAGAAAAGCGTGCAATAAAGGATAGAAGAAGAGACAGGGCCAATAAAGAAGAAACATTGGGCCTGCACCCCTCTAAAATGTCAAGAGGTTTTTAGGGCCTCAAATCCCTCAGGAAGAAAATGTCATGTTCATGAACAGCAAATTGAAAGATATGTGTCCATTTTGTTGTGACGTTTAGCCTCCATTTTATCATGTAAAAGAAATAAGTTGATTCTGGATTTGATCTCTCTCAAGAAGAGTGGGCAATTTCCAGGTCTGTTTAGGCCCAATTGTCTGTTTAGCGGTGGTAAAAACGTGCAATATCACTTTAAGCCCGGCTCACACTGGATCCAACTTTGAAATCCAGCAACTTCACTTGAAGTCACACAATTTCAAAGTCAGATGGCAGTGCGAATTCACGGGCGACTTGATAGACATCTGTGCGACTTCATGCACAGATGTCTAAGCAAGTTACACCAGAAATCAGCAAAAGCAATGCAGGAACTACTTTTCAAATCAGTGCGGCTCCGACTGAGTCGGAGTCACATCAATTAGAACGGTTCCATTGCCCAACATTGGATGTGATTTGTTGTTTAACAGTAAAATCGCATAACAATTCACATCAGTGTGAACCAGGGATAAAGTCACATTTAGGAATGCCTGGGGTTTCCCCTCCTTCTCTATTCTGGTGGCAGCTTAAAATTTTGGATTCTCCCTAAGTCCCAGTGATAATGGTCGCCAAGACAAATAGAGAAAGTAAAAATCTCTAACCGGGCAACAGGATAGAGAAAGCAATAAAAACATAATTGGGATTCTAAACCTTTACCAAAGGTTTTGGATTTGAATGCACTTTAACCTTACAGTAAAACTGCAACCAAACACAATTTCATGCAAAGAAAGGGGCCCAGAAAGGGTGGGTTTCCTAACAAATTAAATTGTTAAATAAGCTGAGGACCACAAAAAGGAGGGAGACACATGCAATCCAAAAGCATCAGTTTGACATGCCTGCTTCAAGTAAAAAGAGAACATATAAACTACAAACATGCAAGTAGGTTAATTGGCTCGTATCCAGGTATGTATATGGGCACGGAATATGGACCTCGGATTTTAAGCTTCTTGTGGGCAGGGACTGATGTAAATGTACAATACATAAAGTGATTTTTAAATTGTCAGGCTATATAAATACCTGTAATAAAATAATAAATATAATGCAACAGGTTTCAGCAGGTCAGTGTAGTCAATCCTGAAAAAAATGGTTGATGTGGATTACTTCACTTTGCACGCATCCTTTTGTGTTATTAAAGTGTATCTTCGATATGGCAGAATTGTTACAATACTACACCTATTAAGAGACTGCAAAGTAAAAATCGATATCCCTGTAAGAACGTCTACATTGGGTCCCTCCTTTCAATGTCACCTTGCTATTCAATACACCAAAGACTTCATAACCGAATGATATCCTGCTATTACCTATGATTTTACACAGACAGAACAGTCTACAGAGTGCTCTTGTTTCTATTCTCAATATGACTCAGGGAGCATAATGAACAGAATTACCCTGAGTGCTCCAGACACTGTTTAGTTACAGATCAGAGCTCAGAGGAATTAGGAACAAAAGAAACCCAAAGGAAAAATGAAATGGCATTACACCGAATGAGGACATCCAACAACTAACAAGCCAGTTGGTGCATATTAGAGTGAAAAAAAACACATCTGAACAATGATAACATTTCACACATTCAACTGCAAACATTGAAACGACACACAACAGTCTTCACTATAACAGTAAGCAGATGTTGATAATTTTTTGCACCAAATAACATTAGCATCTTGACAAAAAACATTTTATTCACTAGTACTCATTTTGAGATATAATTAACAGATCTCACGCTCAGTTCTGAAGTGCCACTGGTTCAACTCAAGGACTTCATTCTAATAACCTGCTCTTCTAGAGCTTCTCGAGAACTCCTTCTGAAAAACCACTATAGTAATAATGTGCTTGTGTCTTAAAAAATGTATTAAACACCATATGTAATGGTACTAAATAAAGGGCCATTAGTAGATCAAACACTGTCTATTTTATATGCAGGAGCAACAACATAACACTATGGGAGCAGATGGTCACAGTGTCTACGCTTCTGGCATGTAGTCATAAAGTCATTCTGGCTACATTACTTCAGTTCTTTCTAGACAGATGTAAAAAAAGACAAGCTACTGTAAAAGAAGACAAGACTATATGACCAACTCACAAGAAACCATATACTCTTTTGGCTTTATTCCCTCAATAGATGGTTGTCAGATGGGAAGTTTTTCATCACCAAAGAACTTTTGCCCTTTAGGTCGATGACTGAATGACTGCAGATCTGACTATATATCTAAGACTGACTAGCTCAATCATTGCAAAACATGAACACATTGCACACATCCATAAGACAGCATGGGTTAAAGTGGAGTTCCACCCAAAGTTTGCCTCCTCCTCCCCCCCCCCCCCCCCCCCCCCCCGCCACTGCAATATTTGGCACCTTTTGAGGGGAGCAGGTACCTGGTTTTGACAGGTACCGCGGCTCCCACTTCCGACTTCAATTGCCGTATCGAAGTGAGCCGGAAGTTCAGCCATCTCCTTCCTCCCGCAGCCTCCTGAGAACAGGTCCCAGAAGACTGCCGGACCAAATCAGAATGTGCATGCACAGTGGGCACCAGGCTGTGCAGCCACAAACTGTCACATCCTGGTGCCCACAGTTGGGACTGCCAGCACCGTGGAAAGAAGGAGAGAAAAGATGGCGCGGGTGAGCACATCACTGCACCCTGGGACAGGTAAGTGTGTATTTATTAAAAGTCAGCAGCTACAGTTTTTGTAGTTAATGACTTTTAATAAACAAAAAAGGCTGGAACTCCACTTTAACTAGTCAAAAACAAGCATAGGTGTAACACAGAGAGATATTCCAACCAATCCCAAATTTTTAAAGCCTAACTCCAGGATATTAGCAAACTTACCACCCTCCTCCAACCACTGGTACAAAGACAGATAAACGTTAATCCAGACACCAATTTTACTTACCTGAAGTTGCAGTCATGTGAAGCTGCTGGCCTGATCCTTCTCTCCTGTTTACTTACTGGAGTCCTTCTTCAGATTGTCCATATCACTACCTGCATGATGTGGACACTTCGTATTGGTAAAGACAACACTTTCAGCCACCAGTTTCTCTCTCACTGGCTCCAGAGGCGGTGAGGGGACTGAGGCCCAAGAAGATAACCAGGTAGGCAAAAATGCCTGGTCCCCAGGACAGGAAATAAGCCTGGATCATAGAGGAAACTGACCTTGAACCATTACACTGCTGGATGGCTTAGAAGACTGAGGAGTAGGGTAATTGATGCACAATACACTATTTAAATTTCATTTTGATTGGACTTGGGCTTTGAAGCAGTATTAAACCCAAAAGCAAACATTTAATATTTTGCAGCTTACCAGTGCTTAGATGTGATAGCTGTATTAGCTTTCATTCTTTGGCTTTCTTCGATTTTCATCTGGTGATCTGTTTTTCAAAAGAACAAGCTCTCTTTCAGACATAACAGTTACAGGGATGAGGCAAACCATTTACCACTGACGGGAGTGCTTGCAATTATGTATTTATGTAAAATCTTTATCCCATAAGGATAAACAAAACTGTTGCTATAACTGCTTATAAAGTTTTGGCTGCCATTTGGCTTCAATTTATTAGTGTATTTAAATCTGCTAGTACATCTAACTTCCCAGACTGACAATACTGCTGTCCAAATGTGCCCCCCTGTACTCATTCATCCAGAGTGGGGCAATCTAATTACAGGCGGTATGTTACTGGCCAAATCACCTGGGGGAAAAAAAATGCATCCACCACATCTAATGATTGGTAAGCTGCAATATAGTACATTTTGGGTTTTAATATGCTTTCACGAAGGATCACTCATCACAACAAGTGTGAAGAATCTCTACAGAAAAGATGCAACCAAGGACATGCAGAGGTCTTACTGATCACGGATTTCTGTGAGAGACATACCCTCTATAGCCACCATTTTCAAATCTACACAGACACACATCTTTTAGCATTCAGCACTTAATTTATTAAATAAATGAGCATCTGTATCTGGAAGATGGAGCTCTAAGTAAAACAGGACTCAGTGAGCCCAGTGTTGAGCTATTAACCACTTGCCTACTAGGCACTTTCACCCCCTTCCTGCCCAAGACAATTTTAAGCTTTAAGCGCTGTCAAACTTTGAATGACAACTGCGCGGTCATGCACCGCTGTACCCAAACAAAAATGTTTATAATTTTTTTTTTTTTTCAGACAGTGCTTTCTTTTGGTGATATTTAATCACCACCGGGGTTTTTATTTTTTGCTATACAAATGAAAAACGACAGAAAATTTTGAAAAAAAGCTTATTTTTGTTATAAAATTTTGTAAATAAGTAATTTTTCTCCTTCATGACTATATGCTGATGAAGCTGCACTGATAGGCAGCACTGAAGGGCACTGATGGGGCTGCACTGCTGATTAGGGCACTGAAGCAGTGTGAATACAGGAGTCAGCCACTTATCTCAGAACCGTTCAGAAAACGATTTATATTTTCTGAATAAATGCAAAGCATTCTCTGACTGGTCAGTGGAGAGGCAGGCCTGTGATTTCACATTCTCCCCCTTGTCCAATCAAACAATGCTTCGCTGTCAATCAGAAGATGCAAAGAATTCTCTGAATGGCGCTCATGCCCATTGGCCAGCCTCCTGTGCTCACAATGTATCAGGCCAGCTACTCTGCACATGACCCTGAAAGCAAGTGAAGATCACTGTGGAAGTGGTGTCAACTTTAGTGATTTCCAGCTTCCAGGGGCATTGCCTCAGGTGTGGTATATACATAGTTACAGTGGTTTAAGCTGGAACTAAATATGTAACTATGTAAAAATATACCATACCAGGAATCCTTCTTTAAAAAGAAAAGAAAATACAGCAAACTAAATGTTATATACACACTAAAACTTTTATCTACAAATAAAATATTTTTGTTAACTAGTGTATTACCTTGTAAATGTAATAAAATAAAACAAAACAAAATATGTCATCATTCATCTCTACAAAGCAACCTTGAGTTGAACAAATTCATATAATGCTGACACCTTCTTAACAGGGGACACTGAACTAGTCACATCAGAAGTTTACAGTCTACCCTATCAATATATATCCACATAACTCAGCAAGACCCTCAGATGTGTTTGTACAAGAATAAGATGGCCATGGCCCATATGGCTACTACTTTTTCTGTAACCACTTATGCACAGCAGGTTGTTACTTGTAACATTTACTGTATGCCAGTGTAAACAAATGGAGCCACAGTTGACAATGTGTGCAGAATGTAGAGATGTGTGTTAAAAATCTGAATATGGTACATACTCATTGTTGGAAAGCAGGTTCTTTATTTCTATAGAGAAGCTCAAAATGCTTTTAGTGTCAAATTAAAAAAAATCAATTACAGGAACATAACCGCCACAAAACCTGGATGGTAAGGTAAAGGGGGAAACCAACAAACAGGGAGAAATAAAATAATTTATTTCACAACTGTTAGTTATAATCTATTGGGAGGGTGAACAATGCACCCAAGCAACAAATATGCTTGGTTTCCATCCTGATGTTTGGCTTTATTAAAAAAAAAAAATATGACTAAAAAGAAAAACATATCTCTTTTATTTCTAGAGATCATAACCCAGTTGTCACTCATTATACCAACAAAATGAACACCAAGGCCCCATTCACACTTCGTGTAGGGGTTTTTGTTTTTTTTTATTGCGTTATTCATGCGTTGAGCATAAGGCAGTCCTTTCACTTGAATAGGCTGCCCTAGGAGCAACAAACTTGCCAAAGAAACTCCAGAACCTTTTCAGACGTAGAGCTTCTGCCTTTTTTTCATTGCACTTTTTGGCACACTTGTAGCACATTTGCTGCATAACAGAATGCATGATAAAACACACATCTGCTAACTGCAGTAGTTCATTAGAATGATCATTTGCTAAATCGTACATACAAGGCCAGCCACAATTAAGTCTAGTGTCTGTACACAATGTAACCCTCATTTTACTCAGAATTTTGCTGTTCTCTACACTCAACAAATATCTCATCATTTCTTCTACCTCTGACATCAGAGACAGGAAGCAATCAGTAATCTCTACAACAGGTACATAGGCTGAAATTCAAATCTAACAATTTCAAACCTTTCCCTACTCTATCAAAAATGTTTTGCCTGTAGCTGAGTTTTAAACAGAAGGCGCAAAAACTGGATTTTCATTTAAAACAAGCAAAAATGAAAAGAGTAGAAATGAAACCACTGAGATGCATTATTTTCTATGTGAAGTAACAACACAGCTCTGGTGAATATGCAGCTACCAAAAGACCTTTGGAGAGATATACAGGAGACCTCTAGTGGTCATCAAGTAAGAACACAAAAACTGCTTACTCACTGCTAATATGGATGGAATCATAAAATCCTGTGAATATAAAAAGACGACATGACCCCTTTCAGCAGCACAAACTGTCATCCTGTTGCTTTGAGAATATACAGAGCCTGGGAATACAGTTTAAAACCCAAAATATCTTTTACATATTTAATATTTTATTTGATACAAGCCTCAAACTATAATTCCTTTCATGAGCTGTCTGGCTTCTTGGATTTAAACAGAAGCAATCCAACACACTGGGACAATCCTACTACCAAAGCTACAGATATTGTTTAGAGAAAATGCTGCCAATAACTGTGAAAACAGTTATCAAATCGTCACTGTATTGTCTGATGCCCTGTATACAATCAAGACAGCCAACCATACAAGCATGTCATTTAAAAATATTCCTGAAAAGAAAGAATAGCATCAGATGTGTTACTCAACAAGTATACATCTCTAAAAACATGTCATGTACAATACTAGCCCATTACTATCCAATGACAGACATGGAGGCAAATGACAATCACAGTGTACTCACACCTTGCTACAAGTACAACGCCCACACATTCCCTGTATGTAAAACATCTGCTGCCAGCACGACAGGAAATGCTCTCTTTACACTAATCTTTGCAGAGCACTCAGTCAGTGCCAAAACCCCACAAAGAAGAGGACAATATGGATTTACAAAAAAAAATTACTTTTTTATATATTTTATTCTATCTTTTTATGTGACAACACTGAAGAAATGACACTTTGCTACAATGTAAAGTAGTGAGCGTACAGCTTGTATAACAGTGTAAATTTGCTGTCCCCTCAAAATAACTCAACACACAGCTATTAATGTCTAAACTGCTGGCAACAAAAGTGAGTACACCCCTAAGTGAAAATGTCCAAATTGGGCCCAATTAGCCATTTTCCCTCCTCTGTGTCATGTGACTCATTAGTGTTAGGTGTCAGGTGTGAATGGGGAGCAGGTGTGTTAAATTTGGTGTTATCGCTCTCACTCTGTCATACTGGTCACTGGAAGTTCAACATGGCACCTCATGGCAAAGAACTCTCTGAGGATCTGAAAAAAAGAATTATTGCTCTACATAAAGATGGCATAGGCTATAAGAAGATTGCCAAGACCCTGAACCTGAACTGCAGCACGGTGGCCAAGAACATACACCGGTTTAACAGGACAGGTTCCACTCAGAACAGGCCTCGCCATGGTCGACCAAAGAAGTTGAGTGTACATGCTCAGCGTCATATCCAGAGGTTGTCTTTGGGAAATAGATGTATGAGCGCTGCCAGCATTGCTACAGAGGTTGAAGAGGTGGGGGGTCAGCCTGCCAGTGCTCAGAGCATACGACGCACACTGCATCAAATTGGTCTGCATGGCTGTCACCCCAGAAGGAATCCACTTCTAAAGATGATGCACAAGAAAGCCCGCAAACAGTTTGCTGAAGACAAGCAGACTAAGGACATGGATTACTGGAACCATGTCCTGTGGTCTGATGAGACCAAGGTAAAAACGTATTTGGTTCAGATGGTGTCAAGCGTGTGTGGCGGCAACCAGGTGAGAACAAACACAAGTGTGTCTTGCCTACAGTTAAGAATGGTGGTGTGAGTGTCATGGTCTGGGGGTGCATGAGGGCTGCCGGCACTGGGGAGCTACAGTTCATTGAGGGAACCATGAATGCCAACATGTACTGTGACATACTGAAGCAGAGCATGATCCCCTCTCTTCAGAGACTGGGCCACAGGGCAGTATTCCAACATGCTAACGACCCCAAATACACCTCCAAGACGGGTAAAGGTTATGGACTGGCCAAGCATGTCTCCAGACCTAAACTCTATTAAGCATCTGTGGAGCATCCTCAAATCAAACGGAAGGTGGGCACCATGGCCACTGCATCAGACATGCTTATTTCTGCACCTGCCTCTAGGGCCAGGCTTTTTGGCCAGGACCAGAGGAATTTTTTATTCCTGACCGAACGGCCCGCCGTGGTCTTGCATTATGGCACTCATAGCACTTATGCACTTCCGCTTTCCTTTATTCATGTTTGTTTGCCACTGCACTTTTTGCACAGCCCTGTATGCACTTTTCACTTCCCCAATTAGTAGGGAGTAGGTCCTTGGGCCTGCACTGAAAGTCTTGGTGGGGTGCACGTGGCAGGTTATCCCCTTCCCAAGTGGTCTCTCTTTGGGGGAGCCCCACTGAGTACTCAGGATGGCCTTGCTTTGACCAGGTGGACCAGTGAGTGCCCCAGTCCCCCTATATGTACACACAAACACTATACTGTCAAAAGTATTGGGATGCCTGAATTTACACACACATGAACTTTAATGGCATCCTAATCTTAGTCCGTAGGGTTCAATATTGAGTTGGCCCAACCTTTGCAGCTATAACAGCTTCAACTATTCTGGGAAGGCTGTCCACAAAGTTTAGGAATGTATCTATAGAAATGTTTGACCATTCTTTCAGAAGCACATTTGTAAGGTCAGGCACTGATGTTGGATGAGAAGGCCTGGCTCACAGTCTCCGCTCTAATTCATCCCAACAGTGTTTTATCAGGTTAAGGTCAGAACTCTGTGTAGGCCAGTCAAGTTCCTGCACCCCAATCTCACTCATTCATGTCTTTTTTGGAGCTTCCTTTGTGCTCTGGTGCACAGTCATGTTGGAAAAGGAAGGGGCCATTCCCAAACTATTCCCACAAAGTTGGGAGCATGAAATTGTCCAAAATGTCTTTGTATGCTGACGCCTTAAGAGTTCCTCTCACAGGAACTAAGGGGCCAAGCTCAACCCCTAAAAAAAACAACCTTACATCACAATCCCCCCTCCACCAAACTTTACACTTGGCAAAATACAGTCAGGCAAGTACCGTTCTCCTGGCAACTGCCAAACCCAGTCACGTCCAGCAGATTGTCAGACAGAGAAGCGTGATTTGTCACTCCAGAAAACACGTTTCCAATGCTCTAGAGTTCAGTGGCAGCCTGCTTTACTCCACTACATCTGACACTAAGCATTGCACTTGGTGATGAAAGGCTTGGATGCAGCTGCTGGGCTAATGAAAACCCATTCCATGAAACTCTCTACTCACTGTTGAGCAGAGCAGAGCTCATTGACAGGATTATTGCAAGGCACAGATCTGAGGCAAGCCACAAAAAAATTTCTGCAGCACTGAAGGTTTCCAAGAGCACACCGGTCTCTATAGTTCTCAATGCAAGAAGTGTGGCAAAAATAGGACTCTTCCAACAGCTGGTCGCTGGCCAAACTGAGCAATCGGGGAACAAGGGCCCTAATAAGATGTGACCAAAAACCCAATGTTTACTGTAACTGAGCTCCAGAGATCCTGTTTGGAGATGGCGCAAAGTTCCAGAAGAACAACCATCACTGCAGCCCTCCACCAATCTGGACTTTATGACAGTGGTTAAACGGAAGCCTCTCCTCAATGCAAAACACATGAAAGCCCGCTTGGAGTTTGAAAAGAAAAAAAAAAAAGCCCCTGAAGGACTCTCAAGGCTATGAAGAACAAGATTCCCTGATCTGATGAACCCAAGATTGACCTGTCTGGCCTCAATTCCATGTCAGCAGGAAACCAGACACTGCTCATCACCTGCCCAATACCATCCTAACAGTGAAACAGTGGTGGCAGCAACTCAGTTAAGAAGGAAACTCTGTGGATGTCTTTAGTAAGTTAAAGCTTTATGTAACACTAAATTTTTAGCTAACAAAAATGAAAACAAACGTTAAAACTGAAAGCATGCCACACACTGCCAGAACAAGCAGATGTGAATAGGGCCTTAGATTCACACTGCAGATACATAGCTGTGCACATACCAGGATATGTGCTTCTATTTTAGAGGAGGAAATCAAGATAAATATATTTTTCAGGCTACTGTTTAGGCACAATTAATATTTCTAAATGTTTCATATAACATACAAAATCTTGCCCTCTTTGAATTAAGGTCTACTTTTATCAGGAAGATAGATAGTTAGGGTCCCCACATGGGTCATACAACTAGTTGTGTAGTGTGGAAAATGTATTTAAATCACAAAATTGGCTGAACAGAATTAGCAACCCTATGGCAGGTATAACTTTTAAACATATATGTATTTCAACTGTGCATTAAGATATTTCCCTGTATTTTTTTTTTTAAAATGCAGTCTTCATTATTTCCTGTAGAGCCGCAAAAGACTTGAAACAAATTTATCATAATACTCTCTTCATACATCACTAAAACGAATTATGCTACTCTTGTATTTTATTTGAAGCTATTTGTATATTATGACATTTTCAAATAAATGATTATTAAATTCAGCATTTCACATGAAAGAAATACATTTCAAACTTGTTATGCTTTACATATGGCTTTATTTGGAATTTCATAGCTTGCTGGGTTCACTTGCTTTAGTATTGTCATTAAACGGGCACAGTGAGTCACTACATATCTGTTTGACAGGTTGATTGCAAAGCTGAATTTCTACGACTAAATTGAAATTCACCATATGCGTGCATTTCATTATTCATTAATGGATCATCTTGAAAGCAATCAGAGATCAGCAGACAAGCCTGCAGAAGTGTTTGATATTGGTTGTTTACAATACAGAAATGACATGCACACGCATAGATGTAGGTCACTCTGGACATACTTGAAAAGCCTTTTACTGATCTAAGGAGGCAGGAGCGCTTGGTGTAAGACACTGCATACAATTAGAATCTGGGAAGCTTGTAATCAAAAGAAATGGTCAGAAGGGGGTTTGGATTCAAACTAGCTCTGAAAGATTCATTCCAATTTGCCAAGTAATACCAAATTCTCATCGTGGCATATCTGTAAAATAATTTTTAATGTGTATCTGAACTCAAAAAGAGAAGAATATCTGCTACATTACCAAAAATATCTAGGAATGTTAAAGGCCAAGTTCACCTTTACTAACATGTTACACCCATATTTAGGATGTAAAGTTACTAAATCACCTGCTGCCATCCCGACCAGATTCCCCATTGTTATAGTCTGCTGGGGAATCTCCTCACACCCCGTCATAATTCAAAAACAGCAGGGCCATGCAAGGCTCCGCCCACACAGTGTTATTCATTCACAAAGCTCTGTGAATCAACGAATTACAAGTACTGTCAACCACTGCAGCAGACGGCTTGCGGTTCTCAATGAACTATGAGGGTGAGTGCTCTTGTAGTTCATTGATCTTCCTGGACTTTCGTAACTGCCTGCCCATATTGGAGGTACAGTGCATTTTGCGTTTTTTAACACGCATTTTGTATTTTTTTTTGCTAATAGAAAAAGTATGACAGTTCTGTTCATGTAGTGCGACTGATTCAACTTTAACCACTTGCATATCGGGCACTTTTACCCCCTTCCTGCCCAGGCCAATTTTCAGCTTTCAGTGCTGTCGCACTTTGAATGACATTCATGCAAGACTGTACCCCAACTAAATGTTAATTTTTTTTTTTAGACAAACAGAGCTTTCTTTTGTGGTATTTAATCACCACAGAGGTTTTTATTTTCGCAAAACTAAAAAAGGCCAAAAAAAAAAAAATAATAATTTTTCTTAGTTTCTGTTATAAAGTTTTGTAAATAAGTGATTTGTCTCCTTCACTGATGTGTGCTGATAAGGCTGCACTGATGGGCACTGAGAGGCATCACTGATAGCCAGCACAGATGGGCACTATTGGCAGAATTGATGGGGCTACACTGATCATCTGGCCACAAATGATCAGTGCCTTGACGATCAGTGTAGCTGTCCCCCTGAGAAATACCACTCACCGGCTCTCCTCTCCTCACGCTGAGTGAGAAGAGGACTGCTGATAATCAGCATTTCCTATTTACACTATGATCAGCTGTGATTGGACGCAGCTGGTCACATTGGCCCTTTACTTGGACACGTGATCAGCTGTGTCTGAAGAACACAGTGATTACAGATTGCGCACGGTGTGCCCCAGGGGGCGCGTGGGGGGGTGTTTCTGGAAGGACGTCCATGGACACCCTCTCAAAACTAGCCATCCACGCTGTAGCCGTCTTTTGGTTATAGTGTGGCTGGGAAGTGGTTAAACTCTCTGGCACTCAAGAAGCATCAAAGTGCAGGAAACTTTATGTGACCAAGGTCGCATGTTATGGTTAGGTTTAAGGGCTAGGGTTATAGTTAAGGTTAGCGGTAATTGTTAGGGTTGAAATGCTAACCCTAACAATTTACAGCTAACTCTAACAACTATCTCTAACCCTAACTCTAACCATAGCCCTTAACATGCGACTTTGGTCACATGAAGGTTCCTGCACTACTTTGATGCTACTTGAGTGCAAAAGAGTGTAAAGTCGCATCAAAGTTGCATGGCATTTACAGAACTGTCATACTTTTCTATTAGTAAGAAAAGAAAAACAAAAAAAACAGCAAAAAAATCCCACAAAATTGTGTTTTGGTGCTGGTCCACTGAAGTCTATTACACATAAAATGCAATCTGCTGTGGGAAAAAAGTCCCTGACCCTTTACAAAAGATGCACTGGGTGAAAATGCACAGATGTGAACTAGATCCATGAGAAATCATATTATATGTTAGGTGACCACCCCTACATAGAGACACTGTGTGGGGGGTTAGCATGGTAAGTTAGTGATAGGTTAAACTTCATATAGAAAGACCATTTCCAATACTAATGACTAGTCCTTTGCTTTTTTTGGCACAGCTTTCACAGTTCAGGATTAAAAAAGAAAGTTAGGGTAGACATACATGAAAGCACTACACAGAGAGTTAATGTGGATATGAACTTGAAGATTGAGAATCGATAAATGTTAATTGTGCCTTAGAAAAACCCTGAAATATGTACTCAATGTCTTGAATTTCCTTTTGAAACACAGAATAGAACTTCCTAGTATGAAAGACTCATGACTGTATATTTGCGGTGTGAGCTCTATGGCTAGTCTCATTAGAATGGAGAATGTCACTGCTGTGCTGCTAATCGGAGAGGAATGTGTCCTGAAGGCATCTTCCTGCTTTTATTACATTCAATCTGTGAATTGGTGCTTTGTGAATAATTCCTGCTGCTTCTTGAATTCTCCTCCAATAGTTAGGTAATTTCAATCTTTCTTTTGGTTGATCGAAAAAAACAATTACCCAATACCCCCATCCACATTGGGGAGTCACTCCTGCTGAATCATATTCTGACATCAGGGAGGCTTCCCCCTGTCAGAATACATGGATCAGTGCTGACCAGGGGCGGACTGACAACTCATGGGGTCCCCGGGCAATAGGGGATCATGGGGCCCCTGTGTCCTTGCCCAAACTCAAAAAAGCCTATGAAAAAGGTACCAGGGGCATCTCATGGGGCCCCCTACTGACCCCGGGCAGTGCCCGTTTCCAAATGATCAGTCCGCCCCTGGTTGACTTCTGTAAAACCAGCCCGTCTATACATGGATCAAAATTTGGCTGGTCCCTACTGAACCGGATGAATTTTGATCCATGTATGGCTGCATTAAAGCACAGTGGCTCTCTTACCAAACTCCTTCATAGTACTGACTTCCAGCCCTATGTGCTTTACAGCATTGAAAAGGAGGAAAAAGGTGCCCATTGACCTTGCAGGTTTTAGTTTCTGGGCCTAGGCATTAAAAACAGAGACAAAAGGGGCCAAAATGAGAAAAGTTCATTGTTAAGGTTTATATACGCTTTACTCTTGAGGATAAGTGATGAGAATAGTAACAAAGCAAACCTAGTTACTTGAGAATCAAAAACAGGAGTTTTTTCTGGCTAATAAAAAGGTAACAGTAGGCATCATTAAAAAAGGTTGAAGGGTTCGCTTCAAACTGTACACAGTACCTAAAAAAAGTAGATAAAGCACTTGCATAGTGTTGTCAACTCCTGGGCAGTCAATGCAGCCAATCATGACCAGTTAAGAGATGCTACCTGATTGCAATTGGAAATTGAACATTACTCTGTCTCTTTAGCTTTGCATCACTAAATAGGCCCATCTCTGCAGATAAGGAGGCCTTAAAAGTACCTTTTATTAGGCCACACAAAGTAACAAGCATTGTTGTACACAGGAAGTCACACATTTATCATGCTTAATGTCCAATTTGGTGTCTTCTAATTGAGATACTTCATGTTTTAGGTGACGTTGACAGCACTGCCAGTTTGTGAACTTTAATACTGAATGTAACTTTCCAAGACTGGCTGAGTAAGGCATTTTGAATTTAATTTCATTGATCAACCTCTTGATTGCTCAAGTAGCAGACAGCTGAGCAATAATGTAGAGAAATCCAATTCAAGGAGATTAATGGATATCAACCCAATTCTGCCTTCAGGGAAAAATTATACAGTCCTGTGAGAATGATGCCATACACAAACCATAAAAACATGTACAGGGATTTGACAATGACTCTCTTATTCTAAATGACTAATTAAAAAAAGCAGTAAAGTGTAAAAGCACATACTCATTCAGTTTATAAAAAAAAAAAAAAAAAAAAAAAAAGCTATACTGGGCAAGTACAGTTTACCATGAAAACGCACAATTTCAATGCATGAACTGACCAAAAAATACAAATTAATTTGGCAACTTTTATGAAAAACACTAAGGTTTGACTTGAAATACAATAGCGCCACCTTGTGTTTCTCTAAGAGAAAAAAAAAAGTTAAAGAAATATTTTATTGTACATGTGGAATAGTCAATATTATTTTTAATGCGGTCTACTTTGATTTCTGGTTATGTACAAACTTTGCTTTTTTATATTACATATGAGTGGCCTGTAAGATGGTAATATGGGATATATACATGTTCAAAGAAAATGTATACGCTGCTCCCTCCCCCCTTTCCATGAATAAAGACTAAACACTACTGTATATTCCATTAACTAAAACTGTATCCTCTGGCACTGATCCCCTGCCATTGGTAATCAATGGAATAGGGGTACCAGCATAACATATTTTGGTTAGAGGAAATACTCACAGAGATGTGACAGTATTTGGAAACTTCACAGTTGTTAGCAGAAGCCACTGACCAGCTGCTCTTCACTCTTCTCTGTGTAAAATTCTCAATAAATGTGTTTGCATTTTACAAATGAATATGCTCTGCTCTGATAAAATGAGAGCCCCCTCCCTTTCCAGGTGTTCTTTTTTTCCCCACCAACATTTCTGTAACATATAAAGCACAAGCAGTGATCCATGATAAATTAGCTCAGGCTAACAAGGTACGATTAATAGGATGCTGCTAACTAGCGAGGGTGTAGGCTGGGGAAAGGTTCGTCCAAACCCAAAGCAAGCTGTAGAAATAAGAGGAGATAGCCTGATTGCCACACATCTCACCCGGCCAGAGTGGTTAGCACAGGGGTGTCAAACTGGCGGACCTCCAGCTATTGCCAAACTGCAAGTCCCATGAGGCATTGCAAGATTGACAGTTACAAGCATGACCCCCAAAGGCAGAGGCATGATGGGACTTGTAGTTCACCAACAGCTGGAGGGCTACCAGTTTGACACCCCTGGGTTAGTAGGTAAAAGTAGCCTTAGCTTGATTCATCTAAGCCAGGCATGGGCAACTGTGGCCCTCCAGCTGTAGTAGAACTACAAGTCCCATGAGGCACTGCAAAAGTGACAGTTACAAGCATGACTCCCAAAGGCAGAGGCATGATGGGACTTGTAGTTCATCAACAGCTGGAGGGCCACAGTTGCCCAACTCTGATCTAAGCCAAGCCTTGTCCGCCCCTGGGGCTTAATCATGGAGTAAGCAGAAGCATATATATCGCCTTACCACCCAAGATCACTTTTTCAACAAGTGTACATTTAAATTCTTTTGTAACGTTTCATGAAAACCTGGGCAGATTTCTTTTAGAAATAAGGAAACAATTGCAGTTTCTTGATGTCAACTTGTGTCTTGTGTTAATCAAGAAACCATGATAATCCACAGGGAGTTGCATTGAATAGCAATCACAACATGCTAGACTACTTTAAACGGCATCTGATTTATATGGCACTTAAGCGGTATGATCATTTATAGGCATCATTAGCTTAACAAAAGGTCATGTTGATAATGCAAAACATTCAAGGGGCTGAAGGGCTAAAGTGAATTATGGGAATGATGATTGCACTGTCAGAAAGTCAAGAGAAAGTGATTATACATTTCTGGTAACTGCAGCATCGTTATGCCAAGAACACTGGCAACATACATAGCAGCTGAAATTTTCCTTTTCTTTAAAATTTTTCTTTTGCATTTCCCTGTTAAAGCTATATAAAGCACAACAGATCTTGTTGGGTCAGACACATTTCTGTATGTGCAGAATTTGCAAGATAATAAATACATTTCTGTGTAGGATATTTATATTCGTTTAGTAACCAAGAGCTTTGACTTTTTAACAAAACTCAACAAACTTAGCTGAATAGCATTCTTACCTTGCAGTTTTGTGTTATCAGTTCAATACCTACTCAAGGGGTTGTTTGAATGGAGTATTGGACATACACAGGTTAAAAAAAAAAAAAAGAGCACTTCATGATTTTCAGGTGTGAAAGTAACATGTTTCATATTGAAAGCGGAAGTGATGTAACATTTCTTTTGCTTCCACTGTGTGATGAGACATATAGCTAACAGGTGGGAAGCCTCGCTTTTGTCATTCACTGCATGCGCTGCTAGTAATACGGAGTCATTATTAGAGCTTACAGATCTTCAAAAGAGGGCAAAATGTTGGTGCCCGCTTAGCCGGTGCCTCTGTGATTGAAGTTGCCAATTTATTGGCCATGTTGCGATGTACAGTATCAAAAGCTATGCCGGCATATACAGTTTCCGGGAAAATGTTGTCTGATAAGCGTAAGTGCTGTTGACATGGCCAAAAAACTTGGTAGTCGTGGGCTTTTTTCCAGCCTATGTGTGCATGGACACATAGGATAACATGCTGACGCCAAAAACAGCAGCTCTAAAAACTCCCAGTGTGCATGTGTATGGTAATTCAAGCTTCTACTGCAGAGAAGGTAAAGGACATGAGTATCCTGTCTGGCCTGAACCCAATACCGGCTGCAGAGTATTACAAATCCTTTAGCAGGCAGAGTCAACTACAGACTTACCCAACAAAGACAGAGCAGACGCTAAATGCTACCCCAGACTTGAGAGAACCTGAATTGGCAGCTGGCTCAGACAACTCATGGGAATCCAAAAAGCAGACTCACCACTTCTTTCCTTGCCAAATGACATCCATATCCTACTCAATTCTTTCCCCACCAAAAATATGGGCAAGTTCTCTCAAGTGTGATGTAGAAGACATCATAGCCCAAGCACATCCACACAGACTTTAGGGTAAAACACCTTGGCAACAGCTTCCTCTTCAATAGAAGCCTGGCTAATTTCCCTTGAGAAAGCCTCCAAGTCATTTACTACACAACTAACAAGGACATCCTGCAAGGTGCCTTGGCATTCTGGACCTAAAGAATTTGATAGGGCCATGATTTACCTTTTGTCAATCTAACCAAATAACCGCTATGAGAAGTACAATAAAACCTCTGCTGGAACAAATAGGTGCAACACAGAAATGGGGCATATTTTACAAACAGTTGTGTTCAAAATAATAGTGTGTTGAAAAAAGTGAATAAAGCTCAAAATCCTTCTAATAGCTTTTATTTCCATACACACAAATGCATTGGGAACACTATACATTCTATTCCAAATCAAAACATGAAGAAAAATATATCAAATTTGTGGTGTTCCTCTAACAAAATTGAAGAAAAGTGAATATTAGACTGTTCAAAAAAATAGCAGTGTTTGTATTCTTCTTTACAAACTCAAACATTCACTATATAAACTGAAAAATGTTTGAAGATTTTGCTTTCCTTTGAATCAATTAATATTTAGTTGTATAAGCACTGTTTCTGAGAACTGTTGTACATCTGTGTTGCATGGAGTCAACCAACTTCTGGCACCTGTGAACAGGTATTCCAGCCCAGGATGATTGGACTACATTCCACAGTTCTTCTCTATTTCTTGGTTTTGCCTCAGAAACTGCATTTTTGATGTCACCCCACAAGTGTTCTATTGGATTAAGATCCGGGGATTGGGCTGGCCACTCCATAACGTCAATCTTGTTGGTCTGGAACCAAGATGTTGCACGTTTACTGGTGTGTTTGGGGTCGTTGTCTTGTTGGAACACCCATTTCAAGGGCATTTCCTCTTCAGCATAAGGCAGCATGACCTCTTCAAGTATTCTGATGTATTCAAACTGATCCATGATCCCTGGTATGTGATAAATAGGCCCAACACCGTAGTATGAGAAACATCCCCATATCATGATGCTTGCGCAACCATGCTTCACTGTCTTCACAGTGTACTGTGGCTTGAATTCAGTGTTTGGGGGCATCTGACAAACTGTCTCCGGCCACTAGACCCAAAAAGATCAATCTTACTTTCATCAGTCCACAAAATGTTGCGCCATTTCTCTTTAGGCCAGTCAATGGGCAAATTGTAACCTCTTCAGCACATGTCTTTTTTTCAACAGTGGGACTTTGCAGGGCTTCTTGCAGATAGCTTGGCTTCACATAGGCGTCTTCTAATTGTAACAGTACTCATAGGTAACTTTAGACCACCTTTGATCTTCCTGGAGCTGATTGTTGGCTGAGTCCTTGCCATTTTGGCTATTCTTTCCATTCGCTTTCTTCTACGTCTTTCAGGTTTTGGTTGCCATTTTAAAGCATTTGCGATCATTTTAGCTGAGCAGCCTATCATTTTCTGCACTTCTTTATATGTTTTCCCCTCTCCAATCAACTTTTTAATCAAGGTACGCTGTTCTTCTGAACAATGTCTGGAACGATCCATTTTCCTCAGAATTTCAGAGAGAAATGCACTGTAACCAGCATGTACAACATTTGCTGCCTTTCTTCCTTAAATAAAGAATGAATGACCTCACTAATAGAACTCCACACTGCTATTATTTTGAACATGCCCCTTTCAATTAGTGATTCAATTACACAGAATCAGCAGCATGCATGTCATGACTGTTGGGTCTCTTGGATTTCTATTACTCTACTACACCTGCTAGTAAATTATTTGCCATGTAGAAATATCATTTCTACCAAAAACAGTGATCAGGTTAGTGATGTCTGACTGCTATTATTTTGAACACAACTGTATGTTGATCAGGATGGAAAACCACAACTTGATTAGCCATTTATGGAGGCAGGAGGTGAAACGTTTTGGCCTAGGAGACACTAACACTACCATTCCCTCCTTTGTACACATCTTATGTACCCAAAGGCAGGCCAACTGACCCCATACATCAAACAACTGGAGAAAGATGTATAAATTGCCATTATACCACAACAATGTAAAAAGACACTCCACTTCTCCCTGAAATCCTCAATCTTCACCAGGTTTCAATACAGCAATTTCAAATCTTGATCAGATAGTATAAAATCTAGAAGTTACTGGATAGGAGTTGTTTTATGTACTACACCATTCACCCATTGCCATAAAACCATACAAGAAATCCATCTTTCGACTTCTCCTTAATGCTGCCCAATGCTACATTCTCCTAAAGTGTAGAGACCCCTCCCCCCCTTAGATATCCATGTGACTACAAATGGTAAAAGGCATCAGACAAAGAACTATTCTCTCCTCTCAAAGTACATGTGGCATCTATCAAACAGCATGGTTTTACTGGACTGACTTCACATACATGGCAGGAGGCAAGTCCTTTCTGTATGGAGATCTTTGAAACCCCTTTAATGTCCTCCAGTGCCCACCTGAGAGTAATAATACCCATTCATTCTCTTTGCCTATAATTCTCACCCCCCTGCACTTCTTTCCACTCTTTTTCCTTTCATTTTTTTTGCTATTTCCTCTCCTCTCGCCACCTTCTCCTACGCAGCCCATTATCATCATTCACACCCTTCCACATCCCTATTCAAACCATTCTGCCCAGTCCTCTTCCCTCCATACAACCCTTACACCTGACCATTAGCCACAATCTTCCCCTACATCTTCTCCTTGCATAAAAATGTAGAAAATAACTCGAGGTATGTTCTATTCCCTCCTGATTCTTCGCTGATACAAGAGATCAGATTATACATGGTTTATTTTATAGATAATATTGCCCACAGGGAACCCCTCTTTTATGCAAAGGTTATTTTGTTTATTATGCACGTTCAATGTACGACCAGTTCCTATGTTTTTACCTCATTGTATACCACATTTTGTACATTTCTCCCAGTTTCATAAATAAAAAAAAAGTAAAGAAAGTTCCAAAATATCTCTATTATGTGTTCAGCTTTACTCTGGAGTTTAGAGAGAAAGAACAGTGGGACATAAAAGTCAAAACCCAATAATCCACAAGGTGTCTTGTTAACAGCTTTCAGTATAAGAATACTCATGCTTGGTTGAACATTTTCCCCCTGAAATGACAGAGAAAGGAGTGCAGCCAGAGGCCTGAGGTACTATATTTTCTCAAGTACTGTTTGATGAAGGTTTTTGCTGTCTCTTACATAAATTACATTACCAGTCAGATTTGAAGATAATCGTCTCGTGTATGGACAACCTATTGTTAGTACTGGGAAAGTACTTCTCTAGAAAAAGGATCTAAATCTCCTTAATGTGGTGCTCTGTGGCATTTCCTCCCATGTGAATTACTTAGTACCTAACAATGTTGTAGGTATCAGGAACAGCTTTAAAGAATATTTAATTACGGTAAATGTTCTTGTTTTGCACTAACTAAAAAAAAAAAAAAAAAAAAAACAGATAATTCCTTGTAAAAGGTTTTCAAACTTGTAGGAGATGATTTTCTATTTTCTGCATTAATTACACAATTCATCAAGTTTGAAAACAGTCAAAGCAACAACCACAATAAAAACATTATATCCTCTTACATAGAATGAAGAGCATAATATGGAAAGATGAACATATTTAGACACACCAGAGAGCAAAATGTTACTTTGCCTAGAAGGGCATCAACTTATTAAATCCATCTGAAAAGTTAACATAAGGGTTGCAAACAGTACATTAAAAACATTCTACTTTGGAGGTTTTCTCAATTTCTAGTCTTCCTTTTTTTTTGCTAATTAACTTTGGTACACAATACAAATACTGGAAATGTGTTCAGTAATTATTGTGGTTGCTGGAGTTACTCTTGGTGATAAATAGGAGAGATTCAGGGATCTATGAGATCTTCAGAGTAGAGGTGCAGCCCCTTTGGATTTGGATTCCCCATTAATGTCTTGTTTGCTGCATAGCATAGGCAATTCTGGCTATTTGGTACAATCTTATACTTCCCCCAACTTTAGTATAATTAAAAGAAAGAAAATTATAATGTTTCCCATCTGCCTGTTATTGAGCTTATTTTTGTCCCACAAAGGCTTAATTTGCTAAAGAGCGGAGAAGGAAGCATTTCCATAACTCGCCAGGCAATGCTGACACGTGTCAGGTTGTTTCACGTAAAGTGTAAGTTTTAATGACATGACCACTTTAGCCACCTCCAGTCTGGGCCAATCCTGACATTGCTCTCACACATACAGAAATCTGCATTTTTTTGATAGAAAATTACTTGGAACCCCCAAAAACTATATATGTTTAACCATTTGAAGACCAGACCTATTTTGACAGTGAATTAGCCATTAGGATAACTTTCTCAAGTCAGTTCCCAGCTGAAAAAACAATACTGGAATGCTGCAGATATCATCCCAGATTAACCACCAAGACCGGATGACGTACATGTATGTTACCCAGTCTTAAAATGTAGAGGCCCTGGAGAATTTAATGGTGGTTGTTGCAATTTTTTTTTAATTTATTAAATGCACATTTTTAGGAAAAAATACACTTTTATGAATTTTAGTACAAACAAATACATACTAAAAAATGTTGGGTTAAAATAGAACAGATGATGTTATGCCGAGCAAATAGATAGCCAACTTTGAAATTGCGCACACCTGTGGAATGGTGAAAAACTATAGTACATTACATAGGCGATGCTTTACAAATCTTTACAGGTTACAAGTTTGGAGTTACAAAGGAGGTCTTGTACCAGAATGGTTGCTCTCATTCTGATGTTTGTGGCCTCACATGTGTGGCGCGATCACGGTTTACATATATGTGCGGGACCTACATGCAAGTGTTTACTGGGGGTGGGGGTGGGTGTGCTTTAAAAAATTTTTTTTATTATTTCAGATATTATATACTGCCACCAGCACTGGGATATTCTGTACAGATAGGGCAGCTGTATATCAATACTCTAGTAGGTATTTAAACCATAAACTTTATAATAATACAGCACTGATCTGTTTAGTGCACTTATTACAAGCCAGGTGACTTGCAAGATATAATAATAAAGTAAATAACAAAACAAGTAACTATACAGGTGCAACTATAAATGCCACAAATAAAGTGTCCATGTGCAAAAAGAGTCTCTTATTCCTTCATGATATAATTCAATGTGCCATTAAAATGCTCTTGTGTCATGCAAGGTGCGGTTTGTGATCCACCACAGCCACACCAGAGAACTTTATAACTCAATATGACCCCTTCCCCCTTACAGTTAAGTCATATAGCGCTTGTTTTACACAGAGAATCCGCCATTCACGATAATCCGGGGACTTTCACCTCTGCTCTCAATGTTGAAATTCAATCTCAGATGGAGTATGTGAAAAATATGGGAGAGCCACTATAGTAGAAAACCAATTAATTCTGTTAAAAGATATACAAATACATAAGAATCCCCCACTCACATCCCCCTACTATATAAAGTGAATACAGAGTCCCCACCACCACCACCACATACACATACAGTACACAGTCACGTACATACACATACATACATACGGACACATAGACAAGCGCACACACACGTCTCCCCTCTGGCTCTCTCAGCCTGTCACACTCCGTTTCTCAGCACTCCTGTCACAGACAGTTCTCCCCCTTCTTCCCACTGTTACATGCGGAGTTCTCACCAGTCTGTGGATTCTCCTCCTCCTTGGGCTCTGTCAGTCACTCTCTCCTCTCACCAGACCGGACTCTTAGCACGCTTGCACAATCCACCCTGCGGCCCTCCCCATCCTTTCAGGAGCCTGTCATAGGACCTCCTAAGGACTTTGGGCCCTTGGGTAGTGTGTGAGTGCCTAAATGCCTGAAAGCTTATTCCGCTTCTGGTGCCGGCACCCAGCTCCATATCCTTCGGCTGTTTGATAGATCTGGCCCTCACCCCCATGTTATTTTCACTCGCAAAATGCGAGCATGCGAGTGGAAATTTCAAGGCCTGATCTAAGGCACTGCTTCTTCACACTGCAAGGTCTGGTGATGTCACTACTTTGTTGCTTACTTTTCTCCTTGCTGAAAGAAATTCTGGGGAGGAAACGATATATTGGGAAAGGATCTCCCTGCCTCTTTGTCTATCACTGTGTGGATCTGTTCTTTTTGCACTTCTCCTGCTACTTTTCTATTTTTCAATCACTAGTCAATGTAGGGGGAACTCTGACCTGAAGAAGGAAAGCCCAGCTCCTCTACCAAGCTGGCAACATTTTATACAGAGAGACGCTGTGGAACAAGACATGCAAAGTCAGTAATGGGACAAAGAACAGATGCAGGGAGCTTACAGCAAATGCTAGATCAGTCACTTGCCCTCTGCTTGTTTTCTTTGGACACAACTTCTACCGTACAGTTTTACTTTAACAAATAAAAAAAATCTTGATACAATATACGCCAACAGTAAAATATTTTAAAAAAAGCTCCATCTTTTATCTTCAACAGTACTTCTTGATCATCAGGCTAAAATGACATCAGCCTGCAGCTGTCCTCTCCCAGTGATCAGAATGTAAGCCCCCGGACACATCGGGTGCGATTTGGCAGGTGATTTGCATGCCAGGCAACTTGCAAATTGCATGCCAAGTCGCACCCTATTATCCACAATTACAGCAGTCAAGTCGGAACCGCACCAATTTCTAAAGTAGTACATACACTAATTTTCATGCGATTTGCATAGACATCTGTGTCAGATGTCATGAAAATCGCACTTAAATCAGCATGTCCCCCGACTTTGAAATCATGCAACGTCACTGTAAGTCGCATGATTTCAAGGTCGGGCTTGATGTGACCAGGGTGTTAGATTACAACTTCGCAGAAAGTCACAAGGTAAGAGGCAGTAGCTGATCTGTAAACACAGGCACCAGGGTTTACATGATAATTTTGAGTCAGCATGGAAAAAGTGATGATCCTTGATAATGTCTTAAAGATGGTGTAGGCCTAGAAAATGAAGATGAATGCCTTGTAAGAGTCAATACAGTAATCTCTGAAAGAGGTAAAGCCAGTCATACATGGATCAAAATTTAGCCAGTTCAACTGTCCAAATTTTTTTCAATGTATATGGCAGGCTGATTGTACCCAAGTCAATTCATAAAACCGACTTGAGTACAACCAGCCTGTCGGACTTTTCTGCATGAGATTACTGCCAGCAGCTATAGCCACTGGCAGTAATCATTGTGTTCACCCAGCCGGAAAGGCTCATCGCAACCCTCAGCCAACAGAAAATAATATCGCTGTGGGAGGGATTCCCCCCTTCAAAACAGGAATCAAGCGATTTTATTTCCTTCCACCTGGGTGGAAGGAAATAAAATCAATTAATCTATGGATTGTTTAACAAATACCTCTAGATTTTAGATATTACTTTGCATGCACATGCTTAACTTGGGAAAACAAAACCTAAAGCTAGGACCACTTTAAAGATGATTCAGTAGGAGGTGTTCCAGGGAACAACAATAATTTCCAGGCAGAGAACAGCATTGAGAATTATAGATCAAAGAGCTGCTTGCTGAAATTTATAAAAATGTATGTGTAAAAAGTCAGGGGCTGACTCTGCTCCACCCGTAACTAAAATATGCTTTTGAGTGGACTGACAAAACAAGCTGTGGCACATATTTATAAAACAGCAAATGTGACATTCACCAAACATTTCCAGGTGGTCAATCATTCCCTATAAATGTTAAAATGTATGTACCAGATATTCTTGATGGGAATATCTGCCGATTGTGACATTCACTTCTCTGCATATATGCCCGTGCAGTTTCAGTCAGAAGAAACCTCAAGAAGACCTAAATATTGTGCCTGTAATTTACATTTTGTTTCTGTATATGCAAAATTTGTTGACTACTTCTACACCTAGAACAAGGTGGCTTTAATAAATGAATATCATATTGCTGTTAGTTGCAATATCTAGAATAGAAGCTGGGTGCTTCTATGAAATGAAGTACAAAATGGAGTTGGCAAACTCCATGCCCTATGCCCATGTATAGTCATTGGCTTGATGAACGCTCAATATAACTAATACACAAGATGTACACAAGCTGAACAGACCGATCTCATACCCTAATTCTTACTGCTGGCACCCAATTGCTGTTTCTATATTGAAAGCATTTGCTGTCCTCTGATGGATCCTAAATCTGATTGGTGTCCCCTGGAATAGTTCGTGAATTTGCTCAACAATGAACATAAGGGCATAATGCTTTATAAGGGAATATTGACCGGCAACCATACTTAGGCCAAATCAAAGACTGTACAATCTTAGATTTGTAAGAATTAAACCATACAAACAAGACTCAAGGAGAGACATTAACACCATTGCTTATCAAATCAAGTAGAAATTTGTATTAAAAACATTAACATTAATATTTGGGTCTGTTGTGTGACCAAATCAACGCTTTTGGCTTTGTGCCGTCATTGGGGCCAAATCGCAACTATCCACCTATTTTTTGCGCTGCAAACAGAGAACTTATTTAATAGTGAAATCCAACTTAATGGCCACAGAACTTGTTGGAAACTTTAGGGACACTTTTTCAATGTGTACAGACATGCTTGGTGGCGAATACACAAATCACTTACAAAGAACAAATCTTTTTCTAACTTGCATTAGAAATAAAATAAACGACAGATACACTACAGAAACAATAAGACCGTTTTGAAAAATTTCCCCCATTATGTCCCATACACCCTATATATAAAATATCTATTAAAGAAAAAAATTACTACAAATACATGATTAAATAGTAACATAAAAATCCTCTAGGGTGCTAATGCATAAACAGGGACCGAAACATACTGGCACACAGAAACCTTACTTTGTAAAGTTACAACACTAGAGCTCAAGGGGTAACCTTTCAGAATATTGAAAATGACAGTACAAAGCCACAGACGAAGCACTCAGGATTATCTATATTTAAACTATATCTCGAGCGTCGCATAGCGACTTGCTATTTTTATTTATGCGAGCTGTAAAGTGGTAAACCAGAATGCTCGGTAAGCTTGTGAAATTCAAAAAGAGTTTACATTCAGCAAAAATGCAAGACAAACCTGCTGTAAAATCTGTCTGCAGTGTAGCACATCTAAAGAAATGGCTAGCAGTATCAGGGCACATCTTAGGTAATAACTGAAAAACTGCACAAAGTTTAAATGAACACTGTTGGGTCTGTATTCAGGAAGTGATATCTGAGAAAAAAAAGTCAGAAATACCTCCCTAATAATATTAATACCATAGTTGTGGTTAGATATTTTCCAGAATAAAAGCCAGATACTCACCCGTCTCCGGCAAAAAGGCAGGCCGTGAGCTATGATGCTGATACAAAAAGTCTTCATCACGGTTTGGTTTGGCAGACTTTCTTTAGTGCTTGTGAGATCACTGGGGACCAAATCATAATTTAAGGTCGCTTTATCAGACTTGGACATCCTTGAGTGACTCCAACTTGATGATAGCAACATACAGAAATGTTCATATTCACCACCTGATGGCTTCCTGTACCGAAGAGCCCAAAGTGGCTCTTGAAATCCCAAGGCCTTCTCTTCCTGTCTTTCAAGTTGTCCCTGTGGAGTTCTGACCTATGTGTGGCTTGCTGAAGTACATGCTATCCGAGTATAGCAAGGAATTATAAACTCCAAATGGGGAGCAGACTGCTCCTGTCATTCATGCAGCTGCCAGTCCCTCCCATAGCAAGAGAGGAGCAATTACTGTACAGTATACTGTCTGCCCCTTCACCAGCCACACTGCAAAGTTTGCATTCCACAAGTGGTCCTGCACTTCAAGACACTAACATTTATAAAAGGAAGAAGGGTTGTGAGATCTTAATTTGTACACAACCCAAAGTAATATAAAGCATGTTCAATAATAGGAAAATGTTTTAGAACTTGTGTTTCCGCTTTTTGCTAAAAGGATTTATATGGTACAGCACACAGCTATTATTGTAAATTTTGTTTTTATTATGTAAGAGAGGAATACTGACACATCATCAAACAATTTAGTTGGTGAGTGAATGTCCGTCCTTGCTATGGAGGAGGAATAGGTGGAGGACAGAAATAAAATAAAAATTCCAACTTCAATAAAACAGAAAAAAAAGAACAAACTTATTTTATCCTCTGCTGCCCTCTGGTGGTACATTCTAAAAACACAGTGATTACCCTTCAGACAGTTTAAAATAAAAGGCTTGCGGTGATTGTAGCTGTATTAGTGCCCTACCAACAAGAACAGAGAACTTTCTGTGATACTTTTTTTGTTTGCACTGAGGCTGCATTCACACTTGAGTGATTTGTAGCTTGAAGCTCAAAGCTCCAAAAACGCTCAAACTTAAAAAAAATCAATTGTTCTCTATGGTGCCTGCTTGTGCAATCAGGTTTGAATAGGCACCATAGAGAACAATTTATTTTTTTAAGTTTGAGCGTTCTTGGAGCTTCATGCTACAAATCGCTCAAGTGTGAACGCAGCCTGATATCCAAATTTTCAGGACAAGCTTTCAAGATGTGTTCCCATCTTCATGGTCCAAGAATGGGACACACCCCAAAAGTCTGTCCTGAAAATTTGGAAGTTAATACAAATAAAACAAGTATCACAGACCGTAATCAAAAAAGTGAATCATCAAGCACCATTTGTAATTTCATCTGTAGTTATTTCATAGAAAGAGCCAGCAACTGATCAATAACTACAGCCTGCCACATACTTGTGTTAAATAATGAGAACTGTACGGAGTGTATCATTTTAGACATGGCACCTACTGTGTCTTTGGCACCCAATGTAAAGTAGGACTATAAGGGAAACTTTCAGTTGTGATAGAGTAAGGGGGGTGCACGGTTATAACTGCTGTCAGGTTATTGTTTGCCGTCTGTGTCCCATTGGGGAGATTTAGCTTAACTTCCTGTCCCATAGCCAAAACAGGAAGTGAGGAAATACCTGCAAATTAAGGGAATTTCTTGCCCCCCATCACCAAAACTAGTGTCCTAATTGTAATATTTCCCCTCTATTACTTTTCAGAGGACAACCCAAAATGTGGGGTTTCTTTCACTTTCAATGATAATGGTAAACAGAACAAATAAAGAGGGTGAATCTCCATAATGGGGCACAGACCACAATAAATACTGACAGGTGTTCTAATCCATATCTACGCTATCCAAAACTAAAAAATAAGTTTTGCCTTTAGTTATACTTTAAGCTTCTTCACGTTTATTGTACAAAATCTCACCAAAATCACCAATAAAGAAAACATCCATTTATCTATGTGCTTGTTTAAAGGCTGGTGTAGTTATTTAAACTATGCTGTTCTTGGTTAGGCATTGGCATTTTGGAACATTTCTGAAATGCTTGCATTTGGTGGCCGTTTCAAGGATCTGTGCGGTGGCTCTGCAAATCTGAACAGCTGCTCAAGATACAAGAGGAAAGACAGAAAGCTGACAGTTGTTCCCAGAAGAATGTAGCTGCTCATTAGCTGCTTGTGCTGTGGTAGTACCTTTTCTCTGGACTATGTAAAGAATGGCAAAGCACAACAGGTAGGTTAGACATTCCATGGATGCCACATTATGTGCCCGTAGATTAACATTTCTCTGGGAAAGATGGTGTGCTTTACAAACATGTTTTCTAAGATAGCAGCAATGTCTGCAGAAAGCACTAAGAATAGCTTATGGCCAAATTAAGAGCATATTAACCACTTCCAGTCCGGACACTTTTACCCCCTTCCTGTCCAGGCCAATTTTCAGCTTTCAGTGCTATCACACTTTGAATGACTTTTGCGCGGTCATGCAACACTGTACCCATATGAATTGTTTAGCATTTTTTTGAGACAGATACAACTTTATTTTGGTGGTATTTATTCATCACTGGGATTTTTATTTTTTTTGCTATGTAAATTAAAAAGTCCAAACATTTTGAAAAAATGTTTTTCTTATAAAAATTTGCAAATAAAAGTATTTCATCATAAATCTTGGCCAAAATTTATTCCGTTATATTTTTAGTAAAAAAAAAAAATAACCCAAATTAGTTTATAACCAAAAAATTATAATTTTTAAACTTTTTTTTAATATTTTTTATGTATTTTTTTCTTGTTTCCATACTGTCACCCTAGCAGTACAGTGTCACCATAGTGACACTGTACTACTTGTGGAGGGGTGATGAAGATTTTTTCCTTTTTTTTCTACACTGATTGCTTTTACACCCATAAAAGATGTAAAAGCAATAATTTCTCCTCTTTAGCTGCATTCTTGCAGCCATTGAGAACTACTGAGTGAGCTGTGATTGGTCACAGCTTGTCACATGGTACAAGGCTGTTGTGAATAGCCTTGTACCATGTGACCTCTGTGATCAATCACAGATTTCACACGTAGTAAGCAATGATGTCACAAGTGACATCTTGCTTACTACTCTGCATGTGATCACTGATTGGCCAATCAGTGATCACATGATCGGGACCTTGTACAGAGGTCCCGTCCGACGATCGGTGTTCCACTGTGTCCAAATGATATACTGTATGTGTGATGTTCCAACAGCACGATAACAAACATGCACATAAGACTGACAGTATAAAAGGAAAAAAGTACTTAAAGTAGAACTATAGGCAAAAAGTTCACTTTGTAAAGAAAACCCAATCGTGTGCAAGAAAAATAAAAAACAACAGCATTTTTGCTTGATTGGACGATGGAAGTCAGCAGAGTTTCCCCCATTTACTACGCTCTGGAGCAACTGCACTTTCTAAAGTGCACAGTCTATTTGCCTTTTAGCAACTCAACTCCCATATTTTCAGGAAAAAATACACTAACATTTACTGGTAACAAATCATGAAAACATCACAGGTACTCCTGATGATATTTTTTTTACATTTTGGATAGACTAGGACAGGGTCATAACCCCAGTTTATTTTCTGCCATCTTTGTCCCATTTGGGAGATTTACCTTCACCTCCTGTCTCATAGCCAAAACAGAAGTGAGAGGAAATCCCTGTAAATTAAGGGAAATCCTTGGGGACTCCCAGGTCGCCAGAACTAGTGTTGGAAGATTGGAAGTTGGAAGCATTGAAATATTTCCCCTTTAATATTTTTCTTGGGACAACCCAAAATTTGGGAATTTCTTTTACTTTCAATGACAATGGTAAACACAATGAATACTGAGGGATTCTCTCTGTAACGGGGACAGACAGCAATAAAAACTGACAGAGGTTCAAAGCCATCTCCATTTTGTCCAAAACATTGCCTTTAGTTGTACTTTAAAGGATAAGTTCAGCTTTAATGTTATGTTTTACACTCATATTTAGGGTGTAACGTAACTATTTCACAGGTTAATTTGTAGCTTTCAGCGCTGTCACACTCTGAATGACAATTGCACAGTCATGCAACACTGTACGCAAATAACTTTTATTATTCTATTCACAAAAACAGAGCTTTCTTTTAGAGTGTTTTTTTATATTTTGCTAAATAAATGACAAAAAAAAAAAAAAAGAAAATTTAAGAGAAAAAAAAAAAAAAAAAACACATTTTTCTTTGTTTCGGTTATAGACTTTTGCTAATAATCATCCTTCAAAAATTTAGGCCAAAATGTATTCTGCTACATTTCTTTAGCAAAAATAACCCAAACCAGTGTATCTTAATTAGCGTGTGTGTATAAAAATTGATTATGATGTACTGATAGACCCAAAATGCCAGAACAGTACAAATATCCCCCAAGTGACCCCTTTTTGCAAAGTAGACAAGTGCAAGGTATTTAGTAAGGAGGTATGGTGAATTTTTGGAAGTTTACATTTTTGCCACAACTGTTCAGAAAATGAAATTTAAAAAAAAAAAATTTTTTTACAAACGGTCACCAGTGCAGTGCGGCGCCATTATATAACTGGTGTGGCAGTGATCAGGGACACTGAGTGGTGACAGTATGCAAAAAAACAAACTTTTTTTTTTTTTAAACTTTTTGTTTCATGGTTTAATAGTTTGTTTTGTTTTTTTACACTCTGTGACCAGATCAATACAGTGTTACTGTAGTAACACTGTACAACTCTGGGAAGGTGATCAGGATTTTTTTCCCCCACTGGTATAAACAATCATTTTTACAGAATTAAATCGATTCAGTGTGTAGTGTGATTAGCGGTGACTGGCCACAGCTAATCACATGGTACATATAGGCTGTGATTGGTCCTGACTGTACCATGTGACCAACCAGAGCGTGCAACACAATAGTACACAATGGATGGCATGAATGCAAGTCATCCATTGTACATAATTGTCATGTGATCTGCTGTGACTGGTCATAGCGATCACATGGTACTAGCAGCAGCCCAGTAGAGTGATCTGTCATAGTCTGTGTCCAGTGGACACAGTGGGCGACAGATTGCGCTACAGGGCATTCTGGGAAGGACTTTATACGACATCCATCCAGAATGTCGAATGTCCCGCCCGGCCATCATTTGTGTATCGGCAGGAAGCAGTGAATGTAGCCATGCACATGCAGGTGCTTATGCACATATTTGTGTGCATGTTTCAGAGGCATAAAAAATGCCCCAAAGCTATGTCTGGAGAGGCGCTTATGAGTATATTGAGCACATAAATTTATTTTAGTGGCTAAAATAAATGAATATTCTAGCAAATAGAATTAGTTTACTCTAATATGCACATAAACATGCACAACCGCATACAAATCGATGAGATTAGAGGCATTTTTTCTGCCAATGTCTGAACATATCTGAAGCATGAGGCTTAAAGAGTGGCTGAACAAGAACCTCAACAACCTTACTCAGCACTTGTTTAGCAAATCCTGGACAGTAAATCTTCCAAGATTAACTATCTTTTTTTCTCCCAAGGCAAGCAATATGACTGGCAACACTTGGGAAAGGCAATCAAGTCATGTTCTTTAGAGTGGCATGCAGCTGCTAGAAGAGGCGCTTCGAGAATGCAGCAGTGCCTAGGGAGGTGCAACGTTACTTTTCAAACACCTCTAAACCCTCAGAGAAAGTTCAACTACCTTTTGCAATAACTATCCATATCAGAAAAATATAAACAGGGAGCAACACATGTTTCAGTTTCACAGTGAAGACTGAAAATACACAAAAACAAAATCCCCGACAAAGCTGTGTTCAGTGATAAGATCAGTAACATAGAAATGGAAAGAGCTCATTTATGTGTGCTTTAAACATAAACTTTAGAACGTGTTATTTGTCTCCATTTTTGTTCCCATGAACACATGGTCAAACCTAAAGAGGAACTAAACCCACTGATCTAACAGACATGTATAACACTGTGAAACAAGTGCACTAATACAAAGTGCCTACTTTAAATAACCCCAAAAGGTGACAAAATATAAGTGCTGACAGTCATAAATAATGTGCTCAAATCACAATAAATTAACTTGTGACAATATTATGTGAAAAAAAACACAAACACCACAATTTATGTGCAGATAATGACAGTCTCCAATAAAGATAATTCTATATATCACTGAATATAAGGAAACTACTGCAGTGCCACAGGTAACACTTCAATACACTAATGGTTTGATTTACTAAAACTGGAGCACTCAAAATCTGCTGCAGCTGTACATAGTAGCCAATCGGCTTCTAATTTCAGCTTGTTCAATTAAGTTTTGACAATAAAACCTGGAAGCGGATTGGTTTATTTGGCACTCTCCAGTTTTAGTTAATCAACCCGATTGTCCACGATAGGTGTCCCCAAGTGCAGCAAATGCTCTTAAGGAAGCCATTGGAGCTCTAAAATTAAAAGATAGGAGAACGTCTAGCTGACACAGCCTTGACAAACTGTAGTATCCAGCATCCAGCTTGAACTCAAAAACATATGTAATGGAAGAGGAACACAAAAGCATATTCTGTAGTGTAAGAAGAATAGACAACTCAGCGAGCGCTCAACAGAAATCAGCAGCTATGCACTGTAAAGGAAACCATAAACCTTCTAAGAAATATATAAAGTGAAAAAAAGTGCAGCGCTAACAATAAAATGTGAAATAAAATATAGGTGAAATATAAATAAAATATCTCAAGATATACATTTATAATAAAAGTTCATAATAGATATATAGAGCTCCACATAATTTCAGATAACTCAGTACACCACTTCTTCAAGGTAGAAATGAGAGGCAAAGTACAGATGTAGTGCACACTCACCAGACGCAAAAGAGAATTGCGCAATGCGTAGAAAATGAAGGTCTGCCAATGGGTCCCTCTCAGCATTGGAATGGAATCAACACAGAAGAAATGGATGTCATCAGGGATATTCAACAGGAGGTCCCCTTTAAGAAGTCGGGTGCAGCCTCTTCAATGTGGTAAGGTGGTCACCAGGGGGAGCTCTGGGGAATTAAGCGCTCAGCAGAGCAAAAAAAGGGGAAATGGCCATAGTGTAGTATATTCATAAGTATTTATTGAATGATATGAATGAACGTATAAAAGGATATCTCCATACATGTAAAATGCCAAGCATATGACTAAACAGCAGCAATATGTGATAACAGCTACAAAGCTGTTATGAGCACTAACCAGCTGGATAGAAGTAATGGCCGCCAGACCCCTGTGATCCTGCGACCTGACGTCAAGGCTCGCAGGCTCCTCCAAAACGCGTTTCATACGCGTGTACGTCTTCAGTTGGGGTTGCCAACTATTCCGTAGTGTAGTAATATTGAATAAAAACAGAATTTACTAAAAAGCCAGTGGCATGCGCATAAATACATAGAAAAGCCAGGAGAAGATAACCTAAGATGGCCATAGCATTTCTTCCATTGAATATGATGTCACCATGCCCCAGGCTTTTCTGTGTTTTTATGCATGAAGGTAAAAAAAAAAACCACCTGTGTGCAGCAGCGCCACCCCCCCCAATATACTTAACTAAGCCCCATCGCAGTACAGCGATGTGCATGAGAGTTTCATCTCTGCGAGGACTCTCCCTCCTTATTGGCTGAGACAGCAGCAGGATCCATTGTTGTCAATCACAGCCACTGAGCAAATGAGAAGGGGAGGGGCCAAGCTGCAGCTGAGTGTGAATAGACATGCAGAGCAGAGGCTTGGGAGTCCGCCTGCTTGGGTGCCCTCATAGCAACCTGCTTACTATGGGGGCACTAGGCAGGAGGGAGGGGTCAGGAGTGCAGGAAGAGGACCCAAAAGGAAAGAGGATCAGGGATGTTCTGTGCAAAACCACAGGTGAGAATGGCATGTTTGTTTAGTTTTTTTGGTTTACCTTTAATACAACTATAATAGTGTTAATACCCAATTATTTTACAGGTACTAACCCTTAAGGCCTCATGCACACTGGGCATTTTAAAAACGGTAGCATTCGATGCATAAAGTCGCGTTAAAAATGTGAGATTTTCCGTGTTTTTTTGCATTAGCGTTTAGCTGCTTTTTTTTTTTCTTTAATTACACACAAAAAATTGCCAAAATAACCCACTCAAAACCGCCGGTTTGCCAAGTTTTACTGCGGTTACCAGCGCTAGAGCGTTTTTATAGCTAAAAAAAAAAAAAAAACCTCCTCTTGAAACCCGCTAGGTTCTGGATTTTTCCAGCTAAAAAACACCCCTGCCAATAACTGATTCCCACCTGGCCACTGCACATAAATGGCCAGGTGGAATCTTCGCTGTGCTGAGTGGACGTTCCTGAACGTCCCTTAGAACGTAGCTGCGCACTCTCGGTGTGCCTGTGTCCCCTGGTCACAGTAAAATACCACACGGTAGAAGGGCTCTCTGATTGGCCCTTCTGATGACATGATGGCTGTGTCCAATCACAGCCATCATGTGATGTCAACAGTCGCCAGTCTGTTGAATGGCTCTGCCTTTCCTCACACAGAGCCCGCTAGTGAGGACAAGCACAGCCGACCAGTGTAAAACAAACACACGCACATACATATATATCACCCCATAATGTCCCCCACACAGCTCTCAGTGCACCAGTGATCCACATCTGTCATGGCGTACCAGCGTAAATTCCACATCTATACCAGTGATCCACATCTGTTACGGTGTACCAATGTAAAATTCAAATCTGTACCAGTGATCCACATCTGTCATGATGTGGTCACCCACCTCTGAACCAGCTGTCATCCACTCCTGTACCAGTGATTATTTCACCATAGAAGTCCATTAAAGTTGGGCACACAGGCGGGGAGCACAGAGCACTTATCACCTTCTGGATGTGAAAGGGATTTTTGTTCACTTGATTTCACATTTGGTACTTTATTTCACTATTTATTATGTGTTCATTATTTAAGCATGTTTTTCATGTCATATAACATACATTTAGGCAGCACTCCTGCTATTTTGTGTATTATGTTGTTAAGGTTGTACCTTTATAGGAGCAGCAGCCCAGTTTTTGTTTAATATTGAGTGTGCGCTATTGATTGGTGTGTCCTAAGCGCAGGTGATCATTATCTATTATCTATCAGTGATCAACATCTCTCATGGCCTACCAGTGTCAAATCCACATCTGTCACAGTTTACCAGTGCTCAATATCTGTCACACAGTACTAGTGTAAAATCCACATCAGTACCAGTGAATAACTTCTGTCACAAATTATCAGAGTAAAATCCACACCTTGCCTGTACCAATGATCAATATCTGTCAGTGTACTAGTGTCAAATCCACATCAGTACCAGTGATCAATATCTGTCAGTGTACTAGTGTCAAATCCACATCAGTACCAGTGATCAATATCGTTCACAGAGTATCAGTGTCAAATCCATATTTGTACCAGTGAACATCAAAATGTCTAAAAAAAAAAAAAAAAAAATTATACACCAGCGAGGATGCTTTCTAGATACTGAGTGTGATGGACGAGAGTAGCAGGGAGCTCTCTCTGTCACACTCAGATCCTGAGAATGAGTCAGTTGAAAGCAGTGGGTCAGCAATGGATTCTATGGAGGACAGAGTCCAAACAAAGAGGTTCAGGAGATCTGAGGAGGACCAGTAGCGCAGTGGCGAGTACAAGCAGCACAGCACTCCCAGAAGATTTGGGGTGTAATTTTTAGTTTGTACATGCTATGTGTTAGAAATATCTTATAAATGGACAACTTTGTGTGTAAAAACAAAAAAAACAAAAAACACTTTCATTTTCTTTCCACATTTTCCGGAAACTTGTGGGGAAAAAAATGACATTTTCAAAAGACTTATTATGCTTCCTAGAATATACAGTGGAGTGTTTGCTTTCAAAAATTGGGTCATTTTGTGTGTAATTCCATTGTCTTAGTTGCTCCAGGGCCTTCAAAAATGTAATAGGTAGTCAAAAAATGAGATGTGTATGAGATTTATGCCTCCACAATGTCTTTTGGATGTTGGGCCTCTGTATATGGCCAGGCTGAGGAAAAATTCTTACACATGTGGTATCCCCATACTCAGGAGCAGTAGCAGAATGTGTTTTGGGGTGAAGCTGCAAGTATGCATATACCGTGTGAGGAGTAACCTGCTAATATCACAATTGTGTGAAAAAAAAAATTATTTACTTTCTTCATTTTCCAAAGAATTATGGGGAAAAAAAATTACAGGTTCAAAAAACTCACCATGCGTCTTACTTGGAATGTCTACTTTCCAAAAATGGGTAATTTGGGGGGTCTTTGTACTGTCCTGGCTTGTTCGTGTCTCAAAAAATAGGATAGGCCATCAGTACATCAGGTCTGATCAGGTGTAATCAATTTTCAACGATTGGTACCATAGCTTGTAGACTCTAATGCCCCGTACACACTAAGAAAATCGTACGAATATTTTCATACGAGGACCGAATGTCCGATAATCAGATCGTTAGTACACAGCTTATGAGTGCCGATCACGACAATTCGTACGACAATAGCCGAAGGGACAAGCGCAAAAATGTTTGATTTTTGTTTAATCAGTACAGTAGTCAACTGAAAATACAATACAAATACAATACATGACATCACTTTCAAAATTCTTTTCTTTCATAGGAGAGTTTTAGTTTCTTTAGTAACCTTTTCACTTTTGATGTGAGACTAGCAGGCAAAAAAAAAAAAAACGGGCGATCGTTCGTACGGGGCATAACTTTCACACAGACAAAATAATACACATCGATTGGGAACATTTTTACCAAAGTAATGTAGCAGTAAACATTTTGGCCCAAATTTATGAAGAATTACTTATTTGCAAAATTTTATAACAGAAACGAAGAAAAATGCTTTTTTTACAAACTTTTCGGTCTTTTTTAATGTAAACTGCAAAAAAAAAAAAAAAAAAAACCCATTGCTAATTAAATACCACAAAAATAAAGCTCTATTTGTGTGAAAAAAGGGCAAAAATTGCATTTGGGTACAGCGTTGCATGACTTAGTTTTTATCATTCCAAGTGTGAGCGCTGAAAGCTGGTCTTGGCAGGAAGGGGGTAAAAGTGCCGGTATTGAGGTGGTTAAAGCCTACGTGTGCTTGGACACTGAGGATAACATTCTGCGGGGTGTACTGGCTGTGGAAAAAAATGCCAGAAGCCAAAAACAGCAGCTGTAAAAACGGTGTGCATGAGGCCTAAAAGGGCAAAATGAGGCATGCCCTACTTTGTATTCACGTATCTAGCAGTTTTCTGCGTACACGAAATTTACCTTCTGACTACATAAAGAGATCGTACAGAAGAGGAGATTTAGACAGATATGAGGTCACCACACCAAGCAGTCCATTCAATTGGCTAAAATGTTGAGACCTGCTCTGAGACAGACACAGCTTTTTCTTTCTTTTTTTTTTTTTTTTTTTTGCAACACAGGTGCATTAATGGTATACTGATACATAGGGAACCTGTAATATAGGTGAATAATGCTTGTACACATACCCAAAGGAACCCACGTTTTATTTAAGCAGATTGATGCAGCTAAGATGCTTGTGTGTATGAGCCTAAATCTAAGTAGAAAGACCCCTTACAGTCCAAATAAAACACTACTGGGGCATACTCAAAGCAGAACTAAAACTGTTGAATGAATGGCCTCCCCCCACCCCTCTTCTGTGCTGCCACCTTAAATTCCAGGACTTCCAGGAATCTAGGACCTAGCAAAAACTGGTGGTGCACATGAGCATGCGTGTGCAAAAAAGGCAGGCAGATTGCCACTATATAGCCCTGCCGCGTTTGCTTGCACAAATATGTCAAACATTCACACATATGTTGCACAGTTGTGGCTTAGTAGCACACTGCCTTCTAGGATAGCTGTCACATACAGTGGGTATAGAAAAGAATCACACCCCTTTAAAATGATCACGTTTTGTTGCTTTGCAGCCTGAAATGAAGACAGACACAGTTTTTGTTTTATCCAGCTGGATTTACTCAAAATTATAACATCCAAGTGAAAAATGTAACACCAACATGTCAGAAGAAAAAAATTCAAAAACAAAATCACTGAGTTGGAAAAAGGATCACCTCCCTCCTAAAAAATGACTTGTAAACTCAATCAGGTGTAGCTAATCTGTCAAGCATCTGTGGCAATGAGCCCTTGAAGGCCAAGCCTCAGCCTGCTTCTTCTCCAGAGCCCCTGAATGTGGGGATGGACTTGCAGCACTCTGGAACCAAGTCGCGGCCCCCAGGTATGCTCAGCTAAGGATGAGAAGATCACTTGTGTGTGCGCAGAGTACAACAAGCACAGATGCTTAACAAAGCCAAGGTTGGCACATGGGTAATCAAGCAAAGGAAACACAAGTAACAAGCGGAGCTTAGAGAACTGTGAAGTTGCTCAGGTAAAGCAGACTGCACTGAGCACGTGAATATATAGGGACACAAACTGGGAGTGATCCAGGATTTGATAGAAGGGAAAAGGATATAAATCCACAATAGAGCAGGTGAAGCCCATAGGTGAACATAGAAGCCAGCACAAACATTTTGAATTGCATTGTATTTTCAGACGATTACTGTGCTAAATGAACGAAAATTGCACACTCTGGTACCGTACGATAACATTTTTTGAGCTTCTCCCTTCGGTTATTGGTACATGAACTGTCGTGATCGGCTCTCATAAACTGTATATGAACGATCAGATTATCAAACGATCGCTCCTCGTAGCAAATGTTTGTACAATTTTCCTATCACTATGTGTACTGCCTGTACAAAACAATGATAGGCTGATAGCGGCCACAGCTGTCCGCTGTTCAGATGTAAATCACAAATGTAGCAATTAGGGACAGATGATCACCCCTGGACACAAACTGCTTGTGCCCAAGAGCAATCGTTTGCCCCTAAACAAGGGTAACTGCTGGCATTACATTTGAACAATAGTCAAAGTTGAAGCCACTATAACCCAATCACTACTTTGTACAAGTTCAAAAGCCATCTACCTGTTTATCCAGCTACAAAGAAAAATACTGGATTCTTGGTAAAGCTGGAATATTTTTACCATGTGAATAAAACCTAAGTCTCCTCTTCACCCTACACAAATCAGTGAAGGGAGTAAAGAGTTTAATGGTTTAAAATTGTCCTCGTCAATGTTCTTAACACAAGATGCCATTTTCAAGCAGGCAGATAACAGAATCTGCGAGATGATTATTCCATCACAATGGCAGAACATCAAATTACCCTCAGACAGCACCAGTTGATGATCAGCTGCTGTACATGGCACTGGCCAATACAGCTCTTTACGTTTTCATAGTTCAGACCATTTACCTGTTATTTGTTCTGTCTGTGGTCATACCAGGATAGCTCCTCAATTCCGTGCAGCTGAAATAGTAAATGTTGAAGGCAGGCTGTGTTTCACTGGCCACCCAGAAAAGCACAGCCAATAAATACCTATTCAGTGAGGTAAAAATGGAAATGTTTACTTCTCAATTTTGAGCAATGAAGAGTCTACTGTTTGAAATCCCAGGTATGTAATTTAGCATTTAGAATTGGATAGGGTTTGCTACCATATTTTATATGTAGTGGAAAACACCTGAGCTGTAGTACTACACAAAATGGAAAGGGAAGGTAGATATTGAACCTGTCTCTTTAATTGATAAAGGTTTACATACATTTTACTGTCATGATTAAAATGAAATATAGTAAAATATAGGTGTATATCATTTATAACTGATGAAAGAAGGCAAGCTGAAAAACCCTAACAATGTTGCCACTATACGTGTACAGTTTGGCTGAATCTTTTGATGGCTCTGCTGGTGTAACCTCCATTTTTATTCAGCCCCCAATCACTGGCCTCCATTTTCTTTTAAAGGTGGCTCCTTGGCCTGCATATTCCTGCCAGGGCCACAAAAATGTACATGCTCCCAGGGAGAGGACTACAGCCCTACATGTGGATGCTACCTGCACTGACATGAACAAAAAACAGAAAGCACAACTCTGCACTGTCTCCAAGGGAAGTGATTAAGAGTGGCTCCCAAGGCAACACTGTCACTGAGGAAGAGCACAGGCAAGTGTTTTTGTTGTCCTTTTGGGCTGGCTGTGCCTGTCAGTGCAGGTAGCGTCATTGATACAGTCAGTGGGGCATGCATGTGCAGAAGTAGTATGGCTGATAGGATATGTAATTCCTAGCACAGGGATCACACAACTTATTTACATTTTAGATACACCCAATGTGAATGTACGGTAAGTGCAGGAACATGACACACAGGAAGCTGGAAGAATACAGTAAGGATAAAATGTAAGGGTTTCTACAGTTAGTGAAAAAGAATCACTTTTTGGTCATTGCCAAATGTATTTATTTCAATGTGTCTCGTATTTGTTTCAATGTGTCTCGTATTTGTTTCAATGTGTCTCGTATTTGTTTCAATGTGTCTCGAATACTACTACAAAAAAAACATTGCAACATTCAGCTAAGTATTCAGCTGTTTGGCTGGAATTTCACTTTAAAGAGCTGCTTTCAACTCTCTGCTTGGAAACCCTGCTGGTCTGCTATTATAATAGTTCAAGTGTTCAATAACATGACTCATCGCTAAGTAGCTACGGCAAGAAGTCACTGAAACAGAAAAGAAAATACAAAATTTACACAATTTCAACAACAAAACGCACAAATGTTTTTCCCTATGGATGTTCATGGACACAGACTACTGAAGGTTTCATTTAAAACATTAAAGGATAAATTCACCTCTTCTAACAGATTACACACGTAGTCGGGGTGTAATATGTAACATGTTAGCACTGCAGCTAGACCCCCCTCCCCTGGCCCAACCCTCTGATTCCCCATCCCCGGCGAGTCCCCAGTGTGACAGCAGTTATCACAGTATTCTCTGTGGCTTGTAACTCTCAATGAATTACCACGCCACTGTTGAGTGCTGTGGTAGTTCATTATCTCTTCCTGTCTGCTCGTACCTCCATATGAGCAGGCAGATATACACACACAGATATACAGACAGGTCTGCAGGAGTCCTGCATAGCACCCGCAAACCTGATCACGTGTGCAATGCTTCTTAGGCTCCTAGAACAAAATATAATAAATGCACTTTTTTTACCTGCAAAAAAGATGTGCATTTATTATTTTTTGCACAAAAAATGAACTTATCCTTTAACGCTAATTTCTGATCAAATTAAAAACATTTTTAAGAGCAGAAAGGTTCCAATTGTTTTAGGTACAAATAGAGGAGATTACATAGTGTGAATTTACAGATATCATTTGTCATCCCAATGCAACGTACTGTATATGTGAAGAGGTATATGTGAAGAGGCATAGCAAGAAAACACATGAAAATACAGCACAGTGGCTAAATGGTTAGCACTTCTGCCTGGCAGTACTAGGGTCGTTGGTTCGAATCCCAACCACGGCACCACCTGCCTGGAGTTTGCATGTTCTCCCTGTGCCTGCGTGAGTTTCCTCCGGGTACTCCGGTTTCCTCCAACACCCCAAAGACATGCTGGTAGTTGAATTGGCTCCTGTCTAAATTGGCCCTAGTATGTGTATGTATGAATGTGAGTTAGGGACCTTAGATTGTATGCCCCTTGAGGGTTAGGGAGTGATGTGAATGTACAATATATATATGTAAAGCGCTGCGTAAATTGACAGCGCTATACAAGTACCTGAAATAAATAGTGGGTATGCCCTCTAGTGGTAAAAGAATAATGCACTGTAGATTTTACTATACCAAAATCGTGCGAGTATACAAGGGCTGTAACTAATTATATTTAATTGCATATATTTCTATATTATAAGTGACAATCATAAAAAAAAACACTTTATACGGACTATTCTGCCTCATGCGTGTAACAAATCCTCCAAATATGCTGTCAGAGGTTGGCAGAAAACTCCTCTCTGAATGAAGGTTTGGGAACTTTTTTATGCCTCTGAACACTGCTCTAAAATATGCTTGTAAATTAAACATTGTTCATACACACACACTAGATAACCTAGAGCTGCTTACAGAAGCATGGGAGGAAAAAAAAAACCGCCAGACACCCCCAGCAGTGGCATTTTTTCTGCCCGCGGCAGGAGCCCTTAAAGTGTTACTTTAGAAACACAAAACAGGTAACATTTCTTTATCAAAAAACACAAGTGCACAACATTTAAAAATCATCTTCCCAATGTTAACTATAAAGCAATTTATGAACAAGCGTGGCAGTAAGTGTTCATTTCATTCTAGGCAGAAGTAATCATTCTGGAGAAGAAAAAAATCTTTAGTTGGTCAATTCACCTAACAGTTCTAGTTAGAGCAAAGGTAATCTTTAGATTAGAGGTGATCCACTTTTCTGTTCTATATGTGAGGCTCAAAGGGCAGATTATTTCTATTCTCTTAGGTTACATGGTCATGTTGTGGCAGTGGGGAAGAGGCTCTGCAAAAACAGAACATATTCCATGATAAATATAAAAAGGGAGAAACATTTAAACGAAGCCAGAATGGTGGGATTGTCTAAAAAGTACAGGGGTTTTGGCAAGACATAATTCAATATACACAAGAGATCTTGGGGATAACTGATCAAAAGGACCCGCGGGTGTGCCTATTTTATAGATCAGAGATGTCAGTGAAACAATATACAGTGGGGCAAAAAAGTATTTAGTCAGCCACCAATTGTGCAAGTTCTCCCACTTAAAAAGATGAAAGAGGCCTGTAATTGGCATCATAGGTAGACCTCAACTATGAGAGACAAAATGAGAAAAAAAATCCAGACAATCACATTGGCTGATTTGGAAAGAATTTATTTGCAAATTATGGTGGAAAATAAGTATTTGGTCACCTACAAACAAGGAAGATTTCTGGCTCTCACAGACCTGTACCTTCTTCTTCAAGAGGCTCCTCTGTCCTGCACTCATTACCTGTATCAATGGCACCTGTTTGAATTTGTTATCAGTATAAAAGACACCTGTCCACAACCTCAAACAGTCACACTCCAAACTCCACTATGGTGAAGACCAAAGAGCTGTCGAAGGACACCAGAAACAAAACTGTAGACCTGCACCAGGCTGGGAAGACTGAATCTGCAATAGACAAGCAGCTTGGTGTGAACAAATCAACTGTGGGAGCAATAATTAGAAAATGGAAGACATACAAGACCACTGATAATCTCCCTCGATCTGGGGCTCCACGCAAGATCTAACCCCGTGGGGTCAAAATGATCACAAGAACGGTTAGCAAAAATCCCTAGTGAAGGACCTGCAGAGAGCTGGGACCAACGTAACAAAGGCTACCATCAGTAACACACTACGCCGCCAGGGACTCAGATCCTGCAGTGCCAGTACATGTCCGGGCCCGTCTGATGTTTGCTAGAGAGCATTTGGATGATCCAGAAGAGGATTGGGAGAATGTCAGATGGTCAGATGAAACCAAAATAGAACTGTTTGGTAGAAACACGACGAGTTGTGTTTGGAGGAGAGAGAATGCTGAGTTGCATCCAAAGAACACCATACCTACTGTGAAGCATGGGGGTGGCAACATCATGCTTTGGGGCTGTTTCTCCGCAAAGGGACCAGGACGACTGATCCATGTACAGGACAGAATGAATGGGGCCATGTATCGTGAGATTTTGAGTGCAAACCTCCTTCCATCAGCAAGGGCATTGAAGATGAAACGTGGCTGGGTCTTCCAACATGACAATGATCCCAAACATACCGCCCGGGCAACGAAGGAGTGGCTTCGTAAGAAGCATTTCAAGGTCCTGGAGTGGCCTAGCCAGTCTCCAGATCTCAACCCCATAGAAAATCTTTGGAGGGCGTTGAAAGTCCGTGTTGCCCAGCGACAGCCCCAAAACATCACTGCTCTAGAGGAGATCTGCATGGAGGAATGGGTCAACATACCAGCAACAGTGTGTGCCAACCTTGTGAAGACTTACAGGAAACGTTTGACCTCTGTCATTGCCAACAAAGGATATATAACAAAGTATTGAGATGAACTTTTGACATTGACCAAATACTTATTTTCCACCATAATTTGCAAATCAATTCTTTCCAAATCAGCCAATGTGATTGTCTGGATTTTTTTTCTCATTTTGTCTCTCATAGTTGAGGTCTACCTATGATACCAATTACAGGCCTCTCTCATCTTTTTAAGTGGGAGAACTTGCACAATTGGTGGCTGACTAAATACTTTTTTGCCCCACTGTAAAAATAGTATATTATACCATCTAATTAGCGCGGCAAAAGGTCTACTCCCCAAATTTTGGCAGGCACAGGACCCTCCCAACAATGAAGGACTGGATGGATAGGATCGAGTATATAAATAAGATGGAGGAGCTATACCATATAGATGAAGATAGAATGGAAACATTTAGAAAAGATTGCAGTAGGTGGTATGATTTTAAGACATTTTAAAAATACCTTGAAGTGATGGGTGCCCCAGTAGTAGAGTTGGAGAATTAAACTGAATAAATGGACAGTTGAAAAGTAAAGAGAGAAAACAGGGTTTTAGACATAGACTTGTAAACAGGGTAGGAAAAAAAAAAGGAAAGTATTACTTGGACAGGGTTAATTTAATCGGGGGGGGGAGGGTGGAAGCTGAGGGATAAGGGGGGGCGGGAATAAGGGTAAATAAGTTATTTGGATTGTATGTGTTTTGATAAATGATACATTGTTGATTTATGCATTGAAATAAAATTTAATAAAAGACATTAATAAAAAAAAAAGAAATTAAATAAAAAAAAATAAACTGTGCCAGAATTTGTTGTCTGGATGGCTTTTTATGATTCAGACTTACTCTGACCTGTGCGAAGGGATCTTTATTGTTCATAGTGAAGGTATTGCAGCAGCTCAACGGAAATGAAACAATAACATTCTGCCATCTGATGTTATATACAGTCATGGCCGAAATTGTTGGCACCCTTGATATTTTTCCTGAAAATCAAGTATTTCACACAAAAAAGGTATTGCATTAACACATGTTTTGCTATACACATGTTTATTCCCTTTGTATGTATTGGAACAAATATAAAACAGAGGCAGAAAAGCAAATATGACATAATGTCACACAAAACCCCAAAAATGGGCTGGACAAAAGTATTGGCACCCTTAACTTAATATTTGGTTGCACACCCTTTGGAAAACATAACTGAAATCAGTCGCTTCCTATAACCATCAATAAGCTTCTGACACCTCTCACCCGGAATTTTGGACCACTCTTCCTTTGCAAACAGCTCCAGGTCTCTCTTATTGGAAGGACACCTTTTCCCAACAGCAATTTTAAGATCTCTCCACAGGTGTTCAATGGGATTTAGATCTGGGCTCATTGCTGGCCACTTCAGAACTCTCCAGCGCTTCTTTGCCATCCATTTCTGAGTGCTTTTTGACGTATGTTTGGGGTCATTGTCCTGCTGGAAGACCCAGGATCTTGGACGCAAACCCAGCTTTCTGACACTGGGCCCTACAGTGCGACCCAAAATCCTTTGGTAATCCTCAGATTTCATGATGCCTTGCACACAGTCAAGGCACCCAGTGCCAGAGGCAGCAAAACAACCCCAAAACATCATTGAACCTCCACCATATTTTACCGTAGGTACTGTGTTTTGTTCTTTGTAGGCCTCATTCCGTTTTCGGTAAACAGTAGAATGATGTGCTTTACCGAAAAGCTCTATCTTGGTCTCATCTGTCCACAAGACGTTTTCCCAGAAGGCTTTTGGCTTACTCAAGTACATTTTGGCAAACTGTAGTCTTGCTTTTTTATGTCTCTGTGTCAGCAGTGGGGTCCTCCTGGGTCTCCTGCCATAGCGTTTCATTTCATTTAAATGTCGACGGATAGTTCGCGCTGACACTGATGCTCCCTGAGCCTGCAGGACAGCTTGAATGTCTTTGGAACATGTTTGGGGCTGCTTATCCACCATCCGGACTATTCTGCGTTGCAATCTTTCATCAATTTTCCTCATCCGTCCACGACCAGGGAGATTAGCTACAGTGCCATGGGTTGCAAACTTCTTGATAATGTTGCGCACTGTGGACAAAGGCAAATCTAGTTCTCTGGAGATGGACTTGTAACCTTGAGATTGTTGATATTTTGCCACAATTTTGGTTCTCAGGTCCTCAGACAGTTCTCGTCTCCTCTTTCTGTTGTCCATGCTTAGTGTGGCACAGACAGACACACAATGCAAAGGTTAAGTGAACGTCTCTCCTTTTTATCTGCTTTCAGGTGTGATTTCTATATTGCCCACACCTGTTACTTGCCCCAGGTGAGTTTACAGGAGCATCACATGCTTGTAACATTCTTATTTATCCGCAGTTGTGAAAGGGTGCCAATACTTTTGTCCAGCCCATTTTTGGAGGTTTGTGTGACATTATGTCGAATTTGCTTTCTTTCCTCCCTTTTTTTGTTTTGTCCCAATACACACAAAGGGAATAAACATGTGTATAGCAAAACATGTGTTAATGCAATACGTTTCGTGAGAAATACATGATTTTCAGGAAAAATATCAAGGGTGCCAACAATTTCGGCCATGACTGTACAACTGTCTGTGTTTACTTCACTCACACAGTAAAAGTAAATGTAATCTAGCATCTCCAGCATCCCTTCAGAAGTGTAGGATTTTTGAGAAGTGAAGCTGTAATATAATCATCACTGGAGTAGAGAGAGGCAGGAGTTACGCTAACATTTTAGACGTTTTGTATCTTAAAACATTAGTGACAGCATTTGAAGCAAGCTCTTCTTGCTGATTAAGATATAGCAAAAGTTGGTTCTTTTTGCAAATCAATTCAAATGGAAGGATATGGCTTTGCATTGTGTGTGTAGTTACATTAAAAAAAAGACCCGTGTCCAGCAATTTATTCAATTTTTTTTCTACCCACTTATGGTAATAATATGAGAGCATATTTTACTTTAAGATGCAAAATATTGCCACTCCCTAAGTATGGTGTCTTCAACTTTGTTACTGAAGGAAAGAACTCTTCATTCTTAGAACAAAAATTTCCATTGCCTCAGTAGTTTTGAAATTATTCCAAAGTAAACAAAATGATATATTCTAGATGTGACCTTATGGGAAGACACATATTATCTGTACAGAAAATATCTCCTCTTGCAAGTTGCCATAAGAAAAGCAAACAAAGATAAAACTGAAAAAATAATGAAGTCCAATCATGAAGCATAAACACATTGAGGAGCTACTGCAAGACTGCAGTAGCTGTACATGGCAACCATTCAGCCTCTAGCTTTCATTTCCAAAGCTTAACTGAACAAGATTTAGCTGGAAGCTGATTGGTTACTATACACAGCTGCTCTAGAAGCTGTCTGCTCCACTTTAATACACTCCTACACTGGCCACAATAAAAGGTGCACAACTCTTTTTTTTCCAGCCTTGTGCATAAATTACATCCCCTTTGGTTCCTATTGGGTTCTTCCTTACACAGAAAAAGTGCTTACCCCAAGGTATTAATGAAGTAGAGAAAGCGCTTTTACTCCATATAAAATAATGGTAGTGCAAAGTAAAAGTGGCTGTAAAGGTGGAAGAAAAAAAAAAACATTCAATGTGCAGCTCCCCCTGCAGCCCACCCCCCCCCCCCCCAATATATGACCCCAATCCTGATGTATGCATGGGAGCAGAATCTCTCCCAGGTCTTTGCCTCCTCATTGGCTGAGACAGAAGTGTGAGCCATTGGCTCCAGCTGCTGTCAATCACATCAAGTGAGGGAGCGGGTTGTGTGGAGGTTTGGGGCGAGCCATATTGTGTTTCAGACACACAGAGGTGGCTTGGGAGCAAGCATGCTTTTGTCTTGCAGAGTTTTTTTTTTTTTTTCCTGAAAAGGTTGCGGTTTATTACCGCTTTAAGAACTTTGCTCTCCCAGTGCTGTGTTAAGGCCTTGAACAGCCTTTTTTGTCAATCAAAAAACCAAAAGAAAAAAGTCACCACTTCCCAAAACTGCCTCTTCATCAAGTTCAGAGTTCCAAGCTTCCTAGATCACAAGATTGCCTACACACATTTACTAAAAATCCAGTGGCAGATGTTATCCTTTAGTTGATAAACGTCAACTGCAGAATTATTTGCCTGATTACTGACTTTCTACCATATCTTGCTGCTACGGTAGAACTTCTACCACTCTAACATTAGAGAAATCCTTTTTAAATTTCATTATTCATCCCAGAATTCTCAAACTAAAACAGGTACTAATTTGTGACCCACATACAAAAGGAGCACCGCCCAAAGCACTGAAAAACTTCCCACAACAGTCCAAAGCACAGATCAGGTGCCGATGTTCAAACAAGCTCAGCCAAGGTATCTGAAAACAGGATGACAAAAGGTGGAAACGCTGCACACTAGAACCCAGCCACAATAATGAGAGGTAAAGATGCGACTTCAGTCTGAACTCTTCCTCATTATACTCCTGACATTACATCTCTATGATGAAGCCCCCTAAGAGGGAGCAAAACATGTCAGGGAGCATAGCCAGGAGACTGAAGAATCTTTACCTCTCAATATCGTGACTGGGTCCTGGTGTGTGGCATTTCCACCTTCTGTCTTCTGATCTACTACAGGTACTAAGAATTTCAGAAAAAGGAACCAGGCCAGACTACAAAGCATAGACACCAAATGGCACAGGCGTGTGTACCGATACTGATAAATGCAACTAATTGCTCAAAGAATGTTTTTTATATTATTACTACTTTTTGGCTAGGAGGGCAATACAGAACCATATATGAGGTATAAACTGAATACCAAAGCCAGTTTACAACCTTTCAAACCCATAGGTCAATATAAACCATAAAATAAGTCAACAGATGCGGTAAAATGTGCTACTTTGGGTAAAAAGGACTAAAAAAAAAAATGTTTTAACACACGTTTTGTCCTACTACTGGCTACTGAGCATTTAAGACATTTTGCAAAGGTAAAATACCAAAAACATCCATAAGCTGCAAGCAATGAAAGATAAAGGGAGGAAAATTATCCTAAATTAAATAAAAAAAAGGGAAAAAATATGTTCAAACCCAAGGAAAAATGATCTATGATCAAACAAGCATATCAACAAATAAAGGAACTGTGCAAAAGCCCACAAAATGGCTGTGTCTTCCATTATTGGTGATTTACACCACAGTGTTTTAGAGCTACAATCCCAACATCTAAACTTTTATTTTCTAGCATGTAACTTTTCCAGTGCAGGTTCCTTCTTCATGTGTTATATAGAATGCCCTATATTTATGAGGTCTTTAACATGGTTTATAGGGTACTGTCAGTTTTAATTAAGATTGTAATAGGAAATTTTGTCTGACAAGATAATTATACAGTCTGAATTTATAAACAAAAGTTAGACTGCAACAAATGCTCCATATTCAAATACACCTCAAATCCTGAATGAGCATAACTAAAATACAGCCAGTAGTATTCTAAGAGGGCTTTCAGGAAACCTGCATTGTTAGCAAGCCAAGCCTGTTAGATCCAAGTGATTCTCCTTTGTAATCAGAGCCTGTGTGATTCACACCAACCACTGCAGACCAGAGCGGCAAATGACAGGAGAACTGCCTGAACTGGCAGCCACTCATCCACCCATCCCAGAGGCTGAGTAAAACAGAGGCAAATGTCAGGAAAGAGATACAATGACACCATCACTTCCAGAAGCATTGCTACATAGCACCCATACACAGGGAAAGTATGTCTGGCCATACAAAAGATTAAAGGGGTTTAGAAAACCAGCTTTAAAAGACATGTATGAATGCAAAGCATGTAGCCTGCCACGACCTTCTCATGCTCAGACAACGTTTTGTTCATGTTTTCCCATTCTGTTGAGCAGTGCCATTTCATTTAAGCTCTGTGAGATTTATTCTCTTCAATCAGAAATTAACTAAAGATGTAGTACAGAATATACGGATATCAAGATACACAACCACACATTTCCACAGCTACTAAAGGACAAAAAAGCACACTGAATAGAAAAAAAAAGTGCATTTATTTATTTGCAAATGAGCCTGCAAATCATGGCAATGGCCAGTGGATTGCGGGTGTAAATACAAAAGCTCCTTGCAGACTTCTTCCAGCTCTATGTCCTTGTCCCAAGGTACAGGCTTTCAGTTAAAGAGTCAGAGGAAGTGTCAATGGACTACAAGTGCGGTGATCACCACATTTCTGTTCTGTTGATACAAGTCCGTCTGTCGTGATTTATTCACTGCCTGCACAGCTGTGCAAAATTCAAAACTGGGGGGTCAGATTACCTACACCTAAATATGTGTGTAACATGGAACATACTCAAAAAGTGGAGTTAACCTTTAAAAACAAAGAGGCAATGTACAAAAGCTGAGGAAAGAGTCTGTTACACCAGGAGCAGAATCCTTAGCCAGTACCTTGCTTTTAAGAAAAAATATTTGACATAATACAAGAAGTTACAGGGGAAGATAAATGGAGATGGTCAAAGCTTCACCCATGCAAGTTAAAGTGGTATCAAACCCAGAACCAAAAATGTAATACTGTAAATCATAATTTCATTCTGACAGATAATATGCTGGTTGTCAGATGGAAATAATAATATAAAATGTATTCAGAATAGTTGGTATTAAGGGTGTGTTTACTAAGCATATATAAAACCCCAATACAACGGCACCACAAAGCTCAGACCCTCTGGTAGGGTGGTGTGGGCTGTGAAATACTATCCATGGACAAGAAAAAATGGCTGCATTGTGCAGCCAGAGCTCTCCTTTTACCATCAAGACCAAGAAGGAACACCAAGTTATTTAGGAGGGTCAATGGATTTAAAGTGAGGGAGCGGAGAACTGCTTTAGGCCCCTTTCATACAGGGCGGACCCATAAGCAGATCCGCTTGCTCAGCAGAGGATCGGTCTGCTGATCCCCGTTGAGGAAGCGGATGAGAGGTCCATGTCTGCTCCACTTATGAAGAGAGGACACAGATGGAAATGGACTACCTTGTCCATCTCTATCTGATCCGATGGACGGAAGGGGAACTTCTATTTTTGGCAGACTGGATGTCAGCTAGTGTAAAACAGACACATGTTCATTTACATCTGCCGCTCCATAAAAGGAGAATAGAGCTTCTGATTGGGTCTGCCTGAAAAAACGAGCAGGTGGACCTGATTGCAAAGTCTACTTAAAATGGGCCTAAGGCCCCTTTCACACTGAAGTTCCATTTGTCTGTTTTTCATCTGTCTAAAGACGGATAAAAATGGACAGCAATGCATTTCTATGAGCAAACGTATGTAAACAGATGTCATCCATTTACAACCTTTTTTTTGCCCACTTCTGTTAAGGTCCTTTTTTTTTTTTTTTTTTTTTTTTTTTTAAAAAAAAAAAAAAAAAAAAAAAAAAAAGGGAATAAGTCACAATTTTTCTTGTTTAAAAAACAAAAGCAGATAAAAAAACGGATGTAAATGGATTAAAAAAAAAAAAAAAAAAAAAAGAACAGAACTAAAAATGGAAGATGGATAAACTTATGTAAACTGAATACATTTTTTTTTTCTTCGCAAAAACGTAACTGAACAGATGACGCCCATGTGAAAGGGTCCTACAGCATTTTTCACTTTTAAAACCCTTTTATTTTACTGTTGCCAATGTCGGTTTTGTATTTTTTCTTCTGTAAAACATTATTGCACTTTTTTAATTAAAACAATAATTAAAAAAATATGAATCTCTGAATGCTCTAATTATAAAGTAGAAAACATTTGCTTTAGTACAGAAGTTACTATAGTGTAAAACCTGCCTGATATATGCCTGTCTGGGTATGGCAGCAAGTGGTGCAGACTTTTTTTTTTTTTTTTAAGTTCAGAATTCCAATAGTAGATGCTGTGAATGTTGCATGTTTCTATCAAAACCCGTGGTGGTGGCTACCGTGTGAGTGTAAAGGGTTAACTTGACCTAATGACAATGGTCTGCCTGCTGGCGATTATATTGTCCCATATGCTGGAGAACCTCTGTTCAGGGCTTGGCTGAGTGTGCACAACACAAAATCTACAAATGCTCCATTTCATTTGTAATTAAACTCCCTAGGCTATGCACCAAAAACATAAATTTTAGAAATAACACAATTTGCACATTTGTTAAAGTTGAACTACACTGCATCTGAGCACCACAAACCAAAAGCATCATTTAATTCAAAAGCAAACAAACATCCATGCAGGTCTCCACACTTTATTTTGCTGAGAAATCCCTTTTGAAAAAAAAAACAAAAAAAAAAAAAACAACAAACTCCTAGAATTTCTGGCTGTGGCCATCATGAGTAAGGGCAGATGATTCATGAAGCAATTTCTTCCTGAAATCCATCAGTCATTAGCTCAGGCATACATACAGGAGGTTGTGCTTAGGTTAGATAATCCCTTCTTCCCTCCTGAAGACACCTAGGATGTATGAAACTATTTGCCTAGGCATGGAAACCAGGAAGTAACCAGAAAACTGTTTAAAACAAGTACATATGATGTACTTTCCTACCTATTTACTAATGTTAGCAGGATAAGGATTCAAAATAGTCAATGTTAATTGAGATAGTGAAGTTTCACATATATGATCAGTTGGAAGAACAAATTCAGGTTATACTAAAGCTAAACCATAAACCTGGGTCTGTTTTTACTATTGTCATTATGACCAAGTCACACTGGAATACAACTTACTCAATCCCATTTAAAAATTTTACCTGAAGCACAAGGTGGCAACCCTAGTGCCAGCTAACAGCAGCTAGGATTTCTTCACTGTGCAACAGCTACAGTACATGGAAACGTAGAAGCGCAATTCTTTTCTGCTCTTCGCACTCTTAGGCCACATTCACATATCGCGTAGCAGGAATGCGGGTTCCACTGTCCAATGTGTGTTTGTCGCACCAAAGAAGCTCAGAGACCAAATTATGGGCCTGAGTCAGGTGCATTTTTACATTTTCGTCTTGCAACAATCATGGCAAAAATCACAGCGCATTTGGGATTCAGGATTCTGCCTGCGATACCTAATCGCATAATTGTGATTGGGGCCCTAGTGTTGCTTTATTTAGAATTTTTTTTTTTTTTTTTAGTCTACTTAATGCTGTAACTACACTGTTCATAAAGTGATGGCTGACAAATATGTATAAATTAGCAAATACGTTGGCACATTAAGCAGATATCAAATTCAAGTAATGAGAAGAAAAAAAAAACATATGCCACAAAATACTACCGAGATTCTCATAAGGACTACCTCATCACTAATTACTATAAACATAAAGGAAATATTTCTCATGGAAAAACTTTGTGGGGGGGGAAGAAAAAAAAAAAAGAAAAAGTTTGCACGCCTACCTTTAACAATGATAAGCTACATGAAAAAAATCATATTTGTTAAAAAAAAAAATTGAACTGAAATGTAAAATATCACAGCTATACATAACAAGCAGCACTCACCTTTGTTTTTGTATGGAAAGGAGTGGGCTTTTGGTGAAGAGTTATGTCCATTATACTGTTAGAATTTGGGATGTCACTACTATTTCTGCGTTCATCCTCTCTACTACTGTCATCAGATTGATCAAAGTCATCACTGTCCTGATCCATTTCCTCTTCATCATCTTCATCCACATCACAACCATGATCCTCATCCTCCTCCTCATCCTCTGCTGGCTCATGTTCTTCAGGTTGGTCCTCAGACTCCTGATCTGCTATAACGCAGCTGTTATTATTTTCTTCCAACTGTCCATGCTGGGAATCATTTCTATCCACACTACCAGGGCCATCCACATCTCCATTCAACACTATATGCTGATCCTCCTGCTGCCGTGAATTCTGCTGCTGCTCATCCTCCTCCTCTACTCTGTTCATTTGCTCCTCATCTGCTTGGCTGGAGGAAGCATTACCTCGCACAGAGCCTCCAGTACGTCGCCTCTTGCTGCCCACAGACAGCAGTTCCTGATTCATTTCCAAAAGCCAGCTTGCTACTTCATGGACATTCAGTAGACTGTGTGAAGCGACAAACGCTTTCACATTCTGTAAAGGAATATATAAAAAAAAAAAAAAAGTGTCACTCGCATCAAACAAGTCAATTAAAAAACAAAATACAATTGCATCTCATTAATAAGTTACAAATTGTTTAACCTGCTACTGTAACACTAAAATGGGAAAAGTAATTAAGACAGGATTTGAACTCACAAATTACACTTGGCACATGTTCCTGGTGCTCACAATATACTTCTAAGCACTGGCCTAGTAAAAATGGATTGGAGGACAGTAGCTAAATACACACAAGAATTTACTGAAATTGTTATTTGACTTAGCTGCACACTGTATGGAAAATGAAAACATTGCATTACTGTCAAACACTGACACTTCAGTACTAGTTTATTTGTGGGGGAATCACCTCAGAAAGATCTGAAGACGCAGGAACTTATGTGCCTACGTCCTCAGACCTAACAGTCACCTCTCTCTGCTCAAAGTATGACCCAAGAACTGAGCGATCAGCAGTCTTTGATCGCTCAGTTGTTTGAGTAGAGCCGGCGAGGAACAGCTGCAGCATTGGATCAATGTTGCAGCCATCTAGGTGAGTATGTATGTTTGTTTTGTTTTCTTATTCCCACATTTTGCTTTTAATTTAAGGACAGCTGTACCTTTATAATCTGCTTCAATTCCCACGGCTCCAATGACTGCTAGCCATTTGGACAAACAACTACCTTCCATTAACTCCTATGGGAATTGCAAATACAAAAAAGTGCCAAAAAGACAGTGGGATCCATTGAACTAAAAATTAGTACTATACTTTGTTTAAATACAGAGCACCAAACAAGTTATTTTTATATGATATGTACATAACAATTAAACTGCCTCTCTGCTGAGTGGGTAAAAGGCAGCCCATTGTAGCAGACAAAATCTGAGGGCATTGAAAGCAAATACTTTTTCTTCACTTAAAAGAAAACAGAACTTTTATTTAGGATCCTTCAGCTGTCATTATCAATGAGAGATCAGTAAGCTGTCCATCTAGGACCTTAAGCGATATTAAAACAAAAAATATAATATATTGCACCTTAACAGTTATTAGATGTGGTGGCGTTTTCATTTCTTAGGCCTTTTTCCCTCTGTTTTCACCTGGTGATCTAACATGCAATATGCCTCCTGTATTGGAGTGCCTCTGCTCTGAATGAAGGAGCACAGGGGCATCTTTGAACATCAGCATTGTCAATCTGGGGGAGTGTTGAATGCACTGGCAGATTTAGATACACTAACAAATTGAAGCTAAACTCCAGTTAACACTGCCATTACACAAGCAGTTACAGCAACAACAAAAAACTGATCATTGTAAGCATCCCTGTCAGTGATAAATGGTTTGTCTCAACCGTCTAACTACTACATCTGCAGAAGAGCTTGTTCTGTTGAAAAAAACAACAGACTTACTGGTCAATCACAAGGTGAAAATAAAAGAAAGCAAAGATAAAGAAAAATAATGCAGCCATCACATCTAATTGATAAATTGCAATATATTAATTCTTATTCTTGCTTTTTGGTTTAATACAGCTTCCAGGTCACATTCTGCTTTTCTGCTGAAGAAGCTCTTGCCTGCCACTGGAGGGAGCATGTGGGTTATAGCAGATGGACGGCTTATTCAGTCAAATGCAGAGCTAATAGATCTCAACGCAGTTCCATCAGCAGCATATCAAAATGTAAACAGAAGCAAGGAGACAGCATGCTACCGTTGTGCTCAAAAGTGTACATACTCTGTCAGAAATGGTGAAAATTTGGTATCGATATTGAAAATATGACTGATCATGCCAAAAAACGGTCTTTTATTTAAGGATAGTAATCTTATCATGCCATTAATCATCACATAGTTGATATTGCCCTGATCAAAAGCCTTTGCTGTGCTAATGCCACAAAAAAAAAAAAAAAAACCTGTTACAATATGCCTGACAACACCATGACACCTCACTGGGCATTTGTTGTGGCATTGGTCTCTTGGTATCAAGAGATCGAACCGTACTGACTGGCATATTCAAGGCTTTGGAGATCCTTTTTGCACCTTTATAAAGTTCATTACCTTGTTAGGCAGGCTCAATATCTAGCCTGCTTAGTGCATCCACGTGAGTGTTAAACTCACTGACTATATACACAGATACTAATTGCAATTTAAACAGCCACAGATGTTGAAATTTGACCTGTAATTCTCATTTAACACCCCGGTCACACCGATCCCGACTTTGAAATCCTGAGACTTCACTGTAAGGCTACATTCACACTAGCTTTGTCAGCAGGCGTCAGACAGGTGTTTGGAAAGCGTTTTTAACACTCATACGCCTCTGAAAATTCTGCACATGGCAGCACACAGTGCTGTTCACACGGAAGCATTAGCGTCGCGTCGTGGCAAAACTGACGCTTCTGGTCCAGTCAGGAGGAGTTGAAGCCTCCCATTCAAGTCTATGGTGCCGCTCCGCAAACGCCCGGCCGGTGTTTGCGGTGCGATTGCAGAGCGTTAATACCATTTAAACTTCATTATAGGAGTTTGTGGTGTGGTTTTAACACTTGGCAAACGCCTATCAACCGCCTCAAAACCATGCATAGGGTGTTTTGGGAGTGTTTAAAACGCTTCACAAAATGCCTGTCTAACGCTTGTCAAAAGCTATAGGGGTGTTTGACAAGAGTTAGAAATAAAGTCAAGTGTGAACAAGCCCTTAGTCGCACATGCCGATTTGAGGTGCATTTTGCAAGTAACCTGATACAGATGTCTATGCAAATCGCACCAAAAATAGTGCATGCACTACTTTAGAAATCGGTGCGGCTCCGACCAAGTATAAAAACTAAAACAAAATCATTTTAACTATGTGAACACTTTCATTTTCAATTTGAATATCTAAAAAAAAAACTGACAAGTCAGTGGCAATTTCTAAAAACAACCATACTCTATGGGAAAGTGTGTAAAAGTGTTAGGCCTGGTTCACACCTATGCATTTTTTAGTGCTTTTTACAGAAACGTACTACAGTCCATTTAACATGATTTCCCATGGGACACGTTCACTATACTTTTTGAGCCGCTGCATTTTTGGAAAGGGTTAGGGATGTTTTTAAATGCAAAACGTGTTTTTGGTTCAATAGACTTCAAAAGGAGACGCTGCAGATGAATGTAGTGAGTTTTTGGCACATTTTGCGTTTTTAATCTGCCCAACAAGTTGACACCCCCAAAAAAAACCTGCAAAAAGCATTAAAAAAAATGCATCAAAACTGCACATGAAAAATGCAGCAGAAAATGCACTGCAAAAAACAGACAAAACGCATACTGCATTGGTGTGAGCCAGGCCTAATGTATAACATTTTGCTTTTTATTTTAACAAAAGGAGTGCAAAAGAAAACAATGTACATAAATGACACAAACTATCTTCTTGCACACAAACACGCCATCTGCGTACTTATAATAAAGTCACACATGGCTTTGCTTCACAGCCTCGGTCAAAGAAATCCCAACATTTTTCTAGAGGACCAGTAAGTTAGTAAAATATTTGAATCAGTTCACTACCTAAAATAGTAACACATCGTGGGCTCCCTTGGTTCTGCAGCTGAAAGATCTGGGAAAGCACAATAAAACTGAATGCATTCCTGAAATTCTATGCTACGTGCTAAATACAAATCAACCCAAAAATGCTTAGACTTTTTTTGTTGGCTGAGCAAACACTAGCAGGGAATCATAAAGAGACACTTGAAACATTAGAAGAACATTGGCAAAACAGCAAATTTCATTTAAAAATTAGATGTCAGATAATTAAATGTCAATATGATGTTTTTAAAGGAGATTTAGCCAAAATATGCCACTCAGACCAACTGCAATTTACCTATTAGAGCAAGTCACTGCAATAAATCCCTTATAACATGAAATGTTTTTGTGCCATCACACACTCCTTTGCTTTACCTGGGACTGAACACATCCCTAGGAGGTCAGTAGTTGCATTGGACAAAGGCCAATAGCAAAATCATCTTTCACACACTACTGTATTCGGCTAATACTAGTACGGGCAGCACAGTGGCTAAATGGTTAGCACTTCTGCCTGGCAATACTAGGGTTGTTAGTTCGAATCCCAACCATGGCACCACCTGCCTGGAGTTTGCATTTTCTCCCTGTGCCTGCGTGGGTTTCCTCCAGGTACTCCGGTTTCCTCCCACACTCCAAAGACATGCTGGTAGGTGAATTGGCTCCTGTCTAAAACTGACCCTAGTACATGTATGACTGTGAGTTAGGGACCTTAGATTGTACGCCCCTTGAGGGTTAGGGACTGATGTGAATGTACAATATATATGTAAAGCGCTGTGTAAGTTGATGGCGCTATATAAGTACCTGAAATAAATAAATACAGCTATATGAAGGTGAATATACTTACTCTCAGCATCAAGGCCCCTTTTACGCTGATGCAGTGCAGTGTACCTGCAGGTTTTGTGCGGATTACCTGTGCTTTACCATAGACTTCTATAGCATCTGACGGTTTGGGTGCATTTTCTGAAAGTGCACCAAAATTCCTGATGCAACAGAAGTCTATGGTAAAGCACAGGTAATCCGCACAAAACCTGCAGGTACACTGCACTGCGGGAAAACCACACCGCATCCATGTGAAAGCATCCTAAGGACAGCTAAAGATACAACTTACTTCTCTGGACAAAGAACTAATGGAATTGGAGGTTTAAGAAAAACCTGAATAACTCAGTACAAATATTCCTTAATTTTGTGAGAACATCTCTGCAAGTCTGGCATCCACACTCTGCTGGTTTAAAGTGAAGAAGTGCCCTGCAATACAGCAAACTGCTGAGTCAGGATAAGAGCAGAGCTTTTGCTTCTTACATACAGTATTCTGTATTATGAACCATTCTTCCACAAGTACAGCCAAAATCTAGAAGCCAGTAATAAAAGAGCTTTCATTTGATATATGCAGTTCTCAACTCCATGGCCCTTTCCACTGGACAAGTTATACACCTTTTTCTTCAAAACAATCCAACCACAAAAAAGTCCATCTACACATATAGTAGACCTTATAATGATATCAGTTATGCCTTACAATAGCCAACAATAGAAATAATCAAAAATGTTTCTCTGTCACACAGGCAAACAGTGGATACTGCCAGGATGCAGGACCCGGCTTCCCCTGCACTCTGCCACCATTACAGAAAATAGATCAGAAGTTACATGACAACATGGGCAATAAAAGAATCAAGTTGTAGCTTGTGTGGTTTTCTTTTTTTTTTTAGCTTTTTTCTCTTTATTTATTTTATTGGTTATCTGGCCAGTAACACACTTCCTATCTTAGGGTGTCTCCAATCTGGATGTAGGACAATTGCAGGTAATTTTGTACACGTCACAAATTTTGATTAACTTGACTAGCAAATTAAAGCATAACTAAACCTATCATTTAAAAATCAGTGCAGGCAGGCAGCTCTTACTGCAGAAGAAACATGCTATGTCTCTCCCGCAATATGACTGTCTGGCAATCCCCGCCAGCTAATCAAGAAGCCAAAAATCCAGCACCCAAAAGTATCCTGGTGAGAAGATGACACCAGCCAGCGAGGGATGTAACCACTGCATTGCAGGAAAATGCAGCCAAGTACTTTGTGGAGTTTACTACCACTTTTCAGCAAATTAGCTGCAGCCACTGATCCGTGAAATCTGGCAGCAATGAGTACCACTGTCAGAAAGTGTTAGTGGGTGTTGGTGGGGAGGGGGAATCGGTTTCATTTAACTCACAGGCCAGCTTTAGCCATGCATTTGACAAAGTCTACATCTCTTCTTTACGCAACTGTGAAGTTTGGGAAACAAAAAAGATTACTTGCTCTCCAAATACAAAGCTCTAAGCAATAAAAATAATAAATACAAGTCCAAGGCTGTCAGTGTAAACTTGTTCCAATTCAGAAACTTTTGGGGATTTGAGAGAAGTAACTTCTAAATTAGGTTCTCAAGAGCAATTTAATAGAGTGATAAGCTCCTGGGCTTGTGTTACTGCATTTTGTACTGTGACATAAAGACTGTATACTAATTACAAGAACAATTCTATTGTTACAAGATACTAAGCAATGATTGTTTTGAGACAAAAAATTATTATAATAGTGTAGCTTGATAAAGATAGTAATTGTGGAGAAAGCATCACAGTCTGTTGATGGAATTATAGTAAGCAATTATCAAAGCCAAACTCCAGGAATTCATCCACTTTGTAAAATGTGCTTGATTACTAGGGGTCAAGTCAATTGAGGTGCATGTCACCTCGTGGACTTCTCTTTTTAAATTACAATTGACATTTTTACTGAGAACCAGGAGCATAGAGGCGATCCAACGCTGAACCTTCTGGTCTCAGCTACCACAGCTCTAGAGTTGCATGCAGCCGCTGTGCTCGCCCCTTCCCTCCTTCTGCCCAATCACAGAGTACTTTATTTCAGGTACTTATATAGCGCCGTCAGTTTACGCAGCACTTTACATATAGATTGTACATTCACATCAGTCCCTAACCCTCAAGGGGTGTGCAATCTAAGGTACTTTATATTATGTGATCTGAGACAACACAGCATCTCTTCTGCCAGGAGTATAATGATAGCTATACTCCCGGAGCTCCAGAAGACTGTCAGAGGTAAATTAAAAAGAGACAGTTCCATGAGGTGGCATGCACCTTGTTGGTCTTAACTCATAGTATGCAAGCACATTTTACAAAGCAGCTGAATTTTGGGAATGTAGCTTTAAAATCAACAGCATGTGAATTTCAAAAATGATTGGGATAAACAAAGGTCTATCCTCAAGAAAAAAAATGTGAAAGAAAAACAGACCAGCTATGTACCACTAGAGCGGGGGTCAGCAACCTGTAGATCATGGCCAGGCAACTGGTGGATTGCAGTCTGGGCTAAAGCTAGAGCTGTAGTAAGGAACCACATAAGCTGATGCCTCCTCTGTAGTGCTGGCTCCTGTCCCATGCAGAGTCATACCAACTGCACTCCATCTCTTATCCCAGCTAGCGGTCTCCAGAGTGGTGCCAGCAGCAGGAAAGAAGAGATCTTCAGGTCAGTGTGAAGCAATACACTGGACATAATAGTGTAGGGCTGCTTTCACACAAATACGCTGCAGTTTACCCACACCACAGGTGCAGTGCAGTGTATCTGCAGCTTTGCTGTGGGTTTAAATCAATTGGGATGCTGTGCTGCCCTCCTAAAACTGTGAGACAATTTTAAAGTAACACCAAGTCACCATTGTATTTAAGATGTGGAAGGTGTTTTGTAGTACTGGGAGTTTATAACATGAGCTGACAGACACATTGTATTGTATATTTTATTGTTATATATTGATGTTTCCTAAGGACAATTATCAGCACAAAAACTCTGTGTTGCATTAGGGGGGAAGGTGTTTTGTAGTTCCTTCAACATTTACACGTTGGTTTATAGTTTTTACTATATGTTTCATGTTCTCCATCATCAAAGTAATATATTTACAATTATATTTATCAAAGAGCATCGTACGGGTATCCTCATTGAGGAGGGAGGTGCATTGTATCATGATATATCATGGAGGATTGTAGAAGTATCCTCATTGAGGAGAGAGGTGTTTTGTAGCACGGTACACAATATTATTTATGTTATTTATGTTCATCTTTAGAGTTGTGATCACATATTTACTCATTGAGGAGGGAGGTGTATTGTAGCACAACACATAATGGTGGATTGTAGGAGCATTTTATCAAGATACACACTATTGTGATTTAGGTTAATTTTTAGAGTTGTGATTACATATATATCTCCATTGAGGAGGGAGGTGTATTGTAGCACAATACACTTATACAAACGCGTATATTTTAAAGTGGGATTTATATACGCACTTATCGCTTTAAAATGATCTCACAGTTTTAGGAGGGGCAGCACAGCATCCTAATTGCTTTATTACCACACACTTGTGTTTGTTGCTAGTAGCAGCCTATAGACCCTAATCTCCCCGTTGCACAGGGTTTCCTCAAATATTATTGCTGTGTGTTTGCTGCACTTAGACATAAACCTATTTATATCCTATTATTTATTATTTATTTCTTTCAGGTACTTATATAGCGCCATCAATTTCTGCAGCGCTTTACATATATATTGTACATTCACATCAGTCCCTAACCCTCAAGGAGTGTACAATCTAAGGTCCCTAACTCACATTCATACATACACATACTAGGGACAATTTAGACAGGATCCAATTAACCTACCAGCATGTCTTTGGAGTGTGGGAGGAAACTGGAGTACCTGGAAGAAACCCACGCAGGCACAGGGAGAACATGCAAACTCCTGGCAGGTGGTGCTGTTGTTGGGATTCGAACCAACGACCCTAGTACTGCCAGGCGGAAGTGCTAACCATTTAGCCACTGTGCTGCCTATGGCACAAGTGTCAAACTGGCTGCCCTCCAGCTGTTGCTAAACTACAAGTCCCATGAGGCATTGCAAGATTGACCGTTACAAGCATGACTCCCAAAGGCAGATGCATGATGGGACTTGTAGTTTCACAACAGCTGGAGGGCCGCCAGTTTGATACCCCTGTCCTATGGGTTTGGTGCACTGTCTGAAAGTGCCTCAAAACTCCAGAATGCAGGAAAGTGTACCACACCTGCAGGATATAATAGAAGTGTATGGCAAAGTGCAGCTAACCCAGGAAAGTGGAAGATGCACTGCACCTATGGTGCAGGTAATCCGCAGCACATTGGTGTGAAAGCAGCTTTATAGGGGGCTCAGAACAGTAAGGGTTGGTGAGGAGGAGGAGCCGAATCATGGCGGCGCGAGAGAGGGCGATGTGAGCGCTCTCCATAGGATGACCGCCCTCCTTCCCTAGATGTTCCCCATGTAAGCTGCAAAGGTGCCCGGCTAAAAACCTACTGGTGAGAGGGGGTCCCGAGGACGAAGCGGTGAAGACGGAGCTGCAGGAGTCCTGGACGGCGGGACGGCTGAGAACCTCCCGCCCGAGACTGCTGGGAGTACAGGTGACGCGAGTCGGTCACGTGACCTGCCGAAAGGGAGCACTGGGAGACAGAGAGGCCGGCTGGCTTCCCGACTTAGGAGGAGACACCAGCTCTCTCATTGACAGTGCAGGTGGACCAGGCTCATCGATCCGGTTCAGCAGGAGAGGAAGGAGAGAAAAGCGGCTGGCCTTCTATGGAGTCGGAGCCGCTGTAATAGAGAAATACTCCTGACTGCCGGTTACCCAGGAGGGAAGCGGACAGAGAAGGAAGAAAGGGACTCGGAGAAGTGGGTAGATCCAGAACAGAGACATTCCTATTAGACAATATATATAGATCAGGAAGGGTCCAACGAGATCGGGTGGAAGAGAGACCGAGAGATGTAGTGGTTCAATTTAATAAAAATGGAGAGAGAGAAGAAATATGGAAGAAGATAAAAGGAAGATATAATATTGAGTACGAAGGAAAAAATATACAAATTTTTGCAGACTTGACACCTGAGACACTATGGAGAAAGATCATTGAGACCACTAATAGAACAGATGAAAAAACAGAATATACAATATAGATGGAGTGGCTCAATGTGTCTAATCGGATGGAAGAATGGAGTTACTGCATACCTGAGATTTCCCGAGGAATTGAGAGACTTTTGTTGACAAACATAACATTCAAAGAGTAGAGATTCCAGGTTGGGAGGAAGAAGGAGGGATAAATGCTGAGGGAAAAGAGGAATGGCAGCAAGTTAGAAGAAAGAATAGAGAAGGGATGGAAAGGGGAACATTGAGGGAAATGGAGGTAAGGTGAACCGTACAAGGTTAGAGTTCTACCTCAGGGTTAAGATCCAAAGGTGACATTAGGCTCACAAAGGATCAGATGGCAAAAAATAGGCCTGGTGGGTGGGGGGGTGAGAGGGGGAGGGGGGAGGATTGAAAGGGTTGCCGAGAGGGGAGGGGGGAGGAGGATGTTGGGGAGGGGGGAGGGGGGAGGGGAAAGGGGAGGGTTGTGGCGGGGGAGGGGGAGAAAGATGGTATAGGGGGAAGGTTTTAAAAATACTCTGCATAGGGATGAGATGTATACAAGAAATATGGAAGAAATAAAATTTATAACATATAATGTAAAGGGGTTGAATAGTCCTGGGAAGAGATTTAAGCTATTTAAGGAGTTGCAACATAGAGAAGCTTCGGTAGTTTTTTTTACAGGAGAAGCATTTTGAGATTAAGTCAAATATTAAATTAAATACCAGAAATTATCCAACATGGTTTTATGCAGACTCCCCAATTAAGAGAGCTAAAGGGGTGGCAATTGGGTTTGCTAAAAATGTAAGGTGGAGGAGAGAGAGACGGATCCTGAGGGGAGATTCTTGTTTTTGAAAGGTGGATTGCAGGAAATAGAGTGTACAATAGCGAATATTTACTGCCCAAATAAGAGACCAGAGGTATACCTGAAAGGGATATTAAGAAAATTGATGGACTTTAAAAAGGGAAGACTGATAGTGGCGGGAGATTTGAATTTATGTTTAGATCCACAGATGGATACAACTTCTCATGTGCAAGGAGAGGGAGGTAGGTCTATGAGGACCTTAAAGAAGGAGATACATGAGGGTCAACTAGTGGATATATGGAGAATAATGCACGGAAAGGAAAGAGACTATACCTTTTTCTCTAATGCACACGAGATTTACTCGAGATTGGATTATATAATGGTAGAACATCAACTTATTGAGAGGGTGGTTAAAGTAGAAATAGAGACAATGACTCTCTCAGACCATGCCCCAGTTATAATGAAGGTAAGATGGGGGAGACAACTGACAAGAGGGGTAGGATGGAGGTTAAACGAGGCCCTTCTACTAGACCAAGAGATTGATCAGCAGATCAGAAAGGAGATGGAAAGATATTTTCAGGAGAACGAAACAGGGGATGTCTCAGTGGCCACTGTCTGGGAGTCCCATAAGGTTTATATTAGGGGTATATTGATTGCGCTAGGGGCAAAAAAGAAGAGAGAAAGATCGGGAAGGTGTTCAAGGATTATTACAGTAAGTTGTATAATATTAATTCTCAAAACTTAGTAAATAATAGTGAAAATGAGAACAGAGAAAAGAGAAGGGTATATTTAAAAAATGCAGGACTACCAAAGATAGATGAAGATCTATTGAAATCCCTGGAATTAGAAATCACACAGGAGGAAATAAAAATAGCATTAAAAGATACTAAGGTGGGGAAAAGCCCTGGCCCAGACGGATATACCGTGAGGTATTATAAAAAATATAGTGAACTGTTAATACCTAAATTGAAGGAGTATATGAATGCCCTGGGTGGAGAAATGGAGATTAGACAGGAATCCCTACAAGCCCATGTAACACTTATACACAAGGAAGGGAAGGACGCTACTCAATGTTCTAGTTATAGGCCAATTGCACTCCTAAATATAGATACAAAGCTATATGCAAAGGTTTTAGCAAATAGGATGAAAGACTTGATGCCAGAATGGATCCAGGGAGATCAGGTTGGGTTTGTAACGGGGAGGGAGGGTAGAGATAACGGAATTAGAACTCTGTTGTTGATCCAGAAAGCTAAGAAAGGGAAAACCCCGGCAGTGGTGCTCTCGATCGATGCAGAAAAAGCTTTTGATAGAGTAAACTGGAGCTTTATGATGGATACCCTAGAGATCATGGGAGTAGGTGGTAGAATGAGGGAATGGATAGGAAAGTTGTACAAAATGCCATCCGCGGTTATTTTGGTTAATGGTGAAAAGTCAGCCTATAGGGATGTCAAATGGGACAAGACAGGGATGCCCATTGTCCCCATTGCTGTATGTGTTATCATTGGAACCTTTGTTAGAAACAATTAGGAAGAACGTAGATATAAAGGGAATACAAATAGGGGAAACTAAACATAAGGTGGCAGCTTTTGCAGACGACCTGTTGTTTTATGTGGGAAATCCTAGGATAACACTCCCGAATTTAATAAAAAGTTTAAAAGAGTATGGGGAAATATCAAATTTGAAATTCAACCTGACAAAAACTGAGATCTTGAATATAAATCTTCCAAGTAGTGAGAAAGAAAAGATACAAAAAGAATTCCCTTTTATATGGAGAGATAGAGAGATAAAATATTTAGGGGTTAAACTTACTGCTTCATATACAAAATTGTATAAATTAAACTATATTTCTCCTTTAAACGAGATTAAGGAGGAACTGAAGAAACTGGGAGGAGGAACCCCTTCCTGGTTAGGATGAATAAATCTGATAAAAATGATAATTGTACCCAAAGTCTTGTATAAATTTCAGATGATCCCAATAAGACTCCCAGAGGCCTTTTTTAAAGAAATTAAAAAGATAACAAAATTTATATGGAAAAATAAAAAATCTAGAATATCCTATGACTTGATGAGTAGAGGTAAAGAGAGAGGGGGATTGGGAGTGCCAGATTTTAGGAGATACTATAACGCTGTAGTTTTAACAAGAATTTATGATTGGACACACAATATTACATTACATTACATTGAGTTTATATAGCGCCAAAGGGTTTGCTCAGCGCTGTACAATAGAGGGGGGGACAATACATGAAACATTACAGCAGCTACGAACAGCACACGAGGGGTAAGAGGGCCCTACTCTTTCGAGCGTACAATCTGGGAGGGAGGGGGTAGTGGTACAGGAGGAAGTGGCTGTGGGGGATGGAGTGGTAGGAGGAATGAAGGAGAGCAGCAGTTAGGTGAGGGTGGGGTAGGCTTCCCTGAAGAGGTGGGTTTTCAGGGAGCGCCTGAAGGTGAGGAGGGAAGGTGACAGTCTGATGGATTGGGGTAGTGAGTTCCAGAGGATGGGGGAGGACCTGGAGAAGTCTTGCAGACGTGCGTGTGAGGAGGAGACCAGGGAGCAAGATAGAAGGAGGTCCTGTGAAGAGCGAAGGGTATGGGTAGGGTGGTACTTGGGAATCAGGTCGGTGAGGTAGTTAGGGGCAGTGTTGTGAATGGCTTTGTAGGTCAGAGTGAGTAGTTTGAATTTGATGCGTTGGGCGATAGGGAGCCAGTGGAGGGAGAGGCAGAGGGGGGTGGCAGAGGTGGAGCGGCTGGTGAGGTGGATGAGTCTGGCAGCTGAGTTCAGGATGGTCTGAAGCGGGGAGAGTTTGCACTGGGGTTGGCCGGTGAGGAGGGAGTTGCAGTAGTCAAGGCGTGAGATAATCAGGGAGTGCACAAGTAGTTTAGCGGTGTCTGGGGTAAGGAAGGTGCGTATTTTGGCGATATTGCGGAGGTGGAGCCTGCATGTGTTTGTCAGTGATTTGACATGAGGTTGGAAGGAGAGGTTAGAGTCCAGAATGACCCCAAGGACTTTGGCTTGCGGGGCGGGATTGATGGTGGTGATGTTAGTAGTGATGGATAGGATGGGGGGGGGGGGGCGCGGGCAGGAGGGAAGACGAGAAGCTCGGTTTTGGAGAGGTTGAGTTTGAGGAAATGGAGCGACATCCAGTCAGAGATGTCGTTTAGGAGGTGAGTGATGCGGGCGGAGAAAGTGGAGGTGAGGTGAGGGGTGGAGAGGTAAATTTGAGTGTCATCAGCATAGAGATGGTAGTTGAAGCCGTGGGAGTGTATGAGTTTGCCAAGGGAGGAGGTGTAGATGGAGAAGAGAAGGGGTCCAAGGACAGAGCCCTGGGGGACCCCAACAGAGAGGGGGAGGGAAGGGGAGGTGGCACCATTGTAGGAAACGCTGAAGGAGCGTCGGGATAGGTAAGAGGAGAACCAGGAGAGAGCGGTGTCTCTGATGCCAAGGGAGAATAGTTTATTAAGGAGGAGGGGGTGGTCAACTGTGTCGAAGGCCGCGGAGAGGTCCAGGAGGAGGAGGACAGAGTAGTCGCCTTTGGCTTTGGCGGTAAGTAGGTCGTTGGTGATTTTGAGGAGGGCGGTTTCGGTGGAGTGTAGGGGACGGAAGCCGGACTGTAGTGGATCAAGGAGGTTGTTGTCAGTTAGGTGGGCGCTTAGGCGGTTGTAGACTAAGCGCTCCAGGAGTTTGGAAGTGAGTGGCAGCAGGGAGATGGGTCTGAGGTTGTTTGGGTCAGAGGGGTCCAGGGAGGGCTTTTTGAGTATGGGGGTGATGTGCGCATGCTTTAGGGGGGAGGGGAATACGCCGGTAGAGAGGGAGAGATTGAAGATGTGGGTGAGGGAGCAGATGAGGGAAGAGGGGGGTGACTGGAGGAGTCGAGAGGGGATAGGGTCTAGGGGGCAGGTAGTGAGGCGGGCTTCAATATAAGGGGGAAAAGGTGGGTGAAGATAGAGAATGATCTGAGTGGAGTTGACCTGAGTAGAAATATATGGGCACCACAATATAGAGGTTTAAAAGATACGAGTGTGTTTACACTGAATGTTTTAAAGGTTTGGGATAATTTACATAAGTATATGCATTGGGATTTTAACTCACAATTAATGTCACTAAGGAATATGGAGTATTTTCCACCAGGTAATGAGGGGAGTATGGGAAAATGGATTAAAAAGGAAGACATTCAACTAAGGGATATTATGGATGGACAGAAATTGAAAACATTGAAAGATTTAAAGAAAGGTGGAAGGGAACTTTTTATTAAGATTGATGAGTGGAAATATCACCAATTAAAACACTTCGTTGAGGGTCTTCCAAAACCTATAAGAGGGAGAAAGGAGTGGAACTTGTTTGAGAGGTTGTTGGAATCACGGGGAGATGGAAAACGGGGCACGGCAAAAATCTATAAAATTCTCACTGAGTTAGTCACGGAAGTAAAACCAATGTACATAGAAAAATGGGAAAAGGATTTGGGGGTAGAGATAGATGAGGATAAACAGAGGAAAATATATAGACTCACACACGAGAACATTAGCATGAGAGAGGTGGAGGTAAATTATAAGAGTTTGGTAAGATGGCACATCACACCAAATGTGGAACATAAAATGGGTGTAGAGAGAATACAAGAGTGCTGGCGTGGGTGTGGTGAGACTGGTACGTGGTTTCATATTTGGTGGGAGTGCCCAAGGATTCAAAAGTTTTGGGAGACAACGGTCAACTTAATAGAGAAAATCTCAGGGATAAAGATAGGATTAGATCCAGAAGTGTGCTTACTACATAAAACAGATTTACCAGTGAATAAATATAAAAATTCGGGTATATGGTACTTTGTGAATGCAGCAAAGGGTTTGATACCTAAATTCTGGCATAGTTTAGAGGTTCCGAGAGAAAAGGACTGGGTAGAAAGAGTAAATCAGATTAGTAAGATGGAGAAATTGTATTATATCCAAGAAGATAAGATGGAGATATATAATAGGAGATGGGAGAAATGGGAAGATTTTGTACATCAAATGAATATACATGAAGCAATGATAAGAGAAGTTTCTTGATTTTATAGGGAAGGAAGTAAGATAAAAATGCAGAGTGGGAGGGTGGAGGGATGTGGTAGGGTGTAGGGGTAGAGGTAAGGGAAAAAAAAAAAAAAGGAGGTAATAGAGGGAGATAGGATTAAGAATTTTATATGTTATATGAGAATGTCGATGAAATGTATTGTTATGTTCTCCTTTCTTTTTCCTCTCTTTTTTTTTTTTTATATGTATTTATAAATATGAAAATTTAATAAATATTTGAATTAAAAAAAAAAAAAAAAAAAAAGAACAGTAAGGGTTCATTTACATTTGCAATCTGGGGGGTGGTAAACCGCCAAAGTTAAGAAATGTTTTTACCACTCCCGACCCAACAGCACCTCCTTCAGCTGTAGTGGCCAAGGGTGTACACACGTCGCAGTAGGAGTTACACTCCCTGTCATGGTTGGTGGGTGTAGCACCTGCAAAGCATGACCCATTCAAGTGACTGCAACCTTGTGCAGTACAGCAAACCAGGGGTTAAAGCAGGCAGTGCAGTGTTGCTTTCTCACCACCTGCCAACCCCTTGGACCCTGCAGAAGCATGCAGTTGTGGGACGCTTGCAGAGTGGCCTCATTTACTTGAATGGGTCACGATTGGCAGGTGGTAGCACCCAGCAAAAGCAACAGGGGGTTTAATTCCTGCTGCAGCATGTGTACACCTTTGACTGCTGCCTCTGCAGCTTTAGGGCAGGGATTTGGGGTAGTACAACCGCCACTAAACTGCAGGTTTTTACCACCTCCCAACTTTACGTGTTAACAAGACCTAAGGTGGTCGTGGCCAAATGCAAATAAGGGCTCATTCACAAGTGCAGCAGGCACTGCTGCTCCTATGAAAAGCAATCTGAGTATGTTTGACAGGTGGTGAGGAGGTGATAGATTGCCTCCTTACCATCTGATATAAACCTGCAATTGTGACACGGCAGTATGGCAATTAGTGTTTTAAAACAGGTGCGATCAGGCGATATTGTGCCCAGTCATCTTTGGCTTCTCTCATGTTGTTCAGGTAGATCTCCACCTCTTTAAGGTTGCCTAACCCCTGCACTAGAGCTTGCAGTCAGTATTTTACCTAAGTATTCGAATAGAAATGGAAACTGCTTCTGTTCAACAGCAGACCAATATGCCCACACATCATCAGGAACGTTGCAGCTAAATTGAAGTGCTGTTTTCTAGTAGGTAATTTTATTCCAGTTAACCCAAGGGCCAATCAAAACTAATCCTCTATATCCAAGGATGTCCAGCTTGTAAATAAAAAATAAGCTATAGTCTATTTAGAGCACTTAAGATATATTGAAGTTGGAATCAGGTTCAAATACAGTCTTGAAAAACGTATTCATACCCCTTGAAATTTTCCACATTTTTTCATGTTACATCCAAAAACATAAATGTATTTTATTGGGATTATGTGTGATAGATCAACACAAAGTGGCACATAACTGTGAAGTAAAAGGAAAATGATAAATAGTTTTCAAAATTATTAACAAATAAATATCTGAAAAGTGTGCCGTGCATTTGTATTCAGCTCCCGAGTCAATATTTTGTAGAACCACCTTTCACTGCAATTACAGCTGCAAGTCTTTTTGGGTATGAGAGAGTTAAATGTTTGCCCATTCTTCTTTACAAAATAGCTCAAGATCTGTCAGATTGGATGGAGAGCATCTGTGAACAGCAATTTTCAAGCCTTGCTACAGATTCTCAATTGCATTTAGGTCTGGACTTTGATTAGGCCATTCAAACATATGAATATGCTTTGATCTAAACCATTCCATTGTAGCTCTAGCTGTAGGTTTGGGGTCGTTGTCCTACTGGAAAGTGAACCTCCACCCCAGTCTGAAGTCTTTTGCAGACTCAAACCAGTTTTCTTCCAAGATTGCCCTGTATTTGGCTCCATCCATCTAACCAACTATGACCAGCTTCCCTATCCCTGCTGACAAAAAAAAAAAAGAATGGCCACAACATGATGCTGCCACCACCATGTTTCACAGTAGGGATGGTGTGTTCGGGGTAATGTACAGCATCTGTTTTCCGCCACACATTGCATTTTGCGTTCAGGCCAAATAGTTCAATTTTGGTCTCTTCTTACCAGAGCACCTTCTTCTACGTTTGCTGTGTCCCCCCACATGGCTTTTCGCAAACTGCAAAGGGGACTTCTTATGGCTTTCTTCACTCTTCCATAAGGGCAAGATTTGTGGAGTGCATGACTAATAGTTGTCCTGTGGACAGCTTCTCCCATGAGCTGTGGATCTCTGCAGTTCCTCCAGAGTTACCATGGACCTCTTGGCTGCTTCTCTGATTAATGTGCTCCTTGCCTGGACGGTCAGTTCAGGTGGATGGCCATGTCTTGGTAGGATTGCAGTTGTGCCATACATTTTCAGATGATGGACTTAACAGTGCTCCATTAGATGTTCACAGCTTGGAATATTTTTTATTTATAAACCTAACCCTGCTTTAAACTTCTCCAAAGCTTTATCCCTGACCAGTCTGGTGTGTTCCTTGGCCTTCATGATGCTGTTTGTTCACTAATGTTCTCTAACAAACCTCTGGAGGGCTTCACAGAACAGCTGTATTTATACTGAGATTAAATTACACACAGGTGGACTCTATTTCCGAATTAGGTAACTTCTGAAGGCAATTGATTCCACTAGATTTTAGTAAGGGGAATCAGAGTAAAAGGGGCTGAATACAAATGCACGCCCCACTTTAAAGATATTTATTTGTAAAAAATTTTGAAAACCATTTATCATTTTCCTGCCACTTCACAATTATGTGCCACTTTGTGTTGGTCTATCACATAAAATCCCAATAAAATACATGTACGTTTTTTGGTTGTAACATGACAAAATGTGGAAAATTTCAAGTGGTATGAATACTTTAAGGCACTGTGCAAATCTCATAAGAGAAAGACAGCTGGTGCCATTGCTGACCTCCAATACTAGTTCACCTGGCTGTGAATGGCTTCTTTATTTCCCATAACTGGAACAAAAACATGCAACATATGCAAATTCCTCCAAATAACTAAAGAATAGAAGCCACTACTGCAGCATAATAGCCATTCATTTTATGGATGAGATGAATGAATACCATTTCTCAAAGCATCATCTTCTGGTGCCATTTTGGTGCAGTAGGATATTTTTTTTTTTGTAGTACCCCTGTACCAAAACCCTTGCACGTAGAGCTAAGAACCCAGCACATGACATATATTTTTCAATAACGGGTAATGTTTAAAAACATTGCTGTGCATGGTTTGTGAATATATGTATCTGGGGACACCAGTTTTACTTTGTTACATATGCAGACTACGTCTATAGTTCACCAATAACGTACAGCCATTGTGCCTCACAGCTCCTGTTCCAAAAAACATCTATGTGCAAAGTCTAGAAAACAACAAAAAGTCCTTAAAAGAGATCCATTTTCAGCTGACAGCTGGCTAAAACACTGTCAGCTTATGTCACTCAATTGGTCCAGGCTCTGAAAAGATCCTGACTTTAAAGTCAGAATCCACCCAGAAGCCTGGACCACTACCTGGGTCAGGATCTCAGCGAGCAGCTCCCGCCCTCTCCACATCCAAATGCTCCAGTGAGTTCTGAAAGCCGCTGACTGAGAGCCACTGATCTCTGCTCAAAGCAGAGAGAACTGAGTGATCAGCGGTGTTTGAGGTGGTGGGGAACAGATGCAAAATTGGATCAATGTTGCACCTCGAATCAATACTGCATTCACCTATGTGAAAATAAATCTTTATTTTTTTTTTTTTCAAAAGCCATACTTCTCTTTTAACTGAGTATATGCCTTGTTTATACAGATTCGCTTTAATGCAGACCTCTATGGGAATGTATACCAATCTACCTTTCGTTCTGATCAGTTAAATTGCCAGGAGCAAAAGGAAAGACTGAAAGATCAGCATCAAATCTTAAATCAGAAATCTTTATTTCAGCACTTGTTCTAAGCCAGAGAGTCAAATTATGAAAGCCAAAGTGTCACTATAACAGCCAAGTAACTAGCACTTGCATTAACTTTAAAATTTGGGGCACTATAATATGAAAATGTCAACATTTAATGGTGAACCTGAAATCTGAGTTGCCCTTTCCTAGGGTTCCGCACTTCCACTCACAAAGCCCCACTCTCTTATCCTCTTGAAAACCAAGTGCATAACCTCCAAAAAAACCTGTTCCAACTCTCACTGCCAGATGCTACTATAAAAAGGAACGAACTACAAGTATATTCAGTAAAATTGTAGGAATCAAACCCTGCCAGGTGTCCATTCCTTCTGAAGGGTGGAGTCTTGGAAGGATGTGACTTGTACACCTTTGCTGAATAAATCTGCAATTAGGTGGACGTACTAGAGATGTTCAATACTTCCCGGATAACCAGTGAAGTCACCCATCACAGCGATGGGCAAACTGGAAGATGCAAGAGGTGGATATTAGAATGGATAAGGATTTGGAAATTTCAGTGAAGGCAGATGCAGGCAACTCTAGGGGCCTGCTTAATACTAATGTAATCAAAACAGCATATTTTAAAAAAAATGACAAGTTTGTGTTAAATATGGATAGTATTCAGCTCCCTGATACAATGACGACAACTTCACAGAGCATTTACAAATTTATAAAGGATATAGATAATAAAAATACCAAAACAGAAAGCAAGTGAAATGTAGCCAATTTTTTTTTTTTGCAATTGCAAATTTTACAATAATAATGAAAAATTAATGCACACTAAACTAATATTATAGATTCCCTAACATGATGACTACATAATACAGACATGACAACTGTCTACTAAGAGTTGGTCCTCTTTGTTAAACGGTAATCTAAACAGAGGTCAATAAAGAAGTCATTGCATACCACATTACATTAATTATGAAGCCAGACAGTCTGCAACAATCACCAGTAATACCTAATCATCCGTTCACCGATTCTCATGCTGAAATGAATCAGCAATTACATAATGAAAATTAACAACATAATTGTTTTTCTTAATGCATGTTCAAAGGAATATCAACTCCAGTTTTCTACTAGATGCTACAAAAAGCCAACAAACCTGGACGACTTAGACAGGGGTGGGGATAAAGAAAGACTGGGATACATACTGTCATTTCATCAATTCAGAAAGACCACTATAATCAACAAGGACAAACAGGCCACGGTCTTCCAAAAAATGCAAATCCTGCATCCTTGGCAAACTGCAGGTCACCCTTTTTCTAAAATATACATTCATTTCTATAATTAGCCAGCAGTTTAAAGTGGGTAGCATATAAATACAAGTAATATGAAACTACGCTGAACTGAAATGAAAGCAGCCGCAGCAGCTTTCACCCTAACAACACAGTTGTGGAATGTGACACCTAGGAGAAGAAGGATAGAAAGTATGGCTAAATCATTTATTCATTAATACCTTACCAACACAATGTGGGGAACCAGTCTCAACAGTTCTTTTAGCAGCGGAGCTTACAGTCTAATTTTCCTACCATAGTCATTAAGTAATTCATTGAAGATGGCATTCCCAGTGTGAACTCCCAACAGAAGCGTGCTACAAGACTCAGTCACCTCATTAGTGTTTTCCGTCTACTTAGTACTATATATGCACCCAATAATATAGTTTTACATATGTAAAATGAAAGTAATTTTACTCAAGTTTATATTTTGGAAAATTGCTGCAAGAAAATGTTTTGGGCATGTAGCAAGTAATAAAACCTGCCTAGAAGTGTCCACAGACCTCCACTAATAGCTTGGCTGTACCAATCAGGAGAGATTTTTTGCAGTTTCTTGCTTAAAGGCACATGATTAGAAAGTATAGATTTCAGTTTATATTTTAGTGTTTTTTTTTCTGCTCCTAGAAGATAGTGTTATCCTATGTGTCCATGCACACTACTTTAGGCTATTAGCATTTTTTGCACTTCAGCATCTAGGAGCTGGAAAAAAAAACTGGTTTTGTAAAGTTTTCTGGAGCGTTTTTCCAGCAGAAAAAAAAAACTTAAATGCTCCTAAATGCTACTAAAACACTTTAAACAGATTTTTTCTACATGTACTGTAAAAACGCAAATAAAACGCTAATGCTCCTAAACGCTACTAAAAAACACACTATTACCAGCGCTTTTTATCCAGCATTCTTTCCAGCATTTTTTAAGCTTAATAAAAAAAAAACCGCTAGTGTGCATAGAGCCTTAAAGTTTTGGATACAGCGTGCAAGGGTTAGAACCTCTGTATATGGTTGTAATGTCCACCTTGAGAGATTTCTCCACACTCTGATAGCTGTCAGGTAGAACACATGAGGAAAAACAATCTAAACCTTCCCACTATTCAATAGGAAGCAGACAGAAGAAATACCTCATCTACTGTATGTTTATAAAAAAACAACAATAAAAACACATTTTCCAATAGACTGATGGGAGGGGGGGTGGGGGTAAGTTGTGTTCTGCTAAAATGTCTTAGGGTAACAGCTCTGTTCCTTCATAGAAAGCTTCCTGTTGTACAATGAGCGTTGTCATTGTACAACAGGAACTGTGCAGAATCAACAGCTAAAATAAAAGGAAACAAATTTAAAGAGATAACAAGCTCTCCCATTATTTATGCAGTCCACGTTGCAGTGAAATCAGAAGGGAAAGTGGCCTCATTTGGCCTTGGGGCAAACATATGAGATAAGACAAAAAAAAAATGGTTGAAGACATCTTGCGCTGGACACTGAAAGAAACATAGCCACAGAAATCAGTGCAATCATACCACACCTTTCAGAATGTCATATGAACAAGAATGCTATGGTCAACCAGAAGGCACTTACTGGTGCCCACACTGCTACATAAACAACAATGACCATCAACTTATATCTATGGATGTCTCCAGCCAAAATATTCATAAACCACTCAGCAAAACTGTAAAACTGAAATACCACATTTGGGTTTAGTTAGTGTTACTCCTATAAGGCACAGAGATTAAATTGCTTTATGAGTTGCAGATACAATTCTGAGGAACACAAAGCAGAGGAGGAAGCAGAGACTATATAACTAATGTGTCTTTTGCCGTAAGCAAGAGCCATCTAATTAACTGCAGTTGTTAGCTCTGATTGCAATAAACAAAATACATCCACTCCTTATCATCCAATTACCTCTTTGTGTGATGTCATTCAAACAGAAAATACAAGGCAAGAATTCCTTTATGCCAGATATAGCAGGAATCTTTACAGCCCATTTCCTACAAAGTCATAAACAGTCCCAAATTGTGACATCCTACACCTGACAGCCCATGCACATACAGTATGTACCGTTCTAAACTTCCCAAAAGCCAGCCTGTTCAAACAAACTTCTCCAGGTGGATTCATGGTATTCATGCTGTACTTCAAACACTAGATTACTACATATTGTAATAAAGCAGGAATACATTTTCTGTGAACAATCCCCTCACATGCCTCTTTCAGCTTATGCCATCATTCACCCTTAACATATCCAATCTTCAGATTGCTTTTCCCACAGGTGGGCAACGGAGGAAAGCAAATTAATATGACTTCTAAGGTCGTTCTCAGGTTTTTAACATAAATTCAGTGACCATCATTGGTACATTCGATTCTATTTACCTACAGCTACATTTACTTTAAAAATTTTACCTGTTCTTTGTGTCCTGCTTTACCTTACACAGAGCTAGAGTCTGCAGGTGTAAGGCCTCATGAACAGTCAATTATTTTTACTCCCCTAGATGCCAGCAGCATGTTGGCCAAAAAAACTCTTGGTGCTTGTGTACTGCGTTACCGCATCATGCGTTTGGGGGTTAATTAAAATAATTGGCCATAATAAATCATTTATCCTGGCCATTGAAATAAATCCAACACTCAAGCACTAAACGAACCTAGCATTTAAGTGCATTTACACGCGTTTAAGCACGTCAAACGTTTTTTCAGCCAAAACGCTGCTGCTCCAGGACACTCTGGCAGTGGGTTATTTTTTTTCTGCCACTAAATGTTGCTAAAATCATGTGTGACACCCCTAGCAGCAGTTGTAAAAATGTCCAGTGTGCGTGAGCTTAAAAAGGCAATATGGATGCACCCACATATGTCCACTGGTGATGTAAAGGCTTGGATGCAGCTGCTCGGCCATGGAAACCCATTCCATGAAGCTCCCTACGCACTGTTGTGCTAATCTGAAGGCCACACGAAGTTTGGAGGTCTTTAGCTATTGATTTTGCAGACAGCTGGCAACTTCTGCGCACTGTGCACTTCAGCATACGCTGACCCCTGGCCTACCACTTTGTGGCAGAGTTGCTGTTGTTCCCAGTTGCTTCCACTTATAATACCACTAACAGTTGACCGTGGAATATTTAGTAATAAGGAAATTTCACAGATGGACCTGTTGCACAGGTGGCAACCTATCACAGTACCGCACTTGAATTCACTGAGCTCCTGCGAGCGACCCATTCTTTCATAAACGTTTGTAGAAGCAGTCTGCATGCCTAGGTGCTTGATTTTATATACCTGTGGCCATGGAGGTGATTGGAACACCTGAATCCAATGATTTGGAGGGGTGTCCCAATACTTTTGGGTATATAATTACAAGCTATATGCAGAAAAGGTTTGTACCTTTTAAGGTGCATTGCCGCTCTTCAAGCAACCTTTGCCTCCCATTGACTTGTATGGGGAGAAAAGCGGTTATGATGCAAACAAAAGCCCTTTCGATTGAAGCGGAGTTCCAGTCATTTTTATGTTAAAAGTCAGCAGCTACAAAAACTGTAGACGCAGACTTTTAAAAAACACACACTCACCTGTCCCAGCATCCAGCAATGTGCTCACCCATGCCTTCCTATCTGTCCCTGGTGCTGGCACCTCAACCGTGGGCACCCGGCTGTGAGCGCTCGCAGCCTCACCGCCAGGTGCCCACTGCGCGTGCGTGAGTCACGCTGTGCCCCGATTGGTCTAGCAGTCTTCTGGGATCTGTGAAGTGTCCCAAAAGACTGCGGGGGTAAGGAGGGGGGCCAACTTTCTGGCTTAGTTCTCCACAGCGAACTGAGCTGAAAGTGTGAGCGGGTCCATGTCAAAACCAGGTATCTGATCCCCACAGAAAAAGTGCCAAATGTGACAGTGGAGGGGGGGAAAGAAACAGACAAATGGAGCTTCCCCTTTTGAGTGGAGCTCCGCTTTAAGGCCAAAACAAGTTTTTTTTTTTCTTCAAACGTTACCACACGATAGCATTATAACATAATTTACAACCTGATCTCTATCATTTCTATACCTTGCAAGGATGCATGCACATTATCATTCAGAGTGCCAAAATGCTAAGGGTCTTAAGTTCATGTTCAACCAATGACACATGATCTGTATGCGATATGAATATTTCCCCTCCCTGTTTGATAAGGTTTCAGTTTCCTTCCACAAACCAAAAACACATTGGTAAGCTGTCTTCCTCCTAGTCTGGCCTCTAGTGTGTCACAGTTTAAAAGTCCTTCAGGTGACTGGACACTGGCAAAATCTTTGCTGGCATTGCCCCCCCAGTGCACCCTGAGGTCCTTTTCACGTGGACGTCATCCGTTCAGCCACATTTTTTCAAAAGAAAAACGGATTCAGTTTGCACATCCATCCTCAGTTTAGTTTACATCAATTTGTACTTCAGTTCAGTTTAAGAGGAACTTTATCCATACCAATCTGATAAAAAATAGTTATGCTAAAATTAGTGTGTGCTGTAAATTGCCTTTAGAATTGCTCCTGTTTCTTCTTGCTGGAGGCTGCCATTTTGCTGAACCCCTGAACAGCATTAAATCTTTAGGCTATCAGCAGAGCGGCCTCTACAAGTTCAGCACAGTGCCTAAAACTAGAGAGCAACTGAGCATATGAGGAGCAGGGTGAGACAGTGTATTACTATTTTAAACAGTATAGGCACTTATTTTTAATGTTTTACACATTGTAGCTATACCTGCAAAATGACATCCATTTACTCCTGTTTCTGGATGTTGGCTGTTCCGTTTAACCACTTGCCCTCCAGAGGATTTATCCCCATTCCTGACCAGACCATTGTTTGCGTTATGGCGCTGCGTTAATTTAACTGACAATTGCGCAGTCATGCAATGCTGCACCCAAATGAAATTAATGTCCTTTTTTTCCCACGAATAGAGCTTTCTTTCAGCGGTATTTGATCTCCTGTGCAGGAGTTGACAGGGGAGAGAACTGTATTGTTTACTTATACTTTTCTCCCTCCGTCGGTAATGCTCCTCGATCACTGGGTGCCGGCGAGTGATCACTAGCCAAGACCCAGTGATTCACAGCCGAGGCCGCGGGGCAGGTAGAGCACGTGCCCCCTACCCGGAAATGCAAAATCACGTATATATATACACACACACACACGTGATTTTGCACAAGCGTGCTGCCCTGTAGCAGTATTACTGCTATAGAGCGGACGGGATAAAAAAAAAAAAAAAAAAAAAAAAGACATGGATGTAGGCAGATGTAAACGGATGACCATCCATGTACATCAGCCCACCTATAGACATACACTGTGATCTGGATCCATCTGAAAAACTGAAAGATCTAGACTGAACACCCATGTGAAAGAGGTCCTTCATAACCCCACCCACTCTTTGGGATTGCAGTTCTGTAGCAAGTAAGGAGAAAGACAGAACAGAGGGGAGGGCCCTGTGTCCTATATTGTATTCCAAGATGTGGAATTTACAGGTAAGTCCAAATTCACATTAACTTAATCTTACAGTATATGTCACAGAATGTGTAGTCATTGACCACAGGATGTCCCCAAACTGGGGGGTAGGCAACGATAGATCAAACAGAAAGGATTAACAGACCCACAATTTTTAGATGACAATTGAAACACCTTGTGTGCAAAGCTTGGATCAGCAGAGGACTGGAGATCAATCTAGTAAGATTTTGAGAAGGAATGAACAAAGGATTGTGTGGCAATTTTGTCAAACAAACACCAGCAGATCTAGTGGGGTGGGGGTGTGTCTTTGAGGACAAACCCTGTAAATAAGCTGCCCAAGCCCCCTAAATATGGTAGAAGAGGAAGCAAGATGACTCTGCTTGGAAATTTCAGAGAGGACAAAAAGGGAACCGGTTTTTAAAACTAAGATGTTTCAGCTAGGTAAGCCCACCACATCCACAGTAGTAAAAGGTGCTTTGGAGCAGGACAGAGTGAAGGGAGTATAATATCATTGAGGTGAAAGGAAGGGACCACATTGGGAAGAAAGGAAGGTCTGGGTCTCAGGACCAACTTATGACTATGAAGAGAAGGTTGTTTACAAGAGCCACCAACTCGGAAAAATGCCTGAAAAAGGTAATTGCAGCAAAAAAAGGTCACCTCACGGGTGAAATTCTCCAATGGGATATAATGAATCAGTTTAAAGGGAGGTTTCTGAACAATCTAAAGTAACAAAATTAGATCTCAGGGAGACACTGAAGGTCAAAGTGGTGGATTAACAATAGTGTGCGAAGCCAAAGGTCTTTGGAACACAATGGATAGGACACAAACCTGTCTCTTTAGAGTACAAAGACAGAATCTGGTCTAAACTAGACTGGAGAAAGGCCAGGATGCAAGGTATAGAATACTGTCAAATGTTGAGGTGTCTGCTTTCGCCTCAGCCAAACTAGGCCTTCCAAGTGCAATGGTAAATCTTAGAAGTAGATTTTCTTGCTTTGAGCAAGATAGGAATGATATGTTCAGTAATAACCCAGGGTTTCTACACCTTTTTTCAGTCAAGGCCCCCTCTACATTATGGACAGTCGCGAGGCACCCCATTCTAAAATGTAGTTTTATAAAAACACAGCAACATCCACACACGTAGGACACCCAACGTTCGAAGTGATTTATTCTTCCAAATCAAATACACTTTTGCACACTGGTCCTGACTAGTATTACAGTGTTTCTCTCAGTTCTGCATCACTAATTTGACCTCAGCACTGATGGAGAGGGGCAGGGGAGGGTCAAATAAGGATGCTGTGCAGGCAATTGACATCCTACTTATCAACTGATGATATCACTGGTTGTCAGGACTCCAGTGGCTAGAAGGTCGTAATGGCAATATGAAAACCTATGGCTTTGTATAACTAAAAGTCAGGCTTCTTCCACCCGCAGCCTTGTAAACAAGTTTTGTGCAACTTTTAGACATTTTGCCAAAGCACCCCTGAAGAAACTTCAACACACCCTGGTTGAGAAAGGCTCTAAGCAGTGGGAGGGCTGGGGGGTAGACATTTTGAAGTTGATCAGCCATCCAAAAGTTTAAAAGAGCTGAAACATCCTTTGAATGTTGGAAGAGAAGAATATGACTCAGAAGTCTCAGCAGCAGGTCATCTAGGTATTCCAGGACATGGATGTCCTGAGACCTTAACAGGGCTAGGCGAAGAGCTATCACCTTTGTGAAGACTCTTGGTGTGGAAAGGAGTCCAAAGGGGAAAAGGAAATATTGAAAGCATTGGTCTCCCACAGCAAAGTATAGAAAGCCGTGGTGCACAGGAAAGATGGGAATGTGAAGGTAGTCATCTTGTATGTTCACTGATGCCAGAAATTCCCCTGATCTGAGAGAAGTTTTGACATATCTTGCAGACGCTATGCAAAATTCTGTGTTCAGAGAATTTAAATCCAACAGGAGGTTTGGTTTTGGGATTGTAAATAGTTTTATAAAGTTGATTGAGTGCAGCCCGCAAGTATGCCTGTCTTTGAGAGGAAGCTGGCAGACTGGAGGTTAGGAATCAAGCAGGGGGGGCAGGTACAGAAATCCTATTTTGCAGCCCCTGGAAATGACAGATTAGACCCAGAGGTTCAGGACATCTCTGATCAAAACTGAAGCAAAGGCCAACAACTATCCCCCGACACTGGAGAGAAGGTTTGCAAAGTTTTGGGACTTGTGACAAAATCATGCAAAGCCTTTACCACAAAATTCTAGTGCACTAGTACAGAGAGGACAGTCATCCTAAAGACCTTTATAGTACAAATAGCAACATAATGTGTCAGAAAATACATTTTGTTTTGCAAAACATGCCTCCACCAGCATCAGCTGTTGGGCCTCTTTCCTTCCAAGAAACATTGCGGTGCCTGGCTTCAAGATTTTATGCCATTTTTAAAAGGCATGGCTTGCTCATGGCCAGGATCAGTCGCTCACTGTGAGCGCTCCTGAATTACCCCTAATATTTTTCCAGGCAACACCCCTATAATCACCATGTGGAACCCTTGTGTTTAGTGGGGGTGGGCCACAGACTCTTAGTTTGCCATCATTCTCGACCAATATAGGCAAGAGCATAGGCAACTTTTTCAGCTGACCAAATGACTCCTCCGCAACTCTGCGTGCATCCAAGATGGTGTCTGGACCTACTGCCTTGGGGACATCCTCTCCCCCACTACATACAGAGCAGGCAGCCTTGGAGCACTCCCTGGTAGTGGGTTAAGCCGGCCATCCATGGACTGAAATTCACCCAGTTCAGGAGGGACTGGCTGAATTTCAATACATTTATGGGCAGGAAGGTTGTACAAAAGTACTACCAATCAACTTCTGTACAACCACACTGTTGATTTTGCCCTGCTCGATCTGCACTGCATGAAATAACCAGCAGTTGATCGGTGTATTCTGACGGCTGGAAAGTCTTTCCACTTTCAGAACGTAATAGCTCAGTGAGGAGGATTCCCCCATCTATATCAAGTGCGTGAATTGGGAAAACAACTTTATTTTTTTTTAATCAATCCACTGGTTGAACGAAAAAAAAAATTGCCTCTGTGACAAAACACATTGAGGTGAATGTTTTGTCACAACGCAAACAGGACACCTGGAGCTAGCTAATTCTCTATGTATGGGGTGCGATACTGGCATATGAGCTTTTAATACTGATTTTATTTGCGTATGTATTTGTCATTTTAAAAAAAAAACGCTAGTTTTAAATGATTTAGACTTTGTGGTCCGTCTGTAAAGTATAAATTTGACTGTGTTTAATGCATGGGAGTTGATGAGTTAGCAGAGAGGAACTGGCTGCTAACGGGAGGAGAAAGGAGTAAAGAAGATTGATATACCTAGGTCTGTCTTTCATGCACTTTATGACCAGCTTAGAAATAAGTGGTCATACCTATCTGGTAAGCATTCTTGAGTACCTGAGCACTGAACAAGGTGAAATATATAATGGGAAGAAAGATTTTTGAGTGCTCACAGTAGTTTATGATATTTATTCACAGCAATTTATGGTATTATGCACATTGTTCCTGACACTGCACTACAAATCACACAGTCCCTACTCCATAGTCCCTAGTCCATCTTGGGAGGGAGCCAGAGAGAGTGGCTATGCTACAACAAAGTGGGACCATGGAGAACAAACATAGCCAGCCTCTATCAGAAGGCTGGATTACAGCAGAAAAAAAAAAAAAAAGGAATTTGGGAGATTTAGAGGAGGCTGAAAGCTGTAGAAGTAGGGCCTATTTTCATAATCGATTAGTTGGCCGACCATTGTTTCAATTAATCGACTAAAACGGATAAAAACCTCAAAAAAAGTTTGGTGCATAACTTTGTTAATATGTAAATTAAAAAAAAAAAAAAAAAAGACAATTTATCCTTGAATATCTATATGCAGTGGTAAAAATAATAACCAGCTATATGGTTGGGGAACAAAATATCAAGTCCACACTGAGAATAACAGACATAAGAGATGTATATACTATTAGACGTTGAATATGGTACATATCATCAGACTCAGATTTTTAGGTAAAGGGAAAAAAAAAAAAGACCAACATGCTGTTTGGCAGATTTTCAGACAGGGCTGTAATAGAATATTATCCACCTAAGCTCTGAAAGGATTTACTCCCTACATGACCAGTGCATTTTTTGCACTTCGGCACTGCGCTACTTTAAATGGCAATTGTGCGGTCATGCAACGCTGTACCTAAATAAAAATTATATCATTTTATTTCAAATAGAACTTTCTTTTGGTGGTATTTGATCACCGAGTTTTTTTTACTAAATAAACGAAAAAAGATTAAACATTTTGAAAAAGAAAATTTGTTTTTATTTCTGCTATAAAACATATCCAGTAAAAAATAAAATAAATCCCATTTTTTTCATAAACTTAGGCCAAAATGTCTTCGATAAAAAAAACCCCCAATAACTGTATATTGATTGGTTTGTGTGAACGTTATAGCGTCTACAAAATATGGTGTATATATATATATATATATATATATATATATATATATATATATATATATATATATATACACTGGAATATTTATTTAAATTAATTGACTAGTACTGGCGGTGAACAGCGACTTATAGTGGGACTATGATAATGCGGTGGGCAATCTGACACTGTGTGGGAACTGACAATGAGATCTCCAGTGACACTAATACAGTGATACTATACAATGTCACTGTACTAATGACACTGTTTGGGAAGGGGTTAACATCTACGGGCAATCAAGGGGTTAACTGTGTGCCTAACAATGTGTATTATGTGCCACTTTTACTAAAACAATGTGACTGTCTTTTCTCCCTGCATTGCATACTTACCTGCTCTGTGCAATGGTTTTGTGTCCCTATAGCAAGGAAAAAAAAAAAAAAAAAACCTTTAGAATTACTATAAAATCACCCTCCTTCTCCTGCCCAGGACTTCATGTCCCACGAAGCATTGCGCCTCACACAAGTTCACAGACACTGACATGTATGGATGGTGTACTGAGCTGTATGTGTGCTGCACTTTTTGATATATAAACAAATAATGCATTCTGTATGCAGGCCAACTAATCAGCTGACCAACTAATCAATTATGAAAATAGTTGACAACTATTTTCATAATCAAATATAATTGATTATGTCGATTCGTTGTTTCAGCCCTAAATAGAAGGTACTTTTTCAGTTAAAAATGCATAATTGAATGAACTTTTTTTAAAACAGAGTTTAGTGTCACTTTACCCTTCACTAGAGGTCCACTTACAATTGGATTGGTGGCAGTGGGGTACATAAGCACTACCATAAGTCCACCATACTGTCTTGTCATCAGGCAATACAGTATTCACACATTTGCTTTAGTACATATGGGCTGGGTCCCCTGTCCATGCAGTACCTGAAGGCATTAGAGATGCAAATATGTAAGGCAAAGGCAAAGAATGCTACATTTTAATAAGTCTTAATATTTCAATTAGACATTCTCTGCAAGTCCAAATACACATACAGTATCTCCTTTTTGTAGGTCTTCATTCTTTTTTTCTCCCCAAAACACGATAGGGAGAAATGGGTGAGACAACAGCTGCGAGAACAAGCCATCAGACACTGCTTTTTTCCCCTATTTACATTTCTCATGAATATGAACACAGCCAGCTCAGGAAAAGAAATATATTCAAGGCACACTGCTGCGAGCTCTGCAATCCCATAATTACTGCATGTCACAGATGCACTTTTCTGCAGATAGGTACACAATTAGACACTCTGGTGCAAATGGCATGCTGAACAAGAGCAGTGATTGCAAGGAGTTCTCAGCACACCCGCAGTTGGTATAATGATGGAAACGCACAGGTCCAAAAGAAGTGTGTGAGAGTATGACAAAAAAATAATAATAATTAAAAACCGGTAAACAAGTCAATCGAATCAAATTATTGCGGGTGCTTATGCATGGTGGGGTTATTAACAGTAATAAACCTACATGTCTGCACAACAAATTGCAGAAAAATGTTTTTGTGCTGAAATTTTCAGAGATGTATTTGTGTGCAGAATTTTATATACACACGAGTGTGTGTGTACATACATACATACATACATACATATATATACACACACATATACACATATATATATATATATATATATATATATATACACACATACATACACACACACACATATATACATACACACACATACATACATATATATATACACATACATACATATATACACATACATACACACATATATACACACACATACCCACACACAAACATCTAAATTCATATTTTTGCATAAAAGGTCAGTGAAACCATTTATGAATCTGTACAACACCAGCATATTCCACAGAGAAAACTAAACCCATCACAGCAATCAGAAGACAACAAGTACAAAATTCACACTTTCCATTTAAAATTTTTTGGTCTATGTCACAGAGCAGTCATATACCTAAAATAATGTTTTTGATAAACCATAAAGAGATGGAATGAAAATTGCCTTGATTTAACTCTGATTTTTTTAAAAACATAAATAAATAATTGCCCATGCGGTCTCGGGATTTGATCAAGTTTTTTCAAAAGCTGTTTGTAAACTGTCAGTTGGACAGTTCAAACTTGTCAGTAGTACCCTGCTTGGTTTTCGGGCAACCACTTTTGACTGAATGTTCATTTTCAAGTCAATAGAAAGTGAAATTGCCAGAAAGTTGCTACAGGTATGGCCAGCTTGTGTTGTATAACTGGGCACCCATACAGTAGTTCTGCCTTCTCAAATTGAGTCTATATTCCAGACAGGTTCACAAATTCTGAACTTCAGGCACAAGTGATAGGCAGAAGTGATTCCCCTTCTGTATATTCCTCTAGTGTCACCACTGAAAGAAATTTTTTTTCAGACTGAAAAGGGTGCGCAGAGCAACTTATTACCTGGTTAAAACACTAAAAAACATTAACACAAGCATGCACAGAGCATTGCTTTGTGTGCGAGAATCTCCCAGCATGCCACTAACTCTGAATACATTAGCTATGGAGAGATAGTGGGGGAATGTAGGCTACAACGTAAGCAGGGTGCTGGCAGCATGCTGACAAAAAAAAAAAAAAAAAAACACAGACACACTTGGCACTTGCCCATCACACTAAGGCTAGATTCACAACTATGAAGTTTGCGCGTGATCCCTTTTTGCAGCTCTTTTTTTAGGGCACATCAAAAAGGGGTAAAAAAATGCGCATGAGATTCTGCAGCATCTCCACTGAAGCCTACTGAACCAAAAACACACCATTCTGTGTTTAGCCACTTGCCTACTGGTGCCTTTGCTGGTTTACCCCCTTCGTGCACAGGCCAATTTTCAGCTTTCAGTGCTGTCGCACTTTGAATGACAATTGCATAGTCAAGGAACACTGTACCCTTATGAAATTTTTATCTTTTTTTTCACACAAATAGAACTTTCTTTTGGTGGTATTTAATCGGCCCTGGTTGTTTTATTTTTTGCACTATAAAACAAAAAGAGAGCAAAAAATTTGAAAGAAAAAGAAAAAAAAAAAAAAGTTTCTTTGTTTCTAACAAAATGGTAATTTTCCTTCACTGATGTGCATTGATGAGGCTGCACTGATAGGCAGTACTGATAGGCGGCAGTGATGAGGCGGCAGTGATATGCAGCAATGATGGTCAGTGATAGGCAGAACTGACTGGCGACACTGCTGGGGGGCACTGATCATCAGTGCCCCGATGGTCAGTGCCGATCTGCTCTTTGACAGCTGCCGGTTATTATCGGCAGTAATTTCCTCACGTTGTGACAGCATGAGGAAAGTTATGCTGATAACCGGCAACTGTATTTACTCCACGAGCTGCTGTGTCATTGGACAGAGCTGATCACGTGGTAAAAGGCCGCTATGATTGGCCTTTTACCCCATGACGTTATCAGCTTTGCACATAGGACACAGCGATCACGGAGATCGCCAGGTGCGCGCATTCTGGCAGGATGTCATATGACACCCTCCCAGAACTGGACAACCATGCTGTAGCTGTCATTCGGCTATAGCACAGTTAGCAAGTGGTTAAAAAAAGTCCCTGACCCTTTCCAAAAATCGCACCAGTTGAAAATGCGTAGATGTGAGCTTCACCCATAGGAAATTATGTTCGACTGTAGTGCATTTCTGCATAACGCAAAACACTTAGGTGTGAACCTAGCCTAAGGGGGTATAACTGGGTGTCACCTTGCACTTGATCTTTACACCAATGGGGTGTGACCGGGCAAGCAAAGACAGCCAATTGGTCTACTTACAAGAAGTGTTGCCTTTACAAGACTAGAAGGAAAGATTACAAGACCAAATATTGGACACAATTGACTGCACAGAAGTAAGGTGAAGGCACATTTGTGTTAAAATTCCTGGACAATGCAGGAACTGTCAGAAATAAGCATTCGATACAGACAAGTTAATAAAAAGTGATCATAAATGCATTTTTTTTTTTAAACAAGCAGGTTTATACTTACCTGCTCTTTGCATTTTTATTTGGTCCCAAACCTGCAGTTCTTGGATCCACCGCTGGCACTTCTGGCGCATTCTCTTCTTGATGTGCAACTATTGGGAGGCACAGACACATGAAGGTGTTTTACCTGAATGCAGGGAATGCATTAAGGTAAAAAAAAAAAAACCTTTTTGCCTTTAGAACCACTTTAACCACCTCCCGCCCGCCATATAGTAATATGACGGGCGCAAGGTGGCTCTCTCGTTCTGGGAGGACGTCATATGACGTCCTCCCATTCTCACTGCGCATGTGAGGCTCAGGGGGGCACAGCGTGTCAATCGGCGGTGTGCTGTGTCCCTCGGACACAGCGGATCACCGATCACGGAAAGAGCCGAAGATGTCAGCTCGGTCATGTGATCAGCTGTGTCCAATCACAGCTGATCATATGTAAACAAGGAAATGCCAGTTATCAGCATTTCTCTCCTCTCGAGCTGTCACGCTGACAGCTCGAGAGGAGAGGAGAGCCGGTAATCGGCTTTCTGCGGAGGGGATATGTACACTGATCATCAGGGCACTGATGATCAGTGTAGCCCCAGCAGTGCCACCTGTCAGTGCTCATCAGTGCCTCGTGCCAGTGCCCATCAGTGCCACATATCAGTGCCTCGTGCCAGTGCCCATCAGTGCCACATATCAGTGCCTACCAGTGCACATCAATGCCACATCAGTGCCCATCTGAGCTGCTTTTCAGTGTCACCCATCAGTGCCGCCCATCAGTGCTGCCAGTCAGTGCCGCCCATCAGTGCTGCCAGTCAGTGCCGCCCACCAGTGCTGCCAGTCAGTGCCGCCCACCAGTGCCATATATCAGTGCTGCCTTTCAGTGCCCATCAGTGATGCCTGTCAATGCCCATCAGTGCCACCTACCAGTGCCTCCTCATCAGTGCCCATCAGTGTCCATCAGTGCAGCCTCATTAGTGCACATCAGTGAAGGAGAAAAATCACTTATTTACAAAATTTTATAACAAAAACTAAGAAAAAACATTTTTTTATCAAAATTTTCAGTGGTTTTTTGTTTAAGAAAAAATAAAAACCCAGAGGTGATTTAATACCACCAAATTAAAGCTTTATCTGTCACACAAAAAATTATAAAAATGTCATATAGGTACAGTGTTGCATGACCGCCCAATTGTCATTCAAAGTGCAAAAGCGCTGAAAGCTGGAAATTAGCCTGGACAGGAAGGGGGTATAAGTGCCCTGTAGGCTAGTGGTTAAAGTAAACCCCTTTTTTGCCAATTCAAGGCAAAGTAACAAGTTGTTTTAATAGTTCTCTCCGTCAGATGCAGCTTCCTATTTACCCATGCTCTTCTGCTGCCCCCCTGCACCCACTAGAGTCCAGTGAAACATCTGGCACTTCTGTGTATGGAGAAGCATGAGCCAACCAGGCCCAGCAGCTGTCGTGTGGTGGTAAAGAGGGAGGATTGCCATAGCATTTCCCATAATTCTGCCACAAAAAGAAGCAAAAGAAAGAAGTTATTCTAATTACTTAGCGAATAAATCAGTTTTGGATAAAGCTAATTAACAAGAAAGTATGTTTTACCCTGCATGAGCAGTCTGTATTACCAAAGTAAGCAGAAACATCCATGATGACAGTGGTACCAATGAAAACTGAACCCCGGACACCAATACTGCAAAACCAAATGGCCAAGTACGGATATTGATCATAAAATGTGAATCTTTGTATTTAACTATTTAAGACCTAAAATATCATTAATGCTGAAGCTGGTTCCTTTACTTCCTCCACATCAACATGATAATTCAAGTGGAAGTCCATGATTGATCTAAGCTCAAAACTGCTGCCATCCCTTCTAAATTGTATTTTAACTAGCTTGTCCAGTCACATGATCAGCTGCCAGCAGCAGCTTCAGGGAAGGAGTGACAGCAGACAACGGATGCCCCATAATAAGCCAATCGGTGATGGCACAGGCATAGGCAGCCACTGTTGGCGATCGCTCTTCTTCACTGCAGGCAGCCGCTGGGGAGATCATGTGGCTAGACCGGAGAGCCCTCAGAATGGGAAAGTATAAGCACCTTCCTTTTACATGGTAGTCAGAATGGGGTTTAGAAAAGGGGGGGGTGCAGTTTTAGGCTTAGTTAAATTGGTCCTGGACCTCCACATTCATTTTTAAATACAGCCTTTACATTTTCATCACATACATTATTTTAGACCCACTGAAATAATCACTGGATCTCTTGGTTACTCTATGCAATACAGACAGGTCACAATTGATGAGAGAGGCCAGGAGGGTGCTATGAGGTGGTGTCAAAAAGTTTAGATTAGTTTTGCAACAAGCCAACAGATGGCAGCATAAGGCTGCATACACAGTCACAGGGAGCAACAACCTTTGTAAGTCAGTGTGCCAAAAGACAACATCCTGTTTACATTGGGAGCTATGTAACTGGTGCTATTCTGACCATGTGTGTTACTACGCCTGCTCTTTCATCATAAACTGCCAGTTTGAACAAAGAACAAACGTGAAATTCTATGTGAAACCCATACACCCAGGTTTTGACACTGGTAGTGAAGGACGGAGTTCTTGGCGGATTTCAAAGCAGTGTTCCTTCTGCTCCTGAGTCAGCAGTCTGGGAACTAACTTAGCAGCAACATGGTGCAAGATCACATCACACGTGGGGACTGCCTGGACTGTTCCATATGACGAACATAGGCAATGACAGCAATGTTGTAGATTGTTCTCCGACGATTATCATGAACAAGTTGCCAAATGGTTTCGACATTTTCAGGTGATTGAGCTCGTTGAAGGCCTTCCCGATCTCTCATCTTCCAGTGATGTTCCTCCGTTCTTGAAGCACGTGTGCCACTCAAAACACTTCAAACAACTCACTGCAGCAACCATAAACTTGCTGAATTATATCAAATGTCTCTGTAGCTGATTTGCCCAGTTTCACGAATGTTTGCCCTTTGTGCTAACTTCCTGTCCATGATGAAATAGCAGATGTGGTAATGCATGTGGTCAGAATAGCACCAGCTGCACAGCTCCCGGTGTACACAAGACAATATCTTGGTACACCGACTTATGAAGGTCGGGTGCTCCCTGTGACTGTGCATAAAGCCTTGTGCTGTCATCTGTTGGCGTGTTACAAAACTTGTCTCTTTTTGATACCACGTAGCTTCCTAAAATCATCACAGCACCATGACTCTGTATCCCTCTCAAGAGACCTCAGCTATGATGCAGTGAGCTGGTTCTTGGGGTGTTATGCATACATTTAAAGTGCTTTGAATAGGTCCTAGCGTGAAGGAGTTACCATTCCTAGACATGCTGTTTGCAAATGCAGACTGCCATGGGTAACACCCACAGGTGATACAGAGTCTCCATGGCTGAAATCCAATGAATGAAAGGGGCAGTCCAGGGACAGTAAGGCTGGGTAGGAAAGGGTTAGACTCCAAGGCTATAATCCAGCCAGGAAATAAGGCGGGATCTATTGGACTTCCCACAGCTCATAATGAGCACTGTCAGAGTACAGAATACTATGAATTCAGAGTAAGCAACCTGAGTAAATGAGAAGAGCTTGTACAACTGTGCAAGACTGAAAGCAAGGCTACAGTTCAGCTTTAAACAGTAACAAGAGTACAGCATCTTTCAGCAAATGTAGTTTCCAGCTGGAGAATGGTAACATTCTGAAAGTCAATACAAACATAACAATCAAGTTAAATGTAATCAGATAAAACATGGGGTGCTCAACAAGATCAGATTTATAAAGTCCTCTATCTTATATTATGTATACAGAAGCTAAGGCTGTAGTGAAAGGCAGGTCAACAGCAACGTAAACATTCATTAGAGTGCACACACTCATTCCAAGCAAAGCTACTGCATCTTTGGGCTGCCAGTAAATCAAAGATCCTATTACAAAATCAATTACTGCAGTGCATTTTTAACCGTACAGAATCTGGTGATTGCCACATGATACTGGATACTTTTGTTTTGTTTTACAAGGTCAAGAAATCAGCCCCAAACCTTACACACTGAAACCTTAAGTTCCGATCATCCATTTTCACTTTTATCAGTAAAGAAAGCTGTATGGTTTACCTTTGGCTGGCTTAGACATTCGAAGGAGAGCCTCTGCAAAGGATCTGATGGATAGCTGCAAGAAAGCAAATCGGAGCAGCAGGTCGAGCGGCCCAGCCTCTTCATTAAAGAAGAAATGATGCTGCAGCCACAGCCACACATTGACTTGCTCAGAAGACGAGTCCTTTCCTTGGGAAATAACCACTGCTATTGTCCCACATGCACTCTCCACTAGCCGGCTGCCTCATTACGTAGCTCCCTGGCTGAAATTAACTCTGATCAATAGGAGGGGGGGAAAAAAAACGGACAGAAAGAAAGAAAAGAAACAGGTTGTTGAAAGATAAGCCGGTCACCAAAGTGCTTCTGCGAACACTACACAGGCAGAATCCTTAACTGTACAGTATCAAGGTTCAGGCTAAAGCATCATTTCTTGCAGAAGTCAAGTCTTTCTCTAGTTGTTCAATGTGAATTGTCACAGCCTCTCCAGAAGAAATGTACACTTGTGAACACAGCAGGCATCCTGATCTGCATTATCTGGCAAAAGAGCTGTCCTGTTCAGATGTTAGAGCTCTGCAACCTATCCAACCTGTTTCCCTTTTAGTGATGGTGCTCTCTAAGCTACAGCCAACAGGAATCAGCCACACCCCTTTCAGCTGTCCCCAAGTACCCTGTTCACGAATGATCGGCACCTGAAAGCAATTGCTGCTTACATGCTCTTCCGTAGTCGGAAAACAGGGAACGGTTCACCATTTGTGCTCATTTATTTGCAAGTCACAGCAGCTGACCTTTGCTGACTCCAGTGGTTAGGTGGGACCTGCCAATTCTACACGGCATGCGTAATACTGGCCTCTTCGCTGAGCTGCTTATCAATTTGCGTTAATAATTTGGAGAGCACAGTAAATGCATCAATAGCTCTACACAACCTTAGATCATAGTTCTCACACAGAAGAGATTAGAAACAGACATAGCTGCACACATTTGCTGTTTTACTAGCTTTACAAACAAATGAACATCTAAAAAAAAACCACTGGATTTGAAAAATGTTCTTGCCTTACAGTGAATAGTTTGACATTCTTGATTTAAAAAAAGAAAAAAAACAAAACAAAAAAACGTCTCTCATACTTTCAGCTACAAGCAAAAGATTTCCTCAGTTTAGAAGCACAAATTTGAAATATAGCATTCTGTTGTAACAGAAGAGGACCACAACACAATTGCAGTGGGATAACCATAGCAGAAATGGATTGAAAAAGACAAAATAAATAGCAATTTTTATATGATCAAATTGTATTGTAAGATAATAGCATCACCTTGCTATGCCCTTTTGCTATTAAAATGAGTTCATATCCGTCTTTAGAGTAACTACAGCCAGGGCATGCAGAGGTGACGACGAACTGAAACACTCTACCAATTGGTACGCTGGATGCAAACAAGCAAAATAATGCAGTAACCTTTTACTCGCCTGCTGGAGGTACTGTCTGCTGCATAGAATTTTAAATCCTCATTCATCTGCAGATGCAATTCAGCTGCTTTTGCCAAGGACTTGGCTTTTCTCTCTCTTTCACTTCCCTGTGCTGCTTCCACAGGAGCCGCTCAAGAAAAGTGCCGATTATGTGGAAAATTTAAAGTAATACCAGGTGAAATAACTTGGATGTAAGGAGGTGGTTAACCAACTTCTTAGCTACATGAGCAGTTTCAATCAGCTGCTGTTTCTAACACAAGGTTATGAATCGGAGATGTGCCTGATGTTTTCTTGTCTTGTACTGTGCCAATACAGGAAACCAGCGTAAATATGGTCCATCAAAGTGCAAGAATTAAACACATTTACACATGGAACTCGCAAAGCAGTACTATCTGTTTAAGTTCAAAAGCAGCAAAAAATATTGTCCACATGCTGTCAAATATTAATGTAGGTGAAAAGAAGAGTTGGGAATACATGTTACAGTGTTGCTTAAGTGCTAAAAGTGAATGATGTGGATACAAAGGAAATTATATTTGAATTGTCTAAAATTTTCCTTTGCCTGTATGATATTAAACTTATTTTATATCCCCAAAACAGCACCAAGCACATTAGTCACATGTACTGGTGGTATCCCATCTCCTGCAAACTTCAACTTCTTGTAAGATTCCTCCTGTCCGAGCCTCCAGATATTTCCCTGAACAGCGGTCTTCCTAACAGCTAGTTGTGCCTCTCACCAGCCCCTTTCTGCTCTCTTTGCCTTTCAGAGGCCTTGCACTACTACTCTCCCAAAATGCAATGCATTCTGTGAATGAGCAGAGACGTTCCTGTCATTCATGAAGCCTCCTCCACTCAGAATGCATTGTTGACCAGTACAGCACTAGAATATAGCCAATCAGAGCAATAGTCAGTAGCTATACAGGCAGATTTAGCAGCAGCTTGAATACACAACACAATATATGGCGAATGTGTAGCCAACATAACCAACTAATTTACTACCTGGATTTAAATTCCCAGTAGACTATCTACATGGAGATTATTTATTCTCACAAGGTTTGTCTTCTTTCAAGTGTTTTATTCTTTGTCTAACTCAGTGGTTCTCAACCTGTGGGTCGCGACCCCTTTGGGGGTCGAACGACCCTTTCACAGGGGTCCCCTAAGACCATCAGAAAACACATATTTCCGATGTGTAAAGAGCAGCTACTGTGTAGAAAGCAGCTGCTGTGTTGAAGGTAGCTACTCTGTTAAAAGCAGCTACTGTGTTGAAAGCAGCAGTATTGGAGGTAAAACGACACTCATGAATTATAATTACTGAAAATAAATAATTTTATGGTTGGGGGTCACCACAACATGAGGAACTGTATTAAAGGGTCACGGCATTAGGAAGGTTGAGAACCACTGGTCTAACTGAAAAATATGCCATCAGATATCTTTTACCGTCATGATCACCAAAGGGGACGGGATTAAGTTAAAGCTCACTGCCATGACCACCAATGCAGGGAGGTTAAATTTCACTTCCACTGACCACCAGTGTGTGTGCTAGTTAAGAATACGGACATCCAAGCTGCAGAGATTATTGTGTTCGCTGACACCAATTATTGTGCCCACTGAGACCAATGCTAAGGGTTATTGCTGCATCTACTAAAATCAATGTTATGGCTTACAAAATTGTGTCCACTGACAATGCAGAGGGTTGTTTAATAAGTTCACTGACACCAATGTTAGGGCATATTTCTGCATCCAGTGACACCAATGCTGGCAGTTTCTGATCACTGACACCAATGTTGGGGGTTATTGCCACCAATGTCACCCAGTGCTGGGATTATTAATGCATCCACTTACACCAATGCTGGGGTTTATTATAGCACTCAAAAACATCAATGCTGGGGGTTTTTAAATCACTCACTGACACCACTGCTAGGGGTTATTGTACTCCAGCTTTTCAGTGTGCATTGTGTTATGCTGCTACAAATGCTGCATGACTGAAATTTTTGGGTGTTGAGGTTGAGAAGTTGACTACCACTGTAGTAGAGTATAAAAACCTACTCCTTTCAGGTATACTTCCAGTAAGGACCCTCCTGCATGGAAGCAATGGTCTCTCTGCAGGGATCTGATACAAATCTGCTGTGTCAGGCCAACAGCTCTGGAATTAGTAAAGCTTATGCTTTCTGCTAATTGAAGAACTCTAGCTCTATGGCGAGCATGTTGGGACCTCTGCAGCAAGACCAATGCTTCCACACAGAGAGCAAGGATCCTTCTCTATATCAATATGGCAGGGGCAGACTTTTAAAGCTACAATGCTTAAAGTAAATAAAATAACAACCATAAGATGGTTCATTTGCACACCTGTTTGATGCAGATGTAATGCATTTAACCATTTTAAACTGAACACTCAGTGCGGCTTTAAGCAAGTCCTGTAGAACCTGTACACAATATATAAAGCAAAACACAGTGAAGGAGCATATTATGATAGGAAAAAAACCCACATACAATGTTGCTTTCAATTATGACATAAACTTAGGATTTCAATATGTATCTACATTAAAAAGTCCAAACAAATCCAATACAGTCCGGCGCCATGATCTATTCTGTTGATTTCAAAAACCTTTGTGAAAATCAAGGGAGCATCCACAGCTGTTTTGGGTAAAGCACTGGAACATAGAGGCAGGCAAACAAGAGAAAATAATAAACCAAAAGCACTTAGGGATTCCCAGTAGCATTGACTGGGGACTAGCCAGCCTATATGTCAACCATTGCAAAGAAAATGGCAGTCACTATAAGCATAATAATATAGACAAAATTTTTATTATGCATCCATCACAGCCAAAGATCACATTAAAAACCACTAAAAATCCATGAACGCATGTGACACAAGAACCCCCACTTACATATTCAGTGTGGCAGTAAGGCTGTGCAAAAGGGACGACCAATTTTGTCGCTTATGTGGCGGTAATCCGATGTTCATCGGTATAGCAGAAAAAAAAGCTGTACAAAAAAAAACACATCTAGTTGTACCACTCATGTAGCGCTGATCACGTGACTGGAACCAGTGTAGGCGACCAGGGGCTGGTGATCGTATACACTGGAAGCAACATGCTGGATGTAGTCAATGCCCATGTACAGGGACGCTGGAAGAAGCTACACTGGAATCTGTCTTTGACTTCCGGAATCTACGTCACGGATCCAACGTGGTGGGGATGTTGCTATGACAAACGCGTTTTGTGCGCATGTGCTTTATCAAGTCATGTGATTGTTTTAAAAAATAACTCAAAAAAGGACCACTTGGTCTTTTTTCTGTTGTCGCTCTTCTATGTTCCTGAGTTCACACTATGGTATAAAAAGAAGCACCATTTCTTCTGCCGGAAACACGCTCTGTTCCATGGTGGAAACCTGCAGGCCCATCTAACAACAGGTCAAGGAAGGGCTTGACAGAACTCAGAGAGCAGCTTGAAACACGTTACTTCTGAAATAGGCATCCTAGGACACCTGAACATCCACGTGACAGGGTCACGTAACATCCCCGCCATCTTGTATCCGTTCCGTAAATTCCAAAGGCCAGAGACCAACTCCAGTGTAGCTTCTTCCAGTATTCCTGAACACGAACACTGACTACATCCGGCGTGTCACTTCTGGTGTACATGATCGCCAGCCCCAGGATGCCTACACCGGTTCCAGCCACAGATGATCAGCACTACATGAGCAGACACCTAAACGTCTCTTTTGTACAGTTTTATTTTGCCATGCCAATGAACATCAGATTAGCACCACATAAGCGACAAAATTGGTTGTCCATTTCACACAGTCTTACTGCCACACTAATGAATATGTAGGTGGGGGTTCTTGTATCCCATGCATTCATGGAATTTTAGGGGTTTTTTAATGTGATATCTGGCTGTGATGGATGCATATTAAAAACTGTCTATATATTATTATGGTTATAGTGACAGCCATTTTCTTTACAATGGTTGACAGACAGTCTGGCTAGTTGGTTTACATTATGCGTTCATATTATGCAATATTGCACGCACAACATGTTTACTGTTACCCGCAGTCAAATTGTCACATTATCTGTCAGATGATGTCAATATAAAAATACACCAGTTCTGAAGGCCCCTGAGTCTGCAACACTATGCAAGTAACATGAAGACCAAGTAGCTCTCCAAATAGGTTACAAAGCTGAGTAGTAGTATAGGCTTCTTAGAAAAAAATGGAGCACCATTAAAACAAAAGCAAAATGGAAAGAATATGGTACCACTACAAACCTGACAAGAGAAGACTTCTCACCAAAACTTCATAAGACCACTTTAAGCTGTCCACTCCACCAAGTGGGGCTTTATGGAAGAATGGCCAGAAAAAGGCCATTGCTTAAAGCAGTGTTTCTCAACTCCAGTCCTCATGGACCCCCAACAGGTCATGTTTTCAGGATTTCCATTATTTTGCACAGGTGATTTGATCAGTTTCACTGCCTTAGTAATTACCACAGCTGTTTCATCTGAGGGAAATCCTGAAAACATGACCTGTTGGGGGTCCATGAGGACTGGAGTTGAGAAACACTGGCCTAAAGGCATTATAAACCCTCCTACCTGCACCTTGTGTTTTTCACCTGCATAAGATGTGCATTGATCTTATAGTAAAATAAGGCCCAATTCACACAAGCACACCTTATCCATACACCCATGCAAAGATGTGCATTGATCTTGTAGTTTCATGGTGTCATTTCTTGGAGTGTGTGCATGGCCTATAGTAAATTAGATCTCATTTACATGGGCAAACCTACAGGTACATCAGTGCAGAGGGCAGTCTTTGCCTGCGTGGAATGCACTGGTGTTCCATGCATCTGCTTATAGGCAGACTGATTTATGTCTATTGGGATGCAGCACTTCTATCCGTTGACAGCCATGAAAGTGCAGGTCCTCGAACACAGACAGTGTAGGTATGGGGACAAAAACCCACATTTTGCACCTTCAAAGTCCTAGTGCATGCTGTGTATATCAAATAAGAGCCCTCAAAATCAAATTTAGTTCCAGGCTGTGATGCATCAAAGCAGCAAACACCAAAAGGGTGAATACTTTCACAGAACAGTGTATACTCATCCTTAAATAGGACTAAAATTTCTTGGCCAACTAACGAGTTTTCTGAGCAACTCTTTTCTTTCTCCCATAGCTATGCAAGGGCAATAACCGATCCTACCCCGCTAGTTGCAAATCCACAAGAGAATTCCAAAACTGAGGAAAAAAACTGCTAAAAGGTGAAACATTTCATCAAGGAACTGCATTCATTTTCTATAATAGTTCTGTAATACGCATTAATGAAATGTTTTAGTACTATTAAGGGAATGTATGACATTGACAAGTTTACACCATAAATGTTAAGGGAGGAAGAGGAGTGTTTACCCAGGCTAGCCAATATTGGTTGATTTTCAGAATGCCATAGACCAGGCAGACTGATTACATTTCTTGGCCATCTAATCAAGGATATGCTTTAAAAAGTGCCAGTTGGGAAGAGTTAGTGTTCCTGGAGAAATCAGCACTACAGCACAGGAAGGAAATATGAAGAGCAAAAGTATGTAATCAATTATTTATAACCTGGATTGTGTGTGTCAGCTACTTTATTGTAATATTGATTAAGAGGATGTATATACATGAGGCTAATGATATACACACCGGAGGTATGTGCCATCACGAAAGAAAATATATCTGGATGAGAAATAATGGATAAAAGAAATTAGAAACCAGTATTTTAGGTTACTAAATCTGCCACCACTTACATATCTCACCCTTAAACAACAGAAAATACTATCAAAGACAGTTTATTATTCCTTTAAAACAGAAAGCCTCTGAACAGCTGGTGATCACAGTATTCCTTCAAGGAGCCACTCTTAAAATATAGCTAACAAAAAAAGAGAGCCCATTTTACTAGTGCTATCCCTAATGCCCATATATTTGTTGTGTGTAAAACTGCCAGATGAAATGAGATCTAGGCATCATAGCCGTGAGACAGAGCAATGCTCTCCTCCAGGGAAATAAGCACAGCAGGACTGAACAGCTTTTCCTCATCACAATAAGTTATTTTTCTTCTTTAGACACTGGAACGAATTCCAGATATTTCAGGTTGCGATATCCTTCACTGAGATATAATGAGATTTCCTCAAAGGCTACTCTTGTACAAAAGAGCTTCACACCCAGAAAATACATTTGGAGATCCATGCAATCTATCAACCCATCTGCAAAGGCACATAAAGCAGTAGATAGATGCCCTAGAATCAGCTCATACAACACTGAACATCATCAGCAAGAGATCTAGTGTTGCCTCAGCTGAATGACAACAGTGAACACAACAGTCATGAGAAAGTAACAGATATGTTTAAACAGAAAGTTATAAAAAGACATCCCATTTGTTGCTGCGTGACCCCACCAAAATACATTTACACTATGGCAAGGCTGAAGGTGCTGCAAGGTACAGTAGCTGTACAATATAGCCTTGCAATTCACAAGGGAGACAGCCATTCAAAGATGCAAACACATAGGTGTAATAGATTTAGGGCCAGTGGTGCTAGAATTTCTAAGAAGATTGAAAAGAAACAGCTCAACTTGAGCAACATCACTCTATTGAGACTTCATGAACCTCTAATTCTGTCAGCAATTTACAACAGGGGCTCAACAAATCCCAAGCGCCAGGTTTCTATGGGGACTATAAATTGCGTCCCGGCGCCTGCATTCACACACTACCTCCCACAGACTTCGCACCCCTGCCCGCCCCCCTCCCCCATGGACTTAAATAAGTCTCGCCATCCCCCCCATAGGCTTCAATGAGGAGGTGTGCCCCCCCATAGACTTCAATTATAAGTCGTACCCCCGCCCTCCCCTCAGACTTGAATGATAAATCGCCCCCCCCCCCATAGACTTGAATAAGTCGCGCCCCCCCCCCCATAGACTTGAATAATAAGTCGCACACCACCCCCCCATAGACTTGAATGATAAGCTGCGCCCCCCCATAGACTTCAATAATAAGTTGCGTCCCCCTACCCCCTAGATTTAAAAGATAATTTGAGCTTCCCAATAGGATTCAATGATGAGTCTCAACCCCCTCCCCCATAGGATTCAACGGGAAATCACGCTCCCCCAATAGACATCAAAGGGAAGTCGCGCTCCCCCAATAGATGTCAAAGGGAAGTCGCGCTCCCCCAATAGAAGTCAAAGGGAAGTTGCGCTGCCCCAACAGACATCAACGAGAAGTCGCACCCCCCCCCCCAACAGACGTCAACAGAAAGTCGCACCTCTCATAGATGTCAATGCGAAGACGCACCTCCCATAGACATCAACGGGAAGTCGTGCCTCCCATACACGTCAACGGGAAGTCCCGCTTCCCATAGACTACAATGCGAAAACTCCCGTCAATAGCAATCCTAGGTGAACACTTATCTCTGAATGCCACTCTATCACTTGTGAGTCTGGAACGCACCATTACAAACTTAGACAGGACCATTTTCATAAACAAACATGTTAAACTTACCTGCTCTGTGCAATGGCTTTGCACAGAGCAGCCTTGATCCTCCTCTCCTTGGGTCCCCCACCAGCATTCCTGGCTCAACCCCCAGCCCCCACCCCCCCAAGTGCCTCCATAGCAAGCTGCTTGCTCTGGGGGCACTTGAGCATGCTCATTCCTGAGCCACTTTTGTGTGTCCATAAGACTCACAGAGCGTGGCTCGGCCCAACCCCCTGCTCTCTCCTCAATGGCTGTGATTGACAGCAGTGGGATCCAAAGAGATGGGAGAGCCTCTGCTCTCATGCACATCGCTGGATCGGGATCAGGCAAGTATAAGGGGGAGGGGGCTTCGGGGGAAGCTGCATTCTGTAAAGGCACAATGTTTTTTTACACCTTTATGCATTCCATGCATAAAAGGTAAAAAAAATCTTCAACCACTTTAAAGAGGCTCTTCACTGATTGAACATGAATATGTGTGTTATCCAAAAGATTGGCAGGACCTGTAGTGTAGTAATTAGGTCAAGGACAGATAGCTCAAAAAGCAAAGTAAACTCTTTCCATTAAGTAGATCTAAATGCTAAAACATAAAAGTTGTGAGAATGATTAAAGTAGCATTGCATGCCAAACTTAACTAATCCTAAAAATGTTCCCTTCCTCCTCTTAACACCTATTCTGACTAACCTGTGTGAGAAAGATCTGTATACTTATCTATTTTCTGGTTGCTCTGATCCAGTCAAGAGATTGTGCGTGTCAACCAGCATTGACTGCATGGGAGAGGAGACAACAACAGTTGGCAATGCCTAGGAGCGGTGATGTCATCCATATGCTTACTATGGCCCATCCACTGCTGGAGCTCCCTCTTCTCCCCTAGAGTCACCTTTGGCTCTCAAAGGGAAGTCAGATAATGTGAACAGAGCAGCCCGGAAAATAGATATATATATATACAGTCAGGTCCATAAATATTGGGACATCGGCACAATTCTAACATTTTTGGCTCTATACACCACCACAATGGATTTGAAATGAAACGAACAAGATGTGCTTTAACTGCAGACTGTCAGCTTTAATTTGAGGGTATTTACATCCAAATCAGGTGAACGGTGTAGGAATTACAACAGTTCGCATATGTGCCTCCCACTTGTTAAGGGACCAAAAGTAATGGGACAATTGGCTTCTCAGCTATTCCATGGCCAGGTGTGTGTTATTCCCTCATTATCCCAATTACAATGAGCAGATAAAAGGTCCAAAAGTTCATTTCAAGTGTGCTATTTGCATTTGGAATCTGTTGCTGTCAACTCTCAAGATGAGATCCAAAGAGCTGTCACAATCAGTGAAGCAAGCCATCATTAGGCTGAAAAAACAAAACAAACCTATCAAAGAGATAGCAAAAACATTAGGCGTGGCCAAAACAACTGTTTGGAACATTCTTAAAAAGAAGGAACGCACCGGTGAGCTCAGCAACACCAAAAGACCCGGAAGACCACGGAAAACAACTGTGGTAGATGACCGAAGAATTCTTTCCCTGGTGAAGAAAACACCCTTCACAACAGTTGGCCAGATCAAGAACACTCTCCAGGAGGTAGGTGTATGTGTGTCAAAGTCAACAATCATGAGAAGACTTCACCAGAGTGAATACAGAGGGTTCACCACAAGATGTAAACCATTGGTGAGCCTCAAAAACAGGAAGGCCAGATTAGAGTTTGCCAAATGACATCTAAAAAAGCCTTCACAGTTCTGGAACAATATCCTATGGACAGATGAGACCAAGATCAACTTGTACCAGAGTGATGGGAAGAGAAGAGTATGGAGAAGGAAAGGAACTGCTCATGATCCTAAGCATACCACCTCATCAGTGAAGCATGGTGGTGGTAGTGTCATGGTGTGGGCATGTATGGCTGCCAATGGAACTGGTTCTCTTGTATTTATTGATGATGTGACTGCTGACAAAAGCAGCAGGATGAGTTCTGAAGTGTTTCGGGCAATATTATCTGCTCATATTCAGCCAAATGCTTCACAACTCATTGGACGCCGCTTCACAGTGTAGATGGACAATGACCCAAAGCATACTGCAAAAGCAACCAAAGAGTTTAAGGGAAAGAAGTGGAATGTTATGCAATGGCCAAGTCAATCACCTGACCTGAATCCGATTGAGCATGCATTTCACTTGCTGAAGACAAAACTGAAGGGAAAATGCCCCAAGAACAAGCAGGAACTGAAGACAGTTGCAGTAGAGGCCTGGCAGAGCATCACCAGGGATGAATGAAACCCAGCGTCTGGTGATGTCTATGCGTTCCAGACTTCAGGCTGTAATTGACTGCAAAGGATTTGCAACTAAGTATTAAAAAGTGAAAGTTTGATTTATGATTATTATTCTGTCCCATTACTTTTGGTCCCTTAACAAGTGGGAGGCACATATGCAAACTGTTGTAATTCCTACACCGTTCACCTGATTTGGATGCAAATACCCTCAAATTAAAGCTGACAGTCTGCAGTTAAAGCACATCTTGTTCGTTTCATTTCAAATCCATTGTGGTGGTGTATAGAGCCAAAAATGTTAGAATTGTGTCGATGTCCCAATATTTATGGACCTGACTGTGTGTATATATATATATATATATATATATATATATATATATATATATATCTCTATCTATATCTTTCTTAATTAGGTTAGTCAGCATGATTGTTAGGAAGTCAAAAGAGAAATTTTAAGATAAGCTAAGTTTACCATGGAACTCCAGTTTAATTTAAAAATTATGTTTTATACATAGGTAATATTACATTAGGTTACATTTAATTTTTCCAAGCTGTATTGCATGATACCAACAATTTCAGTGCGATCAATCTCCAATCTGTATTCTGTATATGAAAAGATACTCAGAGGAATACACATTTGGAGGGCAACTATACCTAGAAAAAAAAGGGGAAAAGGATATATAAAAATATATACTATAATTTACAGAACAGGTGCTGGAACTCACAAGGCATGTGTGCAGTCTATGAAAAAAGTAAATGGAATAAGAAGCAGGCAGTATGTGCACTCAATGAGACTTGCAACAGAAAGAATCTTCCAATATAGTTCAATCAAAGTCAACATTTCAGCGGAGCATATTCCGCTTTTCTTCACTAAAATACAGTAGTGACATTGTAGCCAGGCAGACAATCCTTCCTCCTTCCCCGTGTGAGGGAAAGCCAGAGAGTACAGAGCCTGACCCGAGTACTGAAGGACGAAACTACCTACCAGAGTTGTCACGGGCAACCAAGAGTGAGAGGATACCCGATCGGAGACACCACTGATACTGTGTCGCTGGGTTTGGGGAGAGGGCCTTGTGGCAGCTACTTGCTACCACCATAAATAACTGAGCCATTAGGAACTACCTTCCAATTACTCCATAGATCTGATACTGCCTGCAGGCCTTATTGACTGCCTTGACGTGCGCCAATTGGTTCCAACGTTTAAATGACTGAAGAGTCAGGACTAAAGACTGTCCCCAACAGTTGCTGCCCTGAGGCCCTCATGACAATCTACTTGTCCTGATAAAAAAATAATTTTAACCAAAACCAGTCTTTATCAATAGCAAGAACAACTAATGATTTTTTTTATTAGACAGAGATGCTAGGAATGTCTGGGGCTTTATGGCGACTTAAACTTTTAATGTTTAACATTGTGCGGTTTATCTCTTCCTCACCTCCCTGCCTGTCTCCAGCACCGCACCTGCGGACTAGCAGAGAGGGGAGAGACTGTGCAGTGTGCCGAGCACAGATTGGGTGCTCATCAGGAAACAGGAGTGTCGGGCCCTCTTAACAGCCAGCAGAAGCGCATCTCCTGAGAGAGTAAATGATGGGCCGGCCATAATGAGGGGGAAAAAAAACACCCTTTTTTTATTTCTTCAGGTTACCCTCATACGCAAAAGCACTTGGATGCTCAGTACTACCACATGCTGAGCAGCCTAATCAACCTCTGGTGTCAGCTCCGTTAGCCACTGGAAGACCAATCCGTACAAGGAATCCCTACTTCGGGGCCCATGTGCCCTGCACACACTTGCAAAATGGATGATACACCACTGAGTGTAATGTCCCGTCCAAGCACTGTGCAGTACACCGGCACTGTGCCCGCACAGTGCTAGGCGGAGGAGGAAGGCTGCGCAATATGCCCACACAGTGCTAGGCAGAGGACAACAGCCAGGGCACTGCGCCCGCACAGTGCTAAGCAGAAGACGGCCGGGACACTGCGCCCGCACAGTGCTAGGCAGAGCAGGACGGCCGGGGCACTGCGCCCGCACAGTGCTAGGCAGAGCAGAACGGCCGGGGCACTGCGCCCGCACAGTGCTAGGCAGAGCAGAACGGCTGTGGGCACTGCGCCCGCACAGTGCTAGCCAGAGCAGAACGGCCGGGGCACTGCGCCCGCACAGTGCTAGACAGAGCAGGACGGCTGGGCACTGAGCCCGCACAATGCTAGGCAGAGCAAGACGGCTGGGCACTGAGCCCGCACAGTGCTAGGCAGAGCAAGACGGCTGGGCACTGAGCCCGCACAGTGCTAGGCAGAGCAAGACGGCTGGGCACTGAGCCCGCACAGTGCTAGGCAGAGCAAGACGGCTGGGCACTGAGCCCGCACAGTGCTAGGCAGAGCAAGACGGCTGGGCACTGAGCCCGCACAGTGCTAGGCAGAGCAGGACGGCTGGGCACTGAGCCCGCACAGTGCTAGGCAGAGCAGGACGGCTGGGCACTGAGCCCGCACAGTGCAAGGCAGAGCAGGACGGCTGGGCACTGAGCCCGCACAGTGCAAGGCAGAGCAGGACGGCTGGGCACTGAGCCCGCACAGTGCAAGGCAGAGCAGGACGGCTGGGCACTGAGCCCGCACAGTGCAAGGCAGAGCAGGACGGCTGGGCACTGCGCCCGCACAATGCTAGGCACAGCAGGATGGCTGGGCACTGAGCCCGCACAGTGCTAGGCAGAACAGGACTGCTGGGCACTAAGCCCGCACAGTGCTAGGCAGAGCAGGACAGCTTGGCATTGAGCTCACATAGGGTTAGGCAGAGCAGGATGGCTGGGCACTGAGCCTATACAGTGCTAGGCAGAGCAGGATGGCTGGGCACTGAGCCTATACAGTGCTAGGCGGAGCAGGACGGTTGGGCACTGAGTCTGCACAGCGCTAGGCAGATTAGGATGGCTGGATACACATCATACCCCACATATTCCCCCCCCCCCTCTCCCTGGCCTACAGCAATAGCCGACTCTCGGGTTACTTGACAGCCAAGCTGGCAGTTGCTTCCTTGGCTGCTGCGTAAGCAATGATACAGGAGAGAGAGTGTGCTGTGCAGAGAAGTCCTTGTAGCCACCCGGTACACACTCCTCAAAAACGCTGCTCTGTCAGAGAACTACGTCCACATAGACAGGCACACTACAGCCCAGCCCAAACTCTGTTCCTCGGCACTCACTGCTCCTGGCACTCTACAGAGCATCCAGATGATTTTGGGAACCACACACAGCTAGGCAAGACTTTCGCTGTGTAACGTCAGATTATCAGAGCAGCTTTCCTCCATTCTGCCATCAATCACAGCTGTCAGCTTCCAGAGCCCGCTAGTGGTGTTTGGGAGGTGGAGAATGGGGACAAGTGGATCACGAATGGACAGTCCGCCCCTGGACAGGCCATTAAAGCCATGGAAGATGGGAGAACATCCCCTCTCGCTGCTTGAAAAAGCAATCCAGCATCTAGTTAGCCACTTAGTTTACTTTTACAAAAGAGCTCACCACCGGCTCTAAACCCTGCTGCTTGCTCAGTGACTGGAACTGCCTATCCCAGATGTCAGGTGATAGGAATTGAACAGCCCTGTAAAGGTAGTTAGCTGTGCTTGCAGTGATTTATGTCAACCAGGTGTGTTACAGTGACCGAGGGTGTTCTTGCAGTTGAGACACAGAACCCAAAGTTACAAGGCCTTTGGGGAGAGGGGTGGGGGCTACAACGTACATAGGTATAAATTCCCACAACTACTCTCAGCATCAACCCCCCCAGTGATGACATCACCAAAAATAAGTGCATGAAAAAGAAAATATTACATAAAGTAACCAGAACTAATCATGGATATCTCCAACTATAAATGACAGCAATGCAGAATAGAAACTATGGAAATAAATTAGCAAAAAAAAAAAAAAGGTAAAAAGGCAAACACAAAATGGGAATTCTCAAAGCAAAAAAGCCAGGCACGTGGTACAATAAGAAAAAAAAAAAAAACAAAAGCTCAGTACTGCAATACACAGGTAGGCAAATCTATGAAATATGGAGAGGTGCCCAACCTGCCATGAGATAGCCTCAAAAGAAAGAATTATAACAGTTTGCTGAACAAGGTTACCTGAAGAGAGAGCTATAGGATAGAACAGGACAGAGACTCCTAGTGTCAAAGAGAGGGCATAGAGAAAGAAATGAGATTGATCAAGCATAATCGAGTAAAAGAACCATACACAGTAAGGCTGGCCATACATTATACAATTATCTGCAGATTTTCTGCCAAATTTCCTTTAGATTTACCTTCAACTATGTAGTGCAAGGGCCTGCCTAATTGGATACAACTGAAAGTGTTGTTTAGGTTTGTCCTCCTATTATATGGTTTTTGGTAAATCTAAACCAAAAATCTGCAGATAATTGTATAATGTATGGCCAGCCTAAGGCTTCATGCACACTGGGAGTTTCAATAACGCTGGTAACGTTAGCTGTGTAAAGTCTCGTTAAAAATGTGAGTTTATCAGAGGTTTTGCATTAGCGTTTAGTCACTTTAGCGTTTTTTTTTTTTGCTTAAAAAAAAATCCAAAAATGTTGGTTTGCAGAGTTTAACGGCGTTTTTCAGCATTAGAGCGTTTTTATAGCTATAAAACTCCTCTAGAAACCCACAAGTTCTGCATTTTGTTCCAGACAAAAAACGCCCCTGCTAAAAAATGCTGATTGCAGTCTGTGTGCATGGACACATAGGAAAACATGATGGGGAGTTAACTGGCTGTAGAAAAAAAAAATGAAAAACTGAAATATCACATTGGCATAAGTATTCAGACCCTTTGCAACAACACTTGAAATTTAGCTCAGGTCTACCATTTCGAGATGTTTCTACACTTTGATTGGAGTCCGCCTGTGGTAAATTAAAGTGGTTGTAAAGGATCACAGTTTCTTACTTCATGCATTCTATGCATGAAGGTAAAAAACCTTCTGTGTGCAGCAGTGCCCCAAGCCCCCCTAATACTTACCTGAGCCCCATCGCAATATATATTGATGTGCAATGTGTGGGTCTCTGCCTCCTCATTGGCTGAGACAGCAAGCGGAAGCCATTGGCTGTCAATCACAACCAGTCAGCCAAGTGAGGAGAGAGGGGGCAGGGCCAAGCTGTGGCTCCATGTGTGAATGAACACACGGAGCAGCGGCTTGGGAACACATCTGCTTGGGTGCCCCCATAGTAAGCTGCTTTGCTGTGGGGGCACCCGACAGAAAGCAGGAGCCAGGAGTGCCAGCAAGGGACCTGAGAAGAGGAGTATCCCTGCAGCTCTGTGCAAAACCACTGCACACAGCAGGTAAGTATAACCTGTTTGTTATTTTACCAAAAAAAAACAAAAAAAAAAAACAAATATGAACTTTTAGAATCGCTTTAAATTGACTGGACATGATTTGGAAAGGCACTCACCCCTCTATAAAGGCCTCACAGCTGACAATGCATATTATATCACAACAAAAGCCATGACGTCAAAAGAAACTGCCTGCAGAGTTCAGAGACCAGGGTGGATAAAAATCGATTAAAAAAAAAAAAAAAAAAAAACATGATTTTTTTAAATTTAAAAACAGATTTTTTTTATTTTTATCAAACTGTATTTAAATAAAATGCTTTTGGAATAAGAATCTATCTAAAAGAGTTTTCTATGTAAGATACATTAATAACTTATGCAAGCCATAGATGGGTCAAAAATCGGCCGATTTTTCGTCCGAAAAGAAAAATCGGCCGATTTTCGGATCGCTAGTGGGTTAAGGTACCGTTTTTTGGCAGATTTTTTTTTTATCGGTAAAGTTTGAAAAAAAATCGGCCAATTTTGGTGGCAATGATGGGCAAATTGGCCGATCTTTTACCGATAAAAAAAATCTGCGCATGAGCAGTGACCTGCAAGAGGAAGACAAAAGGAAGAAGACAAAAAGAAGACAAAAAGAAGGAAGAGGAAGGAGGGAGCAAGAGGAAGGAGGGAGCAAGAGGAAGGAGGGAGGAGGGAGGAAGAGGAAGGAGGGAGGAGGGAGGAAGAGGAAGGAGGGAGGAAGAGGAAGGAGGGAGGAAGAGGAAGGAGGGAGGAAGAGGAAGAAGAAGAAAGAGGAAGGAGGGAGGAAGAGGAAGAAGAAGAAGAAGAAAGAGGAAGGAGGGAGGAAGAGGAAGAAGGAGGGGGAAGGGGGAAGGAGGAGGAAGAAGAGGAAGGAGGAGGAAGAAGAGGAAGGAGGAGGAAGAAGAGGAAGGAGGAGGAAGAAGAGGAAGGAGGAGGAAGAAGAGGAAGGAGGAGGAAGAAGAGGAAGGAGGAGGAGGAAGGAGGAGGAAGGAGGAGGAAGGAGGAGGAGGAAGGAGGAGGAGGAAGAGGAGGAGGAGGAGGAGGAGGAGGAGGAGGAGGAGGAAGAGGAGGAAGAAAGGGAGGAGGAAGAAGAGGAAGAGGAGGAAGAGGAGGAAGAAAGGGAGGAGGAAGAAGAGGAAGAGGAGGAAGAGGAGGAGGAAGAGGAAGAGGAGGAGGAAGAGGAAGAGGAGGAAGAAAGGGAGGAGGAAGAAAGGGAGGAGGAAGAAAAGGAGGAGTGAGGAAGAGGATGAAGAGGATGAAGAAGAAGAGGATGAAGAAGAAGAAGAAGAGGATGAAGAAGAAGAAGAAGAAGAGGATGAAGAAGAAGATGAAGAAGAAGATGATGAAGAAGAAGATGAAGAAGAAGATGAAGAAGATGAAGAAGATGAAGAAGAAGATGAAGAAGATGAAGAAGATGAAGAAGAAGATGAAGATGAAGAAGAAGAAGAAGAAGAAGAAGAAGAAGATGAAGATGAAGATGAAGATGAAGAAGAAGAAGATGAAGATGAAGATGAAGAAGAGGATGAAGAAGAAGATGAAGAAGAAGATGAAGAAGAAGATGAAGAAGAAGATGAAGAAGAGAATGAAGAAGAAGAAGAAGAGAATGAAGAAGAAAAAGGAGGATGAAGAAGAGGATGAAGAAGAAGAAGAAAAAGAAGAAAAAGGAGGATGAAGAAGAGGATGAAGAAGAAGAAAAAGAAGAAGAATTCCAGTCTGGCAAAAAGTGTCCCTGCAGAGAGCTCCGCTATTTCTTTGACAGTTCTTTGACATTTATAGCGGCTGCAACAATGTATCTATTTGTTTCTGAATAAAAACATCTGTATCCAAAATGGATACAAATAGATACAATGTTGCAGCCGCTATAAATGTCAAAGAACTGTCAAAAAAAAAAAGCAGAGCTCTCTGCAGAGACACTTTTTGCCGGCTGTAGACGGGATGAAAAATCGGCCGATTTTTTTTTACCGTTCCTGGTAACGCCGACAGATTGAACGACCGATTTTTCTTTTTTTTTTTAAGAAAAATCAGCCGGTTTTCTCCCCATCTATGGCCTGCATTAGTTTATGAAATGGAGCTTAGTTATGTAGCATGAGGCTGTGTATTCTCAATATTTACATTTTTGGTAAACTCATTCAATGAATCCAAGCTCTGCAAGCTGAGATAACATGCACTGCATTGATGCATTCACACAATTTCACAGTAACCATGAGAAAAAACATGAAATAAAATAATTGAGCAGTTCTCCAGCTATGTGTGATTAACCTATTAACCTACAATCGGTTCGGATATCGCTGTTTTACTAACCTGACGGCTTATTATTCTAAAAAAGGAAACCTTCATTTGGTTTGCAAATATTAAAGATTCTAACTACAGGCAATAATGAGTCGGATTCCTTACATTTAAAGAGCACCTGTCATTTTAGATTCATCATGGCAACGCTTGTTAGCGGGCATCCACTCACTTGCTGCAGCCACGTCCCTCACCTTGTTGTGTCACTGCCTCATCACCAGCCATCCCATTAAAGTAAATGGGACTGTAGGTGAGTCAACAGCAGGTCAGAGGAGGAGCCACTGTGCGATAGAGATGACAGCTGCTCTTTAAAATTTATAATTTAAATCAAGGCTTTTCACTAGGGATTTAAAATCACGATTTAAATTGTGATTTAACCACTTGCCTACCAGGCACTTATACCCCCTTCCTTACCAGGCCAATTTTCAGCTTTCAGCACTGCCGCACTTTGATTGACAATTGCGCGGTCATGCAACATTGTACCCATATGAAATTTTGATCATTTTTTTCTCACAAATAGAGATTTCTTTTGGTGGTATTTAATCGCCACTGGGCGCTTTACTTTTTGCGCTATAAATAAAAAAAAGTGCAAAAAATTTGAAAAAAAAAAAAAAAGTTTCTTTGTTTCTATTATAAAATTTTTCAAACAGGTATTTTTTCTCCTTCACTGATGTGCGTTGATGAGGCAGCACTGATGGGCACTGATAGGCGGCACTGATGGGCACTGATAGGCAGCACTAAAGGGCACTGATAGGCAGTACTAATGAGGTGGCACGGATAGGCGGCACTGATAGACAGCACTGCTGGGCACTGACTGGCGGCACTGACTGGCACAACCCCTGGGCACTGACTGGTGGCACTGACTGGCAGAACTGCTGGGCTGCACTGGTGGGTGGGCACAGGTGGGTGGCACTGGTGGGCACAGGTGGGTGGGCGGCACTGCTGGGCACAGGTAGGTGGCACTTCTGGGCACAGGTAGGTGGCACAGGTGGGTGCACTGCTGGGCACAGGTGGGCGGAGCTAGTGGGCGCACTGCTGGGCACAGGTGGGCGGAGCTTGCGGGCGGCACTGCTGGGCACCGATCATCAGGGCACTGATCATCAGTGCCCTGATGATCAGTGCCGATCCCCGCTCTGACAACTGCCGGTTCTCGGCAGTACTTTCCTCACGATCTGACAGCGTGAGGAAAGTGCAGCCGAGAACCGGCACTTGCATTTCCCTGTGATCAGCGTGTCATTGGACACCGCTGATCACGTGGTAAAAGGCCGCTGGGATTGGCCTTTTACCACATCACGTGATCAGCTGTGTCCGTAAGACACAGCGATCACGGAGATCGCCGGGTGAGGAGAGCGCGTTCTGGGAGGACATCATATGACGTCCACCCAGAACTGGCCGGCCGCAGTGAAGCCGTCATTCGGCTATCTGCGGTCGGCAACTAGTTAAATCAAATCCTGTCAGAAACAGCATTATTACAAGGGACATATCTGGGGAAGGCTACAAAAAAGTTCTGCTGCACTGAAGGTTCCTCAAATCTTTTGCAAACTAAGCGGGCTTTCATGTGTTTCACACTGAGAAGCTTTTGTCTAGCCACCCTGTCATAAAGCCCAGATCAATGATGGTTGTCCTTCTGGAACTTTGCCCCATCTCCACACAGGATCTCTAGTGCTCAGAGTGACCACTGGGTTCTTGGTCACCTCACTTATTAAGGCCCTTCTCCCCTAATTGCTCAGTTTGGCCAAGTGAACAGCTCTTGCAAAAGTCCTGGTTTTATATTATTATACAGGATATATGGCGCCAACAGTTTGCTCAGCACTTTACAAAATAAAGGGAGACAATACAGCAATACAGTTCAATACAAGAGGGGTAGGAGGACCCTGCTCCTTGGAGCTTACAATTTAAGATTTTGCCAAACTTCTTCTATTTGAGAAAAATGGAGGCCACTGTGCTCTTGGGAATCTTCAGTGCAACAGAAAGCTTTTCCCAAATCTGTACCTTCCAATAATCCTGTCTCTAAACACTGCAGGCAGTTCCTTTGACCTCATAGCTTTTGTTCTGATACAGTATGCATTGTGAGCTGAGAGGCCTTTTATAGAGAGGTGTGTGCCCTTCAAAATCATGTCCAATCAATTTAATTTATCACAGGTGCACTCCAA